>NC_071393.1:34126214-34815204 GCF_022682495.2 Desmodus rotundus
TTCATTTTAATGGCCTTTGAGCTAGAGTTCATTTAAGGCCTTCCCACCTGTCATGAACACTTTTCTTCTAACATCTGCAGTGTTTCTTATATTTAGATTTTATTAAATCTACAATTTATTCTTGTGAATTGTGTGAAAGAGATACTTCTAAATGCTTACAATTTACTGAATATTCCATGCTAAATACTGATTTAAAATAGCACATTTAAAGTACACTTACACTGAAAGATATACATGGTCTGTCAGAATCTTCACTGTTACTAATCTAGTTCCCTTCCTGTGACAAAACCATGGTTACTGAACTTCACTGATTGCTTTCAAGGGGCATTACTGAGATGACTGCATAGTTTTCTCCTTTAATAATTAATAAAGTAAATTACTCGAAGAAATTTTACAATGCTGAACCCCCATTGCATTACCAGGATGAATTCAACATAAATAATATACTGGTGAGATCAATTTGCTGATGTTTGTCTGTGAGCTTTCAGCTCTACCTTCAAAAGTGAGAAGGCTATATTTTTATTCTTACCACACCCCCATGGCCCACTTTGGTTTGGGAGTTAGTGTGACATCAGCATGGTAAAAACAGTTCAGGAGGGTCCTGCCTTTTTTATAGGTCATGCTGGTTTACATAAGATTTCTTTAAAAGTTTCCTAAAACTCACCTGTAAAACCCAGGTCCTTGTAGGGACAACTGTTTCCATCTATTTTCAATGTCTTTTCATAATTATTAGTTAATTCAAGGTTTTAGCTTTTCTTGTTATAATTTGAATGCATTACCTATTTCTGAAAATTACCAACTGAATCTAAGTTTTCCCATTTTATTAGTATAAATTTGTACATATAACTTTACAAATCTGTCTTTAGTTATGCTTCCTTTTTAATTTCTAATATTAGTATCATTTCCTTCTTTTTCAGATTTGCCAAGCTTTATCTAGTTTATAGACTTTAAAAATCAATCAGCACTGCTATTGGATTTCTGATTGTATACTTACCAATTTGGACCTTTATTTCCTTTGAATTATTTTATCATTCCTTTTTGATTTTATTTGAGAATTTTTATAAGTCTATTTGAGCCAAAACTTTTGACAATTGCCGGGGAGAAAGATCTCAAATGCTTCAGAGATTCTCATTCTTTTTTATTTTTAACTTAGTTGTTTAATTTATTTATTTAAGCAAATAACTTAATTTTTATAAAACAAAATGTGGTTCGGTAAAAAACTGAATGATACATAAAAGCACAAAATAGTAAGCAACAAACCAACTAAGACCCCATTATTCGGAGAGAAAGTGTCAACATTACTTGAAGCATCCTTCCACACATCTCTGTAAGCAAATATGGAGATGATTAGATGTCTCTCAATGAATCTTTTTTCTTCCCACTTATTTGCTCTTCCTTTTCAACTGTTAACTTCAAAAATCTCTAAAATTTTCTTTCATAATGCATGCAGTGTCATCCTGCATATCTCTGGGGATGTTTATTCTAAAGTTCCACTTTGCTTTGCTCTATTAACTGATTCCTTGGGTATCAGACCTTCCATTTGTATAGTTTGGTATCCTCTTCCAAAGGATCAGTTTCACAAAAATACTTCCTTCATTTTGGGTTGTGAGGTTCTCTCTGTTTGGGCTTTAGAGATATTCCGTTAATCTGTGATGTGAGTGATCACAGCATGATATCTCAGGGAAGGGGCAAAATTTCCCACTGGATAGTGAGCATGTAGAGTTAGTGTCAGGCATTTTGGGGCTCCCTCCCTTTTTGGATATTGGTAACAATGGGTAACTGCCTTGGCTTTTAAAGCACCCATGTGGCCTGGTTTTGAGTCATACGCCCCAACTAGAAATGAAGGCAGGGAGAGGCAGATCCATGTGTGTGCTCCACCAGTGGTCGGAACATGAAGTGCCCCATGCCAGTCATTCATATCTTTTACAATATCCAACTCCTGTGCACGTTCTACATTATGATTCTCATCTGCACTGCAATCCAATTTTTTAGGGGTTCTTCATGGTTTTGGGGCATTTTTGTTCTTTTTGTTTCCTTTCACAGTTGTATTCGATTAATACTACGCGTAATTTTGGAGATGGAAGGGAGAACTACTTTTAGAAATGTGAAGTAGCAAAGGGGGTTTTCAGCCTGTTCTCAGTTTGCATCCTCAGAATTCCAAATAGATATTGTAACAGGGTGCTGAGCTAGAGGTCCTCCCCAAAATCCAAAAGCCCCCCACAGCTATCAGTGGGGGAGAAGAGAAGGGGAGCAGGGCCACCGAGAGCTACTTTGCATATCTGAAGAACTTGGTCAGTAATGTTAAAGTAACCATTACTTGGTTAGTAATGTTAAAAGCTGTGCCTGCTTGGAGCCAGGGAGATGGGCAAGACTCTAACCGTGACCAGGGCTGAGACGTACAGCGGGAGGGGCTTCCTGAGCATGCAGGAGCAGCACGGGGGCGGCTCCTATGTCAGGGGCCACACTTGCCTGAGCTAACAATGGCAGCCAAGAAAGGCAGAAGAAACCAGAGTGGTGGTGGATGTAACCACTCTGGTTTCGGGAGTGGTTACATCTCGAAGGGATGTAAATGGAGAAGTCGGAAATGAGGTTACCGAGGAAGATCCACGCTGGGATTTAAACCCAGATATGCCAGCCATGCTGGGGCTTAACCATGTAGTCGGGGGTGGAGAGGGAGCTCGCTCTCTCTCTCTCAGCCATGCTCTCTTAGTTATACTACAGTTCTGGATCATGTGGGAAGGAGAGTAGGAGAGCTCTGAGAGGCTCGTTCTCCCTCTCTTTCCTTTGGGGGAGAGAGAAGCCTCTCAACCATGTAGCAGCAGTGCATGGTCTTGGCTATGGGGTTTGAAAGGATGCAGAAGGATTCTCCCACCCACCATGAGGACGTGGTTTTGTATTAAAAGCAGGAGCCTGGCCAAGCATGGAGAACTGGAAGAAGTCGGAATACAGACGGGAACCTGCCCAGCTAAGCTACGGACTCCTATTTCTCTTTTTGAGAGATGGTCTCCCTGACTGGCCTGGTTTGGCAAGGGGAGGCAGGACTGCGTGTGTGTGCTTGTGGGTGTTTTAAAGGGACTCTGGGATTTTAACAGTGACATTATTCTGATCCTGTATAACTTTTAAATAAATAGTTCCTTTCCTTTTTGCCAAATTCTGGCATTGAGAGCCACAGTTCTTAAAGGCAGCCAGCAAATAGAACCCAGTAATAGAACCCAGTGGGCGGGGTGGGGGGCGAGCGGGGGGAGAGGGTTTCTGTTACAATATGTCTTGGCAGAGATAAGTGAACAATACTGCGCACACGTTGAAAGGACAATGCATTTTTCTAACCACACTTCCCCTCTTATTGAGTTGTGGCATCACAACAGTCAGCACAGGGTGTTACCCGGTGGTGTTACACTAGATGCACATTATTCGCCTGGAGGCCCCACGCACACACACTGAAGTTTGGCCTTAGAAAGTCCCTTTTAAATGGACTGGGGTGACAGCCATAGTACAGTGAGAAGACTTCAGGCAAAGCAGACAGCACTGAGTTCAAATCACTCAGTGTGCTGAGTTTAGGAGAGAACCGGTACTTTTGGCCTTAGTTAGATCTGTAAACTGGGTTTACGAGATCCTGGTGCGGATAAGAGATACTGTTAGGCAAATAGCAAATGCTGAGCAAACGTCGGCTCTTCTAAAGCCACTCATAAGCTAGCAAATACAAACTTAGCATTAACAAAGAGATTGAGGGGTGGGGTGGAGGGATGGGGAGAAAAGGCACACAACTGTAATTGAATAACAAAAAAAAATTAAAAAAAAAAAAAAAAAACAAAGAGTGAGTAAAACAGGACATCCCTCATACACTAAAAATTACCATGACTAAAATGTATTGGTTCATACCTTGTGTGAGACACATGAGCACTTTGAAGTTACATTACAGGAAATGAGTAGAATACCTAGAAAGCTGTGGAACCCAGGAATTAAAATGACTTTAATGTTTCTGATGCATGAAATAATCTAATCCTAATTACAGCCACCTGGAGACAGTTCCACTTTCAGGAATGCTTAAATAATTATCCAAACTCAGCGATGACAGTAAATGTGCATACCTTTATCACTTGTATCATTCAGAAGCACACGTATGCCATTTGGCAAAATAAAGCTTCTTAATAAATAATATCAAATGAATTCTTAAAAATGTTGTAAGCCATGCCCCGGCCGAGAGGCTCAGTTGGAGAGTCATCCCATTCAACAGAGGTTTGATTCCTGTCGGGTCACATACCTACGTTGAGGGTTCAGCCCCTGAATGGGGTGTGCACGAGAGGCAACCGATCAGTGTTTCTCTCGCACACTGATGTTTCTTCCCTTCTCTTTCTCCCTCCTTTCCCTTCTCTCTAAAAAAATATAAGTAAAACATTTTTTTTAATTAGAGTAAAATAAAGGGAGTAAATAAAAATACAAATAAATGTAAAATTACAAAAATACAAACTTATCCAAAACCTACAGCTAACATTACAGTCAATGGTGAAAGACTAAAAGACTTCCCCCAAGATCCAGAGCAAGAACGGGATTCCCACTTTCACTACTTCTATTCAACATTGTTCTAGAAGTCCTAGCCAGGGCAATTAGGCAAGAAAAAAATAAAATGCATCCAAAATTTAAAAGGAAGAAATAGAATTATCTTTATTCACACAAACTTGTAGATTAAAAAATCCTAAAAAATGCACACCCACACAGATACGGGACTATTGGGGCCGACAAATGAACTTCCCGAAGTTGCAGAACGCAAGGTCAACACAGAACGAGTCGGCTGCATTTCTATAGCTGAAGGCAAACTGAAAATGAAATTAAGAAAACAATCCCAGGACGGGTTCTAAAACGAAAGTGAAGAAAACCCCCAAACTCACCCTCCTGTGGACACACTAAATACGTATCAACATAAAGAGCAATTACTCCTGAAAAACAACTGAGGGTTTACTGAACGTCTTCTGAACCCCATAGAGAAGGATACAGAGATTGATACGAGGTAATCACAGGAAATCCACCCTCACAGGATGACCCTCAGTATAAGTGTGTATCACTGAGGGGCCCCCACAGGCAGGCTCGCATGCTATGGAGAACACCAATAAAACAGCAATTTATAGGGTCCATCCCTAACACCCAGGAACCTGGGTAGAAAACTGCAGGAACTCTTCTTCCCTCTCCACCTACACAGTGTAGGAGAAAGCCCCATTCAAGTGCTCTAGCTGGTCTGCAAGGCCTCTACAGCATGCCTGAGCCACCTTGGCCAGAAAATGCTGAAGCCCTGGCCAGCTGGCCACCCAGGAAGACCACAGAGCCCCATACCACAGGATGCCACAACCACTGCCTGCAGCCCCAGAGAGCCACCTCCCCAAGGAACCCTAGGAGCCCCATAAACCAGACCACCTTAGCCAGCATCCACTGTAACCTTATCCAACCTGCCCTTCAGGAAGCCCCTAGAGCTCCAGATCACCAACTCCAAGAGCCCGAGCACACTGCAGCCCCAGCAAGATAGCTCTCGAGGAGGAACTCCAGGTACTGTACGATTCCTCTGGAACCAGGCAGACTGCCAAAATATCCCAGCACACAGCCAATGGCTCCTACACAAACCGACTCCTTCAAGATCAGGAGAAATGGTTGTTTAACCTAATTCTTGAAAGCAAACAAAAAAATTCAAACAAAATGAGAAGACAGAAGAACAAGTTCCAAATGAAGGAACATGGAAAAAACCCTAATGAAATGAAAACAAGTAATTTGCCTGATCAAGAATTCAAAGTAATTGTCATAAGATACACTAAACTTGAGGGAAGAACTCAATGAGAATTCAACAAAGAGTTAGAAAATATACTAAAGAACCAATTAAAAAAATATAGTAGAGGGAACCAACAACAGATTAGAGAATACAAAACAAAAAAGTGGATTGAACCCACTCAGGACAAGATTCCTCAAGGGAGGGACAACCTAATACGGGCATGGTTAGGAGGGGACCCTCAAGGAAGGACTTGGGGGGCTATAGAAAAAGGGGGTGATGGACCCTCGCCCCTCGGCTTTGACATAGCCTGAGTCCTCATTCTGTCTGCAAGAAGTCTCCCAATCTCTTGACTGCCTTATTTCCCCTCTCTGACTTAAGCCTGAAACAATGCCGGAGGATGGTGCAGCCCTGTGCTGGAAAGGGTGGCTTCCCAGGGGTGATCAGGCCTAAGAAAGAATACATAAAATCCTGTGTAAACTTGCTTTGTTTAGAATGCCCTTAATTTTCTGATAAGGGTCCAAGCATGAAATGAGTTTGTTCCCCAAAGTTTTATAGCCCTTTAGCTAACTGACCCTGACTGAGAATAAGCCCTCAGAGTTCTTTGTATGTTACCTATTGTTTGATCCTTACTGCCTGACATTGATTGATGAGATTTCCCTGTATTCCTGTGCAAACTGAACCCAATAAAAGCCCATTGAGGAAAAGGCTCCTGGCCCTTCTCCTTTGAGAGATCGGCCACCTTTCCTCCCCAAGCAGATCTTGGTAGACTTATTCTTATCCATGAAGGACAGGGGAGCTCTGCGGGTAGAGCCCCCCCCCCAAAAGTAGTTCAATAAGCTCAAGAATAAAATCTACAAAAGAAAGGAGAATATTACTAATGAGACTGAAACTATACAAAAAACCCAGAAATACTGAAATAGAAGAAAACAGTAAATAAGCTGAAGAATGAATTAGAGGGCTTGGGAAACAGGCAGACCAGATGGAAAACAGAATTAGTAAGCTCAAAGATAGAAATCTAGAAATGACTCAGGTGGAATAAGAGAGAACTGAGAGTTCTCTTTCTTAAAAAAATAAGAAAGAAACCCTATAAGAATTTATTCCATCAGTAAGAGCAATATGAGAATAATGGTTATACCAGACAGAAAAGAGAGAGAGAAGGGAACAGAGAGCCTATTAGAAGAAGTAATTGATGAAAACTTCCAAAACCTATCTGACCCGCAAATAAAAGCTAACAACACATCGGGTTACCTCAGTGCAAAAAGACCTCCTCCTGTCAGAAGTTGATAACAAAGGAATAACTCTCAAGGAAGTCAGGAAAGACTGTAACCTATACAGGAAGCCCCGTGAGATTATCATTGGAAGATTTTTTCAACAGAAACCTTCAAAATATTGAAAAAGAGAAATCACCAGCTAAAATAATACCCTGCAAAGGTATCGTTTAGATATAAAGAAGACATAAAGGATTCCAGACAAACAAACAAACAACCAAAAAAAGCTGAGTTAACTCACCACCACAAGATCTGCATTACAAAAAATGCAGACAGGGAGTCCAACCTGAAACAACAGCAGCAAAGTATACAAAACTTAAGAGTTCAGATGAAAAACTGACAAACGGAAGCAGGAAACTGCAACTTTATTTCAGAATAGGGTATTAAACACCAAATAATAACATAATGGTTAAGGGAAGGAAAAGCATCTTTTTTTTAAAAAAAGAATAACTTCTGCAACTTGGAAATGAACACACAGCATAAAAAGGGATAATCTGTGATAACAAAAACAAAACAGGAGAAGGAAAAGGACTGAGCTCACACAGGTGAATGAAGGTTCAATTAGAAGGAAAAAGACATATGTATGTATGTATGTATGCATATTTTGATTTGTAATTACCACCAAGTTTACATAAAATAAAGTTCCGTTCCATCTTATTTTACATAAACTTGGTGGTAATTACAAAACAAAATATAGAACGCAGACGTATAACATGAAAAAAGAAGCAAGGAAGGAAAAAATCATAGAAAACCAACCTATAATAGCAGACAAAAACGCAAGGGAAAAGAAATAACAGACATACAGACCAATAGAAAACAAATGATACAGTGGCTGCAGTAAGTACTCACATATATACAGACAGACACACACACACACATTGATACAGCTGTATCAGTACGACCCTAAATGTAAATGTACTGAACTCACCGATCCAATCAAAAGGTACAGAGTAGCAGAATGGACTAAACAAGACCCAAATATACGTTGCCTTCAGCTACAAAGACAAATTAGGCTCAAAGTGAAGGAGTGGAGTGTATCTTCCATATCTTCCACTGGAAGATATACTCCACTCCTTCACTCTGGTATCCAGCAGGTGTGGCCATAATTATATTAGACAAAATAGATTTCAAAGTAAAAAAGGTAACAAGAGGCAATGACGAGGGACATTTTATAATGATAAAAGGAACAATTTCTCAAGAAGACGTAACACTTATCAACATACAGTCAAACTACGGTACTTATAGGCTTCAGAACTCACCAAAGCCTGTACTTGTTGCATTTTGTTGAGAAAAAATGTTTCAGCACTCAGCCCTTGGCTTGGGACTCATTGCATTTGCTAGAATCGTTGTTGACACTTGCCATGAGTTCCAGAATGAATTGATGACGAGTACCTAGGTACCACTGTATATGCATCCAGTCCAGGAGCACCAAACATATAAAGCAATTACTAATGTAACTACAGGTAGAGTAAGACAAAAACACAGTTATAGTATGGGACCTGAATAGCCCATTGACAGAAATGGATAAATCATCCCAACAGAAAGTCAGTAAGGAAATAATGGCCCTAAACGACACAGTAGACCAAAAGAACATAATATATAGAGAGCTTTCCATCTTAAAACAACACAGTATACATTCTTCTCACCTGCACACAGAATATTCTCAAAGCTAGACCATACGCTGGGGAACTAAACTGGTCTAATAATTTCAGAAGATTAAATCATACCAATCATATTTTCCAACAAGAACAATATAAATCTGGAAATTGACCACAAGAACAACACTGGAAAAATCCTAAGAAAGTAAATATTAAACAACATGTTACTATTAGGTCAAAGAAAAAAATAAAAGATGTCAAAAGATACAGAGACACAAATGAAAATGACAATTTGACATTATCAAAATTTGGGGGATGTAGCAAAAGTGGTACTAAAATGGAAGTTTCTAACTTTACAGGCCTACCAGAAGAAAGAAGAAAAATCTCAGATAAACAATCTAACATTACACCTTAAAGAACAAACGAAACCCCCAAGTCAGTAGCAGAAAAGGAAATAATAAAAATTAGAGCCGAAGTACATGAAATAGAAAAGAAATAGAAAAATAATGACACAAAGAGTTGATTCTGTGAAATGAAAAGTAAAATTAACAAACCTTTAGCTAGACTAAGGGGAAAGAACTCAAATAAATAAAATCAGAAATGAAAGAGAAGTTACAAGGGACACCACAGAAATACAAAGGAGTATACAAGAATACCACGAAAGACTATACGCCACCAAATTTTGTAAAGAAATGGACAAATTCTTAGAACTACATGACCTTCTCAGACTGAATAATGAAGAACTGAAAAACCTAAACAGTCCGATCACATTTAAGAAAATTGAAACAGTAATGAAAAACCTCTCAAAACAAACAAAAACCAGGATCAGATTGTTTCACTAGTGAATTCTACCAAGCACTCACATTAGATTTGATCACTATCCTTCACAAACACTTGCACGATGTTGAAGAGGGAGTACTTCATAATTCATATTACAAGGCCAGCATTGCCCTGACACCAAGACCAGGCATGGACAAGCATTACAAGCCACTATTTCCGATGAACATGGATGCAAAAATCCTAAACAAAATACTAGGCCCGCCTGGTGTGACCCAGTTGGCTGGGCATCATCCTGCAAACCGTAAGGTCGCCAGTTTGATTCCTGGTCAGGGTGCAGGTCTGGGGGGCCCCCAGTCAGGCTGCGTATGGAAGGCAGCCCATCAATGTTTCTCTCCACCTCTTTCTCCCTCCCTTACCCTTTCTCTAAACTCAAAAACAAAAATTAAAAAAAAAAAAATCAAATCAACAATACATTAAAAGGATAATATATCATGATCAAGTACAGGTCATTCAAGAAACACAAAGATGGTTCAACATATACAAATCGATCGATGTGTTACACCATATTAACAAAAGATGAAAGTCATAATCATATTAATAGAGGCAAAAAAGAGCATCTGACAAAATATAACTCCATTTTTGATTAAAACACTTAATAAAAAGGATAAGAAGAAAAGTACCCCAACATTGTAAGTCCATATATGAGAAACCCTCAGCTAATATCTTACTAAAAGCTTCTTCCATAAGATCAGGCACACGAGACAGGGATCTCTAATCTCGCCACTGTTACTGAACACAGTCTGGAGGTCCTAGCTAGAGCAGTCAGGGAAGAGAAAGAAAACCAAAGGCATTCAAACTGAAATGACGAAGTAAACTGGACAAACTAAGAACTTCTGGTCAAGATGGCAGAGTGGTAAGGTCTGCTCACCTCTTCCCATGAAAACATCAAAACTACAACTAAATTACTGAACTACCATGGTTGAGAACCATCTGAAGACGAGCTGAGCTGAAATCCTGTAATTACAGGTATAAAAAAGAAGTCACGTAGAGACTGGTAATAGGGATACACGGAATGAGCAGGTCCCACACATACAATGCAGCAATCAAGAATCAGGAAGGGTATTTCTTCAGCTCTGGTCCATCTCGAGGAACGAAGAGTCACAGCCCCACAACAGGCTCCACAGCCCAGGTCACAAGTGCCAGGAAGAGGCGTCTCCATCACTTGTGGCTAAGAAAACTGACAGGGATTGCACACGAGAAAAAGAAAGGGCTGTGCGAAGCCAAGACACGCTGTTCTCACAGGCCGGCGCAGACTTACGCACTCACAAGCTCACGCGCACTAAGCTCCAGTGCACGGCAGCAGCTCAGAAAGTTCCAGAGACGCACAGGAAGGAGCTAAATGGACTAAGTTTAAGGAGGGGGTGAAGGGCAGGGGTGTGAAACTCTCTCTGGGGATGGAAGCAGTGGCAGGTGGCACTGTTCCTTTGTGAGCTCTCTACAATCTGTACTCTGCAATAAACTAACACTGTTTGCCCTGCCCTAGCAATTCCTGGAGACACTGCCCCACTCAACTCACTCAGCTGGCTGGAGACTCTTCCAGCGGCCTACCTCAGCTCCTACTACAGACTATCTCGAAAGCTCTTAAAGGTCCACAAACTACACACAAGAATGGTCAGCCTAAGAATATGTTATAGCTCTTGCTAAGCGGCCCCAAGCCCATGACAAGCTGCAACCAGTTTCAGCTTGCACTGTGATGCCCATCAGGTGGTCCCAAGACTGGGTAAGAGACAACCAGTCTTGGCCTGGAAGGTAGTTTCAACTGAGAGGCCACAACCCTGGATCAAGTGGCAGCTAGCCTCAGCTTACATCATGGTGCCCACTGAAGGGTCTCGGGCCTAGCACAAGCAGACAGCTCAGTTCACAGCAAAGCCTCCCGCAAGCACTTCCAAGGCCAGCACAAGCAGCAGCTAACTTTGACTGAACTAAAGACCCCGCCGACAAACTTGGCAGCCAGCACCAAAGCATCATGTAATCAAAAACAAAATACCCAAAGGGCAGGCTCAGCTGGCACCAGAGCCCCACTAAAGTGACTCCTGCTCCATGGGGTCGATATCACAAAACAGCCTGTCCACTCCAGTCACTCCTGCAGCCAGTCAAACCACTACAGGAGGGCACACACAACCCACACAAGGAGCAACCAGGAAACACCAAGCTCAGGTGACAAGGAGATTGTGCCAAGGGCACTGTCTATACAAGGCCACTCTGTGAAGACCAGGAGACATAGAAAATCTACCTATGAACCTAATACACAGACACAAACCCAGAGAGTCAGCCCAAATAAGGACACAAAGAAACATGTCCCAAATGAAAGAACAAGGTATCTCGAGAAAAACAACTACACAAAATGAAGACAAGCAATTAGCAAGCACAGAGTTTAAAAGACTGGTTATAGGACAGTCGATGAACTTGGGAGAAGAACAGACTAACTCAGTGAAATCCTCGATAATCAGATAGAAACCATACAAAAGAATCAGTCAGAAATGAAGAATACAATAAATGAAATGAAGAATATCTAGAATGGTGTAAAGAATACACAAAAATTAAGAAAATCAAAGCAGATTAGATGAAGCAGAGTCTCGAATCAGTAATGAAAGACAAGGTAGTAGAATATATCCAATTAGAACAGCAAAAAGAAAAAAGTGCTTTTAGAAATTGAGAATAGATCAAGGGACGGACCTCTGGAACAACACCAAGGGCACCAACATTTAGCATCATAAGGTACCAGAAAACGGAGAGAGAGAGCAAGGGGTTGAGAACCTACCTGCACCCGACCTTAGCCAAAAGGCCAAGAAGCAATGAAAACCTATCTGAAGAAATAACGACTGAAAACTTCCCTAACCCGGCGAATGGAATGGACATACAAGTCCAGGATGTGCAGACTCCCAAACACCATGCGCCCGAAGTGGCCCACACTAAGACACATCATAATTAAAATGGCAAAAGTTAAAGAGAATCTTAAAAGAGAGAAGCAGCAAACTACACACAAGGGAACTCCAATACAACAATCAGCTTGTTTTCGACAGAAATGTTGCAGGCAAGGAGGAACTGCATAGAATACTCAAACTACTGAAAGGCAAAAACTTACAACCAGGATTCCTCTAGCCTGTAAGGTTATTATTTAGAAGCAAATGAGAGGTAAAAATTTTCCCCGACAAAAAGTACTAAAATAATTCAATATCACTGAACCATTGTAACAAGAAATGTTAAAGGACTGCAAATAGAAAAGATGAAAAATCTGAATTGAAAAATATAGGAACGAAAGTGCTCATCGACAAAGGCAAACCGTACAAAAGCAGTAGCTCAACCAAATATAAAGCTACTACACAAAGGCTAAAAGACAAAAAAAATAGCAAGATCAAGTGAAATTATAACAAAAAACTAAGGGAAACACACAAACACACACATACAAAAGAAGCAAAAATTGAGAAAACCATGAACATGGAGGGGTGAGTGAGCATCGCAGTAATTCAGAATGTGTTTGAAGACAGACGCTATGATCACTCAGCTCATGGCGACCACGTACCAGAGACCTACACGGCACTTACAAGAGGAAGAAACGGCGCCACACGTAACACTATTAACTCATTGACATAGAGGAGACAAGAACATGGGAATAGAAAAGGAACAGAGAACTGCAAAAATGATCAGAAAACAATCAACGAAATGACAGTATCCATATAACTATCAGGTTACTTTAAATGTAAACAGAATAAATGTGCTCATCAAAAGACAGAGTGGCTATTAAACAGGTCTTTTAAAAAAAGACCCACAGATATGCTGCCTACAAGAGACCCAACTTCAGATCAAAAGACACAGAGCGCAATTAAAGAGATGGAAAAATGTATTTCACACACACAAAATTAAAGTTATAGCAGCAATACTTATATCAGGCAAAACAGGCTTAAAACAAAGGCTGTACTAATAGGACAAAGAAGAGTATTTCATAATGATAACATGATCGATCTAACAAGAGGATGTAACGGTGGTAAACGTCTACACACACAACTTAGGAGCTTCTAAGTTTATGAAGCAATGCTAACACACGTGAAGAAACAGTGACAGAAGTGTGCCCGACTCTCACACATACCAGGGCTAGTCCCTCCAGTGGTTCGACAACCAGCTCACCTGCCCGAAGGGTTCCCAGGCAGCTGTGGATGTGAAACAATTCTGTCTGCAGAATGCTCAACATGACCTCCTGCCGACTAAAATATCAACCTCTTCAGACCCCCTACGTCTGTTCCCTTTTCATACTGAAATGAATCTCTGAGGGTATTCTAAACCACTTTTCATGAACCAGTGAATATCCAAGGAGAGCTAAATTTGAAGCCTGTACAAAAAGCTTATCCCATAACACGCACCATATTATGCAAACTTCTGCTTTTGTCAGTCATTAACATCAACCTCTCTGAATTTTCACGAATTTCTATTTCAAAAGGATGATTATTTTAAATATGCTGGCAGCAGCATGCAAATAAAATACTTAGTATAAAGGGAGAAAATGACAAAATAAAATAATACCAAGGGATTTCAACACTCCATTACATATCAATGGAGAGCTCATTTAGACAGAAAATAGATGAGAAAACAGTGACCTTGAATAACACATTTAGATCAGATAGACTTAATATTTTTAGAGCATTTCACCCCAAAACAATATATACTCACATCAGTGCACATGGAAAAATTTCCAAAATAGACCAACATGTTAAACCACAAAATAATCTCAATAAAATTTAAGAACACTAAAATCATATCAAGTATCTTTTCTGATCACAATGATATGAAACTAGAAATCCATCACAATAAGAAATCTGAAAACACACAATCACACAGAGGCTAAATAACATGCTATTAAACAACAAGGGGTTAACAGTGAGATCAAAGAAGAAAGCCAGATGCCTTGAGGCAAATAAAACTGCAAACACCAGGACTCAAATGTATGGGACACAAGCAAAGCAGTTCTAAGAGGGAGATTCAAAGCAACCCAGGCCAACCTCAAAAAAACAAGAAAATCTCAAATAAACAATCTAACCTTCAAACCTAAGAGTTCTAGAAAAAGAACAACAACAAAAAAGCCCAAACTAAGTAGAAGGAAGGAAATAGTGAAGATCAGAGCAAAAAGAAATAGAGTCCAAAAAAATTAGCAATGAAATCAAGAACTGGTAAATTGAAAAGATTAATAAATTGCTAAATTTTTAGTCAGACTCATCAAGAAAAAGAGACGGCCCAAACATATAAAATCAAAAATGAAAGAGCAGTGACAACCAAAACCACAGAGATGCAAAGGGTTATAAGAAAATACTACAAACAACTATCTGCCAACCCTGGAGACAACCTGGAAGAAACAGGCAGTTTACTCTTTGACATTGGTCCTAACAGTAAGGTTTAAACACGTCTCCTCAGTCAAGGGAACGAAAAGAAAAACAAACGTGACTACATCAAACTAAAAAGATTTATACAATGAAAGAAACCATCAACAAAATAAAAAGCCAATCTTCTAAATGGGCAAAGACACAGCCAATAAGAGGTTAATATCCAAAATTTAAAAAGAACTCATACAACTTAACACCAAATATCAAACAATCCAACTAAAAAACAAGCAGAGGATGTGGGTAAACATATCTCCAAAAAAGACATACAAATGGCCAACAGACATGAAAAGATGCTCAACATCATTAATCACGAGGAAATACAAATCTAAATCCACAATGAGATAGGACCTCACACCTGTCAGATGGCCATCATCAGAAAGACAGTAAACAGCAAGTGTTACTGAGGATGTGGAGAAAAGAGAAGCGTCAGCACTGCTGCTGAAATTGCAAATTAGTGTAGTCACTATGGAAAACGGTGCGCAGGTCCTCAAAAAATTAAAAATAGAACTGCTTTATGACCCAGTGATTCCACTTCTGGGTATGTATCCAAAGAAATCCAAAACACTAATTTGAAAAGACACATGCATCCCTATGTTTACTGCAGCATTATTTATAATAGCCAGGATACGGGAGCAACCTAAGTGTCCATCAATAGATGAATGGATCAGGAAGATTGGTGCATACAACGGAATATTACTCAGCCACAAAAAAGAACGAAATATTGCTATTTGTGACAACATGGATATACCTAGAGGGTATTATGCTACGTGAAATACGTAAAACAGAGAAAGACAAATACCATGATTTCACTCACATATGGAATCTAAAAAACAATATAAAGAAACTCACAGATACAAACAACAAATAGATGGTTGCCAGATGGGAGGAGAGTTGGGAGGATGAGTGAAAAAGGTAAAGGGGTTAAAAACAACAAAATGCCAAGTATAAAAATCAGAACAGTAAGTATGTAAAGCATAGGGAATACAGTTAAGGACACTGTAGTTACTATGTAGGGAATCAGATGGGCACTTAGACCTTGGGGTCACAGGTATATAAACGCTTACTCACTACATTGTACACCTGAAACTAATATATTGTCGACTGTAACCAAAAAATAAATATTTAGAAAAACACCAAAAAAGTAACCGCCACTATTCACAGATGCCACAATTCTACATATAGAAAACCATAAAGACTCCACCAAGACTATTAGAAACAATGAACAAATACAATGAAGTCACAGGACATGAAATCAATATGCCAAATCCATTGATTTACTACATATTAACAATGAATTTTAAGAAAAAGAAATGAAGAAAACAATCTCATTTACAATTGCAACAAAAAGGGTAAAATACCTAGAAATAAACATAAAGGAAGTATAGGACCTGTACAGTGAAAACCACAAGAAGCTGAAGAAGATACCAAAAAATGGAAAGATATTCCTTGTTCATGTTTTGGTAAAATTAACATTGTTAGAATGGCCACATCACCTAAAGCAATATACAGCAATATCCATATGGTGTTTTTCACAGAAAAATAACAAAAAAATGCTCAAATTTGTTTGGCATCACAGAAGACCCCCAAACAGTCAAAGTTATCCTGAAAAAAAAAAAAAAGGAGAAGCCAGATGCATCACACTCCCTGACGCAAGCTATACTATAAAGTCTACAATAATCAAACAGTACCACTTTGATGGAGAAACAGCTACACAAAGCAATGGGACAGAATTGAGAGCCCAGAAAAAAACCCCCATATATATATGAGCTACTAATTTTCAATAAAGAAGTCAAAAACATACACTGGAGAAAGGAAAGCCAATGGTGTTGAGGAAGCTGTAAAGTCACATGAAAAAAAATAAAAGTACTTAACACCACATACAAAATTAACTCAAAATAAATTCTAGACTTAAAAATAAGACCTGAAAGAAACAGACAAAAAATACACAGAAGAAAACATCAGTACTAAACTTATAAACCTTGGTCTCAGAAGGGTTTTCTGAACTTTACCCCAAAGGCAAGGGAAGTAAAAGCAAAAATAAATGAGATTACATCAAGCAAAAAGCTTCTGCACAGCAAAAGAAACCATCAATAAAACAAAGAGGCAACCAACCAAATGGGAGAAGATATTTGCAAACAATACCTCCAATAAGGGGCTAATACCCAAAATATATAAAGAACTCATACATCTCAACCCAACAAAGGATAATCCAATTAAAAACTGGCAGAGGACCTCAATACATACTCTTTAAAGAAAACATATAGATGACCAACAGATACATGAAAAGATGCTCAACTTCACTAAATATAAGAGAAATAAAAATCGCCACCACAGTGAGTCACCACCTCACACCTGTTAGAATGGCTCTTACCAACAGGACAAGAAATAACAAGTGTTGAGGATGTAGAGAAAAGGGAACTCTCGTGCACTGTTGGTGGGATGTCAAATTGGTGCAGCCACTATGGTAAACAGTGTGGAGGTTCTGCAAAAATCTAGGAATACAGTTACCACATCACCCAGCAACCCTTCTTCTGGGTATCTACCCCAAAATATTCGAAAACAAGTATTCATAATTATATATGCACCCCTACGTTCACTGCAGTATTATTCACAACCAAGACACAGAAACAACCTATGTCCTTCGATCGATGACTGGATACAGATGTGGTACTTACATACTACGTAATATTACTTGGCCATAAAACAATGAAATACTGCCATGTGCAACAATGTGGATCTTGAGAGTATCGCGCTAAGTGAAATAAGTCAGGCAGAAGAGGACACATGGTATCACTCATATATGAGATACAAAACAAAAAGCAACAAATGAAATAACAAAGCAAACTCATGGATATGACAGTATTGTGGTTACCAGAGGAAAAGAGGGTTGGCGGTAGGACAGAGTGGGTAAAGGGGGTCAAGTACATGGAAGCAGATGGAAGGAAACTAGACTTCTGGTGGTGAGCACACAATGGAATATACAGATGTTGTATTATAAAGTTGTATACCTGAAACCAATGTTACCCTAAGAAATTTAATAAAAATTTTTTAAATGCAAAAAAAGACATGTATAGGTTGTTACACAGGAAAAATACATCAGAAATCTATAGATGGTGAGGAGTCTGTTACCAAAGATTTTTAAAGGATCTGTCTGACAAGACAGTCAACTGAGCAAAATGAAGACATAAATTAGTAAACATTCCTAATGCTCTTCTGAACTGTTCCTGTGTTCTCAACATAAATTAAGTTTCCAACAGAAATTATCTCCCCCCTTTTTAGTATTCCCCACAAGAAAACTGCCATTAAAGGCTGATTACATTTCTGATAATCTTTTCGACAAAAACATTTGCCCCCTAAAATTAATAAATTACGAAATTCATTCTTCCTTTATTAAAAATATCAACACACTTTTAAAATAATTATCATATACTTTACCATCCTCTCAGATGATTGGATGTTCACTGCCCAGATGTAAATATAATTAGTTTGCTCCTAAAATTCCAAATGAAAGATAGAAGCTTCATACTGGGCAGTAGAAATTCACTCATACTAGGTTGCAAATGTCTGTCTTCAAACATATCTTAGTGTTTGTTGAAGGCAAAACAGATGAATTTGTTGTTCAAATTCAAAACAATCACATAAGATTTTATTACCTGTTAATAATGCTGATGTTTTCAACTCCTCTTAGGCCGATTCTAACTTATGCACCCTACCCTCCTCTTTTAGGGAAACAAACTTAATAGTTGAACATGGAGCTAATTCTTCAGTGACATACTCTAGCAGCAAAACTAAGGTTAAATAACTAAAATCAGAAGAAAAGAAATGGTACTACCCAGGAAAATGTCCTTCCAAAATTACTTGAAGAGCCTTATAGGAATTCTCAAAAATGAAAACAATTTTCTTTTCCTGTATTATGAAAAAAGGGTAAAAGTTCAATTACCTAGCAGTGACAAGGAAAAAGGGACAAACTACACATTCCAAAGGAAGACTTACCAAGACACACAGATGGAGTCAATGAGTCAAAAGTAACAGCAATTTGATGTCTGGGCAGCCATGTGGATGGGGACCTCCCCGACAAACTCGGAAATCAGACAAGAGTCGGTTGATGGGGAAGGGAGGTAAGGCCAGTTTACCTCGTGGAAGTGAATGTTAGTAAGTGAACATATTTAGTATGTGTTAAGTATTTGCAACTGGATCATAAGTAAATTGATGTTGCCAGACTTGAGCCTCTTCCGGGGGCTTAAATGCACGAAAATGTTAAATAACTGAGGTAGGCTTCTTAGTTAAAAGTCTCAGAGTGACAGACATGACATGCTACCATACAACTAATGAAATTCATATATGAACCCTTCCTGTGTTACAAATACTTCCTCAGATAGTTGCAGTCACTATTCAGTGTTACCTCCTTACCCCTCCTCCCTGCTTAAACAACTTCCAAATAAAAGATAGAAGCATCACACTGAGATCTCATTTCTAGAGATACATAATTTAATACTATGGCAACAAACTCCAGAATGCTTATCTGTATTTTCTCTCCCTGAATCAAAATATATTTGCAACAATATTTTTGCAAATATTCTGTGAACCATATCTAGATCAAACCCCCCTCAGCCAATATAGCTTTAACACTTCATCTTGATTATTTTTTTCTCTTAAATATACATATTTCTATTTCTACAGTTTCTTTCCACTGATATTATCTTCATCCTCTCTTCTAGATATATTTGAAAATTTGAATTCTGAATCTCCCAGTTAAAACGTGACACTACCAAAAATTACAAACCCTCCATCAGACAAGACAACTGCCTTCTATGAATCGTTTCAGTCCTGCTTTCTACCTTTTAAAGTTGGTCCATATGTATCACTGAACCTCCTTCACACCTTCTTTCCACCTAGTTACCGTCTTCTGCCTCGTCTCTGTTTAGCCATTCCATTTATGTTTCTCTAGGAGTGAATCAACTCTGTCACTGAACAGCTGTGTTACCTCGGGACATATTTAACCATTCTGAGCCTTGGGTTTTTTATTTGTAAATGAGAGAAAATGCCACATATCATTCAGGGATATTTCTCAAATTAAAGGAGAAGAAATGTAACAAATCTAGGAACGGTGAGTGGTGAGCAGTATTTGATAAACTGCTAGTTATACATAAAAATATGTATGTAATAATCAAAGTAATTATCTCATAGTGTAACAGGGTGGTCAGGCCAAATCGCTGGAAAACAGAGGTGGGACCCCAGAAACACTGCCATAACAAGCACCTCCCCGTAAAAGGGTGGGGGAAAACCCCAAGGGCAGACTGAAAAAGCAGCCAGGGGAGAACGTGCCTTGTCCACAGGGAGGGGCTGCTGGAGAAGGGAGATTGCCTGGCAACCGAGGAGCAGGGCAGCCAGCAGGAAGAGCAGAGAGGCAGAGCTGTGCTCACCACAGAGCTCCCTGAGAGGGGCTGGGAAACTCTGAAGGCAGAGTGGGATCAAAACCGGAGCTGAGACGTCCTTTCACATCCCCAGGGAAAGCAAGCAACACAGCTCAGAATGATGCAGCTATGACCCAGCTGGAGGGAGCCTATACTGAGACTGCAGCAGGGCGAACAGGGTGACGCTCCATCCCAGGGCAAGACCCAGTGTGACTGAAGACTCTGACCCTTGCAGAGCACGGTGACCGGAAGAGGGGCAAAGACAAACTCGGCTGACGTTAGCTCACACTGGTTGAAAAGATGGACACTTCCACAGCATATGGGGTTTGGCGAGGGGACTTTAAAACAGAACGCTGGCAGAAGCCTTGCTCTCTCTTGCGCCTCACATTCCCGGTTGGGGAGTACTGTGGGAATGGCGGCTGCTGGCCTGCTGGGAATTTACCCCTTGCATGGACACCAGCCCGTGGGACACTGTGTGACACCCACATGGATCCTGGACTGCTTCCGTTCTCTCACCCTGAGAGCAGCACACGGAGGTATGAGCTGGAAATGTTTGTTCCCGGGGCGCAGGCGGCCTCAGGCACTTGGGCCCCCTGGATGGAGTGTCCCCTGAGCAACCATCTGGAGGAATCTGGCAGCACACTCCAGACCCCAGGAGAGAGAGCTGCAAGGCCACAGCGATGCTGAAATATGCAAGTGTGCACCAGAGAGAGAGGGAGAGAGAGAGAATGAGCCTGAAGATGGAGAGCAGCTCATGTAGCCACCGTAAACTCCGGAAGGACAGACAACGTGGGGCAAGGTGTCTGGATGCTGACTCTGGTACTGGGGGTGGCTGGTTTTCTGTGCTTTGCGAGAGGTTGGCTCAGAGAGGGAGTGCTCCCAGCCCCCTCAAATTGGGTGCCCTATTAATAAAAACCTCTTTTCTTCCCCACAAGCCTTCATGTTATGCTCATACACAGCGACAAGCAGCCGGACCCCAGGCTGCTGCATTACAACAGGCCATTACAAAACTTAGCTACAAAAGCACTGATGTACTTCCTAATTCTAGCCTCAATTCAAGGACCACATTGCACTGCTGTGATTCTACAGAAGCCATCAAACGGAGTGTGTCACAGACACATGGGCTACAACATTTGGGCAGAAAGGAGCTGGACCACAGGGCCAGGAGCGCCAGCTCTCAAGGTTTACCATATTCCAGCATCCTTGTAGCCCTTGCAGGTAGTAAAATCTCCACTATAAAAGGATGTTTATAGTACACGTCAAGCAGACAGCTGCTACATTTCATTTAGTCTTCCAGTTCCATCAGAAATCACTAGTCCAAGTACATATTTCATTGCTGACTTGAAACATGGAATAATGACCATGATGATAGCAATAACAAATACATTAACTTTACAACGAATATTTGAGATTTACCACATGCCAAGCAATATGCTAAGTGTTTTATAGTAATTACTAATTCTTAAAATAATCCTATGAGGTAGATAGTTTTACCCCATTTGACAACTTTTTTAAAAAATGAAGCTTGGCAGAACTGAGATTCAAACCCAGGTAATAATGAAAATTTCAAACACCCAATAGCACATCAACAACTTATGTACTAACAATAAATTACCTAACTATTTTTGGCAATCAGAGCTATTTGGTTACTTGGGTGAAAAATGGAGCATGACATTCACTCAACTGTATACACAAAAGCAGGAAGGAGGCAGAAGAAGAAAGGGTTACATTCCACAGCAATTCTGTAACTTTCAAATACTAAGAATCATGACCCTATCAAATTAAGCATGGCCTGCTGTGGAGATAACTGGAGTTCTCCAGATCAAAGGTTCTCCACCTGTTTGCCACCTGACACATGGTGATGGATGAGGGCATTAGAAGCTGAAGATACGGTACCATCACACCTCCGTGGGCCTCCACGGACCACACACACTACGCACCTTCTGTACAGGCCTATGTGGAAAGTCTCAGAATATCAGCTATACCTCTGTGCCTCTCACCTTTCTCAGGAAAATGCATTAGAATGAAAGTGGGTAAAAGAAGTATGAATTTTCTGTATCAAATACTACTCGTATTTATCGAACACTGGTACTACGTACCAGACATGTTCTAAGCCCTTTGCCTATGTTAATCCTCAAATGACATTATAAATTAGGTACTATTTTATTCCCATTATATAGATGAAGTGACACACGAAGTAAGTAATTCGCTGCAGATCACATAGAAGGGAAATGACAGTACCGAGATTTCAACAAGGAGGTCTCGTTGCAGATCCCCAGCTTTTAAACAACAGTACACTGCCTCTCAGCTTCCCTGGAGCATAACCTAGTAGACAGGTATTCTAGGGAATTCCAGGAACTCTCTGCACGATGCCACAACCAAAACGATTTAAAAACTCTTGTCTTCGCAGGACACACCCAAAAGGCTCCCTAAAACTGTGAGGATTTACTCTTCCACCAAGATTTTAATTTGCTGTCCAGGGATCTCAGATCCCAGCTCCACAGACCCAGAAGAAAACTTCATTTAGAGCCTCTCCCCCTATCCTTGGGTAAGATGAGCAGTAGGAATGATCTTAGTAATCCTGGCAAAAGACACTAGCTGTGAGACAGCCGGGCACCACACTGCTTCCTGCTGGGCCACAAAGACGCAACCAACATCACACAAAGAACAGGAGCACAGCCCCTCGCTCCGAAACAAGATCTGTACATTACAGATTCACTCAGTGTTCTGGGTAGGGTTGTTCTCATGTCGTTTATTTAAGGATATTCACTGTTAGTCTGCTATGCACCAGGCACTATTCTAAATGCTGGAATACCCCTGTGAGCAAGAGATCCTACATCTATGGAGTTTACATGCTAGTGGGACAGAAACATGGGTCTGTATGGACCAATAAAGGTCAGCTCCAAATACAAGAGGAAAGGGAGCTGGCACCATCCTAAATTCAGGATGAAAAAAATGTAAGCAAAAGGGGCATTATTTATTCTGAATGGCATGAATGCTAGAATCTTTTCAACTACAACTTGAGAACACCAGGAAAAAAACTGCTGACTTAAAATGAAAAGCAATATGGATTGATGGCACTGTTTATGGCTCAGAATAACTTAACAGCGCCTACCTGCAAGCACCTAAAAAGCGAAATGAAAGTATAAAAATATGTAAGCCTGGACCATTTACTTCACTTCATAACTTCCTCCCAAAACAGGGAAATCTTTTATCAGAGAAATCCCAAATTATGCCACCTCTTGACATTGTTAGTATCAGAGTTCATATTATTGGGTTGGCCAAATTGGTTTTTTCCATAAGATGGCCCTAGTAAGCATTTACTTGTCTTGAACTTCATTTGAAACAATTTTCTTACATTGTATTGTGACAGCTATCATATCAGCATGCATTTAAAAAATACCAAAACTGGTGAATTTTTGTTAGCCATTTCAATATTGGAGATGGAAGAAAATACACATTTTTGGCACATTATGGTTTATTATTATAAGAAAGGTGAAAACGCAACTGAAACGCAAAAAATGATTTGTGCAATGTATGAAGAAGGTGTGTGACTGACTGAACATGTGGGAAGTAGTTTGCGAACTTTCGTGCTCGCCGAACGATGCTCCACGGTTGGGTAGATCAGTTGAACTTGACATGGACCACACTGAGACATTAACTGAGAACAATGAGCATTATACCACATGGGAGGTAGCCAACATACTCAAAATACCCAAATCAGTAGTTATTGGTGAAAATGAAAAATGTGTCTTTTATTTCACAGAAAAAAAAGAAATGGACTTTTTGGCCAACCCAATAGTAAATATAAGGAAAAGGATAACAAACAACAGCAGCAGCAGCAGCGGTAACAAAATTATTATGGAAGAGTTCTCTTTCCAGCAGAAAGTGCAATCTAAGGCCAGAGATGATTCATGGTACTTTGCTTTGAGAGAGCAGCTCACATCCAAGAAGTTGAAAGAGGGAGGGAAGACCACCAAACAGACTGAAAACTGGTTATTCACCTATATGTTCTCCAAAAATAATGCCAGAATATGAAGCATGATGAAGTATTACAGATCCTTTAAACTCTTGGCCTATAGACTGTCTCAATCACAGAATGGCAAAATTAAAACCAAAGCACAAAAATATGGCCCAGCTTATACCCCTGTAATTGCCCTTGACATATAAAATTTGTGTTCTCTGGTGTTTCCCCTCTGGGCACTGAGCTGCAGGAGGCTCAGCGCTACACTTCACTCATTTTTGCACACCCCCGGGACCTAGTATCTGACCTGTCACAAAGTAGACACTCGGAAAATGCTCCCTAAACTGAACTACAAATAGCAAGTTTCTTCCCTATGGAAATAAAAACAGGGACCACTAGCGGGAGACACATCAAAAACTACTCATTATGAATGGTTCAACCAAAGTTACCTAATTAACTTAAATAACTTAATGTTAATCCACCTGGGGGAAAAAAAAAGAGAAACACTTATAAAAGAAAGTAAAAATAGCAAGAGAGCAAAATAACTCAAATTCCTGGTGATTTATCAAGGAGATTAAGTGCTCAGGTTGTACATGTATCAATACCAATGCAATCTAAAGCCAAGCTCTGCAGCCTAACTGCCAGGTTATTTCAACTCACGGCCCAAAGACTAACATGTGTCCCACACATGGCATTAATGCACGCATTGGTCCCCTGTGTTTTCATCTCTGTGAAACTGGGCGCAATGGGAGGTGCGGGAGATCTCACATTGAACAGGAAAACACGGGGCTCCTAAACTCATGAACACATGTTCTTTCTTTCTGGCCACATTCATCGAAGATCTATATAACCTAAATACAAGCTGCTTCTATCCATCCCATCTCATTGCAAAAATCTGTAATGGTTTTTGTTCTTTCCACCTGCAAGGGGGACGCAGTAATACAACCATAACTAGGTTTCAACTGCACTGAATCATGTACCTGGAATAATACAACACGATCCAAGCATTTTTAAAAGAAGTTGAAGCACACTATGGATTAACTAATTTTTGCTTCCACTCACAGTTTTGATGAAAAATTTAATGTGTTCTGGCTATTTAGAAAACAAACTTGAAGAAACCAAAGGGTCTTTATTGTTTCCATAGTGAAAGTGCTAAATTCATACTACAATTGCAAGAACATTGCAATTGCAGTATGTCAATTGCAAGAACATTGTTTTTTTATTTTTTTTTATTGGAACAAACTTAAACTATATACTATGCAGTGGTTAAAAATGAGATAGAGCCGTATGTACTGAGATGAAGAGACAAGTTTCAACGCTGGGGTGAAGGACAGAATGCAGAACAATGTACGCAGTATGTTAAAGGTACACAAAGTAAAACTACACGCACACATGAGATATGAAAGGCCCAGGAAGAAGACAGCAAGCTGACTGCAGTGACTATCCCTGCAGGTATATAAATGTAGGGGGACATATACAGGAGGAATATAGCTCCTTTTTCTATATATTGTTTACTGTTTGAATTCTTCTGAGGTATTTTCATCTACCACTTGTTTAGTTAAGAACATTTTTAAAGAAACTATCTCCAGCCCAGACTGGTGTGGCTCAGTTGTTTGCACATCATCCTACAAAGCTAAAGATCACTGGTTCGATTCCCGGCTGGGTAACGTTCCCGGATTGCAGGTTCAGTCCCAGTCTGGGGTACGTGGGAGAGATAACCAATCGATGTTTCTCTCTCACATCAATGTTCCTCCCTCCCTCCCCATTCCTATAAATAAATAAATAAATAAATAAATAAATATCTTTAGAAAAGGGAACTGTCTCTACAACAAGATAAACATCCAGTATTTAGTAGTTGTTCTTTAACATTCCAAATGCTACAGGAAAAAAGTCTTGTTTGAATAGCCAGAGTAACTGACAACATTTAGACCCAGTAAATGCAAGATAAATAAGCAGCAAAATTAAAGAAAAAGGACAAGATTTCCATCTTCATTCCATTGTGCCTGAACACAATACCAAACAGTAAAATTCAAAACAAAATAAAAATAAGCATAGAATTTTTGTAATAGAATTGCTTTAAAAATGCCATCAGGGAGAGAAAAAAAAACAAATGGCAGAGAAGCAAGTTCCCTCTTCCCTTCATCTGAGGTCAAACATTTCATTCAATCACTGAACAGATCATTCATTTTTCCTTTGGCCAAGTAGTCTACACTATCACTGAATATACCTTTCTTAGTAATATGTACTGTATTTCTTCATATCGATAATTGTAGTATTTAGTCACATGGATAAAAAGGGAAAAAATCAAGTTTGATTATCTTCAGTCACCAACTATTCAAACCTGCTCACAGGTTTTGGGTAAAGATGGAAGTGGGGGAATATAATGAAAACAGAAAACTGTGCCAATAACTCTCAGAGTGTACCCTTTAGTTAATGGTGTCCCAGTTTCAACTGCTTCCTAATGTTCCTCATTTACTACCAGGAAACAAGAAGGCACACCATCACGCTGCATATGTTACTTTGTATAAGGCTTGCTTATCTCATTCTTGATAGATAAAAGGAAGCCACTTGATAAAAAAAAAAAAAAAATCCTAAAAGAGGAGAAATATCCAAATTTCAGTTGCTATAGATGACTCAGTGAGTAGGCAATTACAGAAACATACAGCTGATGCTAGAAAAACCTACTGTTTTCGTGAAGATCACTTTGAAATGCTGTCCTGGCTGAATGCTACTTGCTCTTGCATTATGAATTTTATTTCCACACTAAGCATTAATGAAGTCCTGCATCTTTTGTAGAGGAAAAAAACAAAGTTTCTCCCATCAATATAGAAATTTACTTTTACATTCTTATTTGGGGTATTTTCTGGTTACTAGATTACAGTCCAGTAATTAAAATGTTCACAATTTTGACATTTAATGAGTTTGCATTTGTGTCTCAAACAGGCTGATACAGTGAAAACAGTCACGTCTTTCTCCCAATTAAAAAAAATAATTAGCTCCACCCAAGATGGAGGTGTAGGTAGATATACTTTGCCTCCTTGCACAACCAAAAGAAGGACAACAACAAATTTAAAAGCCAAAGATAACCAGAAAATCAAACTGTATGGAAGTCAGACAACCAAGGAGTTAAAGAAAAGACATTCATCCAGACCTGTAGGAGGGGCAGAGACGGGAAGCCGGGGTAGAAAGGACCCGCGGCAAGGCAGCAGCTGAAGGACAGGGTGGGTGAGGTGGTGGTTGGTGAACCAGGCAAGGTGCAGCTGGCAGATCAGGCAGTCCCACATTTGCATGTGGATAAAATGGGAGGAACAACTGGGGAGCAAGACAGACCACACAACCCAGGGTTCCAGTGCAGGGAAAGAAAGCCTCAAAACCCCTGGCTGTAAAAACCCACGGGGGTTGCAGCAGCAGGAGAAACTCCCAGCCTCAACAGAGAGCTTGTTGGAGAGACCAACAGGGTCCTAGAATGTACACAAACCCACCCACCCAGGAATCAGTACCAGAAGGGCTCAATTTACTTGTGGGAAGCGGAGGAAGTGACTGAAAGCCAACCAAGAGCTGAGCAAGTGGCATTGTTCCCTCTCAGCCCCTTCCCCCACACATAGCTACAAAACAAAGTGAAGTGGGTTGCCCTGCCCTGGCAAATACCTAAGGATCCACCACTTACTATGTAACAGGCACACCTACACAAAAAAATAGGGCACAAATGAAAGAACAGGTCAAAAGTCCAGAAAAAGAACTAAGCAACATGGAGATAGCCAACCTATCAGTTGCAGAGTTCAAAACACTGGTAGTCAGCATGCTCACAGAAATGACTGAGTACAGATGCAAAACAGAGGAAGAAGTGAAGGCTATGCAAAGTGCAATAAAGAAAAATATACAAGGAACCAACAGTGAAAGGAAGTAATCTAAGACTCAAATCAATGACTTGGACCAGAAGGAAGAAATAAACCTTCAACCAGTAGAGAATGAAGAAACAAAAATGCAAAAAAATGAGGAGAGGCTTAGGAACCTCCGGGACAACTCTAAACATTCCAACATCTGAATCATAGGGGTACCAGAAGGAGAAGAACAGCAACAAATTGAAAACTTATTTTAAAATAATAATGGAGAGCTTCCCAATCTGGCAAAGGAAACAGACTTTCAGAAAGTCCACGAAGCTCTGAGAGTCCCAAAGAAATTGGACCCAAGGAGGAACACTCCAAGACACATCATAAATACATTACCCAAAATTAAAGATAAGGAGAAAATCTTAGAAGCAGCCAGAGGAAAGGAGACAATTACCTACAAAGGGGTTCCCATAAGACTATCAGCTGATTTCTCAAAAGAAACTTTGCAGGCAAGAAGGGGTTGGCAAGTATTCTAAGTCATGAAAGGTAAGGACCTACATCCAAGATTGCTCTATCCAGCAAAGCTATCATTTAGAATGGAAGGGCAGATAAAGTGCTTCCCAGATAAGTCAAGTAAAAGGAGCTCATCATCACCCAGCCCTTATTATATGAAATGTTAAAGGGACTTACCTAAGAAAAAGAAGATCAAAAATAGGAACAGTAAAATGACAACTCACAACTATCAACTACCGAACCTAAAAACAAAAACAACAACAAAAAAACCCCACAATAAAACGAACTAAGCAAACTAGAACAGGAACAGATACACAGAAATAGAGATCACATGGAGGATTATCAGCAGGGAGGGGCAGTGGGGAGAATGGGGAAAAAGGTACAGGGAATCAGAAGCATAAATGACAGGTACAAAATAGACAGGAGGTTAAGAACAGTATGGGAAATGGAGAAGCCAAAGAACTTATATGTATGACCCATGGACATGAACTAAGGTGGGGGAATGCTGGTGGCAGGTGGGGTACCAGATGGAGGAGAATAAAGGGGAGAAAAAAAATGGGACAACTGTAATAGCATAATCAATAAAGTATATTTAAAAAATAATTAACTATTTTACTCTAAACAGAAGTAAAGATATTTGAGTGCTAGACATCTTTTAAAATAACATGAAATACTTTGAAGATATATTTATTTATAGACAAGATCTGGTCAATAAAATATTAACAGAAAGTAAAAATACAGCCAGAACTGGCAATACTATTTATTTTTCTAATCTTCACTGAAGATATGTTTATTGATTTTAGAGAGAGAGAAAAAGTAGGTAAGGAAAGAAACATAGATAGATGTGAGAGAGGAAACATCAATCAGCTTCCTCCTGGATGCGCCCGGAGAGGATGAAACCCGCAACCCAGGCCTGTGCCCTGACTGAGGATCAAACCTGCAGCCTTTTGGTGCACCGGATGATGCTCCAACCCCCTGAGCCACCCGGCCAGAAAGGCAACCCTATTCCTTAATTTTATGGGTAAATATTCTTACTTTTTTATCCTCACCTGAGGACATGCTTATTGATTTAAGAGAAAGAGGAAGGGAGGGAGAAAGAGGGAGAAAAACATCTATGTGACAGAGAAACATCGATAGGCAACCCATAACCTAGGCATGTATCCCCACTGAGAACTGAACTCAGGACCTTCCAGTTTTCAGGACAACACCCAGCCAACTAAGCCACACTGGCCAGGGCTATGTGGGTAAATACTAATCACTACAATTCTCATATTACAGTAAAGAACTTAAGAATAGCACAAACCAACCCTGGCTGGTGTAGCTCAGTGGATTGAGTGCGGGCCTGTGAAGCAAAGGGTTGCAGGTTCGATCCCCGGTCAGGGCACATGCCTGGATAGCAGTGCCCTGCTATCCAGTAGGGCGTGTGCAAGAGGTGCGGCCTAAGGATATTGTTGTAACAACAATTTTTTCAAGTCAAGAAGAAAACTGGCATTATGAAAATACTTTTTATTGCTTCTCCAGTGCTTTAAATCTTCTTTCACACAAACTACCACAATTAGTCTTACTTCGTACCCAAATAAAATCTGTAAAACTGTTCCACACCTAGGAAGAAGGTAGTTTCTCAGCATTTGAAGTATTCAACTCATTATTTCAAAATATTTGAGGTGAACCTGAATCTGTAAGTACTTTGAAAAGTACAAAGTGGGAATCCTAATCTTAAACAATGGAAAGTGTTCCTGGCACATAAAGGAATTATGGAGAGAGCCAAGATGGTGGAGGAATAGGTGGATGTTACATTTACCTCCTCCCAGGATCAAACTGGACTTACATCTAAATCGTAGAACAATCACCCTGAATATCTAACTGAGGACTAGCTGAAGAGAAAAGTCTTATAACCAAGGATTTACAGAAGAAGCCACAACGAGACTGGTAGTAAGGGTGGAAACGTGAAAAGAGCTGGCTTACCAGGTAACTCACTGAGAACCTACCTCACACAGTGCATATACTGACAGAGGCTCTTTCAGTGCCTGAGCCTGGAAGGCAGCCAGCAGGAGGAGGAGGACCTCAGGGTTCCCTGGGCCTTTTCCTGACCTGTCCCCAAACTAGTCCTGGTGAAAGGCAGCCTGGGTGTGCAGCTTGGCCCCTTCCATGCATACCCAGGGCTAGCAGAGATAGCAACAAACTATCAACGGTTTTGGAATTCCAAACAGGCTGCCCAGGACCAGTTAGAGCAGTGTCTGACATTGACTTGCATGGGAGACCCACCCAAGAGGCCCCAGAATCAACACACTTTGAGGGTTGGACTTCAGACCACATCACAGCATGACCCAGTCAGCCCCACAATCAGCACATCCAAAGGGTGATCTCGGAGGGCACAAGACCCTACTAGCAAATTCTCCTTTGTGGGGTCAACATCCGCACAACGGTTCACACACTGTGGTCGGGGTCGGTCCTCACACTCAGCAAGTCTAAAGGCTGAGCTTGTGCACAAAGAGGCCAACAACAATCAACACCCACCCCACACAAGAGCACTTCAAGAGCACCGTGCTTAGGAAATCAGAAAGACTTCACGATAGCCCCACAGGACACGTTCCACACACAGCCAACACACCACAACAGGCAGACACAGCAGGTCTACACGGACAAAAATAGAGAGAAACAGTCAAAATGAGGAGACAACGAAGGACAATTCATAATGATAAAGGAATCAGTCCAAAAAGAAAATATGACCTTTGTAAGTATTTTTGCACCCAACATAGGAGGACCTAAATAAAAAAATCAAATGTTAATGGACATGAAAAAAATAGATCAATGATAACACATAATAAGGAATTTTAACATCCCACTGACATCAATGCATAGATTTTCCAGACAGAAAATCAACAAGGAAACAACAGCTTTAAATGACACACTGGAAAAATCTACACTCCCAGCCAAGATGGAGGTGCAGGTAGACACTACGCCTCCTCACACAACCAAAAGAAGGACAACAACAATTTAAAAACAAAAAACAACCAGAATTGACAGAAAATCGAACTGTATGGAAGTCCGACAACCAAGGAGATAAAGAAGAAACACTCACCCAGACAGTGGGAGGGGCGGAGACTGGCAGCCGGGCGGAGAGGACTCTGAGCAAGGCCACCGCTGGCGGACCCCGCGAGGTGGCAGATTGTAGAGCGGGCGGTCCCTCATTTGTGTGCAGATAAACGGGGAGGAACAACTGGGGAGCAACCCAGGGCTCCTGCATGAGGAAATAAAGCCTCAAACCTCTGACTGAGAGCACCTGCGGGGGTTGACACAGCAGCAGGAGAAACTCCCAGCCTCACAGGAGAGTTCGCTGGAGAGACCCACAGAGTCCCAGAACGCACACAAATCCACCCATTTAGGAAGCAGAACCAGAAGGGCCCACTCTGCTTGTGGTAGTGGAGGAAGTAACTGAAATCCAGCAGAAAGCAGAGCAGGTGCCATTGCTCCCTCTCCAACCCCTCCCCCACATACAGCATCACAGTGCAGCGACCAGCATTGCCCCACCCTGGTGAATACCCAAGGCTCTGCCCCTTTACGTAACAGGCACCCCAAGGGAAAAATAAATGGCCCAAATGAAAGAACGATCAAAGCTCCAGAAAAAATACAACTAAGCGACAAAGAGATAGCCAACCTATCAGATGCACAGTTCAAAACACTACTAATCAGGAAGCTCACATAATTGGTTGAATTTGGTCGCAAATTAGATGAAAAAATGAAGGCTATGCTAAGTGAAACAAAGGAAAATGTACAGGGAACCAATAGTGATGCGAAGGAAACTGGAACTCAAATTAACAGTGTGGACCAGAAGGAAGAAAGAAACATCCAACCAGAAAAGAATGAAGAAACAAGAATTCAAAAAATTGAGAGACTTAGGAACCTCCAGGACATCTTTAAACGTTCCAACATCCGAATTATAGGGGTGCCAGAAAGAGAAGAGGAAGAGCAAAAAATTGAAAACTTATTTGAACAAATAATGAAGGAGAACATCCCTAATCTGGCAAAGGAAATAGACTTCCAGGAAGTCCAGGAAGCTCAGAGAGTCCCAAAGAAGCTGGCCCCAAAGGGGAACACACCAAGGTACATCAAAATAACATTACCCAAGATTAAAAATACAGAGAGAATCTTAGAAGCAGCAAGAGAAAAGGACATAGTTACCTACAGAGGAGTTCCCGTAAGACTGTCAGTTGATTTCTCAAAAGAGACCTTACAGGCAAGAAGGGGCTGGCAAGAAGTATTCCAAGTCATGAAAGGCAAGGGCCTACATCCAAGATTGCTCTATCCAGCAAAGCTATCATTTAGAATGGAAGGGCAGATAAAGTGCTTCTCAGATAAGGTCAAGTTAAAGGAGTTCATCATCACCAAGCCCTTATTATATGAAATGTTAAAGGGATTTATCTAAGAAAAAGAAGATCAAAAATATGAACAGTAAAAAGGACAGCGACCTCACAGTTATTAACAATCACACCTAAAACAAAAACAAAAGCAAACTAAGCAAACAACTAGAACAGGAACAGAACCACAGAAATGGAGATCACATGGAGGGTTATCAACAGGGGAGTGGGAGGGGGAGAGAGGGGGCAAAGGTACAGAGAATAAGTAGCATAAATGGTAGGTAGAAAATAGACAGGGAGGTTAAGAATAGTATAGGAAATGTAAAAGCCAAAGAACTTACATGTATGACTCATGGACATGAACTAAAGGGGGGGGATGTGGGCAGGAGGGGGTGTCCAGGGAGGAGGGGAGCGAAGGGGGGAAAATGGGGCAACTGTAATAGCATAATCAATAAAATATATTTTAAAAAATTGACACACTAGACCAGATGTACGTAATTGATATTTTCAGAGCACTTCACCCCAAGCAGCAGAATATAATTTCTTTTCAAGTACATAGGAACGTTCCCTAGGATAGATCACAGGTTAGGAGACAAAACATGTTTCAATACATTTAAGAAAATTAAACTCATATTAAGCATCTTCTCTAACCACAATAATAGAAAATGGCATAAATTACAAGAAAGAACTGAAAAAACACAAAAACACATGGAAACTAAGTAACAGGTCACTAAATAGTGACTGGATTAACAATAAAATCAAGAAAAAAATTTAAAAATACCTTGAACAAATGAAAATAAGAACACAATAACACAAAAATCTATGGAACACAGTGAAGGAAGTCCTAAGAGGAAAATTCATAGTATTACAGCCCTACCTCAAGAAACGAATTTAAAAATCAAATAAACAATCTTGCCCTACACCTAAAGCAAGTAGAAAAAGAACCAATAAAGCACAAAGTTAGCAGAAGAAAGAAAATAATTGGAGCAGAAATAAAGAAAACTGACTCTAAAATAACAATACAAAAGATCAATAAAACCAAGATCTGGTTCTTTGAAAAAAATTAAACAAGATTGATAAACCTTTAACAAGACTCATCAAGAAAAAAGAGAGAGATGACTCAAGTAAATAAAACCAGATTGAAAGAGAAGAAATAAAAACTGAAACCAGAAATACAGAAAATATTATAAGACTATTACAGCCCTTGCCAGGTAGGCTCAGTTGGCTAGAGCATCATCCCCATACGCCTAGGTCACGAGCTCGATCCTGGTGAGGGCACGTACAAGAAGCAACCAACGAATGCATAAATAAGTGAAACCACAAATCGATGTGTTTTTTTTTTCCTATCTAAAATCAATTTAGATAGAAAATTGATTAAAATTGATTAAAATCAATTTTTTTTAAAGTTCAGATTTTACTTATTTTTTTTAGAGAAAGGGAAGGGAGGTAGAAAAAGAAGGAGAAAAACATTGATGTACAAAAAGAACACTGACTGGTTGCTTCTCACACAACCTCAACAGGAGATCTGGCCTGCAACCCAGGTTTGTGCCCCAACTGAGAATCAAACCCGTAACCTTCAGTTTGCAGGATGACGCCCAACCCACTAAGCCATACCAATCAGTGCAATAAATAAAAAAAATTTTTGAAGAAGATAATTGCAAACAATTTTATGCCAATAAATTGCACAATATGGAAGAAAGGGATAAGTTTCTAGAAATATATAATCTTATAAAACTGAATCAAGAAGAAACAAAAAAATTGAACAGACTGGTTACAACTCACAAAATCGAAGCAATAATCAAAAAACTCGAAAAAAAAAAAATGAAAGGCCTGAACCCACCGACTTCACAGGTGAATTTTACCAAAGAGTCAAAGGAGAAATCTTTCTCCAACTATTCCAAAAAAGTTCAGGAGGGAAATGCCTAAGCTCATTTTTATGAGGCCAGCATTATCCTGATTCTAAAACCAGATAAAGGCACTATAAAGAAAGAAAAGTATATTCCAATATCCCTGATGAACACAGATGAAAAATTCCTCAACAAAATATTAGCAAACCAAATTCAGCAATACATTAAAAAGATCATACACCATTATCAAGTAGGATTTCTTCCTGGAATGCAAGGTTGGTTCAGTATCCACAAATCAATTAACATGAAATACCACATAAACAAAATGAGGAATAAAATCATATGATCATATCAATAGATGCTAAAAATGTATTTAACAAAATCCAGCACCCATTTATGATAAACACTCTCGGCAAAATGGGACTAGAGGGAATACACTCAACATAATAAAGGCCATATATGACAAACCTACAGTTAGCTTCATATTCAATGGGGAAAAATTAAAGGTGTCTCCTTTAGGATTAGGAACAAGACAAGGGATGTCTGCTTTCACCACTCTTACTCAACATAGTTCTAAAAGTCATACCCACAGCAATCAGACAAGATGAAAAAATAAAAGGCAGCAAATTGGTAAAGAAGTAAAACTGTCATTGTTTGCAGATGGCATAATACTATGTATATAAAAACCTAAAGATTCCACCAAAAAGTACTAGACTTGATAAATGAATCCAGTAAAGTAGCAGGATACAAAATAAATATTCAGAAATTGGTTGTATTTTTACATAACTATAATGAACTATCCGAAAGGGAAACTAAGAAACAATTCCATTTATGATTGCATCAAAAAAATACCTAGAAATAAATTTAAGAGAAGAAAAAGACCTAAACTGAAAAAATTAGAAGACACTGAAAAAAAAGACTGAAGAAGATACAAACAAATGGAAGCATACACAGTACTCATGAATAGAAAGAACTAACATCATTAAAATGTCCACAGTACCCAAAGCAATCTATATTTTCCATACAATTCCTATCAAAATACCAATAGCATTTTTCATAGAACCAGAAAAAGTAATCCAAAAATTTACATAAAACCACAAAAGACCCCAAATAGCCACAGCAATCTTGAGAAAGAAGAACCATGTTGGAGGTATCACGCTACCTGACATAAACTAAACTACGAGGCTATAATAACAAAACAGCAGAGTATTTACTGGCATAAAAACAGACATAGAACAGTGGAACAGAATAGAGAGCCCAGAAATAAATCCACACCTCCATGATTAACTACTTACAACAAAGGAGGCAAGAACACATAGTGCGGTAAAGACAGTCTATTGGAAAGTAGTAGTATTGGGAAAACTGGACAGATAAATGCAAAAACACAAAACTAGACCACCTTCTTCCATCATATATAATAAACTCAAAGTGGATTAAAGATTTAAATGTAAGTCTCAAAACCATAAAACACCTAAAAATAAACATAGACAGTAAATTCTATGACAATGATCTTAGTAATATTTTTTCTGATATCTCTCCTCAGGCAAGGAAAGCAAAAGAAAAATTAACAAATGGGACTACATTAAACTAAAATGTTTCTGCACAGCAAATAAACCATCAACAAATGAAAAGACAACCTATTGAATGGGAGAACATATCTGCCAATGATCCATCAGATAAGGGGTTAATACCCCCAAATTATAAAGAATTTATAAAACTCAATACCAAAAAAAAACAATTAAAAAATGGGCAGAGGGCATGAATGAACATTTCTTCTAAGAGAACATACAGATGGCCAAAAGACACATGAAAAGATGCTCAGTGTCACTCATCCTCAGAGAAATGCAAATTAAAACCACAATCAGATATAACCTCCTACCTATCAGAATGGTTATCACCAATAAATCAAAAGCAAGTGTTGGTGAGGATGGGGAGAAAAGGGGAGACTCATGCACCGATGGCAGGAGTGCAGATTGGTGCAACTGCTATGGAAAATGGTGTGGAGGGTCTTCAAAAAATTAAAAACAGAACTGCCTTATGACCTAGCAATTCCACTGCTGGGTATATATCCAAAGAAACCAAAAACACTAATTCACCAATGCTGTGAATATATGGGTGAATTATTTACAACAGCCAAGATCTGGAAGCAACCCAAGTGCCCAGCAATAGACCAGTAGATAGAAAAGCTTTGGTACATATATATACAATGGAGTATTACTCAGCCATGAAAAAAGGATGAAATCTTACTATTTGTGGCAGCATGGATGGACTTCTACAGCACTATGCTAAGTGAAATAAGTCAGTCAGAGAAAGACAAATATGATTTCACTTATATGTGGAATCTAAAGAACAACAGAAATAAATAAAACAGAAACAGCGGATGGTTGCCAGGAGAGGCGGGATTGGGGTACTGGGTAAAAAAGATAAAGGAACTGAGAAGTCAGTTTGGTAGTTACAAAGTAGTTATCGGGATGTAATGTACAGCATAGGGAATACAGTCAATATTGTAGTAACTGTGTATGGTGCCAGGTGGGCACTGGAAATAACAGGTAAACACTTTGTAAAGTATGCTTGCCTAACCACTATGCTGAACACCTGAAACAAACACAAAATAATACTGACTGTAAACTGTAATTTAAAAAATAGAAGTCTTTGTGGCACCGAGGCAGTCAGCCACTTCAGGATGAAGCTGAACATCTCTCTTCCAGCCACTGGATGACAGAAACTCATTGAAGAGGATGATAAACACAAGCTTTGTACCTTTTATGAGAAGCATATGGCCACAGAAGTTACTACGGATGCTCTGGGAGAGGAATGGACAGGTTATGTAGTTCAGGTCAGTGGGGGAACAACAAACAAGGTTTCCCCATGAAGCAGGTTGACCACCCACGGTCGTGTCCACCTGCTACCGAGTAAGGGGCATTCCCTTCATACACCAGGGAGGACTGGAGAATGAAAGGAACTAATTGCCAAGAGACCTAGGCTGTCCTGAAAGCTTCTACCTCTGAGTCCAGTCAAAAAATTAAATTTTCAGCCCTGGCTGCTGTGGCTCAGTGCATTGAGCAGTGGCCTGAGAATCAAAGGGTCGCCAGTTCAATTCTAAGTCTAGGGCACATGCTTGGGTTGCGGGTCAGGTCCCCAGTGGGCGGAGCATAAGAGGCAACCACACATTGATGCTTTTCTTCCTTTCTCCCTCCCTTCCTTCTCTAAAAATTAAAAAAATCTTTTAAAAAATTAAATTTTCATAAACTTTTTAAAAAAGGATTTATGAGGACACATAGTTTTCCTGCTCCTCCACCAACAAAGCAGCTTGGGGAGGTAGATTTAGGGAAAAGATGGCAAAAGAGTCTACCTAATATGAACAAACCTATAACTACACTGAAAAGCTAAAATTTTTCATTAACTTCTAAATGTAATATTTCTCTACCTTTACTGTTGAATATCTACTAATTTATTCAATAAACACATTATACTTACTATGTACCAGGCATTATTTTAAGCACTTTTCAAATATTAGCTCATCAGTAAACCTGAGGTAGGTACCATCATCCCTATTTTTGCAAATGAGAACACTAAGGTATAGAGTAATTTTTCCAAGATCACACAGCTAGTAAGTGGCAGAGATGAGATTCTATCCCAGGCTGGCTGGGTCCAAAATCCATACTCTTATTAAACACAAGGCGATTCTGACTCTTGAAAAGTAATATGCTTATAAAGCCAGTATCTGGCTTATACTTGAACATGTAATAAAAATCTACTAACCAAATTAAAAGGAAAAAAATGGAGATAGCAGAAAGTAGAAAATCTATTATTCATAGTTCCAATGCATCCTGATACTTTCCACACATCACTGTATTTCCCATCAGTCTTTTATCCCTGTTCACATAGGGGTTTATTTTTCCATTATCACTCACCAGACCAAATTTTCTAGACAATGAAAAACTTAAAGCTATTAGTCTCAGCGTTTTTAGAATACTTAAAATTAATTGATACTTACTGCATGTTAAACACACTATATATTCTTATTTTGTCTCAAACACATAAAGTAGGTAAAAATATCTCCATGTTACAAATGAGGAAACTGAAGCACAGTTAAGCAACTAAAGGACAGACACACAGCTAGGAAGCAGCTGAGCCAGGATTCAGATTCAGGAGGTGTATTTCTCAACTAGAACTGCTTACTGACTACCAGAGAATAGGATTATGAGCTACTTGAAAGTGATCGTGTTATTATACAGTAGCATTATTTGTTTGGTTTGGCCTAAAATGAGGGTGCTACTACACAGAGATTTATAGGGTTTTAGTATAAGTATGCTTGAACTAGCTAAGTAAGTCTTTATGCTTTATTTTATAAGGGTCAAGTATATTATTTAATCCCTTCATTCGACAACCCTTGGGGATCTGTTACATGCTAGGAGCACGTTAGTAAGACACAGTCTGCACTCAGGGCATAGCCTTTTTTCACTCGGCGTATTAACACGTCCATGTTTCTCACAATCCAACACAGCAGCACATACAAATGGACAACAGCTTTGCCCCCAGTCAGTGGTACAACTAGAATGGAATCCTGAGATTCTCTGTCCTCCATCCTAGAAAGTAGAGAAATCCCTATTTTGCTCACAGTTCCTAAAGAGTGACTGACAAATTACTTCATAGGTACTACTTGCCTGTCTCCTGCAACACTACCTCTATCATCTGCCAATGAAAGCCTATCCATTTTAGTGGAAAAAAGTTGAAATCAAAATGTTTTATTAAAACTTCCATTTTAGGTTTAAATTACTTTTAAAGTTCTATAATTGCATTTTGGGTATGAAGTTAATAACCAAAAGATAAATATGAATATCTAAGGCCATTCATGAAAGAAGCTGTCAAAAAATAATCCTAGTTCTGCTTGATTTTACATGGAAACATTTTATTTTAAGAAGTCTTGAGTCCTGCTGATTGTGGAAAGGTAGGAGACAGACATTAAAATGTCAAGTGCAACAGAACCAGTCCAGAGTGGCTTAACCGATAGCCAATGACCATAGGCAGTTACCAACCCCAAACTTCATAATGGCAGGAGACCAAGATCTGAAACCACCAAGAAACCAAGGTCAACAGACAGATTACTACTGTGTGCATGAACCCTTGACAAGTTTCCTGACTGACATATGCTTATATGAGTGTTTACATGTAGCTGGCACATTCTGAATTCATTTCTTATGTCCACATCTTCTAACAAGGTTCTCTAGTATATTTGTACCATTATTTAGTATTTGCCTTCCACTACTGTTTTTCGGTCTGCACCTTATAAAGGGAGCAATGTTAACTTCCAAAACAGCTTGGTTCCTTGCAAATAATAGGCACTGAGTAAGTGCCCACTAAGTTTGGATATGAAATCTACCTTACAGTCACACCCCAATCCTTACCATCCTACAAGACTGCTCTTCCTAACCTCTCTGACTGGAATGCCATAGGGGTCACTCCTTCAACCTCTCCTTCATCGACATTTATTTCTCAGGAGACCACATCTACTTGGAAAGCTTGTAAATGTATCAACCTGGACCATTCTCCTGTGAACCCCAAATTCACTTGTTCAATTGCTGACTTGACCTCTCTGTTAGCATGACTATTAGGCATCTCAAAAACTTAAAACAGAACTAGAACAGAACTCTTGAACTCTCCCCAGAAACCCCTCTGACTACAGTCTTCCCAACTCTATTTATGACAACTCCATCCTTCTCTTGCTTAAGGTAAAAACCTTGGAGTCACTCTTGACTCCTCTCTTCACACTCCACTTCCAACCCAGCTGGATCAAAAGATATCCAGTTAGAGTCAAAGATATCGGTTTGAATGCACACCGCCGCCTTCTCTTCCACTGACTCTAGTCCAGGCACAATGGCCTCCTAGAGTCCTGAGAGTACACCCAACACACCTCTGGTGTACAGCCAATGTGAAATGTTTCTGTGCCCCCAACCTCCTTCAAGTCCTTGCTCCTCTCTCACTAAGACCTTCCCAGTCATCTTCTTTCAAAGTACACATACCCCTGACATTCCTGTCCTTCTTGTCTCCTTCTTTTCCTCTACAGAATTTATCTATCACCTTCCAATATACTACAGCAATAACTTTTGTTAACCGATGGTCAGCACAAGTCAACACCAGCAGGAACCCCCAATTTGGGGTAAGCAGGGGTGTCTAACCTGCACCCTGCAGGCTACATGCATCCCAGGATGGCTATGAATGTGGCCTGACACAAAATCATACATTTGCTTAAAATATTTGAGATCTTTTTTGTGATTGCATGTTGCAATGTATTTAATGTGTGGCCCAAGACAACTCTCTCCCAGTGTGGTCCAGAGATGCCAAAAGGTTGGACACCTCCGGTAGAGTGAAAAAGAAAACTAGTCAGTGCAAAACGGTTCAACTGTGGTACAGCACAATTGTGAGAACAGCACAGCCGTGAGGCAGTACTGGGGCCAGGCCTCTTTCTGGCTAGATAGCCCTGCTCTGCTCCTTGCTGGTGGGCTTTGCACTGTGTTGGTCCACTCTGCTGTACTTTGGTCTGCTCTAATCTGTGCCAGTCTGCTCCAGCCTGCTGTGTTCCAGGGAGACATCTTCCGTGTTGCAGCACAGCCAGGGAGATGCAGTCTCAGTCTTGGGTGGAAAGGGAGAGTATAGTCTCAGCCAGGAGGGAGCTGGCTTATATAAACAGAAGTTCCCCCAACCCATTGCCTGATTGATCGGTCCTCATGCAAATGAGCACTCCCAAATCCTCATGGTTTGATTGGTCCAAAGGGCACTGCTCTGAGTGGTAGAATAAAGCTGCTCTGGTTGGTCAGAGCTGTGCAGATTCGATTTGATGGGGGAAGCCTCAGTCCCACTGGTTGAAATGGGATTTCATGAACCCTATTTAATGACTTAGATGGCAGAAACAGTGCAGGCAGGTATCTCAGGACAGGCTTCACCTGGAAATGCAGTTTGCCTGAGAGGCCCGGTGTAGAAATGATTGCTAGGATCTGTTTTGCTTTTGTTATTTTGCGGGGAAGGGAAGTGTTGTTTGTTTGTTTTTAACTTGAGCCCAGTTAACCACCAGGAGCACTTATTAGTAGGTGTCTTCTTTCTCAGGGTACACACTTTCTTATTTTGTTTAATGTCTATCTCACCCTCCACAGGATGTAAGATCTATGAGGGCAGGGATTTTTGTCTGTTTGACTCACTACTATAACCTCCACACCTAGAACAATGCCTTGCACATACTTAATGTTCAGCCACCATTCGTTAAATGAATGATACACCTATGAAAGCTAAATTAATGATCCTGGTGTCTTTTACCACTTTCATCGTTACTATTTGCTTAACCAAAATGTTTGTTTAGTTTTTTCCCTACCATGGCTCTAGTAATGCTTAGTTGTCTTTAACTTCATTTGAAACAATTTTGTTAGATTGTATTGTGACAGCTGTCATGTCACCATGTAAAAGTTATCAAAATTGGAGAATTTCTGTGCAGCCATTTTAATATTGAAAGTGGAAGAAGATATGCAACATTTTTGGCATATTGTGCTTCATTATTTCAAGAAAGGTAAAAACGCAACTGAAATGCAAGACAAGATTTGTGCCCTGTATGGAGAAGGAGCTGTGACTGATCAAATGTGTCAAAAGGGGTTTGCAAAGTTTCTTCGTCCCGCTGACATTCTGGCCAGGTCAGTCTGTGCCGTGGGCTGTCTGGTGCACTGGAAGACGTGTAGCAGCACCCTGGCCCTCTGCCCACTAGAAGCCAATAGCAGGAAATAGACGACATACTCAAAGTATCTAAATCAATAAAGTTATTGGTGAAAATGGAAAATGTGTCTTTTATTTTACAGTAAAAACTAAATGGGCTTTTTGGCCAACCCAATACATTTTTCTATCGCCTTAAGAAAAAAGTGGCTTGGTGAAGAATGGGTTTTGGATCCTGGCTCCATCACTCGGTAGTGTTTGTCTCTAGACATGTTATTTAACCCCTCTAATCCACAGTCTCTTCATTGGGAGGAGAATGACAAAGGAAAGACTATAAGGTCAATAACCTTTTAGAAATAAGGTAGTAAAGTACCTAGCATACAGTTAGTACTCCATAAATAAAAGCTAGTACCATTGCTCTCTCCTCACAAGCAGGCTCTTCAGTTTCACACTAATCTCTAGCCTTTGATGCCCTTCATTTTCTTCCCATGGAATCACGTTTGCCAGGCTTGCTGCTCATGAGCCAAGCTGGACTCCACAGTTCACATATCGTATCAGGCACAATCTCGAATATCATTAATTCCCTTAGCCAACTGTTGGCTTCAGATACCTGTACCAAGCAGGCATCTGCAAAGCAGTGGATAACAGCCTGGGCCCCGGAACTGAAGCACCAGTGTTGGAGCCCCAGCTGCTCATCTTATAATCAAGTACCTACCTTATGAATTCCTGTGAGTTTCTTCAATTATACGCAGGATAATCACCGCTGGAGGAAAATCAAACCATGCAAATTGGTACTACTGCAAATCCAAGGTGTACAGTTTCAAATGCATCCTCGATACTGCCTAACAATCCTTTATCTTCCTAGTCACGTCTGCGTGTCTGCACCCATGCTTCTCTCCCACCCCATTTCCTTGAAAGCTGTTATAAAATCATACTCTTAAGACTCCCTATTCCCCTTTTTGGGGCCAACCATGTTCCCCTTTATTCTTACCAGATACTCAAAAATGAGAAGACACGTCATCAACTTATTCTCCTTCCTGCCACTGTCAATTACAAACTTATTTACCATGCCTCCAACTTCACCTCTTCCCTCTCTGCTCACTGAAAAAGGGAAACTACCTCCTACCCAAGGCCAATATCCCAACCAATGCATTCGACCCCATCTGCTCCTATTGCTTCCAAATCCTCAGCTCCTTCAATCACCCCTCTTTTCCCCTCTCTCTCTCCCACCCTGCATGTTCAAATTCTCCCCTCCGATGGTTCTTTCCAATCCCACATAAACATGCCCCAAACTCTCTTAATTTAAAAAGGAGGGAAAGGAGTAAACTTCTCTAAATTTCCTTCATCTCCCTCCCTCCACCTATACTTTCTCTCCAGTCTTTTGTTAAAAACACTGAGCCCCTCTCAATTAGCTACACTTCTGGCTTGTTAGACATTCTTCAACCCTTTCAAATGACACAGCAATCAAGTCTCAGCAACGTTATTCAGTCTTATCTTACTTGGCCTGTTCATGGCAGGATACAGTGCTGACCACTCCTAGTCCTTGAAGCATTCTCCCTCAGTTTCTGTGCCAAATCTCTCATAGTTCCTTTTTTTCATCTTCCGTCTACCTAGTTCTAACGTTGGCTTCTTTTCAGTTGCTTGCCCCATTCAGTAGCTCACAACTTCAATCTTGTTTAACTCCATAATCTGATTATTTACCCTGTCCAGTTGATAACACTGCCTAAATGTCTTATATATCTACCCCTCCTTCTACATCCTTCATCACTGCTCCCCGTGAATGGCCTCACTGGTCTTGCTTCCAGTTTGCCCTTCTCTAATCCCGCACTCACTCCACAGCCAGTACGATAGGTCTAGAACACACATATGGTTCTATCACAGCATAATTTTTCCCACTAAATTTCACAGCCTTCAATGTAAAGTTGAAGCTCCTTAGCTCAGTTCATAAGGCATCAATGAACTGGTTTCTTAATAATTCTTCAGCCCCTATTCTAAAACTATGCTGTATACCTGTGGCCACCGAGCACCTAGTACTTGAATGTGACTAGTCCAAACTGAGACGTGGTGTAAATGTAAATACATACTAGATTCTAAGGACTTACGATTAAAAAGCAAATATCTCAATACTTTTTTATATTGATTATATGTTGAAGTGATAATATTTTGGATATACCAGGTTAAATAAAATATATTATTAAGATTAATTTCATTTCCCCTTTTTAATGTGGTTAAGAAAAATTTTAAAAACATACATATGACTACATTTGACTCAGATTTTTACAGGACAGTACTGCTCAAAAATGTCCTTTCCTTTTTTCTAAACCTAAATAACTCCTATCTACTTTTGAAGATTAACACAGGTAACCCAGTAAAATGTATTTCAAGACACCCCGTGACCCCAAGACCAAGGCTTGGTCAACAACCCCTCCTCCTCTGTGCTTCCATCCATAAGTTTCTGCTTGTCCCTCTTACACACCACACCACATTGTAATTATTGGTTATCAGCTATCTTCTCCTCACCTATTGCTCCTTGCAAAAAGAGAGATCATTCTACATGTACTCAGGGCTTACCACCACGTCTACCACTCAAAGGGCACTCAAAGTACTTTTCAAACAACTGTGAACTATCTATTCCTGGCCTGAAAGTTACTAGAAATTCTCCAAGGAAAACAAACCACCAATGAAGGAGCCTAGACTTTCTCAGGAGCTCTCCAGCAAGGAAAGGACTGGGGTGGAGGTGAGGAGCAGCAATTACAGAGAGAACAGCACTGAGAAAATAAAGCTCATCACATACGTGTCTCTTACAGTGAAAACAGGGATTTGCAGCAGTGATCAGGAACCATGAACTCACACTTGGCGTGCCAGGGGCCCCGTTTGATTCCTGAATTACTCAACCCATCCAACAATAGTATGAGCTGGTAGGTTTTGATACAAACAGCTAGAGCCCAGCACCTGTTTCACTTAAACAGCACATCACTGCAGTTAAAAACAACAATAAATGTCTCTCGTGAAAAAAAATGCTAATCTCATGATGCTTCGCCATGGAGCAATTTAGGAGAATTACATATGAAATGTGCCAGAGCATGAATTTATGACTGATGCTTATTTGGCAAAAGTGGCTGGCACTGCTAGATATAAAATACATGTATGCAAATAAGCAAATAAAAGTTTTTAAGCTCTCAAACTTAAATATTCACATCTCTACAAATGTACAAAGGTAAGTGTTTATGTAAAACATTCCAGGAACAATTCTTTAATCTGACTGTCAGGAACAGTTATGGAGTGGCGTTATTTCTTTCGGGTCCTCCTCAGGACTCGTAACAATGGATTCTAACGGAACGTTAATGAGGAACAAAAATTACCAAGCAGGTTTCTCTGTACTATCACTGGATAAAAGGAATAGTCCGAGTATCACAACAGGTTGAAGTGATCTTAACTTTTCCTTTCACCGAAACACTTTCCTTCCCATTCTGGAACCCAGCAAGTACAAATGTCAATCCTTAAAACAAGGGGTAGGGGTTGGGGAGGACGAGCACAGAGCGAAAAGCCTTAAAGGAAACAATCTGACCTTTCCCCACCTAATACAGTCATGTGAGTCTGCAAATGCAGATCCGATGAAGTCTGTCCTCCTCCCCCCCCCCCCCCCCCGACGGCCGTGGAAAGACGTGTGTTTTTCGCATAGCTTACGCGTTGCTCAGAGCCCACGCCGACCCGAGATGCAACCGAGTCCCGCTTCCACTGCCAACTGCCGAGTTCCGGGCTGAGGCTCCAGCTCCACGCTCGAAGCCAAGAAAATGCCCCGTGCCTGCCACTGCGGTTGCTGAACGAGTCACCAGGGAAGCGCGGGCACTTCGCCGGGTACTTCGGGCAGCGGGCGAGGTGAGCTCCTGGAAACGCGCGGAGTCACCGGAGAAGCCGTCAGGACACGGGCGTCCGAGATCGACCACGGAAAGGCTCACCCCGCGGAGAACTCTCGTTTTTCACTCCCACACTGCAGAGCAGTATGTGGGCTCTCCGACCCTTCGCGGACCGGTAAAAAAAGACTTTGTGGCTAAAGAAAATCAGTAGCTAGGCCCCAAACAGAATTCTCAAGGCAATCCCCATCTAGGTAAAAAGTTATTGATATACATCACCCAATGACCTAAAAAACGGCGCTTTGTGTAAGTCACCAAAGATTTAATTCAACGTATACTCTCACCGCATTTAACAGTTGCAGAAGTAAAGTGAACTGGGCTTTCTATAGCAATGTCAATAATGAAATCTAATTTTCCTTTAACTCAACACCAGCCTTCCGATAACTCCGTTCCACAGCTCTCCAACTCCTACCCCTGGATCTTAAAAATAACGGGCTGCGGGAAGGCTCCCTCGCCGGTTGCCCTCCGCAGGCTTTAACGTCGCCCAGCCGCGAAAGAAAGAAATCGGGCTCTCAGACGGGCGGTGCAGGCGCCGGGGACCGGGTGCGGGAGGGGGTTCAGTCCGCAGGTCCTCAGTGCGGGAGTTCGGAAAAGTTGCAAGAACGGATACGTCAAGGGGCAGAGGAGAAACGACCCGACCAGCTGAGCCGCTCCAAACCGTGCCAAGCCGCTCGTTCGGGGTCTCGCAAGCCGCAGCCAGAACCGAACGAGCCAAGAGCTATGGGGTTTCGTCGCGGTGCCGCAGGCGAGGCCGAGCCGGGGGCTCCCGGGCTTGGGCCGGGAGGTCCGTGCAGACGTGCGGGAGGAGCGAGAGAAATCCTCCCCGCCCCGGCCTCCCCGCGCCCAGCTCCTACAGCCCCTCCAGCCTCCACTCTCCCCTGCACCCTCCCAGCCGCACCCGGGGTCGTAGCTCGGCGCCATGTCCCAACTTTCCCTCCTCTGGGGGGCGCCGAGCTACCGGAGCCGCCGCCGCCGCCTCCCACGGAGGAGGAGGAAGTCGGCACGACAGGGAGTGGGAGGGGGCGCGCGGCGCCGGCGGGCCCCGGAGTCTGGGGGGCGCTAGCAGCCGGAGTGCCCGCCCCCGGCCGGCCGGCCGCCCGAGCCCCCGCGGGGACGCTACCCAGACCGCGCGCCCGCCCTCCCGCTCGGACTCCCCGGACTTGGCGTCCTCACACCGCGGCGACCCTGGTCCCACGACCGCCGCGACAGAAGGGAACGAAGGGGACGCGGGTAGCCCGACCCCCGTTACCTGAGGCGCGCACATGCTGCCGCACTGACCACCATCGCCGACCGTCCCGTCCCCTTCCCGGTCACGGAGGCCACCTCAGCCGAGCAACTGACACTCACAAGTAACTAACTACTCGTCCCCGCCGAGCACCCCGCGCGCTCCCGGCCGCCCACAGCCAGCCTCCCCGCGCCGGCCGGCCTCCTCACAGCCCCGCGCAACGCCCATCCGCGCGCGCGCGCGCGCGCGCCGGCCAGCTCCGGTGGGGGGGGGCGCGCGCGCGCGCACGGGCCCTGGACGCCCTCCCTCTCCCCCTGCAGTCCCGCGGAAGGAGTCGTGTGCCCCTCCTCTCGCGTTCCTCCTAGTTGGCTCGGGAGGGCGAGAGAACCGGGACCGGCGTGGAGGGACATTTCGGTTCCAGTAGGTCCTGAAGAAAAGGGAAATGAGGTTTTGGCCCAATTGGTGCCCGATCCCCTCGGTCGGTCTGCCGTCCAATACAGAACTTGTGTATTCAAGGACGCCAGTGTACAGAAATTGACCATTTAAGTCGCAAACCTTCTTACAGGCCGTAGCGACTAAAAACACTACATGTCCCAGAACCCTCCGCGAAAGAGTGCCTCGCTTGCGTAATCACGTAGGACTTCTGCGCATTAGAACAAAATAATCCCTCCGTTTTTCTTAAGGTATCGGGCATAATATTTCATATTTATCCTCATCGAAAGAACTTTTAAGTGTTACTGCGATAATAGAAGTTGCCTATGAGAAGGTGGTTAAGCGATTAGGTAAACGGGAAGAAAGGACAAAAATAAAGTGCTGCGGAGGAATTTTCCTCAAGCTGTGAGACGCAAAGGAAGAGTGAATGCGATCAAGAGGGGCTCAGAGAATTGTCTTCTTTGCAAGGAACCGTCTTTAGCCCCAGGCGCCTTCCTGCCTTTGTCGTCAGCAGGTCAGTAAGCAAGGCGAGCCTGGGGGTGGCCACCATGGAAGTGCCCTTCTGCCTGTTTTAATTCAGTTGTTAATTGGTTTGTGTCGGTTAGAGGCCGACTGAATGGAGGCACCTCACTTCCGGCTGGGGGAGGGGAGGGGTCGGAGGCAGTCCTCGGGGAGGGGGGAACAGAACTCACTTCCTGTGGGACTCGTGTAATGGATTAGGGTGCTCGACCCACTTCCTGTGTGGGCTAGGGCTTGGGAAAGGGATGCTCGGTGCCGTTGGCACAGTCCGTGTTTTAAAGATTTGGGATTGTGTTTAAGGTGAGAAGTTTGGTGGTTACACTGATCTCCGCTGCTAATGCCCACCCTCCAGCCAGAATTTATGTGAGGTTTGTTTTCAACGTGCCTGCTGGAATATATTCTCCCCAAAATTCTCTTGCTGCGTTCTTCAAAGAATTCTAAATACCGTGTTAAAATTCTCTACTCACCTCTGCGAAATGTCACACTTTCTCGTGTGACTTACTATTACCCACCTCTGTTCCTCGCCCCGCCCAGCGCTCCCGAGGTGCTGTGTGTGTGTCTTGACGGGCTGCAGGAACTGCCGCCACGATTTTGTTACAGTACTCGATATCTTACAGAAATTAACGAGGCACATTCCCCTTACCGGAATGGAAGTACTATATGCAAGTACCCACGTGCGTGTTACCTCCACTGATATGATTGGTTGTCTTACATTCTTAGACCTGTTGATTTTAGGCTGCAGGTTTTGCCCTGTGCTTGAGAACAGGCTTCCTGAGCCTTAAAAATTGTTACAGGTAACATGTAGCATTTTGCAAAACTTAGGCTTTACTACGTTTTCCTCTTTGTAATCTAATTAAATTCAGGTAGATTCAAAAATGGTATCTGTTTGCGGGTTTGAAATGTGGTGCAAGGATCAAGAGATTCAGCTCAGATTGTAAAGGGGGCAGGGATTGGCCCACAAGGGACAAAAGATGAACAGTAAGAACTTAGTATTTTTCCTGAATTCTCAGTGTTTTGTAGAGAAACTATGTGTAAAGTAGTAATAAACACTCAACAGTTTCGATGCCTTGGCTTCTGTTTTATGTACCCCAATACCTGGGTGGGTGTGTACTGAAGGAATCAAGCAGTTTGGAGTTGAGCTCTGAACAAATTTAGTCATTCTAGAATATCAAGTGAACTGAAGTGTCCTTCAAGGATTTTTAAAAGGATACAGCCTGTGTATTTTTTCCTTTTGGATTGTTACTTAACCTATCCTCAGACTTTGCAATTATTTTAATTCTAGTTCCTTTAAAAAGGTGTTTGGTTTGAGTTCATTAGAAAATATGCTTTAAACTGAATGTTACAGTAAAGGGGAAAATACATGTTTTAACCTTCTGAAGACAAAATATCTCAGACAATAAAATCAATCAGAATTTCTGCAGTAGTTGAAAAGGCGAGACAGAATAATGTGTTGTTGTTATAAGGTTAGGAATACATAGGCCGCCTCAAGCAAGTATCACTTGATTATAGAGAAAATGCATTCACTTTCTTCTCTATTACTGTAATAGAGAAGAAAATATGACACAATCATTCTAACAAATTGAACTATAGTGTTAGGAATTACTGAAGTAAAGATTGTGTTAAATGAAAACAGTATTAAAATACTGATTGAGATATATTGGTACTACGTTTTGGGAATTGTCTTTGGAAAGCAGAAGAGTTTTTTTTTATTGGTTTCTATGCTGTTCCATGGAAGAAATGCAGTATAAAAGAAAGAAGAATTGCTACAACTGAAAGACTTGAGCAGCTTGAAGAACTGTCTGTTCAGAAGAAAGCAATATATAAAGCACGTACCCGAGAGAAGATGGTTTGTGATAAGTGGCAGTTATTCACTGTTTCCATAAAAACAACAACAACAACAACAACAACTAGAAAAGCTTTTGAAAAATAGAAGGAAAGCACATGGAACCTGCTTTTGGTCACTAAAAGTATCTCTGGGGAGAGGCTTGCTATCTTCCAAAGGCTTTTTTAAAAAATACTCTTTGTTGTGGTTTTCGTCGCATGTCCTACTGGGTTGGCCAAAAAGTCCATTTAGTTTTTACTATAAAATAAAAGACACATTTTTCATTTTTACCAATAACTTCATTGATTTGCGTATTTGGGGTATGTCGGCTGTCTCCCACTATGGGCTTCTAGTGGGCAGAGGCCAGGGTGCTGCCACACACCTTCCAGTGCACCAGACAGCCCACGGCACAGACTGACCTGGCCAGAGTGTCAGCGGGACCAGGAAACTTTGCAAACCCCTTTTGACACATTTGATCAGTCACAGCTCCTTCTCCATACAGGGCACAAATCTTCTTTTGCAGTTCAGTTGCATCTTTACCTTTCCTGAAATAATGAAGCACAATATGCCAAAAATGTTGCATATCTTCTTCCACTTTCAATATTAAAATGGCTGCACAAAAATTCACCAATTTTGATACTTTTTTTAACACATGGTGATGTGACAGCTGTCATAATATAATCTAACACAATTGTTTCAAATAAAGTTAAGCACTACTAGAGCCGTAGTAGGGAAAAAACTAAGAATTTTTGGCCAACCCAATCATAGAAACATATTATCAAAATGAGAAAAATGCTTTTTTGTAAGTGTACTCTTGTTATATCTGAGTAAATGAATTTGAGATATTTCATTCCGTTATTTGCCATCTATAATAAAGAACTTGTCCATTTGATAGAGTGTTTAGATTAGATAGCCATTTTCTTTTCTAAAAGCAGTCATTGGATACACTGCTCACAGCAGTTTGAAATATTAAAACAGTAAGTCAAACTTCTGGATTCCATCGCACTGGAATTTGATTAATGACAGAGCGCTAGATACCATATATAATGCATAAGTGTCTTCAATACACTGCCTCTTCACACAACCAAAAGAAGGGAAAAAAGTGCCTTTTCCTTTTGTCTACTGTTCTTTGTAAAGTCATGCTGATGTTTTACAATTACTGCTTTTTTGTTTGTTGTTTTAGTGGGTTTTGCCATGAGGTCAAGTGTTAAGAGTATCCTAACAACTTGAATGGTTTTTAAACTTACTACTCTGCTTCTTTTTCTCTATTTCAAGGACTTCAAGAGTATTCAAATGAGAATATCTCCCCTTACATAACTTTTCATTATTTCAACAGAAGTTTATTGACTGCATTGCATGTGCTGGTTACTGTTCTAGAGACTTGGCATACATCAGTGAATACAGACAAATATCCAGATTCTTTTGAAGTTTACTCTAATTTCCAAATTAAAACTGGGATTTTGCTCCCTTGGTATTCTTACATAATATCTATAGTACGATCATTGTTCAGATTGGATCAGGAAGCAGCCCTAACCTTGATCTTTCTTGGTCTTGATCTCTAAGCCATTCTAAACCCAGTTTTGAATATTTCAGCCTAATTTTTCTCCAGACCATACAAACGCTTGTATTAAATATTCAGCCCTTTTCACTGAAACATGCATGGTAATCCTACCATACTAGAATCCTTGGTATGGTGAAAACAAGTGAAAATGGGCAATGGGGAAAATAAGGAATCTGGCAGGCCTAGGTGCAAAACTGGTGTCGACATTTTACTAGATGACTTAACTGGCTCGGCAACTTTGAGCCATTTACTTGACCTGTCTGAGCCTCAGTTGTCATCAGCCTAAGTGGGCTTGTGTGGTGGATCAAAGATATTATCTCACCTAGCACCGTACCTGGTGTTAGGAGCTTAATGAATGCTTTATTTTCCCCTCTGTCTTGCTTCTGCTATTCTGGCTGTTAAGATTTGTCCACATATCTGTTTGAAACCTTACGGATTCCCACAAGTATGGAGTACAGTACTAGGATTATTGAAATTCCATCTTTCCCTAACAACATGCTCACTTAGCTGTCAAGATTTTATTTTTAGTTTCTTGTGGGAAGACAATATCATTAGTTTCAAAGATCACTTTAGAAAATATACATAATAGAAAAGTTTTAAGAAAAGTTTAAGGAGTCAATAAAGTAATTTGAATTGTTATAAGACATTTGAACCATTCTTTTAAACCTATTAAATGCTAAGCCTAATATTCAAGGTCCTTCACAGTATGACCATATGTCTTATTACCTATTTATTCATTCCTAACTGAATTGGTTTCTGAGGAAAAACATAAATTCTGTACTGTATCCAGCCTTTCTTTGTTCTTGCTATCCTCTGCCTAAGATAGTTCCTCTTTCCCCAAGAATCCCCATCAAAATGCAGCCTTCTTTGAGGCCCTATCTCAAGTACCACCTTCAACTTCAAGAAGTATTTCCTAATTTCCGTCTTCTCTTTCCACTCTGTCAACCATATAGGCTCTGTTCATTGACTCTCTGTTGTGTGCTTTTCTTAGGACACTTATATCCTGTGCCGCCGCTTTTATTGCTTTTGTCATTGTTATTGTATGTAGAGTTTATGTGCTGCCATAAAAAGCTTCAGACTACATCTCGTTTCTGTGTCTCCTGTCAAACCTGGCATAATGCCATTAAAATCGTAAGTCTTAAGTGAGTGTTTGTGGAGTAGAACTGAAACTAAAAGTTTTGTCCACTGTTTATGCCCAACATTAACCACAGGGACGAGCATAAAATAGATACTCAAATAGCTATCAAAAGAAAGAGTGAATAGGTCATCGCTTTCTCATTTGCAGGTATCTCGGTGTCAATATGTTGATGAGCGTATATTAAACACCTACTCCATGATCTGAACTATGGGAACTGATCTCTGCCCTCAATTTAATTGGAAAGAAGTTGTAATTAATGTATGTAGACTCTGAAGACGGCAGGTGTTTGAGTGAAGGTGGGTGGCAAGGTCAGTATAGAGCTGTTGGCACTGTGAGAAATATCCTAGGCTATCTGAACTCAGAAGCAATAGATTTTGCTATCATGAGATGCTTAACTTACAATTCCACTCCTAAGTATACTCATATATACCCAGGAGAATTGAAAATGTATCTGCACACCTTTTTTTACATGAATGTTCATAGCAGAATTATTCAAAATGGGAACAAACCCAGATGTCCATCAATTGACGAATAAACAAAATGTGCTATAGCCATACAGTGGGATATTACTCAGCAAGAAAAAGGAATGAGCCCTGACTGGTGTGGCTCAGCGGGCTGAGTGTTGCGAAGGTCACCAATTCAAGTCTCGCTCACGACACATGTCTGGGCTGGGGGTGTGCAAGAGGCAACCGATTGATGTGTATCTCTCACATTGATGTTTTTCTCCCTCTCTTTCTCCCTTCCTCTCTATAAATAAATAAAATCTTGAAAAGAAAAAGGAATGAAGTAGTGGTACATGCTGTAACATGGGTGAACCTTGGACATGTTACAGTAAGGAAAAAAGCCAGACACAAAAGGCTACATACTGCATGATTTCATTTATATGAGATGTCTAGAATACTATATCTTTGACCTAATCAAAAAGAAATCTGAAGCTTTCCTCAAGATCCTAGAATGTCTTTCTCCTTTGTCAACACCCTTCTAAGTCTGCACATTCACCTCATAGAGACAAAAGTATTCGTGGTTGCCAGGGGCTGGGCATGGAGAGTGACTGCTTGCTGATGGGTATGGAGTTTCTTTTGGGAGTGATGAAAGTGTTCTAGCATTAGTGGTGATGGTTGCACAACCTTAATACTAAAATACCTTGTATAGCAGTATACTAAAAAAAAAGAACAGACTTGTAACCAAAAAGAGATGAAATTTGTGGCATGTGACAATGACAGTTTTGCGTCCTCCTATCCAATTTGGATGCCTTTTATTTCTATTTCTTGTCTGATCGCTGTGTCTAGGACTTCCAATACTATGTTGAATAGGAGTGGTGAAAGGAGACATCCTGGTCTTTTTCCTGATCTTAGTGGGAAAGCTTTTAGTTTTTGCACATTGAGTATGATGTTGGCTGGAGGTCTCCTGTATATTATGTTGAGGTTGCTCCCTCTGCACCCACTTTGCTGAGTGTTTTTATCGTAAATGGGTGCTGTACCTTATCAAATGCTTTATCCTTATCTATTGATATGATCATGTGATTTTTGTCTTTCATTTTGTTTATGTGCTATATTATATTTATTGACTTGCAAATACTGTACCATCTTGGCATCCCTGGGATGAATCCCACTTGATCATGGTGTATGATCTTTCTAACGTATTGCTTGGATGAGGTTTTCCCATATGTTGTTGAGGATTTTAGCATCTATGTTCATCGGCGATATTGGCCTAAAGTTTTCTTTCTTTGTTGTGCCTTTCTCTGGTTTTGAGATTAGGATGATGCTGGCTATATAAAAAAAAGTTTGGGTGTCTTCTCTCTTCTTGGATTTTTGGTATAGTCTATGAGAGATAGGGGTTAGCTCTTCTTGAAATGTTTCGTAAAATTTTCCTGTGAACCATCCAGTCCAGGCCTTTTGTGTGCTGAGTGTTTTTTGATTACTGCTTCAATTTTGTCAGCTGTTATTGGTCTGTTCAGGCTTTCTGCTTCCTCTTCATTGAGTTTTGGAAAATTGTATTTTTCTAGAATTTGTCCATTTCACCTAGGTTTTCAAATTTCTTGGCATATAGTTCTTTGTAGTAATTTCTTAAAATCCTTTGTATTTCTGTGGCATCAGTTGTAATCTCTCCTCTTTCATTTCTGATTGTGTTTATTTGGGTCCTCTCTTTTTTTGAATGAATCTCACCTTTAAGTGGAATCTAATCAACAAAAGAAAACAGGCAAGCAAAATGTAAACAGAGACATTGAAATTAAGAACAAACTGACAGTAACCAGAGGGAAGGTGGGAGGAGATAATGGGGGGAGAAATGGGGGTCAACAAGGAACATGTATAAAGGACACATGGACAAAGCCAAAGGGGGGAGGTAGAATCAAAGGTGGGAAGTGGGATGCCTGGGGTGGGGGTGAATGGTGGGGGGGGGGGGAATAGAGATAAGTGTACTTGAACAACAATAAAATGAAAATAAAAAGAAAAAAAACTACTAAGGAAAAAAAGTTAATATTTTCCTTACGGGTGATGAGCAGAGGTGTTAGTGTTGCATAAGGCAGATGAAGAAGCTCAGAGATTGCACCAAAAAGTCCAGGTCGGGCTCCCAACCCTACTAAAGCCTACTAGAGCAAAAAGGAAATTTGTAGCTCACTGCTGAAAAAATGGGCAGGTAGCAAGTAATTCTTCTCGACAGTGCCATCGTTGACCTCAAACCAAGTTTAATCCTGCCTCCCTTCTCCTGGAGTCTGACTTGAGTGTGCTAATGCATGACTGTACTGAAATAATTGATGAAGTTTATTGTAGCAGAATTGAGTCACAGAACCATCCTGGAGAAGAGGTAGACTGGGCTCTTTATGCAGACAGGAGGAGTTACATGGAGAGAGAAACAGAAAGGCTGGCTATGCAGTTTTGACTCTTCGAGGAATAATAGAGTTCAAGGCCTTACTGTCATGAACGTCTGCTCAGAGAGCTGAGCCAAGTGCACTGATGAGGGCACTGGAATTGTCGCACAACAAGGGAGTGAATGCACACCTATTCAAGGTACACTTTCCTAATTTTGGATGCACACGGTTCGATCTGGAAGGAAAAAGCGCTATTAACCTGCAATAAAAAATGATATTAAGCATGCCACAGGAAATTTTAAATTATTAGAAGCTGTTCAGGAACCTTTACAGATGGCAGTTGTACACTGCCCTTGGCATCAGAAAAAGGACACTGAAGTAGCTAGAGGAAACAATTTGGCCAATCGAGCAGCAAAAGAGGGTGCTACAGGAACATTTATAATGCCTTTGGTACCATTTCTGGACTTGTCACAATTCCATGTTTTATGTTTGATTGCAGACTTAAAAAGCTAAGAGCTGGGATTTTGATGAAGAAAGCCCCAATAGTAAAGGGAAAAAGAATATGAAAGGAGATACACTGCTTTCTGAACACTTAGTACAGCCAGTCATGAAACATTTGCGTTAGGCCACTCACTATGGAAGGGTTTCATTAACCACCTATATTGAACCATAGCTCACAAGTCATGGAATTTCTAAAGCCAGATGGAAAACAATAGCTAGGTATATTGTGTGCCAGAAGAACAACCCCAAGACAGATCCCCATCAGGAGAAAGAAGGGAAACAATACCAAGGACAGTTTGAGCACTGGCAGATGGACTTTGCCAGATGCCGAGGATCCAAGAATGAAAATATTTCTTAGTCCTTGTTGATACCTTTTCAGAATGGGTAGAAGCTGATCCTGCTAGAACTGAGAAATTCTCAGAGGTATTGAAAACCCTGAAGGAGTTAATTCCTCACTTTGGCCTACCCAGCAGCGACCAGAGTAATAATGGAACTGATTTTATTTCAGAAATTACACAGAAAGTAATCAAACTTTTAAGAATGAGGTGGAGCCTCCAGACAGCATGGAGACCTCAGGCTTCTTGAACAGTGGAGAAAATGAATCATACCTTGAAGAAAAATATAGCTAAATTGTGTCAAGAAACTCATCTCAATTGGGATCAAGTTTTGCCTGTTGCCCTGCTCAGGATAAGGGTGGCTCCTCTAAGTGGGATTCAATTAGTCTTTATGAAATTGTGTATGGGTGACCATTTCAGACTATGATTTGGGTGGGATGTGAGCAAGGTCTGTCCAGAAAGTATTCAGCCATGTGTATGAAAAATAGAGACATTTAGCCCTGGCCAGTGTGGCTCAGTGGGTTGAGTGCCAGCCTGTGAACCAAAGGGTCACCAGTTGAACTCTCAGTCAGGGCACATGCCTGGGTTGCAGGTCGGGTCCTTGGTTGGGGGCATGCAAGAGACAACCACACATTTGATATTTCTCTCCTCTTTCTCCGTTCCTTCTCCTCCCTAAAAATAAATGAATAAAATCTTTTTTAAAAAAACTTTAAGAAAAATAGAGACATTTACTGAAGAAGATACAAGAAACACTGTACATAGGACAATGACCCTTCAGTCCCCTTCAAAGTATGCACCTTGAGACCTCACAGAGTTCTCCCAGTGTCTCTCCCACTATTCAAAACACACTCACTGCAGTCTTTTGTTGGAATCACCACCCACTTCCCCATCATATTTTCCTTAATCTCATTGATGGCCTGAAATCTCTTCCTTTTCTAATTTAATTTTAGTTTTGGGAAAAGCCAGAAGTCATAGGGCACCACATCTGGGCTGTATGGGGGCTGAGTCACCTGGAGAACTTGATGTTTCACCAAAAACTCTGCATGAGACAGATCCATGAGCAGGCACGTTCTCGTGATGAAGCTGCCAATCACCAGTTGCCCATAGCTGTAGCTATTTTAGTCATATTTCATCTCTCAACCAACAAAGAACACTGAGCTAGTACTCCTTATTGTTTGGCCTGGAGGGGTGTATTCATGATAGACAACACCTTTCCAATCAAAAAACACAGTTGACATGGTCTTGATCTTGCTGCAACTTTGCTACACCTTCTGCAGGCATGGAGAACCAGGCAGCTTCCATTGCAGCAATTGGGCCTTCATTTCCGGATCAAAGCCATAGACCCACAATTCATTTCCTTACTTTCTAAAGGAAATCTAGTTTGTTATTAGCGGTTTAAATCAAGCCTTAAGCACCCTCACCTCAATGTTCATTCTGCTCTGGTAGCAGAAGCTATGGGACAAATCTTGCCACAGCCTATTTTACACCGAGATTGTGTCAAAATCTCGGACACAGTAGTTTTTGGCATCCCCAGAGGAGCTTCTAGTTCTTGCACTGTTAGTCACCAATCTTTGTTGATTGCAACCTGAACACATTCAACATTCTCAAATGTTCTGCTTGTTGCAGGCCTTCCAGAACATGGATCACTTTGAACAAATTGTCTACTATCTGTGAAGTGTTTGTGCTACACTGTTGTTTGTGCTACACTCACTGCATTGTCTTTAAAAGTCTCCTTAGACATCTGAATAGTTTCCATGGAGGAATGTTCAAGCTTAACACAAAATTTGATGCAGATTCATTGCTCTACTCGCTCATTTTGAATGCAGTGGCCACACAATACACATACTCAATGGTACCATCCATCCTCCATTTACTAGTACAGTGAAGTTGTCATTGTTCACACATGTGCATTCCAGTCCACTCTTCTTAGCTGCCAGGCGACATCAATGTTGAACAAACAGTTCTAATTATATTAACAATGGCTGGACTTTTTCCGGACATACCTCGTGTGTGTGTGTGTAGATCAAGAAGTGAAAGTAAAGAACTATGTACAACATCTAAGCCAGACATTAGCCGTGAATAATGACCTTGTGTGTATTGGAGATCTTCCCCCAGAGATTCAACACATTCCTTTGGGCCTGAGTAGATCAGGTTCTACTCAAGGCTTGGAAGACAGGATCTCCAGATAGCCAAGTAGAAGAGAAATGAATTGGACCTTGGAATGTACTGCTCACCACATCAATCACCTTGAGTGATAAAACCTTGGATTCATCACACCAGACTAAGAATGCACCAGAAGAACAATGGACTGCCAAACTGCAATAAGACATGAAGGTCATCTTTTCAAAACAGTGACTTACATTCTCTCCTATGTTATGGAGAACTTCTTTCAAAAAAGGTGAAAATATTTGGGTGTATTTAGTAAAAACATTCTAAATATCTTTGACTTTTGTCTTGCAGAAGGAGCATATGTTGAACAAACTTTCACTGTATGTCTTGTAGGTATTTATACGCTGCTGGAAAGCCTGCAAAGTTATTAATATGATTGAGAACCTATGGTTTCTCTAAGGATGGGCAGATGTTTTCTTTAAAAATTGCTATTGTAGCCACAGCTAGAGAGTGTGCAACCTTTGTCAGCTGTACTAAAAACTGTTTTATGCTTTCAGCAGACATGGAAATGAATTGCATCACCACCACTAATGTATCTTATGCCTCCAGTCACATGAAATTGCCTGCAGGATGGTTTCTGCTATGTGGAAGGACTGTTTTTTTCCTACACGCTCAACATGCTCAATACATGCTCAATGGAAGTAAATGATTACTTCCATTTGAATCTTACTTCTTAGAAATGAGGTAATTAAAACTAATAGAGAGAGACTTCCAGTCAAGATGGAGGCATAGGCAGACATGGCTCTACTCTTCGCACAACCACATCAAAATTACAACTAAAATATAGAACCACCATCACTCAGGAACGTCAGAAATCCAGTTGAATGGAAGTCTGACAAGTACAGAATTAAAGAACCCACATCCATCAAGACTGGCAGGAGGGGTGCAGACACGGACGTGCTGGCACCCACCCATGTGGATAAAAATTCCGGAGGAATATCTCAGGAATGACGAATCCCAGACCCACACCAGGTCCCCCAGGTCCCACCAGGTTTCCAGGATTCTAGTGCCAGGCAAATAAGTGCCCACAACTTCTGGCAGCAAAACCCAACTGGGATAGAGTTGGTGGAAGAAACTTCTGGAGCCCCACATAGTTCCTGTTAAAGAACCCACACACACATTCATCTACTTAGACTCAGTCCCTCTGAGCTCCAGGATAGGAGAAACTGAAGTGTCTGGCATCAAGGGGAGCAGAGGCCATTGTCCCTTTGCTAAACCCTCTCCCCACAGAGCTGGCAAGCTGGTGCCATATCTGAGACTCCATCAACCTGGCTAACAGTGTTTGACCTGCCTTGGAGAGCCCCAGAGGCTCTACCCTACTCAAGCTGATCTTCCATGAGAATTGCTGGTCTTGGCTCCTAAATGCTATCAAACAAGCAACAGCTGGCTTCAGTGAGCCCTAGCTGCAGCCAGATTAGATTGACAGCTTGGCTTTGCCTGGGAATCTGCAACCCCAGCACAAGCAGCAGCCATCTCAGATTGCTCTACATACAGCTCAGGCAGGGTGCCTGGGGCTAAACACAGATGGGGGCTGACCTTGGTCTGCGCCACCAGGGAAACCCCAGGGCCAGAGCACCCAGTGGACAGCTACAGACCACGTCAGAGCGCCACCACCCTGCCCCTGCACAGCTGATCCTCTACTGACAGCAGAGGCTGCTGGTTAAGTGGTTACAGTCAGTCCTAGCAGCTGACTGGCCTGGGTAAATCCCTCCCATTGATCTGCCAACAGCAACTAAGGCTCAACTACAAGAGGAGGGTATACTCAGCCCACACAAAGGGCACACCTCAATTACCCAGTTTGGGTGATAGGGGAGGCTGTGCCACTGGACCCTACAGGACACCTACTACATCAGGTCACACCAGAAGACATTCAGTCAAAGCAGCTCTACCTAATACACAGAAACAAACACATGGACGCTGCCAAAATGAGGAGACAGAGAAACATGGCCCACGTGAAAGAACAGATCGAAACTCCAGAACAAGAACTGAACAAAATGGAGATGAGCAATCTATCAGATGCACAGTTCAAACCACTGTGTATAAGGATGCTCAAGGAAGTTAGTGGGGACCTCAGCAGCATAAAAAAGACCCACTCAGAAACAAAGGACACACTAATTGAAATAAAGAAGTTGTTATAGGGAAACAACAGTAGAGTGGATAAAGCTGAGAATCAAATCAATGATTTGGAACATAAGGAAGCAAATAACAACCACTCAGCACAACAAGAAGAAAAAAGAATCCAAAAATGTGAGGACAGTATAAACAGCCTCTGGGAAGACTTCAAGAGGTCCGACATTCACATCTCGGGGTGCCGGAAGGAGAAGAGGAAGAGCAAGAGATTGGTGTTGAGTCACTGTGTTCCAGGGAGGGAGCGTTCGCGGCACAGACAAAGAATTGTTGATCAGTGGATATAGAGATACTAGGAAAATTGCTGTCAACTGCAACTCTTACCTGCTTAACCTTTTTCAAACCCCTCACTTACCCTTTCCTTCTCCTTATAAAAAGGTCATTTGAGAGGAGATATTAAGTTGGTCTTTAGTCTACATAACCCACCATCTTCTCAGATCACTGGCCTCCGAATAAAGTGAGCATAAAGATCAGTGCTTGTCCCCCTGTATTCATTCCGATAGTGACAGGCAAGCACGATCACTGATTTTTCTGGTTTCATTCCCGCTGTATATGGTTACTCTTCTTTGCCATATTTGTGGGGATAGTTCTGAGCTGAGAGAGTAAGAAGAGAGAATGAATATATCACTAGGAATGATCTCTAAGGCTCCATTCAACAATAAGATAGAAATGCCTCTAAAGGCGTACTTCCTAGATAGGGGAGTAAGGAGAATCTAGTCAAAGGGAATTCTCAATAGAAGTCCTTGCTAACAGGCAAGTGAGTATGTTTAATGCAGAAGGAAGACAAAACAAGTGACCCTGAAAATTCTTATTCCCTGGGACCTAGTCCTGCTTTACTGGACCCAGTGAGCCTTTGAACAGCAATGGGAAACTCTGGAATTAAAAGTGTTGCTAGATTTTAATAAATACACGAAACACCAAAATTCTTGAAGTGATTCAATTAGTCTGGTTGCTCCTAGTTAGTGTTACATGATTTTAAACTTGTTTTTGTTTTCATCTGAAGACAGAGGAAACAAAATCAGTAGCTTATATATTCTAGGAAGGAAAATATCTTCTAAGTATTAGATGGGAGTTGCCTTGCTAAGGTAAGAGCCTGGAGGCTCCGTGTATGAAGGGCAAGCTTTATCATATTGGGTAGGGTATTTAAAGGAAACATGTTCCTAGGAAACTGGTCTTCTAGAGCTTTAAACATGCCAAATTTGAATTCTGTGAGTTGGTTTATTTTCTGAAGTCTTGAGCATTGTCAGCATTAGGATTCTAAATCAAAATATACCAAAATAAATTTGAGCTTTACATTAGTAACAGAACAGAAGGTATTTATCTACCCAACACTAACAGATCCAGACACTAGACACCAAGAACTGCAGTGGAGAAAGATTGGCTGTATTTTATGAATCGCTCCATTCAGGAGAATGGGAAGCTAATGCTCAAAAGTCCAGACTCCTCCATGTTACGCAGGTTACAAGACAACAGGGGTTAGGGACTCAGGGTCGCGCTGGGAGCTTGTTGGTTGGAGGTAAAGTAAGGTAACAGTAATAAATCATTTCTCCAAGTCTTAAGAACAGTTCTGACGTTCTTCTGGTGGTCTTCTGTTCGGTCAAGTGGGAAGGTGGCCAGGTGGTCGGTCCACATTTGGACTCAGGAATTTAAACATTAACTGAAGATGTTATCTTGTGCCTGCCAGAGATCTGGATCCTGTGACCATTCTGGGCTACTGTCTTCAGCTGCCTTGGTGGTTGCTGGTGATTGAGAGAAAGACCCGGTTCCCCAAAAGGTATGTCTATATATAGAGAGAAAGATGTCTTATAGAACCAGGATTTAAAGCTAAGTTTAATCAAAGTGATAAGGACCCTCACTTTCACATTTCTTCTCTTTTAGTGTTTTATGAACCCTGAGAAAGAACATACCTACTAAAAAGTACCAAAAAGGGCTCCTGGTTGCTAACTGGGCTCACACTTAAAAAAGATAAAACAGCCCAGCAGCTTTTTTCTACATAGGGGCCTCTCATGCAAACAGCACTTCAGGGAGAAGCCTACCCTGAACTCCCTGACACTTCACCAAAGTGCCTGCCTGCACTTTGTTTCTGGTATCTGAGCCAGTCATTATAAAGGAGTTCCTGGAATCCTATCTCAACCAATAGGGCTGAGGCTTTCTCCATCCAATTGGAGCTACACAGCTATGTCCCCATCAACATCTTCACCAACCAATCAGAGCACCTCCATTCTTACCAATCATGTAAGTGTCTTTTGGACCAATAAAAAAAAATGGGGGATTTGGAGTCCTCTTTTGCATGAGGACAGACCAATCAAGGGACCAGATGCAGGAACTTCTGTATATATAAGCAAACTCCCCTCTAGCTCTGGGAGTTCACTTTCCCTTTCCACTGAAGACTGAAGATTTCCCTGGTTTGTCTTGCCTGAGCAGAGTAGAGCACTGTCACTGTAGCAGCGAGGCAGACTGGGGCAGAGTAGAGCAGGGCAGACCAGACCCAACAGATCAGAGCAGAGCTGGACCCAGAGCCGGACCCAGGGCTAGAGCTGGACCCAGGGCTGCCTCACAGCCATCCTGTTTTCAGAGCCCTGCTGTACCAGAATTGAGATATTTTGCACGGAATAAAGTTTCCTTCTTCACCACACCCCAAATTGGGGATTCCTGTTGGCATTTGAACTGGTGCCAATGACCAACCATCAGTTGACAGTTTAAAACTGTTAATAAGCACATAGCAATTGTGCCTGTTTGTTTTGTGAGAAGAACTGAATTTCATTGTGCTGTTCAAAATAGTGAAGACTATTAACTGCTCTCCTCCCTGTGACTGAAGTTTTGTGTGTGTACTATTTTTTGTTTTTGTCTTCGTCTTTTGGCTGAAGAAAAGTTTCCTACTACCCAAAGCTTTTTTTTTAGGAATTCTTCCTAGACAGAGAATTTAATTTGTAAGTTAGTTGATTAAAATTAAGCACGTTTTTGTAGGACCTATTTCCTTTTATTACACTGCAGTTTTTATAAATGATCTCTGATTTTCCTTCTCAAACCCTATAATTTTACAATATTAACCAGCTTTGAAAGGATAAAAGGTTTAGGAGTTACTGTCTCTAACAGAAAGAAACATTCTTTCCATCTTTTCTTTGAAGCATTGTTTTGCAGCTGCAAGTTTGAGCTGAAAAAAGCATAAAATATAAGTAAATAGAGGAGCAGTGTTCCTTGAAACAGTAAGGACCCTTGCTCTAGAGTTGTAAAGTAGTCGGTTTTGTGTCAGGAGACTAGGGATATTTATTTCTTCTGCTTTCCCATATATTGCATTCCTCAGGTCCGATTTCAGTCCTTTTGTTTTAGAACTAGACGGGAATCCTATTTACCTCTTTGACATGAGTCTGGATTTCAAACATGTAAGTAAGTATCCTGAGCAAAGTGTTCTTCTCAGGTGTTTACTCCGCTGGTATGTTCTGTTTCCTTCACATTTCCAATGCGTCTATGACTTTGTTGTGATAATTAGCAGTTATCTTAGCTGGTCACCTCATCTGTTACAGAACTTAGGGATTTCTGCACCTTAGGGTGCTGTGTTCAAGAACAAGACTGGTTGTCATGAGGTAGTTTTGCTTGCTTGTAGCAAGTAAAGGAGATGGGATTCATATCCAAAGCTCTGTCTCTTGGGAAGGCTTAGCCATTGCCTATACAATTACACATTGATTTCTTTGCAGTTGGCCACATTTATCTGGTGGAGGTCAAGTCAGGGGCATCCTGTTTACAGCTGCTCTGCATTTTAACATTTAGCAAGAATAACATTTAGTAAGAACTGCCCAGAACTTCAGACCCTTGTCCTATCTAACATGTTTAGTTCATCTCTCTTTCCTGTCTTTCTCATATGTTTAAATAAATATATTTACACAGCTCAGTGACTACACCCTTTACATTTTTTACTGTTTATGCATCTGTTCCCCCACTAGATTATGAAATGTAAAATGATAAGAATTTCTTGTCAATCTTATTTACTAGTGTTTGATGTCTCACACAGTGATATATGATATACTATAAAAACATTGTTTTTCATCTCCATTTAATACCCATTTTTCCTCTTGATAAACATAAAATGCCTTAGATTATACTGTGTTGGCCAAAAAGTCCATTTAGTTGTTTCTATAAAATAAGATAGTTTTAGTTTTCACCAATAGTCTTATTGATTTGGATATTTTGAGTATATCAGCTGTCTCCCCCATGGTATATAACATTGATTGTTCTCAATTAATGTCTTGACTTGATTGCTTTCAACTTCAGCTGGTCTACCCACCATGGAGCATCGTCTAGCGAGAAATCTGCCAGCATGAAGCTTCACCAACCGCTTTGGACGTGTTTGGTCATTTACAGCACGTTCTCCACACAGTGTACCAATCTTTTTTTGAGGTGCAATTGCATGTTTACCTACTTGATATAATAAAGCATAGTATGCCAAAAATGTTACATATTTTTTCCATCTTCAATATTAAAATGGCCCCACAAAAATTCACCAATTTTGAAAAAATTTTTTAAATGCACACTGATATGACAGCTGTCACAATCTAATCTAACAGAGTTTTTTCAAATGAAGTTTATGACAAGTAAACACTACTGGAGCCATCTCATGGAAAAAACCAAACTAACTTGTTGGTCAAGCCAATAACATTGACTGTCATTGAAAATACTTTTTCATATGTCATGTTACTGGTGAAAGCCGGGCTTTTTCACAGATCAAGAGAAAGCATTTCACAGGATCACGGGAAAAGCATTTCACACATGGGAGATTGTGGTGTGGCAAGATTTACTCACATGGAAATAGAAAACTGCCCCTGTATCCCATCTTCATCTGTCCTGCCAGGGAAAAGTCCAACCATGTATCCAACAAGGCCAAAACCAAGGCCATTGTCCAGAGTTCTGTTTTATGTTAAAGCTTAGTCCATTGGAGTACGCAAGTAGCTGCTAAGCAGTTTGAATCCCATCCAGGTAGCTTAGTGCCGTTCCAGGCTGCTCTGCTGTGCCCAGGCTCCTGCCCGGAGCAGCCTGTTTTGGAGGGTGCACAGCTGCTACACCCCCATCGTCTCTAGGAAGAGAATGCAGGAGCAAACAGGCAAGGGCATGTTCCTGAGCAAAAGAGAGAGAGCTTTTTTATTAGGCTGAGTTATATTGTCTTGTGTTTGGGATGGACCAGGCATCCCAAATGCCTGAAAGTTGGTTATTTTCAAATTAACCATTAACCTCCCAAGCTTTCGCAGGTTTCTGTTGGTTTGTCTCCCAGTCTACTTTCCCCAAGCTAGATTGTCAGGCCTTTGTGGTTGCCATTTGGGCCCCTACTGTGCATGTGCACCTGCCCCCCACCCCAATATTTTGGGCAAGAGGACTGAGAGATTGAAAAACTGGTGTGCAGGAGAGGGAGGGTTGTTAATCCCCTTTGCAGGGCAATGCTGTGATTCCCTGGAATGTGTGATGCTCTAGCTTCTTGGCTAAGTAAGCAGGCTTATGCTTTCTGGTTGGGTAGGCCCAAAAATGTCTGATTGCCTCTGCCTCCCTCCTTCACTGATAACTAGCTAAGTACCTACAGGAACAATATGGCTCCCTAAAAGGCATATGCCCATTCTGGTGTTCTCTTCCCCACCTCCCACCTCTCCTCCCCTACCTGATACATTCCCACTTTTTCACTGTTTCCTAGTACTTCAGTGTCGCAGGAAATTAATTGGGAAAGCACTCTACACTAAGTAATGCCAAGTTCTATTGATTACTCTAACTTGCAGTTCAGCACTGCTCCGAAGTTGTACTTGAGCAGTTTTCTTCTCGTTTACTAATAGTAAAAGCAGTGCTTCAATAGGCCGTGTTGGAAGGGCAACTTGGGACCAGTAGACAGACACCAGTGAAAAGCCAAGTGGGTGGACTGTTACTTCAAAAAGCAGTACTCTGCTTGTAAAATGACATATTTGCTTTGGTAGAATAAAATATATTTTATTTTCCCTATGTTTTCACTGTACTTCACACCTGGTAAAGACCACTATTTCTAGACGTTTGTGATGTTTGGCATTTCTTACAACACGTTTCGTTTCCTGATGGTAACAGTTCTCCATTAAGGTTCTGTTAAGGGGTGGTTGGGGATGTAACGCACGTACAGTGATCGAACTGTTGAGAAAAAAATACGAACGATGCCCAGTTGCTTTTAATGATCTAATACTTCTGTTACATTTTTTTAGAAAATATATGACTCATAGGTTTGCAAAACTCTTACTTCAAAGGTAAACAAAGATGGAAGATTTATGTTTGTTCTAACTCTGGCCTCTTCCCACTTCTCATTGTTTGAGAATAATCTCTCCAGACCAAGGAGAATAACAAACTGTAAAATTCCATAAAGCAAATCTCCACACCACTTGACAGGACGCACCATCTAGGTCACACAGTAAAGGTGTTCAACAAATATTTACGGTTGGCCTACAAACATTACAGACATTTCCATTAAGTGGTGGCCGGATTGTTTCTTTTGTGGCTCCATAAAGAACACCTCAAAAAGTTGCAAGTATATTGTCAGTGTCCCAGGCCCAAAGTTCCTGTGTGCTTCAAAAGAAAGGCAAATACTCCATGGACCACGGTTTGGAGCAAGGAGAGGTTTATTTATTGAGAAAGCCTAATTCAATAGTACTGAAGAACTAATTTTCAAATTCATTTTAAGAGAGTCTGGAATCCAGTCATCTCTTATTGTTAAGGGAGGGGAGGAGGGGCGAGGCAAGAGGTGGGTGCTGTCCATAGACGTACAGGCCTGGAAAGGAATCCAAGGAGGAGTGTGAAATTTCTCATTTCCTTAGTTCTCTGTTGTTCTGTTGACTCCTGCTAATCTGAGTCCAGTTTTTGGAGACTCCAACGAATTATTGAAAAGCAGTCATTACCTTGTGCATATTTCCTCACCTCTTTGCTGCCCAGGGGGCTGCTCAAACCTCAGCAGAATTCCTCTAGTTAATTAGCATATCTATAGCAGGAGCCACCAGCCATCAGAGAGAGCCAGCGGTTCCTGCTTTCACATCGATACAGCCCACCTCTATCACTAAGCAAGTTATGAGGCTACAGTCAAAATATATGCATGCCACAGTTTATATTCTTTTCCTAATTTTAGTTATTTTGAACCTAGGAATTGGCTACCTTCAAAATGTCAAGAATATAGTCACGTCTTGCTACCACTACTACCACTGTAATCCTTGTCTTTCAGATGGATTATTGCAGTAGATTCCCAAATGATCTCTTTACTGCCACCCTGACCCACTCCACACTTAATTCTGTTCTCTAAACAGCCAGAGTCATCCTATAAAAATGTTTGGTTCCGTGCCTTACCTGCTCAAAACCTTCTAGTGATTTCTCGTTGTAGAATAAAAGCAAAAAACCTTACTATGACTTACATCAACCAGTGATGGTTGGCACCACTTCAAGTGCCAACACGAATACCCAGTTTGGGGTGTGATGAAGAAAACTATTCAGTGCAAACAGCTCAACTGACACAGCAAGGCTTTGAAACAGCAGGACCGTGGAACAGTACATCTGCAAGGCAGCCCTGGGACCAGGTGGCCCTGGTTCCAGGCCCCTCTCAAACCAGACAGCTCTGCTTTGTGCCAGTCAGCTTTGCCTTTCTTTCACTGGCCTACTCCACTCTGTTCTGGTGAGCTCTGTTCTGTGCCGTGCTGCTCTGGCTTCCACTGGTGTGCTCTAGTGAGACATCTTCAGCATTTCAGCTCAGTCAGGTAGATTCAGTCTTCAGTGGAAAGGGAAAGTGCATTCTTCCAGGGGGGAGCTGACTTATATAGACAGAAGTCCTGCACCTGGTTCCTGATTGGTCCACCCTCATGCAAATGAAGACTCCAAATCTTTGCAGTTTCATTGGTCCAAAAAGCACTTTTCTGATTGGTCAGAATGGAGCTGCTCTGATTGGTTGATGAAGATGTTGATGGGAATATAGCTGTGTTGTTGGTGGAAATTAGGCCCTTCTACAGGATCACAAGGAAAGCATTCTTAGGACCCACACAGGGGAGATTGTGGTGTAGTAAGGTGTTTTATTTGTGTGGAAGTTCATCCCTGAGTTTCCAGTGTCCCATCTCTGTCCATCCCAGCATGGAAAAAGTCCAACCTTGTCCTCACCGATGCCAAAACAAAAGCCAGTGTACAGAGTTTCTGCTGCTTATTAAACCTTACTCTCATGTAAGCTTTACAGTCTGCCTGGGCCCTGGTAGCTGCTAGACCCACAGGGCCACGTGCTCCGCTCCGGAGAAAGCGAGAATGCAAACAGACGGATCGAGTGTAGGTCCACAAGCAGGAGAGAGAGAGAAAGAGAGCTGCTTTGTTTCCCTGAGATTATGTTAGCTTGGGTTTGAGATGGGCCAGGTGCTTTTCAAAAGAACCAATCAACTTCCTAAGCTTCTGCAGGCTTTTGATAGGCCCACCCCTTAGACTGATAGGCCTTTTCGGTCCAGCGCTGCCTTCTGTGACCCCAACAATCTGGTACCAGAGGGCAGAAGGGAGGAGTGTTAATTCCCTTGGCTGAGCAGTGCTATAATCCCCTGAGATGTAAAGCACTAGCTTCCTGGTGAAGCAAACGGGCTCGTGCTCCCCAGTTTATTAAACTCAATGTCTAATTACCTTTGCTCTTTTTTCTTTTTTAATATCTAGCTAGCTATCTCTGGTAACTGCTGTGAAACCCTGGTTGGATGGGGAGAGCCTCAGTCTTCTTGGCTGAAATAGAATTCCAGGAAATCCTTTATAAAGGCCAGCTCAGATGGCAGAAGCACAGTGCGGAGGCAGGTGGTTCGGTGCAGGCTTTTCCCTGGAGTGCAGTTTGCATGAGAGGACCCTGTGTAGAAATACCTGTCAGGCTCTGCTCTTTTAATATTGAGCTCAGTTAAGCCACCAGGAACCCTTCTTTACAGGTGTCTTCTTTCTCAGTGCCCAAACTGATGGGGTCTGGCCCCTGCTTGAGCAGTAGGATCTCCTCTCTTTTTGCCTCTAGTTTCAGTCGAGGCACGTTTGCCTCCTTCGGTCACACCAAGTATACAGTTGACCTTCGAACAACATAGGGGGATGGTGTATGTGCTGTGTACTATGTCCTTACAATAATGTCCGCTAAGCAAAATGTGATTAAGGAAATCACAAGAAAGACAACACATTTACAGTATTTACACACACACACACACACACCATATAAGTGGGCCTCTGCTGTTTAAACGCATGTTGTTCAAGGGTCAAGTTCACTCCTTTGTACTGGCCACTCACTCCTCACATGCATGCATAGTTCTCCCTTCATCATCTCAGGTCTCCTGAATGAAGCCTTTCCTGGCCTCTAAATAAAATTCCAGACATACTCTTTATGGCCTCTTTCCTTGCTTCTTTTTCCCTTCGTACTTATTACTAGGTAACATTTATTTTACTTATTTTACCTTTTTTTTTTTTTTTTTTTTTGTCCCAGTACACTAAGCTGTGAGGGCAGGGATTTTTGTCTGTTTTGGTCACTGAGGATCCCCAGTATATAGAAAGTTCCTAGAATGTTAGATACTCAATAAATACTTGTTGAATGAATGAATCTGTTTTCCTCCTGCTTGGTTCCTAACTACCAACATTTTTAAAGTCACCAATTGCCCTAGTTATAAAAACCTGGCTCTAGATTTTGGGAACAGAACTATGTTCTCTGCCCACCCCACACCAAAACACACACCTTTTTATGCCCTTCTCTTGAAGCAACCCTAAGTTTATACTATATCACCCCTGTTTTATCCTCACCTCCCCCAAAGTATAAGTACCCAATTATTCCCCAAATACCTATCCTTATCTTTCCCCCTCTCATCAGATCCTATGGAGAAAGAGTTCTTAACTGAATTTCACTTCTGGTGGGATTAGCCAGTGTTCTCACTCCCTCTGTAAAACGTGTGATTAATGACTACAGCCTGCTGAACGCTTTTGCAAAATGTTGATTACTCCTAGTAAGCATTTGTACTTGCACTCACTTCGGTTAAATTTATGTATATCAAATTAGTTGTATTCATTCCTAAACCTGTTTACATCCGGTGTATGTTATAACAACTCATGTAATTATATTGAATCTATTGTATATGCTAATTTTTTTAATTAACACACTTTTTAGATTAGTTTTAAGTTTAGAGCAAAATCAAGCACAAAGTACAGTGAGTTCCCATATGTCCCCTGTTTGTGCATGCACACTCTCCCCCACTGTCAACATCTCCCACCAGAGCAGTGCACTTCTTACAGTCCATAAGCCTACGTTGACACATCATTACCCAAAGTCATGGTTTACATTAGGATTTACTTTTGGTGTGCATTCTGTGGGGTTGTACAAATGCATGCCCTGGATCTACCATTCCAGTACCTTGCAGAATAGTTTCACTGCCCTGTAACTCCTCTTTGTTCTCCCTGTTCACCCCCACCTTCTCCCAAAACTCTGGCAGCGGCTCATCTTTTTACTGTCTCCATAGTTTTACCTTATCCAGGTTGTCCTATGTTTGGAATCATACAGTTTGTAGCCTTTTCACATTGGTTCCTTTCACTTAGTAATGTGCGTTTAGACAAGGCTCCTCCATGTCTTTTCATGGCCTGATAACTCATTTCTTCTAGCACTGAGTAATGTTCCATTGTCTGTATCTACTGAAGGATAGCTTGGTCGTGTCCAAATTTTGACATCAATAAAGCTACTACAGACATCATGTATAGGTTTCTGTGTGGACGTAAGTTTTCAACTCCTTTGGGTAAATACCAAGGAATGCAGTTGATGTTTAGAAAGTGAGCAGTTTCATAAGAAACTACCAGACAATCTTACATAGTGGCTGTGCCATTTTGCATTCATTTTCCCCAGACACGAATTGGAGAGTTCCTGTTGTTCCACATCCACACCAGCATTTGGTGTTACCAGTATTTTGGTATTTTATCCATTCTAATAGCTGTGAAGAGCTGTCTCATTGTTTTACTTTCCAGTTCACTAATGGCACATGATATTGAACATCATTTCATATGCTTACTTGCAATCTGTATATTTCCTTTGGTGAGGAGTCTGTTAAGGTCTTTTGCTCATTTTTTTAATTGGGTTATTCATTTTCTTATTGTCGAGTTTTAAGTTCTTTGTATATTTTGGATAGCAGGTTTTTTCATCAAATATGTCTTTTGCAAATACATAACAGTTTTTTCTTCATATATATCTTCTCATTCTCTTGACATTGACTTTCACAGAGCAAAAGTTTTCACTTTAATGAAGTCCAACTAATCAATTCTATCTTTCATGGACCATGCTTTTGGTGTTATAGCTAAAAAGGCATTGCCATGCCCAAGATAATGTAGATTTTCTCCAATGTTATCTTCTAGGAATTCTGCAGTTTTACATTTTACATTTAGTTCTATGAGCCATTTGGAGTTAATTATATGAAGAGTATAAGGCTATGTGTAGAGTCTGCTTGGTTTTGGTTGGTTTTTGCATGTGGGTGTTCAGATGCAGCACCATTTGTTGAAAAGACTGTCTTTACTTCATTGTATTACCTTTGCTCCTGTCAAAGATCTGTTGATTATGTTTATATGGGCTTATTTCTGGGCTCTGTATTCTGTTCTTTGTCTTTTTTTTTAACCTACTTGTCTTTTTTTTTTCACCAATATCACACTGTTTTGATTATTGCGACTAAACAGAAAGTATTGGGAGTGTCGGTCCTTCGATTGTGTTTTTCTCCTCCAATATTCAGTTGACTATTCTGGGTCTTTTGCCTCTGCATATAACCTTTACGATCAATTTATTGGTAACCACAAAACAACTTGCTGAGATTTTTAGTGGGATTGAGTTGAATCTACAGATGAAGCTTAGAACTGGCATTTTGACAATATTGACTCTTTCTATTCATGCACATGGCATATTTCTCCATTTATTTACTTCTTCCTTTGATGCCTTTCATCACATTTGTGTGGCTTTCTTATATAGATTTTATAAATATTTTGTTAGATTTCTACAGAAGTATTTTATTTTGGGAAGTGCTAATACAATTTCAAATTCCACCTGTTCATTGCTGATATATAGGAAAGCAGTTGATTTTTATATTTTAACCTTCTGTCCTACAACCTTGCTATACTCATAAGTTTCAGGGGGGTTTTTTGTTTGTTTCTTTTTTCAGTAGGGCTTTTAAAAATTGTATCTTGTCAATTTTTGGATTTTCTACATAGACAATCATGTTACTCTTGAACAAAGAGAGTTTTGCTTCTTCCTTCTTAATCTGCATACCTTTTAGTTCCTTTTTTTTCCCTTTGGTCCTATTTCATTAGTTGGGACTCCCACTATGATTTTGAAAAGCAGCGATAAGAGAGGACATCCTCGCCTTCTTCCTTCGGATCTTAGAGGGGAAGCTTTGAGTTTCTCAAAACATGAAGCATGGTACTAGCTGTAAGGTTTTTGTAGGTGTTCTTTATAAACTTGAAAAAGTTTTCTTCTGTTCCAAGTTTGCTGAGAGTTTTTATTTTGTATGGATGTTGGGTTTTGCCAAATGCTGCTTCTGCATCCATTGATATGCTTATGTGATTCTTCTTTATCCTGTTGATATGATGGATTCTCTTAATTAATTTTTTAATTTGAACCAGCCCTGCCTATCTGGAATAAATCTAACTGGGTCGTGGTATATAATTCTTTGTATACATTGTTGAATTCAATTTGCTAATAGTATTTTTTCGAGGCTTTTTACAACTATGTTCATGAGAGATATTAGCTCTAGTTTTCTTTGTGATGCCTTTGCCTCGTTTTGGTCTTAGGGTGATGCTTCATAGAATGAATTAGGAAGCGTTCTCTTTGCTTTTGTTCTCAGGAAGCGAATATAAAAGATTGGTATAATTTCTTCCTTACATATTTGGTGGAATTTACCAGTGAACCCATCTGACCCTGATGCTTCCTGTTTGGGAAGGTTATTAAAATTATCTGTTTTCTTGTGTGAAATTTGGCAGATTGCATCTTCCAAAGAATTCAGTTATTTTATCGTGGTTATCAAATTTGTAGCCAAGAGTTGTTCATAGTATTCCTTTGTTGTCCTTTTAGTGTCCAGGAGATCTTTAGTAATTTCCATTCTTTCAAATCTGATATTAGTAATTTGTGTCCTTTTTACTTTTAGACTGGCTAGAGACTTACTGATCTTTTCAAGGAACTAACATTTCGTTTTGTTGATTTTCTACTTTCAATCTCTGCTCTAGTTTTTATTTTTTAGCTTTTGCTTACTTTGGATTTAATTTACTCTTACTAGTTTCTCAAGGTGGAAACTTAGATTATTGATTGTAGATTTTTCTTCTTTTCTGATATATTTATTCATTGCTATAAATTTACCTGTAACTACTGCTTTTACTGTACCCCACAAATTTTCTTAAGTTGTATTTTAATTTTTTTTTAGTTCAAGATATCCTTTAATTTCTTTTGATTTCTTCTCTGATTCATGTATTATTTAAAAGTATATTGTTAACAAACAACAAATGCTGGAGAGGATGCAGAGAAAAGGGAATCCTAGTGCACTGTTGGTGGAAATGCAGACTGGGGCAGCCACTATGGAAAACAGTATGGAGTTTCAAAAAAATTAAAAATGGAACTGCCTTATGACCCAGCAGTTCCACTGCTGGGATTATACTCTAAGAATCTTGAAACACCAATCCAAAAGAACTTATGCACCCCGATGTTCATAGCACCCTGTTTACAATAGCCGCATGTTGAAAGCAGCCCGAGTGCCCATCAGTAGGTGAGTGCATTAGAAAACTGGTATGTTTACGTAGCGGAGTACCACACAGCAGAAAGAAAGAAGTCCTGTCGCTTGCAACAGCATGGATGGAACTGGAGACTGCTAATGCTAAGTGAAGTCAGCAAAAGATAAATACCATATAACCTCTCTTGTAACTGGAATCTGATGGAAAAAAAAATAAACTAACTTGACAAATGGAACCAGGGACATGGAACAGATTGACAGCTATGGGAGGGGAGGCAGGTGGGGTAGGATGGTGAAAGGAAAGGGGAGGGGACTAGTCACAGAACATGTATGGATGACTCATGGACATGGACAACGGAGAGGGGGTTGACTGTGGGCGAGAGGGGTGGGCTGGTGGAATAAAAGAAAAAATTGGGATAACTATAATAGAATAAACAATGTAAATAAATGAAGGAAGGAAGGGAGGGAGGGAAGGAGGGTATTGTTTAATCTGTAAGTATTTTGGGATTTTCCAGCCTCCTCTGTGTTACCTATTTGTAGTTTAATTTCATTGTGGTCTGAAAGCAGACATGGAATGATTTCTATTCTTTTAAATTTGTTAAGGCGTGTTCTGTGGCACAGAAATTGATGTATCTTGGTGATGTTCCATGGGAGCTTGGGAAAATGTGCAGTCTGCTGTTGGATGAAGTAGTCCTATAGATGTCAATTATGTCCAGTTGGTTTATGCTGCTATTGAGTTTAACCACGTGCTCACTGGTTGTCCACTTTCTGGACCTGTTCGTTTCTCACAGAGGGGTGGCCAAGTCTCCCACTGTAACAGTAGTTTTATCAGTTATTTTCTACTTCTGTGGTTTTGCCTCACGAACCTGGACACTCTGTTGTTAGACACGTGCACACAAAGGATCGCCATGTCTTTTGGTGTGTTCTCTGACATTGTGTAACAGCCCTCTCTCAGCTTCCCTTGCCCTGAAGTTTGCTCTTTCTGAAATTAATACAGCTACTCTCGCTTTCTTTCCGTTTATGTTGTATTATTGTCTGTCCATTCCTTTACTTTTAATCTATGTTTCTCTATATTTAATGTGGCTTTCTTAAAGAAATGTGGCTTTCTTATAGAAAGCATGTGGTTGAAACTTTTTTGATCCATTCTGACCATCTCTATCTTTTAATTGGTGTATTTGGACCATTGACATTTAAGATGACTATCGATGTAATTGGATTAAATCTACTATGTTTGTTGCTTTTTTTTTTTTTTTCTATTTTTGACTTCCACACTTTTTCTGCCTTTTTTGGGGAGAGGAGGTTAAGTGAGCATTTTATGTAATTACATTTTCTCTCCTGTCTTAGCATAGCAATTTTTTTTTTTACTTTTTTTAGTGGCTTGTTGCCCTAGAGTTTACAATATCATATTTACAACTAATTCATATCCACTTTCACATAACACTGCACTGCTTAATGGAATGTTGAAGTGCTTTATATTAGCAAAATATTCCTAATTCCTCCCTCTCATCCCTTATATCATTGCTGCCATTCATTTCACTTATACTAAGCTCCTGTGTATAAGCATACATAATAGTTGCTGCTATTACTTCGTGCAAACTTCTTTGAATTATGAATAAGAAAAAAGTTTTTATTTTACTTCAACTTTTCATGCTCTAATGCTCTTCCTTTTTTTTTTTTTATGTAGATCCAAGTTTCCAATCTATATCATTTCTCTTCTCTTTGAAGAACTTTTTAATACTTACTGCAAGGTAGGTCTACTGGAAATAAGCCTTCTCAATATTTGTTTATTTGTTTATCTGAGGAAATCTTTCTTTCCCCCCCTCACTTTTGTAACATAATTTCACAAGGTACAGAAATTAAGGTTCTTGGGTTTTTTCTCTGAACACTGTAAATATTTCACTCCACTCTCTTCTCGTTCACATGGTTTCTGAGGAGATGTCAGATATGTTTCTGACGTTTGCTCCTCGATAAGTGAGGTATTTCTTTGATCTGGCCTCCTTCAGTATTTTTTTCTTTATCATTGATTTTCTTCAGTTTAAATTTGATGTTCTTATGTGTAGTTTTGGTTGTTGATGGGGTTTTTTTGGTTTTGGGGATATTCTCAGTCATTATTACTTCAAATACTGCTCCTATCCCTTTCTCTCTGCTCCTGGTATTCTCATTACGTGTACCTTAGTTACATTCTTCATTAGATGTTCCACATTTTGGGGGTAAATATGGTCTTCCTTCTTCAGTCTTTTTTTTTCCTTTGGTTTTCACTTTTTAGAGATATCGTCATATTCTCAAGTTTAGAAAGTCTTTCCTCAAGTATGTCCTGTTTACTAATGAGCCTATAAAAGCATTCTTCATTTTTATTACAGTGTTTTTTATCTCCAGCATTTTTTAACTCATTTTTAGAATTTCCATATTTCTGCTTACATTATCTATATGTTCCTATATATTGTCTACTTTCTCCACTATCTTACTCTGCTTCTGACGCTTGTTCAGTCTCTTCAAACTGTGTTTTGCCTTTTAGCATGCCTTGTAATTTTTGTTGAAAAGTTGACGTGATGTACTGGGTGAAAGAAAAAGCAGTACCTAGGCTGTTCGTGATGTAATGGTAAAGTGTGGAGGAAGGAGAAGCATTCAGTAGTCCTATGATTAGGTCTGTCTTTTGGTGAGCCTGTGCCATGGACTGTGAACTTCAAGAGTGCTTCCCTTCTCACTTCCCCGCTTTAGGTTGGACAAGATGGCTCAAGGGGGCTGGAGCTGATTTCTGCCTAGCACTCCTAAAAAGTGTAGTAAGGATGGGGAAAATTTGGGTCTCTCATACTGTTGCTAAAGGGAAATGAAATGTTATAGGTACTTCGGAAAACAGTTTGGCATTCCTCAAAATGTTAAAAGACATGCAGTTACCATATGACCTTAACAATTCCATTCCAAGGTATTTGCACAAGAGAATAGAAAATATCTACATGCAAACTTGTACACAAATGCCCATAAGCAGCATTATTAAAAAATCCTGTAAGTGGAAAACAACCCAAGTTTATCAGCTGAATGAATAAACAAAATGTGGTATAGGCACAGAATGGAATTATTTTTCATTCATAAAAAGAAATGATTTCAAGCAGAGGCCCAAAGGACTGTCTTCCTATGATCTGTTGGTTGTTCTGGAAACTGAGCACAGAATGGCTGTTTTCACTGGGAAGAAACAACCCACAAAATAAAAAAAGAAGAAAGAAATGATGAAACCCTGATACTACAGTGTGATGAACCTTGAAAAGTTTGTGGTAACTGAAAGAAGCCAGACACAAAAGACTACATAGGATATGATTGCATTTATATGAAATGTCCAGAATAAGTATATTTATTAAGACAGAAAGCTGATTAGTGGTTACCTAGGTCTAGTGGGAAGAGTGAATGGGGAGTGACTGCTAATGGGTACTGAGTTTCTTTTTGGGGTGATGAAAGTGTTTAAAATCAATTGCAGTGTTGGTTATACAACCTTTTAAATATATGAAAGCTGCTGAATTGTGCACTTTAAAGGGGTGAATTTTATGGTATGTGAACTATGTTTTAAAAAATAAAGCAATTTGCCCTGGTCAGGTGTCTTCAGTTGGAGCATTGTCCTGTGTGCCAAAAGGTTGTAGGTTCAGTTCCCAGTCAGGGCACACACCTAGGTTGCCGTTTGACCTCAGTCAGAGCGCAGACGGGAGGCAACTGGGCGATCCTCGAAGTTTCTCTTCTTTCCCCCTCTAAAATCAATAAGCATGTGCTCTGGTGAGGATTTAAATAAATAAATAAAAATAAACCAATTTAGGATGGCATTTGGTGTGAGTCTGGGGAGTATGAAGAGATGAAGCTGAGTGGGAGGGTCTGGGTGAGTTGGGTTTCAGTTGTTTGGAAAAGTCCGACAGAGCTGATGTGACTGTTGGGAAATATCCTAAGAACATGTGGAATAACTGCAGAAAGCTTGGAGGGTCCTGTTGTGGTTGGACATAATAAACTTAGAGTAGCGCCCTTTGCTTGTGATTTTTCTCCAAAACCATCTTGAGCTAAAACTCAGGAGTTGATCTGCATCTGCAGCATAGAAGGATGGTAGTGCTGAGGAACTGCGAGTGTTGGCGACAGATCGGAACGTAGCCATGGAACGTAAGCTGGACAGAGAAGGGGAAATCGATGGTCAATGAATAGAGGTTTGTGTAGTTACAGGTCAGTTGTAGTAAAAGTACTTGAGAAAGCTGAAATAAAAGATAATGGTCAAAGATTTTTGAATTTGAGTTTTATATAGCTGAGTGACATGTAAAGAAACTGGGAGTTTTGCATAAGGGCTGTAACATGGAAAATGAGGGTACAATCCCACTTCTCAGCTCTGAGATGTATGATTGGGGAGGGAATATAGTGCATCTTTAAGTGAGATGACTTAATGAAGTGAGATTAGCATGTAAAGTAAGGAAAGGGCTCATGAAAAGAGCCAACCCCCAAAATCAGAAGTACAAATTATGCGTCCAGCACTGTCCAACATTGGGAATAACACAGTCCCCTTGTTGAGATCATTTCTTGTGTCAGGGAAGGGCACTAGAACAATAGGAACATTTCTTAGGCTCTGCCTAACTTTCTTTGTTCTGGCCCTATATCGACCAATGTTTTGATTATGATTTGGCGCCCCATATTACTACAGGGAGAGAATGTGTCGATTGGCAAATATATATCTTATGTGCTTAATATAATTCTCACTACAATTTTTAGGACCAAAGTGTAAGCCCCAAGGTAATACTATTTTTCCAGCCCTCCAGGTGCATGATATACCTATCTTTGTAAAACACCAGTGGAGAGTTAAACTTGTATATTGCCTTGCCTTTGTATATATTTCTCTTCTTTCCCCTTCCAGAGCAGCATTCATTACTTTTCATAAGTGCTTTGTACAAAATTTCAAAGTTCAGCGTGACCTCTGTACTGGGACATTATGAGACACAGATGCGCTGAAGGGCTTTTGGCAATCAGTGGCTTGGTAGCCATGATTCAGTTTGAATCACCCCTTCAAGGACCATATGAAAGCAGTCTCGCAGGATTCCAGTCATATTCTTGGGAATCATTTTATTTTCCAACGTATTAGACTAGTTGAGAGGCCTTTGGGTTTCACTGGGCCATTTCCTCATTTCCTCCTTTTGTTAGTCTTGGCCACTAACCTTCCACCCACTTTATTACTCATTGTTTAGAGACCTGACTACTCAGTAACACTAGAAAAAATACATCTGAAGCCATATGGATTGAGTAAAACTTAAGATAAAAAAAGAAAAAGGAAGAAATGTGTGTTCTCTGAACTTCCTTTGTTTATATGATCTGTTTAGATGTTAAGGTTTTATAGTCCAGCTGCCTCCTCGTATTTCAAAAATATGGCAGCTAGATATTTGAAGAAGGTTGTGTTGTCATAGTGAACAAAGAGACACTTCATTTGTCCCCTGCCAGATAACTCAGCTTCTTTTGAGGTGTGAGAGGGACACTACAAGCTTCAGATGCTGAATCTTGAGGTTCTTGAAATGCCATTTATTTCTGGGGAGATTTTTAGAAAGAAGCCAGTAAAACAAGTCTTTTTAAGGTTTGGGGGTATATACCTCGTTAGCTGAATGTTTGCTTATGGTATACAGTTCAGCTGTATGCCACTTAGTACGCTTGTGTCAGGATTATTCCAGAAAACATCTAGAATGTTAGAGCCCCCTGGAAACACCCCCTATTTTGAAGGAACTGAAGAGGGGTAGCAAGCATCCAAGCACATGGAGGGAACTTCAGCCTGTGGTGGAAGAGAAGATCCTCTCTGTGCCTCCCATGCTTTACCCACCCTAATGGACAGTCGATAAACAGATACATTTTTTCACATTAAGGTATTTATGGAACTTAGAAGTGAAAATGAGAATATAAGAATAAGAAATAATCAGTTTTGCAGTAATTATTCTATTGACTACTTAGATTATGGTATCGCTGTCATCTGTATTTTCCTCATTTCTACCTCAGTGGGATGAATCCTATCTCTGCATGAACTGCTGTGCTTTCCCTTTTTAAAAAATTATATTTTATTGATTATGCTGTTACAGTTGCTCCCCTCCACCCAGTGTCATCACTTCCTCAGGCAGGCCACCCACCATTGTTCATGTCCATGGGTCATGTGTTTTAAGTTCTTTGGCTACTCCATTTCCTATACTTTACTTTACATCCCCATGGCTATTCTGTAACTACCTATTTGCACTTTTTAATTCTCTCCCCTCTTCACCCATCCTCCTCCCCACTCCCCTCGGGCAACCATCTAACTAACTTTTCTCTTGAGGTTTTCAGAGTCTCTCTTTATCTTTAAACTTTGGCCTTTTAATTATGATGTGTCTTGGTGTGGGCCTCTTTGCTTCCATCATAATCGGGACTCTCTGTGCTTCCTGGACTTGCATGTCTGTTTCCTTCACCAAATTAGGGAAGTTTTCTTTCTCTATTTTTTTAGGCAGATTTCCACTTTCTTCCTCTTCCTCTTCCTCTTCTCCTTCTGGCACCCCTATGATGTGAATGTTGGACCTCTTGAAGTCTTCCCATAGGCTGTTTATACTCTCCTCACATTTTTGGATTCATTTTTCTTCTTGTTGTGCTGAGTGGTTGTTATTTGCTTCCTTATGTTCCAAATCATTGATTTGATTCTCAGCTTCATCCACTCTACTGTTGTTTCCCTGTAACAACTTCTTTATTTCAATTAGTGTGTCCTTTGTTTCTGAGTGGGTCTTTTTTATGCTGCTGAGGTCCCCACTAACTTCCTTGAGCATCCTTATACACAGTGGTTTGAACTCTGCATCTGATAGATTGCTCATCTCCATTTTGTTCAGTTCTTGTTCTGGAGTTTCGATCTGTTCTTTCACGTGGGCCATGTTTCTCTGTCTCCTCATTTTGGCAGCGTCCATGTGTTTGTTTCTGTGTATTAGGTAGAGCTGCTTTGACTGAGTGTCTTCTGGTGTGACCTGATGTAGTAGGTGTCCTGTAGGGTCCAGTGGCACAGCCTCCCCTATCACCCAAACTGGGTAATTGAGGTGTGCCCTTTGTGTGGGCTGAGTATACCCTCCTCTAGTAGTTGAGCCTTAGTTGCTGTTGGCAAATCAATGGGAGGGATTTACCCAGGCCAGTCAGCTGCTAGGACTGACTGTAACCACTTAACCAGCAGCCTCTGCTGTCAGTAGAGGATCAGCTGTGCAGGGGCAGGGTGGTGGCGCTCTGACGTGGTCTGTAGCTGTCCACTGGGTGCTCTGGCCCTGGGGTTTCCCTGGTGGTGCAGACCAAGGTCAGCCCCCATCTGTGTTTAGCCCCAGGCACCCTGCCTGAGCTGTATGTAGAGCAATCTGAGATGGCTGCTGCTTGTGCTGGGGTTGCAGATTCCCAGGCAAAGCCAAGCTGTCAATCTAATCTGGCTGCAGCTAGGGCTCACTGAAGCCAGCTGTTGCTTGTTTGATAGCATTTAGGAGCCAAGACCAGCAATTCTCATGGAAGATCAGCTTGAGTAGGGCAGAGCCTCTGAGGATCTCCAAGGCAGGTCAAACACTGTTAGCCAGGTTGATGGAGTCTCAGATATGGCACCAGCTTGCCAGCTCTGTGGGGAGAGGGTTTAGCAAAGGGACAATGGCCTCTGCTCCCCTTGATGCCAGACACTTCAGTTTCTCCTATCCTGGAGCTCAGAGGGAGTGAGTCTGAGTAGATGTGTGTGTGTGGGGGGGGTGTTCTTTAACAGGAACTATGTGGGGCTCCAGAGGTTTCTTCCACCAACTCTATCCCAGCTGGGTTTTGCTGCCAGAAGTTGTGGGCACTTATTTGCCTGGCACTAGAATCCTGGGGGACCTGGTGTGGGTCTGGTGTGGTCGTTCCTGAGATATTCCTCCGGAATTTTTATCCACATGGGTGGGTGCCAGCACGTCCGTGTCTGCACCCCTCCTGCCAGTCTTGATGGATGTGGGTTCCTTAATTCTGTACTTGTCAGACTTCCATTCAACTAGATTTCTGACGTTCCTGAGTGATGGTGGTTCTGTATTTTAGTTGTAATTTTGATGTGGTTGTGCGAAGAGTAGAGCCATGTCTGCCTATGCCTCCATCTTGACTGGCATTTCTGTGTGTTTTCCTTTCAGTTGTTGAGTTCGCTAGGTGTCCTTGGCAGCAGCACCTGCTGTAACAGCGGGGGCAGCTCCTGAGCGATCTCCTAATTTGCTTCTCAGTTTTCCCAGTTAATGGAGCACATTATTTCTTGAGCAGTTTGTAGTCCCACTTAAGTGACTGATGTTTGGGGTCAGTTTGAGTGTTTTGTTTAAATATCACTTTCACAATGAATGGAGGGCTGCTGCTTTTAGCAGTAGGAGGTAGAGCCCTGTATGGTAAGCAGTGAAGGGAAAACACCTTTCTTACAGTGATAGGCTAAATGCAGTTACTCTCTTTATCACTTCGTCCTTTTATCCTTTCAGTCTGATAACCTGAAATTCTAGTGATTGATTTGTTTTCTTTAGCTTAGTTTCCTGTATACAAGTGCATCTGTTTCTGCTATTGGTCGTCATAGTGATGGAAAGCATTTTCTGGCCTGAAAGTGTGGTTTCTTTAATTCTAAACCACATCAGTATGCCTTCCATCCTCCACTTCCCTTGCATCGTTTCCTTTTGGAGGGCTTAGTTTATCACCATTTAATCTAAGGACAATTCGCTGGGACTGAGAACTGGTAATGCTGTAATGACAATATTGTTCTTTATATAATAATACTCAAAGCCCTTACCATCTGAGCCTTTATCTGCTGATGAAGCCCTTTCAGTTTAATCCTTCTCAATAACCCTGTGGGTAAGTCAGCAATTTTGTCTCAGAAAATGAGATTGTATCTTAAAGACGTTGAATAACTTGCTCAGGTTTGCAATGCTGCTTAACAGTTTTTACAGGAAGTGAAGAATGCTTTTAAAGATATTCTGCATAAACGAAAAAGGAATTTTCCATACTATGTCTCAGTTGTAAAAAGAATCTTAGCTATTTTTAGTCTCTCCAGATGATTAAGATAGGGTTGAAACCCCATTCTTTAACCATAGAGTTTAAATTCATGTGTCCAAGTCAAGAAAATAAATATTCAGGTCATTTTCTATTGTGCTGCTGATGTGATAAAGTTAAGGAAGGCTGGCTTTTAAATTAGTGGAACTTGAACTAGCAGTAATTAAGCCATTAATTATTTTTTATTCGCTCTTCCTTTTAGAGAGATGGAAACTTTGATGACTAGCTCCACACTGCCTCCCCTTTTTGCAGACGAAGACGGCTCCAAGGAGAGTAGTGATCTGGCTACAGCCGGGTAAGCAACCGTTTTGGGGCATTGGGCCTCTGCCTAGGCTTCAGAGCAGAGCTTCTGAGAAAGTGTGGGTGCTAAAGAGGCACTTTTATGTCATAAGAACAGAAGGTAGGCTTTTGCATTTTGCAGAGGGAGTGAAAGCCATTGTAAACTGCTTGGTGACTGCATTCAGCCGTCTCTCGCAGTCCTCTAGCTCCCATGAACAACAGTATGTGGCTCTAACGAACATCGGCCACTCGAGGTTAAGAGAATTACATAGCCACCTTTAAGGAAATACCTACCACAGGGCTTGCTCTGGAAATGAAATGTATTTTCTGTTTGAATTGCCACACATACTAAAACAGTTTTTTCCCCAAAGGTTATATATTTTTTAAGATCAGATTTTTTTAAATGCGGTTCTTCAATATGCTTAGAAGCTTCAGCTCACGTCTATCTGTTCCTTTTTCTTCTCCTGCCTCCTATCTTTGCTATTTTTGGACAGATAAAGTAAAGGCATATAGAACAGGGCTACTAGCAATAGCTCTTCTTCCCATGAAAATATGTTACACTTGAATTTTTGTCTTTTGTGTTTAGAAGTTATTTGTTAGAGGAATAGGTAGATACACTTTGCCTACTCACACAATCAACAGAAGGACAACAACAAATTTAAAAAACAAAAATAACCAGAACTGCCAAAAAATCGAACTGTATGAAGTCTGACAACCAAGAAGTTAAAGAAGAAACATTCATTCAGACTGCACCACAACACAGTGACATGGGTTGCCCCACCCTGGCAAATACCTATGGCTCCACCTCTTACAGTGTAACAGCTGCACCAAGACAAATAAGGGCCAAATGAAAGAACTGATCAAAACCCAAAAAAAGAGCTTAGTGACAAGGAGATAGCCAACCTATCAGATGCAGAGTTCAAAACACTGGTAATCAGGATGCTCACAGAAATGGTTGAATATGGTTGCAAAATAGAGGAAAAAGTGAAGGATGTGAAAAGTAAAATAAAGAAAAAGATACAGGGAACCAACAGTGAAGAGAGGGAAACCAGGACTCAAATCAACGATTTGGACCAGAAGGAAGAAATAAACATTCAACCAGAACAGAATGAAGAAACAAGAATTCAAAAAAATGAGGAGAGGCTTAGGAACCTCCGGAACAACTTTAAACATTCCAACATCCGAATCATAGGGTTGCCAGAAGGAGAAGAGGAAGAGAAAAAAATGGAAAACTTTTTTAAAAAAATAATGCAGGAGAATTTCCCCAACCTGGCAAAGGAAATAGACTTCCAGGAAGTCCAGGAAACTCAGAGAGTCCCAAAGAAGTTAGATACCAGGAGAATCACACCAAGGCATATCATAATTACTTTACGCAAGATTAAAGATAAGGAGAGAATCTTACAAGCAGCAAGAGAAAAGGAGACAGTTACCTACAAAGGAGTTCTCATAAGGCTATCAGCTGATTTCTCAAAAGAAAGCTTACAGGCAAGAAGGGGCTGGAAAGAAGTATTCCAAGTCATGAAAGGCAAGGACCTACATCCAAGATTGCTTTATCCAGCAAAGCTTTCATTTAGAATGGAAGGGCAGATAAAGTGCTTCCCAGAAAAGGTCAAATTAAAGGAGTTCATCACCACCAAACCCTTATTATATGAAATGTTAAAGGGACTTATCTAAGAAAAAGAAGATCAAAACTATGAACAGTAAAATGACAAGAAACTCACCACTATCAAAAACTGAACCTAAAAAACAAACAAACAAACTAACTAAGCAAACAACTAGAACAGGAACAGAATCACAGAAATAGAGATCACGTGGAGGGTCATCAGTGGAGAGAGGAGAATAGGGGAAAAGGTACAGGGAATAAGAAACCTAAAAGGTAGGTACTAAATAGACAGGGGGAGGATAAGAATAGTTAGGAAATGGAGAAACCAAAGAACTTACATGTATGACCCATAGACATTGGAACTGGTGTGGGGGGGTGAGGGGAGCGGATGTGCGTAGGAGAGGGGGTGCAGGGAAAATAGGATAACTATAGTAGCATAATCAATAAAATATACTTTCTTAAAAAGCATAATTGCTAGGTACAAAAAAAGTTTTTGCCAAAGAAGTGTATTTAATAACAGATTGAATTGTTAGCTAATCCCTAAGATGAATTATTTTAATATTCTTTAGAGCTCTTTAAAAATAGACTACACTTTTTAATTGTTTCCTTCCTTCACATTTTCTTCTTACCTCATTAATATCTGCCTCTCACCTTGCTATTCAGTCGTCTTCTCCATGACTTTGCTGAAGTCTGCCCATTGCTAAATCGATTTCATTCAGTGCGAAGTTTTCTGAGGGTCTGCTGTGTGCCAGATACGGTTCTGAGCACCATGTATTAAGCAATGACCAAAACAGGCATAAATCCCAGTCCCCGTAAAGCTCAAATCCTACCAGGGCAGTCAGACAAAAAACAGGACAAATAAGTAAAATATATACGTACTATTTTGATAAGAACTATAGATTAAAAAACAAAGTAGCATTTGGGGTTCAGTTTTAGATAAGATGTCCCAGAAAGGCTTTAGTGAGAAGTGGACTTGAGGAAAGACCTAAAGGCAGTGCGGTGGCCAGCCTGCAGTCACCTGAGGAACGTTATTCCAGGCCGCCGAGGCAGGAATGAGTGCTGAAACCCTGGGGCGGGTGTGTCCCTACCTTTAGAAATAGCCAAGATGCCAGTGCAGCCGGAGCAGAGCCCTTGAGGGGGAGGAGTCACCGAGGGCTGCGCCAGTGCTTCCACACTGGGATGTACAGGTGAATTGCCTAGAGAGCTTATGAAAACGCAGGCTCTAAGCTAGAAAGTTGCGTTAGGACAGGAGATTCTGCATTTAATAAGCTGCCAGGTAATGGCTGTGCCACTGGAGTAAGGTACTAGGTCTTGTAGGATCTTAGAGGTCAAAGTGAGCACTTTAACTGTAACTCTGAGTGAGATGAGAAAGCATTGGAGGATTTTGAGGAGAAAGATATGATCTGACTTATTTTATGGTAGGATCCCTGTGACTGTTATGTTCAGAATAAAGTGAAGGGAACACGGGCTGAAGCAAGGAGACCAGTTAGGCTCCTGAAATAATTTAGGTGAGAGTTGATGACTGAAAGAACACCACTAGTGACTTTACGAGAATATTTTTGGTGGAGTCACAGGGGCAATAACCTCATGGGAGTGGGTTTCAAAGATAATGTGAATGGGTGGGTAGTGAGAAGTCTAGAATTCTAGATATATTTTGAAGATAAACCAAACATTTCTCTGAAAGACCAGATAAGATGTAAGAAGGGAGAAAAAAAGCAGTCAAAGATAACTCCAAGGTTTTGGCCTAAGAGAGTGAAGGGGTGGAATTACCTTAGATGGGGAAACGAAGAGGTAGGGAATGGAACTTTAGGAGCTCAGTTTTGAAGATTTTAAACTTGAGAAGATTATTAGAGATGTCCGTGCAGAGAGATGTCAAATAGGCAAGTGATAGTCCGGTTCAGAAGTCAGGTTCAGAAGTCAGAGGAGACCAGGTAGAAAGAGAAACCTGGGAGTCTTCAGTATACATACACGAGCTTTGTTACAGAACAGACTGGGCGGTGGGGGCGGTGGGGGTGGTGGTGAATGATACATTATTACCGAATGGACCCACCCTTGAGCTCCGGGGATCCCTCACCCCGTCCTAGTTCGCCTTGCACACTGCCAGGGAAGGACATCTCTCAATGCCAGAGATTGGTGAAAAGGAAAGGGATTTTTTATTTCAAGTTATACAAACTTAAGAATAATGACATAATGTCTTCATTGAGATCTCAAAGTCCTTTAGAATACCCACAAATGCAGTCCTTGCTTCCCCCTCTGCCCAATCCGGGGTACTGTGTCTCAGAAAAAGAAATAGAGGTCCGTGGTTCTTCTCTGCCCAAGTCGCATGGTCCCAAAAAGACACCGTGTGGCTGCCATGCCTGGGTTTAAATCCCAGCACCAATCTTCCTCTGCCACCATTTCTGACTCCTCCCACAATTGGCCCCAGCTGCCAGCATTCCCGTATTTTTCCAGCTTGACTGGGCTGCCATAGTAAGTCTGGGCAGGTGTGGCCCCATGGCATGGAGCCAGTCATCTCCAAGCTCTCACACAGGTGCTGTAACCAGGGGGAGTTGCCTCCCAGTTACATCTTGGGTGAAAGTCACTCCCAGCTCCCTGGCTCAAGGATAGCCACAGTTATTTAACATATCCATGAAACCAGTTAAAGGTTATAGATATGTTAAATGACCATTCTAGAGGTTATCTGCAAAACTGTTGCTATACAAAACAGCTCTGAATGACCCTGCTCCATGTGCCCCATCCCCCAGCTCAGACTTGTGGGGGTGAAGACATCCTATGTATTTTTTTTTCTAGTATTTCCTGGACACCGAGTTCTGGACCCCATTACAAATCCCTATTTGGGCTCCCCTCCCGCCCTTGGCTGCCCCCTGGTACAGTTTTAAAGGTGTGAGATGTGATGAGGTCACTGAAGCAATGACGACTGTGTAGATAGAAAAGCTCTAATGCCTGAGCTCTGGGACACCCCCAACACTTAGGAGTCAGGCTGACGGGGAACAGTCAGCAGCAAAGACTAAAGGGGGTAGTTAAAAGGGTAGCAGAAAAACCAGTGGTGTGTGGGGCCCTGGAAACCAAGTAAAATGCAGTGGGAGGAGATCAACTGGGTCAAATACTTCTGGAAGATCAGGTAAGATGAGGACTGAGAAATGCCATTGGATTTAGCATGGAGGTCATTGGTGACCTTGACAAGAGTTTGTAAGTACTATCTCTCTTGGGTTGGGTTTAAGAGAGAACAAAAGGAGAGAAATTGAAGGCAATAAGTATAAACAATTCTTTCCAGCAAAAACAAATGAAGTCAATAAGTGTAAAAAATTCCATAAAAAGAAAAGGGAAAAATGAAGTGGGATCGAGAGAGTGGGGTGTGTATGTGTTGTTTTAAAAGGGATAATGCCGTATTTGTGTGCTGATTAGGCCATTTCAGTAGAGAGGAAAGAATTGGTGTTGCCAGAGAGGGCAGAATTGCCAAAAACATGTCTTTGAGTAGGCTAGCAGGCCTGGGACCCAGGGCCCAAATGGAAGGGTTGTTGGTTTTAGCTAAGAGCATGGACAGTTCATTCATAGGAACAAAAGAGCCCTTTCTCGTTTTTTCATTCTTTATCCAGCTTGTCATATCTGAGGCGTTTAATGCCTTTGACCACTCCCTTCTGATTTCTGTCTATTTCAGTCAGAGATTGATAGGATTGGCGCTCTTTCTCACATGTGGTTCTCACATTTTACTGAAATAAGCAAATGTAGGACTTAGGAACTTGAAAACTGATGGCACGGCTGTGATGAGAGTGACAGTGAGAGAGCAGATGCCGAGACCCCCAGAGTAACTGAGCTACTAGACAGAGGTGCTGACATCATCCTGGGTCTCTGCTGGCTCCTGTCTCAGAAACGTAATTGGCGTTGAGTTCATAGATACCCTTCCTCAAAGGACCCCAAAACGCAGGAACCTACTGCTTACAGTCATCTATTAGGTTTTCTAGAAAGGGTCAGAAGAGTATAAACTTCTTTCACGTCAGGACAATCTGCACGTGCCTTCACTCATTTCTCAGTACACTGTAATCTGGTTTTTGTTTCCATAATATCACTAAAACTACTCCCTAAGATTGCCAGCAAACTTTAGGTCTTCAGATTTAACCAGACACTTTTAGCCTATCTTACTGGACATCTACAACTTTTTACTTGGTTAATAACCCCTTCTTAAAAGTCTTCCTGACTTGGCTTCTGTAACAGTATTCTGTCCTAAGTTTCTTAATGCCCTCTTTTCTTTCCCATCTCTTTTAACACTTGATGCTAAAATGATACTGTCCTGACATTTCTTCTCGCTATCTTTCTGGAAAATGCCCAGGAATTCCCATTGTTCCCATGGGCGGATGCCTCTCCGATCTCTCTCATTTCTTTTCCTCATTTCGGTTCTCTCAGGGCATGTTTCCAGTTGTGTGCGGGACAGCTCCACTGAACTGTGCCTGAAATGATTCAGACTTACATTGTCTCGTCTGTCTGCCTTTCTCACACACATGCACGCGCACACACTCTGCATTGTTACCTGGGATCGGGGTATGTGATCGCACAGTCTGGAAACCTCGGAACTGCAGTTGGCTCTTCTTTTTCCTCCACTATATTCTGCCATTCAGTTCTCTCCATTCACTCTCTCAAGTATCTCTTAGCTTTCTGTCCCCAGTTCTCCATCCTGCCTCCCTTGTCTCTCGGTCTACTGCAGTAGCCTCCTGATAAGGTTCTCTTTCTTGTTACATCATGTTCTTTCTGCCTGTAATGACATCATTTACCTGGTGAATGCCTCTTCATCCTTCAAGACCTCCTCTGTAAAATCTCTATTAACATCCTCTCCACGCACATAAAACTTGTCATAGCCTCTTACCATGCCTTTACAGTGCATTTTACAAACCCTTATTTCATTACTTAATCCTGTGCCTATAACCCTATAAAGTATACACATTCTTCCAGAATAATGACTGTTACTTTTATATATCTTCCTTCACCTCTCTCACTCCTTCCCCCAGAAAACCTCAGACTCAGGCCACAGGGCAGTGTCTTTTCTCTCATTTCTCTATCCATGTGTGGTAGTGTATCTTAACAAATGGTGGGAACAGAAAAGACATATCTGTCTAACTCATCAACGTTCATACATGAACTTACTGAACTTGATAATACCATTTTTAAATGATCCTGGTTGTCAATAAACATTATAATCCTAGAAGGAATAGTCTGTGGAATGTGCCATAAGACATTTCTTACACTCTTCAGAACTTTCTTGTGCTGGGGGAGAACTGCTTCTACAATTCCCATTCCTGTTCTCCTTTTCCATTCATAGTATCTTCCCTTTACGTTAGAGATACATGAAAGGTAGCATATAAAAGTCAGACTTTGTTGCATGATCAGAACTAAATTGTGAGGGGAGAGTAATACTTTGTGAAAAAATTTATAGCTGTTTTTAGTAGTCTCCATGGAACTCATACGGTTCAATCAAACGCTGAAACCGTTATTTCATGCTCTGTAACTGCTGTGGAGATACTGTTTACATCTATAGATTGATGTGGGGGAATCAATTCGAGGACTGACCTATTATGCTTTGCCAGCAGGCAAATTTGTCTTGAACCTTGATAAATGAGAGATTTTGATGCTGTTGATACTGAGCTGTTGCACTTCCACCTGTTACTTTTCAGGCTCACCCACCCAGAGATTCCATACAGTAGTGGAGCCACATCATCCACCAACAATCCAGAATTTTTGGAGGGTCTCTCTCAAGGTCAGTTGCTTCAGAACGAGCCTTCAAACACAGCAGAAGGCAATGAGCAGAGGCATGAAGATGAGGTAAGCTGAAGTACTCCTTCTCGTACTGATCTCTGAACTTACAAAGAAGCAGGCAGCAGGTGTCCATCTTCTGACTTTCTTACATTCTGCAGAATTTCTGTTTTATATTAAATATTTCTGGTTTTACATAGAATCATATTAATGGTTTTAATGACATGAAGACAGATAGACTCGTTTTACTCCTAAGAAATTTATACCTATATCATCTTAGATGTTCAACAAATGCTTGTTGAATGAGCAAATGAGTTATCTCATTAAATAAGTATTTAATGAGAAGTCCACATGCCTGTGTGGAAGACCACACACATCTCCCCAAGCCTTGCAGCTTGTAGTTACATATGCACAAAGAATTGACACCACTGACCAATCATTCCACCTTCCATAGGGGGTATCTTTAATTCACACTGAGGTTGCATATGGGCCTGCGTAGTTATGCCCCTATCGGACTTTCAGCATCTATGTTTTAAGGTACTCTTTTTAGCAGTAGGAGAATACTACCATTAATTTTTATCTTCTTTCTTATTTAAAAGAGCTGATTTTTTCATGTTGACATTCTTAAAGGTTATGATGAGTGCTTAAAGCTTCTCAAACATCTTGAACATTAGCTTTAACATTACTAGGTTTACAAAAAAACAACTGACATCAAATGCACCATTTGCCTGGTGGTGAGTTATTGCACCATTTTTTATATACTTGGAAGAGTATAGTACTGTAATTAATATTTAGATGTTTTTGTCCTATTTTGCTTATCTTTCTGTTCTCTGAAATAAGAATTCTTGTATCCATAAAACATACTGATAGGCTATATGTATACATAAAATTATGAAGCAAATATATGATGTCCCTTGCATTTCATTTAAAAGGACAAGGAAGAGGGCTGTAGTAAAATATTAGTGGTACCTCAGTCCTTTTGTTAAACCTTTTTAGAGGTGATTTAATCTTTATATATACATATATTTTTTTTAATTGATTGATTGTAGAGAGAAGGGAAAGGGGGGACATTGATGTAAGAGAGAAACATCGATTGGTTGCCTCTTTTGCTCCCTGACCAGGGTTTGCACCTGCAACCCAGGCATGTGCCCTGACTGGGACTCAAACCAGCGACCCTTTGGTTCACAGGCTGGCACTCAGTCCACTGAGCCACACCAGCCAGGGCCCCATTGTTTGATTCTTGTATATGCCCTGACCTGAGACAGAACCCTCACCCTTGATGTATCAGGTCTGTGCTCTAACCAACTGAGCTACTCAGGCCATGGCCAAGGAGATTTAATCTTTTGGTTTAACTAATAACATATAAAGGACTTTGACTTTATAAAATAAACATCTTAAGAACAAATCATCAAGCCAAAACACTAGACTTCACTTTGGATATATTATATTTACTGAAATTTTTCTAAGACTTAGGTATTAATTTTAAAGTCTACTGCTATCTGCTACGGGGAATAAGCTGGTCTTTGAGTGGTATCGGTGAGAAACACCGTCATGAATAATTTGTAGCCCCTGTGCGACAACTTGTGTCTTTGTTTGCCCAGCGCATGCTACGGCAGCGTCTGCTTTCTGACAGCGCTGTGCGCACTGCAGGTCTCACTTCCGGACTTGCTGAGTGCACGTGAAGGCCAGGCTGGAGCGGCCGTGGCACCCTTACTCTAACCTCCTGGGGTTCGCGTTGGAGTGTGCCCAAGTGCAGCGGTTTGTAGTGTGGGACGCGGAAGGGCCTACAAGTAAACCACCTGGAGTCCCCTCCTGAAAACGGCATGGCAGTTATTTGTCCCTATGACAGGGAGAGCTTTGAGTACCCAGGCCTTAATGGCAAGAAAATGCAACTCTTACCCTGTTTTGTTTATTAGCATTTATTAGTGTTGTTGTGTAATTTAGGGACATTCTGGTCGTTACTGTAATTTGGTTTTAGTTTTTCTTTTATCTTGTGTTGTAGCAAAGAAGTAAACGAGGGGGGTGGTCCAAAGGAAGAAAACGGAAGAAACCTCTTCGAGACAGCAATGCACCCAAATCCCCCCTTACAGGATATGTTCGGTTCATGAACGAGCGTCGAGAACAGCTTCGAGCAAAGAGACCAGAAGTCCCATTTCCAGAAATCACAAGGATGTTAGGCAATGAATGGAGTAAACTGCCTCCTGAGGAAAAACAGGTGATTTTTTTCTATTCTTGATCCTCAGCTTGGTTTTCATTATATCTCAAAAATAATCTCTGTCAGAAAAGCAAAGAGGATGAACAGTTAATTCTTCAGTTTTGTCGTGTGCTGAGCAGGGTCCTTCGTAGCTCTCTCCTCCAGCACCGTGGTTGGTACTCGTACTCTCTCCGGTGTGAGCGGTGGGGCGCTCGGCTAAAGCAGCGGCACTGGTATTTATTTGATTTATAAGATTTTTGTGGTTATTCGATATTAGGAAGTTTATCAACATAATTTATTCCACCAAGTTCAATGAAAAGTCATGAATTAAATGAGAAAAGATCATTTGATAAAATTCTGTTCACACAAGATTTTCATTTAAAGGATATTACTGCTTTAATAAAATCTTTGGAGTTCTGACATATTTAACCTATTGGGGAAAATAAAGCAAGAATACTTTAATTCTTTCTCTTCTAAAACAGAAACTAAGCCTGTTATCAAACTGAAACAAATCCATTTGTTAGAGAGATTTGAGAGGAAGTGAGAACAAGATAGCCGAGCTCAGGCTGGCAATGTCACAAAAGCAGAATGATTGTTGTGGGAGTGGCTTTGGGTTAAAAGTTTCCTGCATTCTCAACATCTGAGAAATACCTTTATTTCTTTTATGTCTTATACTCTTTTATACCAAATTGAAAAATAGCTTTGGGAATTAACTGAATTCAGAACATTTCAAAGAGATCAAATTAAGTTGCAGTTTGAAGCTCTGTGTAGCAGGCAAATAGAAAGCAGTGCGTATCACCCATCATTTTAGCTCTAATGTGTAAAGTACAATGGGGTTATGACTTGTACATACAGAGTTACTCTTTTGATTATTATTTCAAAATTAATGCATACTCATTGTTTAAAATGTCTTCGGACAGTACAGAATGTATAAAGAAAAAAGCAAAAGTAACAGTAGTTATGTCCAGGCATAACCACTGTTAGGTAGGTAGGACAAGGGTGTGAGTGCTTGTTTTTGTTTTTTTAACTTTTTATTTGAAAATAATTTCAAATGTGTAGAAAGTTACAAACATAGAATAGCACAAAGAACATCCAGATACCCTTTATCTGTATTCACCTATTGTTACACATTTTATCCCATTTCTCTGTTTGCCTATGTGCTCATATTCTCCAGCACAGGCTCACTTGTGTGCTCTCTCTCTGTTTCTCTCCGCCCCCTGCCTGCCTCTCCCCCCTCCTCACACACACACACACACACACACACACACACACACACACACACTATATTTTTCAGAATCATCTCAGGGGAAGTTACATATACCCTTCAATATTTCAGGGTCTATTTCCTAAAAATAGACATATTCTCTTACATAGCCATAGTATAATTATCAACTTTGTAATTTTATATTAACACAATAGTTTTGTCTAACCTACCATCCATATTCCAGTTTTAGCAATTAATATAACATCATTCTCCTATAAAAAATTTCCCCTCCAGTTCAGATTCCAGTCTAAGGTCAGGTTTTGTGTATAGTAGTCAAATCTCTAGATTCCTTTAATCTGGAATATTTTCACAAACTTTGTCTTTTATGACATTAATGTTTTTTAAAAATAGTCACTCCCTCTTTCTCTTCCTTCTTCTTACTTACTTTTAGCAGAATATTTGTCATTTTTCTCTTTGTCTGATGTTTCCTCATGGTAAGATTGAAGTTACGCATTCTTGGTCAGAACACTGCATAGGGGACCACAGTGTCCTCCTGGGTAATTAATTTTGCTCAGTCAGTAAAGGTTTTCTCCCTTATAATTATTAAGTAGTCTGTGAAGAGAACATGCAAATCTTGGAATCAAAATCCACCCCCACATTTAGCATTTATTGGTAAGTTTTAACGGATCTAATCTTTACCAAGATGTTTGCAGAAACGATGAGTATCCATCCTAGCATTTCCTCCAAACCTACCAGCTGGCCCTCACCATTCTAATCTAAGCAAGGTCCCTCCTCCTGTCCCCATTTATATGTTTATTTGATTGTTATTTATTATTGGTGTAGGCATTTGAATTTCTCCCCAGTGGTTTATAATTTATTACTGTATTTAAGTATTTGTACTTAAATTGTCCCACATTTAGCCAGTTGGGTGTCCCCTGAATTTGGCTCTTGTGTGCAGCAGGGTTTGGAACATAATTCCTGACTCTAGTTTATGTTCATTTTTATACTTTATTTCTTAAACCTCATTGATGAATGAAAAGAACAAGGCATTAAGCAAAATTATGCTGTTAGATCAATGAACTTGGTTGAAATAATGAGTGGCACAGAGTATACAGATGCAAGCTCTCATATTAAATTCATTTTAGGTCCACGGGATGAAGTCATTCTTCTTTTTTTTTTTCTTTTTCTTTTTTCTTTTTTTCTTTTTTTTTTTTGAGGTCATTCTTTTTAATGTTCTTTCTGGCTTCTGACTTTAGTATCCCACTCTCCTGGCTCTTAAAAGGCCAGAATGATGTATGAGATCATTCCCTCAGAATGGGCTGGGAATTAGAGGGGAAAAAATAGTATTTCATCTTCCCTCCCGGGAGGATTAAATGTGTCTGTATGGTGTCCTTGAGGACTCTAGTAGCCATATGGAGTTCTGTATATAGGGTTAGAGAAATAACTATATTTATCTGCCTGTGAATTTTTTATGAGATCTATTCCCCATATACTTTTCTTTCCATGTTCCAATTGTCCTCTGTGTTCTTCAAATAGCTCATTGATATTTTACCTAAATAAAATCTGTTCCTTGAAAATCACTCCACGTTTCTTTTCTAGCGCTACCTTGACGAAGCGGACAGAGATAAGGAGCGCTACATGAAGGAACTGGAGCAGTATCAGAAGACTGAGGCCTACAAGGTCTTCAGTAGGAAAACCCAAGACCGTCAGAAAGGCAAATCTCAAAGGCAAGGTATCAGAACCAGAACCAAATGTATTTGTACTTTGTCGTGTGTGATGAGTGTCACAAAACCTACTACTAGAGTGATGAATATAAAAGATTTGTCCCTGTCATTTCTCTACTCTACTATGTTCATTTATAGGCATCATCTTGGAATTGTATTAAAATCACATTGCTCTCACTTATAAATTCCAGTTGGTTTCCATATCCAGTATCAACAATTTGGCTTCTCCTCCAAAGACCCCTTTTAGGTGACTGTGCTTTTTGTCTAATTTCCAGTTAGGTATTTCTCTGCCTCTAAACAAGTCGTCACTAAACCACATAACTGCCTTGCTTCAACGCCTCTAAGCTCTTCAGGTGCCATCTCCCAGCCTCAAATAATCATCCTTTTCATTCATACATTCATGAATGCATGCATTCAGAAAGTAGGTATTGAGCACCTCCTGTTACACATCAGGCTCTCACCCAGCCTTTACGAAAGCAATGTTGAACGAGGTAGACAAGATCCTGGTCTTCCTGGGTCTTTCATTAGTCGTTAAAATTGTCCCTTCCACCCTCACAAGAATTGCTTTAAGTTCCCTTCTTCAGGAAGCACCGCAGAGACCCCTCGCCCACACGTCGTCTGTCTTTCCTTCGTTGCTGCCGTCTCCTCACACACGGGCCTGTGCTTGCTAACCTGTGATACTGTGCGCAGCCTTTGGCGTGTGTTTCCTGTTCGCCTTCTCTCTGTTTTCTCCTCAATAGTAGTCTGCTCTTCCTCTCGTGTCTAAATGTAACCTACAAATACAGGCTTCCCTTTAAGTGTTGTTGACTGACCGATGAATAAAGCCATGGGGCAAAATAACGTATGTTGTGACAGCCTACACATGTACCAGTTTTTGTAGTTTGGCACAGTTGTTAGCTTGGGTTTAGTTATTGTTCTGTTTTGTTTTTCAGCTTAATGTTCTCTTATTCTTCCATATTTTTAGATGCAGCGAGACAGGCCACTCATGATCATGAGGTAATTAGCTTTCTTTCTACATATCATACATATATTCATAAAATGTTATTTGAAATGCTTTTGTACATTTTTTAATGACTGGCAGAGTATTTCCTATCTCAATTCAGATTGGGTAGGTTGCTTTAGCTCAAGGATTCATAGCATATGACAGATACTTAGGTCGTGACTATGCCCTCAAACTACAGCCCCTAACTCCAGTCTTTTTTTGTGCTCCAAGAATTTTATTGGCTTTAAATGCTGAAGTTGGCTGGCTGGGACTTGGAGTGAGATATAGAAATGAGGAGCAGCTGAAAGCTAAAAGTGGACCACAGTTTGTCATCATCAAATACCTTACTCTGACTCTCAAAAACAAGTTGTCGTGTAGGGCATCCAGCATTTGGTTGAAGTGAACTCTTCAGCGGCAGGGTCAACAAAGCACAAGTGATGATAGGCTGCTTCCTGTGCCTCCTTTCCTCACCGGCAAATTACATGGCCTTTTCCCCTCCATGTGGTTCAACTTCATCAATAGGAATTAGGCCTGTGTTCCTGTGTGTGAGTTACATGATACAGGCCTGTGTGTGTTGGCTCTGCTGCTCGGAGAGCTGGAAATACATCTGTAGGCTATGGTCAATACAGTCGTGCACCACTTAGCGGGGATACATTCGTGGGCAGGTGTCATTAGGTGAGTGTGTCATTGTGCGAACGTCATAGAGTACACTACACAAACCTGGAGGGTACAGCCTGCTGCACACCGAGGCTGCATGTGTACCACCATTGTATATGCAATCCATTGCTCACTGGAACAGTGTTATATGGCATGTGACTGTAAATGGTTGTAAGAAAGTAAAATTTGTAATTCCGTCTCTTAAAATGCTAAGTAACTCCTCATTGTTTACCAAATCACATTCAATCCAGGGACCCCAATCCTTCTCTGTCTTATACCTGTGTTCATATTACTTTTTTTCTGGGAAATACTTTCTTTGCCTTGATCATTTTTTCTATGTCCACCCCCATTATCTCATTCTGCCTCTCAGAATTCTAGTTAATCAGGTTCTACTTCCTCTGTCAGGCTTGTCCTGTTTCCTCCAGTTTCCTTTAATCCTCACAGCTCCCTGTTTCTCTTAATGCATGTAGCTGAACTGACCGGGTGCTGAAGTCATTCCCGTGCTTCTGTTGCTCAGATTCCTGGACTGTACCCTCTCTGAAGGCATACATAGTCTAGCTTCCGTCTTGGACCCAACCCCTATCACCTAGCATGATGCTCTTGCACGGAGGAGTCCTTCCATGGGTACTTACTTATTTTTAAACAAAACTCACTTGTTGAAATAACAGTGGCAATTTATACAGAAAGAATTTTCTGATGTATTCTTTTACATATATTTGTTTTTTTACTAAATCAAGAAAATCATTTCTGGGGGTTATAGTTTTCACACCTAATTTGGTATTGGTGACCTTCAGAACATTGAGAAAACATTTAGATTCACACTCAAATAGAATTTTTTGAATTTTAAAGTGAGAAGCATAGTAAATATTAGCATTTTGGTCTTCATATAAATCCGATGTAAATGTAGATATATGTGACATCTCTGTGTTCTAACTAGGCTGAAATATTATGAATTTTTTACTTGAAAAATTATGTTCTTTAATTTTTAAATAGAATGTGTTTAACATATTATATTAGTTTCAGCTGTATAACCCCATGATTACACATTCATATAACTTATAAAGTGATTTCCCCAATAAATTTAGTACTCATCTGACATCATCTATAGTTAACAATACTTTTGACTATGTTTCCTTTGCTGTACTTTACATCCCTGTGACTGTTCTAAATCCCTGCACCTTTTCATCCATTCCCCCAACTCTTTTTCCATGTGGCAACCATCAGAATGTTCCCTGTATCTATGAGTCTGTTTCTGTTTTGCTTCTTTGTTTACTTTGGTTTTTATATTCCACATGTAAGCAAAATCATCTGGCATTTGTCTTTTTCTAACTTACTTCCCCAGCATAATGCCCTCTAGGTGCATACATATTGTTGCAGACGGCAAGATTTCTTTCTTTTTTTTCAGCTGAATCATAGTCTATTGTGTGTATGCGCCACTTCTTTGTTATCCATCCCTCTGCTGATGAACACGCTGACTGCTACCATATCTTGCCCGTTGCAAGTAGTGCTGCAGCAAAGATGTGGACGTGTATGTCTTCTCAGTTTAGTGTTTGGGGTTCTTCAGATAAATACCCAGAGTGGAGTACTGGGTCTTTCTTTGTCTCCTGTTACAAACTTTGGTTTCAAGTCTGTTTTGTCTGGTATGAGTATTGTTACCCCAGCTTTCTTGTTGCTTGTTTCCCTTTTCATGCTAGATCTTTTTCTATCCCTTTACTTCCAGTCTGTGTGTGTCTTTTGATCTGAAGTGAATAGCATATGTGAGGGTCTTGTTATATTATCATTCTATCGCTGTATGTCTTTTTTTAAAATATCTAATCTTTGTTGTATTTTTTCCGTTACCATTTAGTCCTCTTAGACCCCTCTCCCATCAGCAGGCACCACACTGTGGTCCGTGTCCATGAGTCCTTTTTCCTGTTTGCTCGCCCTCCACCCTGTAACCTCCCCTCCCCCCACTTGCTGTCATCTTTTCTCCATCTGTGAATCTGTCTCTGTTTTGCTTGTTAGTTCAGTTTGTTCGTTACTTTTCACATGTGAGCGAAATCATATGGTGTTTGTCTTTTTCTGATACCATGTGGCTTTTGATTGAAACATTTAATACATTTGCATTTAAAGTAATTGTTGATAAATATGTATTTATTACCACTTTATTTATAATTTTGATCTTTTTTTTCTTTTTCTTCTTAAAGAGACACTTTAACATTCCTTATAATGCTGGTTTGGTGGTCATGAACTCCTTTAGCTTTTTCTTGTCTGAGAAGCCATGTCTGTCCTTTGATTCTAAATGATAGCTTCGCTGGGTAGAGTAATTTTGCTTGTAGGCCCTTGTCTTTCATCACTTTGAATGTTTCTTGCCAGTCCTTCTGGTGTGCAGAGTTTCTGTTGGGAAACAGCTGACAGTCTTATATGAGCTCCTTTGTAGGTAACTAACTGCTTTTCTCTTCTTTTAAGATTCTCTCTTTGTCTTTAACCTTTTGCATTTTAATTATGACGTGTCTTGGTGTGGGCCTCTTTGGGTTCATCTTGTTTGGATCTCTGCAGTTTTTGGAACTGCATGTGTTTCCTTTGCCAGGCTTGGGAAGGTTTTCATCATTGTTTTTTCAAATGGGTTTTTAATTTCCTTCTCTCTTCTTCTTCCAGCAACCCCATGATGCAAATGTTGGTGGTACCCTTGATAGTGTTAAGAGGCTCCTTAACACTATCCTCATTTTTTAATTTTTTTCTTCTGTTTTGCTTGGGTGTTTCCTGCTTTCTTATCTTCCAAATCACTGATTTCATCCTCTGCTTCATCTACTCTATTACTGATTCCCTCTAATGTGTTCTTCATTTCAGTTAGTATATTCTACATTTCTGACTGGTTTTTATGTCCAGTTTTCATATCCTTTTTTATGCTGTTCAAGCGCTCACTGAGCTCCTTGGGCATCCTTCTAAACCATTATTTAGAATTCTGTAACTGGTAGTTCGCTCACTTCCATTTCATTTAGTTCTTCTGGAGTTTTCTTCTATTCCTTCATTTGGGACGTGTTTGTCTCCTCATTTTGGCCACCCCCCTGTGTTTGTTTCTGTGTATGTCAGGCAGAGCTGCTATCTCTGTTTTGCTCAAAAGGCTTTTAGTGGCTGTCCTGTAGGGCCCAGTGGCACAGCCCTTTGCAGTCATCTGAGCTGTGCACTCACGGTGTGCCCTGCCATGTGGGCTCTGCATACCCTCCTGTTGCAGTTGAACCTTGATCGCTATTGGCACATCACTGGGAGGGATTGGCTGCCAGGCCAGTGGGCTGTAAGGACCAGCTGCAAGTACAGTGGAGCTGATGCTGTGCAGGGGCCAACCCCATAAAGCAAGACCTGCTTCATTGGGGCTTTGGTACCTGCCAAGTTCAGCCATTTAGTGTGCTGCTCATGGAGGTAATTGGGTTGTAATCGGCATGGTCTGAAGCTGCCCACTGGGTGCACTGACCAGGGTCAGCCACTGCCTGTTTCCTGCCCAGAGTCACCCTGGCATGAGCTACAGAGCAATCTGCAGATGGCTGCTACTTGTTCTGGGCTTAACATTGCCTGACAGAGGCCAAGCTGCAAACCAGGGCTGGCTGCCACTAGCGCCAGCCCTGAGTCCACTTAGCAAGAGGTACAGGATACACAGAGGCCAGATGCTGCTTGTTTGAGTGATTTTAGTAAAGTCCCAAGCATTAACCAAGAGAGGCCATTTGTATGGAAAAGTCACTGGAAACGGCTTGGGAAGGCCCACACTTTGGAGAGGGTGGGGTCTCAGGGATTCCTCAGGGGAGAGCAAACAGTGTTAGCTAGGTTGATGGAGACTCAGATATGGCACCTGCTTACTGTCTCTGGGGACAGGGCTCGGCAAAGGAACAGTGCCCTCTGCCAGCACTTTTGTCTTGGAGAAAGCTGTCTCTTCAGCCCTTGTCCTGAAGCCAGACGATTGGGTTTCTGCCCATATGTCCCTGGGGCTCTTTGAGCTGCTGCCCCAATACAGGAGCTTACAGGGAGGGAATCTGAGTGAAGTGGCATGTGGGCTCTTCAAAATGCATGTCCGGGACTCTAGGAGCCCTCCATGTCACTCATCCACAATCACCACTGGTTTTTACAGCCAGAAGTTACAGGGACTTTTCTTTCCAGCACGGGAAACATGGAGTGGGGAGCCTGGTGTGAGGCTGGGACCCCTTGTTCCTCAGAGAGGGCCTCCACAGCAGAGGTATTCCTCGGATTTTTAACCACCACGGGTGGGTGTGGAGCCTGGCCCCTCCACATCTCTGCCCCTCCCATCAGTCTAGATGTGGCTGCATCTTTACATCCTTAGTTACAGGAATTCTGTTCAGAACCACTTGGATTTCAAGTGATTCTGAATGGTGGTGGTTCTGCAGTTCACTTGGAACTAATGCTGTGGTTGTGGGAGGTTCCAAGTACCATGTTTACCTCTGCTGCTGTACTGACCGAAGAAGCCTCTGTACACTTTCTATTTTAAATCATAAACGTGTTGCGTTGCAAGCTTCCCATGTTGCCAGAAACTCATGTAATGATGTCTTTCTTTTTTGTGTGTGCTCACCAAGGTAGTGCCATTTTAATGCCTTTTTCCCCTACTAAGCTATTCTTTGTAGCTCCTTTATTCCTAATAGTTAAAAAGAGAATTTGAACAGTAATCTAAAGCACTAAATCTACACTTTTTTGTCAGCCACTGGCTCCTTTCACCACTATGGATTTTGCCGGCCAAACCGTATGTGGCATTTTTGTCTTCACCAAAGTTAATTGTTGCAGTCAGTAAAGATTTGGTTGATTTAGTCAGTTGTAGAAGCTGCTGCTGCTGATTTAAGAAATGAAGGTTTTTATTAAAATATATTCTTTAGTATGATATAAATTTCTATGATTTATGACAGGGAATAAGTGTATGATTTTCCTGTTTCAGTATTACACATATGTTAACTCAAACAAAGAAGAAAAGAACAGAGTAGGTAGAGGGCCACAGTAGTTTTTCAGATATCTCTGTAGTAGGCTTTATAAATCTATTTTATGCCCACATCAGGGTAAAGTTCTCTTAGTAAGGTTACTGACCCACGAATGTCCCTTTATATTTTCGTTTTTTCGTTGACTATCTTCACTAAACTAGGTAACTTCAAAACAGTAGCAATAAAAATACTGGTTCGATAGTTATTAAACATAGTTAGTGTCAGCTGATGGTTGGCGCCAATTCAACACCAACAGGAATCCCCAATTTGGGGTGAGGGGAAGAAGGACACTTTATCTAGTGCAAACAGCTCAACTGTGATACAGCACAGCTGTGAGGCAGCCCTGTCGCCAGGCCCCTCTCCCAGCAAGACAGCTCTGCTCTATTTCTTGATGGTCTCCTTTGGGCTATGCTTTGGTCTGCTCTGTTGTTTGCCAGTTGACTTTGGCCTGGGCTGGTCTGCGAGATGTCTTCAGTGTTTAGCTCAGCTAGTGAGATGCAGTTTTCAGTCTTTGGTGGAAAGGGAAAGTGCACTTTCAGCCAGAGGGTGGTTGTCTTGTATAGACAGAAGTCTGTGTCCCTGATGGGTTTGTCCTCATGCAAATGAGGACTCCAAATCCTTACAGTTTGATTGGTCCACAAAGCACTTTCCTTATTGGTCAGAGCTGTGCAGCTCCAATTGGGTGAGGAAAGCTTCAGTCCTGTTGATAGACATAGGATTTCACAACTCCTTTTTAAGGGCTGGCTCAGATGGCAGAAACAGTGCAGGCAGGCACTTCAGTGCAGGCCTCTCCCTGAAGTGCAGTTTGTGTGAGAGGCCCCTGTGTAGAAATGGCTGATAGGCTCTGTTTTCTAAAATTTTAGCCATGTTAACTACCAGAAGCCCTTCTTAGGTGTCTTCTTTCTCAGGGGTTACATTACACACTGATTCCTTACAAATATCTTAATATAATAGGAGTTCAGAAAAATAAAGTACTATGAATGAAAAGCAGGCACAGAAGGCCCCATGGAAAAAGGAACTGAATCAGAAGTTAAAGACGACCCAGGTCTTAAGGGGGCACCGCCAGGTGGGTAAAATAGACTGAGCTGAGTTATGAGCAAGTTAATAAAATCACAAGTACCTTGTAAAGTGCCTAAAACATAATACATGCTTATTTTCCTTTACTTCTTTTATTAGGAATAAAATGACAAATGCAATAGAATAGTCTTTTTACTCAGTTCAAAAATACTAAGACCTCAAATCCTCTCAGCTGACCCCTTCATTTTGTTGGAGAGGAACATCACTTGCTTCAAAGAACTGCCCCAGAATCATGCTGAATTAGAGGCAGGAGTAAAGCCCAGGCCTGGGTACCCCAGTCTAGCATTCTTGGCAGCACATACCATGCTACATAGAATAAACTAAACAGTATTGAAGGTTAAAATGGGCCTGGTCGTCTGAGATGTCAGCAAAATTTGTTGCTAGTTAAGATAGAAGTGACTTGGTTTGTGTGTAGTAAGAAACCTATTGCATTTCTGAATGGAACTTGGATTGCTAAGACACTGTGACCAAGGCAGGTACTGAAGAGAGCTAAAGAAATGCCGACCTGAAAGCCATTCAAGCCGTTCGCCTAACAGCCTGGCACACAACATCCAGCACATTCCTTTAAGCCAAGGGCACTTGAGAGAAGTGTGTCACAGACTGTGAAATTCTGACCCTGAGCCTACGTCACAGCAAAATAGGTACAGTTCAGGAGGGCCTCTGTTCTCTTACCCTCCACACAACATACAGAATTAAAAATCAAAGGAAAGAGCTTTATTGCTCCTCTCGAGTCAAAAAGCCAGGAGTCAGTATAGCGTTACTCTCAGTAAAGTGTCTGCATCTTATGTGAGGACTGAGATAGAAACAATAATTTTGTTTCCCCTTTGATTTATGAGAAATGACAAAATGACACTCAACCTGAACAAATTAGACCCTTCCTGTGAAGAGGTAATGAAATCCTTATGACTTTAATCCCCTGAGTGATCCTTGGAGCAGCTTAAGTGTGTCTCAGCCCCTAGGAGGACCCTCTTCATGTTGAATAATGTATGCAGTAATGGAAAAGTGTTCATGGCTTCTATTACCGCTCTTCCATTAAGTAGAATTTCTGTTGCCATTCAGAGGCTGAACAGTTTCATTTAATTGCTTTGGTGTTTCTTACTTTGCACTCTAAGAATCTGTGCCAAGGGGCAGTGTGTTAATGCACCTATGTGGTGCTGCCCTCCGCCCTTTTGTGGTTAACATGGTTTGGATCTTTTTGGCAAAAAGAGAAGAGAGTTAGCTGCCTGAGGAGACTCACAGCCTTTAAGAGGCACTTGGTACCATGGCAGATATTTAGACTTAGGAGTAGGTAACTGATGTCATGTAAGCTTGTGCAGTTAAGTAGGAGAATGAACGTGGTCGGATGATGAAGTCCTAAGACTATCCTAAGTCATTTGTGGACTTATGTTTATATCTGTTATACCTTGAACATGTAGGAATTGTGTATCCTAAATTTTCTCTTTACCTGCCGCAACCAAGTAACAGTTAAAGTATATAGCAAACAAGCCAAGTCAAGAGAAAGCCACTGTGAATTATGTTTAAGATTCCTTCTGAAATCAGCCTTTCTTGCCCATACATTAATTAATTCTCTTAGAAATTCATTAGGAACCGGCTCTAGGTAGAGCTTTGCAGGTTGAAAACTGGGGGGGGGGGGGGGGGGGGAGCGGCGTTAATGACACTTTTGTTACTTTTCAATTGTTCTGGGAAACTTTGCTTGCTTTCTTTAAGAGGTATAAGGGTACAGTTACATGCCCAGCCACCTTATAGGCAGACGCCAGTATGAAAGCAGGAGCTTGGCTGTCAGAATTTCCCCATAGGCTGATAACTGCTTCACTTTTCTGCTGGACACCAAATCATATTTGTGTTCCAATATAGAAGACTAGTGGTGGCAGAGTAGGAAAAATACATTCTACCTCTGGCTTTTAACATACTTTTACATGAATGATTTCCATACCTGGCTGGTGTGGCTCAGTGGATTGAGTGCCGGCCTGTGAACCAACCAAAAGGTGCCCAGTTCAATTCCCAGTCAGGGCACATGCCTGGCTTGTGGGCCAGGTCCCCAAGTGAGAGGCAACAGATTGCTGTATCTTTCACACATAGATGTTTCTCTTCCTTTCTTTCTCCCTCCCTTCCCCTTTCTCTAAAAATATATAAATTTTTTTTTAAAAAAAAGAAAGATTTCAAGACTTCAGCCAAGGAGGCGTAGATAGACACACTGTGCCTCCTCACACAACCAAAAGAAGGACAACAATTTAAAAACAAAAACAACCAGAACTGACAGAAAATCGAACTGTATGGAAGTTCGACAACCAAGGAGATAAAGAAGAAAAACTCACCCAGACGGTAGGAGGAGCGGAGACGGGCAGCCAGGCAGAGAGGACTCGTGGCAAGGCAGTGGCTGGTGGACCCGAGGAGGAGGCAGATGGTGGAGCAGGGCGGGCAAAGCTGCAGCTGGCCGGCGAGGCAGCAGCTGGTGGACTGGGTGACAGACCCACAACCCAGGGCTCCAGCGCCGGGAAATAAAGCCTCAAGCCTCTGACTGCAAACACCTGTGGGGGTTGAGGCAGCAGCAGGAGAAACTCCCAGCCTCACAGGAGAGTTCATTGGAGACCCACAGGAGCCTAGAGCATGCACAAGCCCGCCCACCCGGGAATCAGCACCAGAGGGGCCCACTTTGCTTGTAGGTAGTGGAGGAAGTGACTGAAAACCCGCAGAGAGCAGAGCAAGCACCATTGCTCCCTCTCAGACCCTCCCCCAGGTACAGCGTCACAGCGCAACTACCAGCGTTACCCCACCCCCATGAACACCCAAGGCTCCGCCCCTTTAAGTAACAGAAGCACCAAGACCAAAAAAAATGGCCCAAATGACAGAACACTTGAAAGCTCCAGAAAAAATACAACTAAGCAACAAAGAGAGAGCCAACCTATCAGATGCACAGTTCAAAACACTGGTTATCAGGATGCTCACAGAATTGGTTGAATTTGGTCACAAATTAGATGAAAAAAATGAAGGCTATGCTAAGTGAAATAAAGGAAAATGTACAGGGAACCATCCATGCTGTCACAGTGGTAAGACTTCATTCCTTTTTAAGGCCGAGTGATACTCCGTTGCAGGTGTGTGCCACACCTTCTTTATCCAGGTGTCTGCTGGTGGGCACCTAGGTTGCTTCCACGTCTTGGCTCTTGTAAACAATGAATATAGGGGTTTGTATATCATTTTGAATTAATGTTCTGGATTTTTTTGGATATATTCCCAGAAGTGGGAGTGCTGTGTCACATGATAGTTCTAGTTTTAATTTTTTCAAGAACTTCCATACTGTTTCCACAGTGGCTGCACAAATTTGCAAAACCACCAACAGTGCACTGGCGACCCTTTGCTCCGTGTCTTGCCGAGGCCTGTTGTTTGTCGATCTGTTGATGAAAGCCAGTCTGGCAGGTGTGAGGTGATGTTTCATTGTAGTTTTAACTTACATTTCTATCATGATTAGTGGCATGGAACATCTTTTCATATGTCTATTGGCCATCCGTATGCCCTCTTTGAAGAAATGTCTATTCAAGTCCTCTGTCCATTTTTTAATTGGTTGGGTTATTTTGGGATTTTTTATTGGACAGGTGGGGTTGGTGTTAAGTTGTATAGATTCTTTATAAATTTTAGATACTAACCTCTTGTCAGATGTGTCATTGGTGAGTATCTTCTTCCAGCTGGTAGGTTGTCTTTCATTTGTTAATGGTTTGCTTTGCTGTACAAAATCTCTTTAGTTTGACATAGTCCCATTTATTTTTTTTCCTCTTGCCCAAAATGACATATCCAAAAAAGGGTATTACTGAGAGCAATGGTAGAGAATTTACTGCCTATATTTCCTTATAGGAGTTTAATGGTTTCAGGTCTTATGCTTAAATCTTTAATCCACTTTGAGTTTATTCTTGTATATGGTATAAGAAGGTATTCTAGTTGCAATCTTTTGCATGTATATGTCCAGTTTTCCTGATACTGTATATTGACTACACTGTCTTTACCCCACTGTATAGCTTGCTCCCTTTATTGTAGATTAACTAACCATATAAGCATGGGTTTCTTTCTCGGCTCTCCCCTTGTTCCTTTGACCTGTTTTTTTTATGCCAGTTCCAGGCTGTTCTGATTACTGCAGCCTTGTAATATAGCTTGATATCTGGTAACATGGTACCTCCAACTTTGTTCTTCTTTCTCAAAATTGCCGTGGCTATTTGGATTTTTTTGTGGTTCCATATAAATTTTAGGATTATTTGTTTTGGTACACTAAAAATACCATTGGTATTTCGGTAAGGATGGCATTGAATCTATAGACTGCTTTGGGTAGTATGGACATTTTAACAACATTAATTAGTTCTTTTGATCTGTGAGCATGGTATGTGCTTCCATTTATTTGTGTCATCTTCAGCTTCTTTTTTCAATGTCTTACAATTTTCCAAGTACAGCTTTTTTATCTCCTCAGTTAAATTTATTCTTAGGTATTTTTTCATGCCATTATAAATGGGATTGTTTACTAAATTTCTCTTTCTGATAGTTCATTATTGATATATAAAAATGCAACCCATTTCTGAATATTTATTTTGTATACTACTCTGATGAATTATTTATTAGTTCAAAGAGCTTTTGGTGGAGTCATACAGGAGTCTCTACAAATGATATCCTGTCATCTGCAGATAATGACAGTTTTATTTCTTCCTTTCCAATTTGGATGCATTTTATTTCTTTTCATTGTCTGGTTGCTGTAGCTAGGACTTCCAGTACTATGCTGAATGGAAGTGGTGAAAACGAACATCCATCTCTTGTTACTGATCTTAAGGGAAATGCACTTAGCCTTTCACTGTTGGGTTTGATGTCACCTGTGAGTTAGTCATATGGCTCTTACCATAAGTGAATGCTGGATTTTCATCAAGTGCTCTTTAAGGATCTATTGATAGGATTATATGATTTTTACTTTTCATTTTGTTTGTGTATCATGTTGATTGATTTCTGGATATTGAAACAACCTTGCATCCCAGGAATAAATGCTACTGGATCCTGATGTTGGATCTTCTTAGTGTATTGCTGAAACTTGTTTATTGAGGGTTTGTGTGTCTGTGTTCATCAGGGATACCAGCCTATAATTTTTTTCTTTTTGTAATATCTTTGTCTTGTTTTGGAATCTGGGTAGTGCTGGCCCCTCATAGAATGAGGTCAGGGATGACAGGTGTTCATTCCTTTGAATGTTTGGCAAAGTGTACCTGTGAGGCCGTCTGTCCCAGGACATTTTTGTTTGTTGTAAGTTTTTTGGTTACTGGTTCTATTTTGTTAGTAGTTACCAGTCTATTCAGATTTTCTGTTTCTTCTTAAACCAGTCTTGGAAGATTGGCTGTTTCTAGGTTTTTATCCTTTTCTTTCTGGCTGTCCAATTTGTTGGCATATAGCGGTTCATAGTATTCACTTGTCATCCTTTGCATTTCTATGGTGTCAGTTGTCATTTTTTCTCTTTCACTCATGATTTTATCTATTTGGGCTCTTACTATTTTTCTTCATGAGTCAGCTAAAAGTTTATTAATTTTGTTTGTATTTTCTAAGAACCAGATCTTGGTTTCATTAGTCTTTTTATTGCTTTTTTTAGACCCTATTTTGTTTATTTCTACTCTTCATTATTTTCTGTTCCTCTGCTCACTATGGACTGTGTTTGTTGTTTCTTTTCTAGTTCCTTTAGGTATAAGATCAGATTATTTATTGGAGATTTTTCTTGTTTTTGAGGTAGGCCTATATTGTTGTGAATTTTCCTCTTAGAGCTTCTTTGGCTGTGTCCCAGAGATTTTGAGGTGGTTGTGTTACTTTTATTTGTCTCAAGGAATCATTTGATATCTTTCTGGATCTCATTGTTAACTCGTTTACTCTTAAGTAGTGTGTTATTTAGCCTCCGTGTGTTTGTGTGTTTATTAGTTGTCTTTCTGTAATTGATCTTCAGTTCATGGCACTGTGATCAGAGAAGATATGATTTCAGTCTTCTTAAATTTACTGAGACTTGTTTTGTGGTTTAACGTGGTGTGTCCTGGAAAATGTTCCATGTTCACTTGAAAAGAATGTATATTCTGCTGCTTTGGGTTGAAAAGTTCTACGAATGTCAATGAAATCTATCTGGTCTATCATTCAAGGCTGGTGTCTCCTTGTTGATTTCTCCAGTCTGGGTGATCTGTGCATTGATACCAGTGGATAGTTAAAGTCTCCTACCATGATTGTATTACTGCCAATCTCTTTTTCTGACTATCAGTATTTGATTTACATGTTAAGTGCTCCTACATTAGGTGCTCAAGTGTTTACAAGGGTTATATTCTCTTTTTGGATTGATCCCTTTATCAGCATTTAATGTCTTTCTTGGTCTCGTGTTACAGCCTTGGTTTTCAAGTCCATTTTGTTTGACTTAGGTTTGCTACTCCGGTTTTTTGTATTTTTTTAATTGTCATTTGCATGAAATATCTTTTTCTTTCCCTTTAGGTCTATGCATGTCTTTCTATCTGAAGTGGGTCTCTTGTAGGCAGCATATGTTGGGTCTTTTCTGATCCATTCAGCCACCCTGTGTCTTTTAGTTGAAGCATTTAGTCCATTTACTTTTAAAGTAATTATTGATAGATGTGTGCAAGGCCTGTCCAGAAGATATCCAGCCATGTAATATGAAAAATAGAGACATTTATTGAAGATACAAGATACAAGAAACATTGTCCATAGGACAATGACACCTCAGTCTCCCTCAAAGTAGGCACCTTGAGACCTCACACAGCTCTCCCAGTCGCCATCAGCTGCTGTGTCATATTCTCCTGAATCTCATCGATGGTCTGAAATCTCTTCCATTTCAAAGGTGATTTTAGTTTGGGGAAGAGTTAGAAGTCACAGGGCTCCAAATCTGGGCTGTAGGGGGGCTGAGTCACCTGGGTGATTTGATGTTTTGCCAAAACACTCTGCACAGGACATTATGTATGAGCAGGCACATTGTTGTGATGAGGCTGCCAATCATTAGTTGCCCGTGGCTGGGCCTTCTGAATCATCTGACTAGTTTTCGCAGAGGAGTGTTCAAGCTTAACACAAAATTCGATGCAGATTCATCGCTCTACTTGCTCAGTTTGAATGCAACAGCCACATGGTACACATGCTCACTCAACAGCATCTACCGCCCCCACTGACTAGTACAGTGAAGTCATCACTGTTCACGCATGCACACTGCAGTCCCCCCTGCTTGGCTGCCAGGTTACATCAATGTTGCACAAACCATTCTTGTTATATTAACAATGGCTAGACTTTTTCTAGACAGACCTTATAGTTTGCCGTTTTTAATTATATTTTATTGTTTATGCTATGACAGTTGTCCCAGTTTTACCCCCTTTGCCCCCTTCTCAGCACCCCCCCCCCTCAGGCAAGCCCCACACCATTGTCCATGTCTGTGGGTAATGCATATATGTTCTTTGGCTACTCTGTTCCCTATGCTGTACCTTACATTCCCATGACTACTCTGTAACTACCAATTGTACTTCTTAATACCATCACCCTTTCCGCCCATCCTCCCAGCCCAGCCCCCTTCTCATCTGGCAACCATGAAAGCATTCTCTGTACCTATGATTCTGTTTCTGTTCTGCTTGTTTGCTTGCTTTGTTTTTTAGAATCAATTGTTGATAGATACGTATTTATTGACATTTTATTGTTCCTATTTTTTGATCTTCTTCTTAAAGAAGACCCTTTACATTTCAGATGATACTGATCGTCTCTCTTTAAGTAAGTTCTCAGGCCCTTGCACTCTTCTTCCTGGGGTATCCTGTGCTGCTGACGCCATTGCACTTCAGTTGTCCCAGAGTTGTTCCCCTACACTGTCCTCTTTATTTTGTTCTGATTGCGTGTTTTCTGCCATCTTGTCTTTTAAATTGCTGATTTGAACCTCTGCTGCAGCTCCGTTTTTTCTAATATATTCTTCACTTCTGACTGGATCTTTTTTATGGTTTTTATCTCTTTGTGTAATTTCTCCCTGAGTTCATTTATTTTTACCTAAGTTCAGTGAGCATCTTTATAACCAGTGTTTTGAACTCTGTTTCTGGTAGATACTTATTTTTATTTGTTTTGTTCTTTTTTTGGAGATTTGTCCTGTTCTTTCATTTGGGACATGTTCCTTTTTCTTCTCATTTGGCTCCCTGCTTGTGTTTGCTCCTATGTACTAGGTAGGTGTGTTGTGTCTTTCAGCCTTGGCAGGGTGGCCTTATGTAATGGGTGTCCTGTGGGGCCCCGCAGTGCGATCTCCCTGTTCACCTAAGGTGGGTGCTCCAGGGGGTTCCTTGTGTGAGTTGTGCGTGCCCTCCTGTTGTACTTGAGCACATCAGGGATTGGTATTAACCCTTACGTAGCCTGACCGACTATGAGGACTGGCCCTGACTGTAGCACAGGAGCTGTTATGCAAGGCTGACCTCCTAGAGTGAGATGTGCTGTAGCAGGGCTCTAGTGCCTGCTTGTCCACTCTTCGGTTGTGTCATTTTGGGAGCTAATTGAGGTAGTGCTCTGGTGTGGTCTGAGGCCAGCTGCCAGGTTTGTTGGTTCTAGGGCCTCTTAAGAGAGCCTGCGTTGCAGTCCCAGGTGAGCTCTACCCCTGTGTCTGGCCTGGAGCAACCTAGTAGGAGCTACAAAGTGATCTGAGGCTGACAGCTTCCTGTGCTGGCCTAGGGAACGCCCGGGAGAGGCCACATTACAAACTGAGGCTGACTGCCACTAGCACCAGGCGGGGAGCCGCTTAGCACAGGTGCAGCCGTGCTGAGGCCAGTCACTGCTCGTTTGGGGTTTGGGGCCTTTCAGAGACTTTTAGGAAGTCCACGGCACTGGTCAAGACCCGCCACACAGGAGGGACACCTGCTGTAAGGGGTGTGGGCCTGTGTGCTATTTGTGTGGTGTGGGTTCTCAGATAATCCCTCGGGTAGGGTGAGTTTGATGGATACCCAGATTTAGTGCCTGCCAGCATCTGGATACTAAGTGGGGAAGGGCTCAGCAAAGGAACAGTGGCTTCTGCCAGCACTTCTGTGTGGGAGAAAGCTGCCTCTCTAGCTATTGCCCTGAAGCCAGACAATTCAGTCCCTCCCTGGATGTCCCTGGCACTTCTGGGGCTTCTGCCCCAGCACTGGAGCTTAGAGTAAGTGATTTTGAGTAAATCCATGTGTAGGTTCCTTAAGAGGAACACCTGGGACTCCAGAAACCTCCATCTGTCTCCAGCACTGGAGACCAGGGCTGGGGTGCCAGTTGTGGGGCTAGGACCCCTCGATCTATAAGGGGGACCTCCAAATCCAAGATAATCCCTCCTGATTCTTAACTGCCACACGTGGCTGTGGAACCTGCCTGTCACATGACTCTGTCCTTCCTACCAGGCTTGATGTGCCACCTTCTTTATGTCCTTAGTTATAGGACTTCTGTTCAGCTAGTCTTCGGGTGGTTCTCAAGGGTAGTTATTCTATAATTTAGCTGTAATTTTTATGTGTTCATAGGAGGAGGCAAGCATAGTGTTTACATATTCCACCATCGTGACTGAAACTGTTTTGTTATTCTTGATTCACAGAAAGAAACAGAGGTAAAGGAACGGTCTGTTTTTGACATCCCTATATTCACAGAGGAATTCCTGAACCACAGCAAAGGTGATTACTGAAGTATCTTTATGTGTTCCTCAGGTCTGTGATAGGGAATTTTGTTCTCAGGAGGAATTCCTTGCTCAAAAGCAATAGTATTGGTATTCCAGATTCTAGGACTGGTCTGGAAGAAAAAAATCGCTTGTATTTTACTCTCTGGTAAAGACAGCTACTCAAAGACCAGTAAAGGAAGCTAGGCCAGTATTGTCAGAACAGCTTTAGTCTCCGGATCAAAGCAAATACATGTACATCACTAATTCTGTTGCTTTCAGACTGTTAGCCTGGAGCCCTTTGTGCAACTGAAAGCTCACATTGGGGGGTGTCCCAAATATAAAATAAGCAAGAGCAGAATTTAACATCATTGTAGTAAAGATGGGAAACCAAAGCTGTGCTTGCCCATCCTCCAGTGTTCTCCTATGAAACCCCTCAGGCTTTTAACTATATAGTTTAAAAGAACAAACAGCCCTGGCCAGTGGAGCTCAGTGGAGCACAGGCCTGCGAACCAAAGGGTCGCAGGTTGGATTCCCAGTCAGGGCACATGCCTGGGTTGCAGGCCAGGTTCCCAGTAGGGGGCACAGGAGAGGCAACCATATATTGATGTTTTCTGTCTCCCCTTCTCTTCTCTCTAAAAATAAATAAATAAATAAATATTTTTATTTATTTATTTATTTATTTATTTTTAAGAACAGACAGCCCTAACTGGTGGGGCTTATTTGGTTGGGCATCTTTCCACAAAGCAAACGGTTGCCAGTCAGACTCCTCCTGGTCAGCACATGCCTGGGTTACAGGTTCAGTCCCTATCAGGGCACCTGGAAGAGGGGACCAATGGACGTTTCTTTCCCTCTTTTTTTCTCTCCATTCCCCCTGATTGATTGATTGATTGATTGATAGATAGATAGAAAGAAAGAATCTTTAAAAGAACAAACAAACAAAAATACTGGGAATTGCAGCTGTCCTTGCAAACTTCAGTATAGAATATGACCAGTTTTAAGAATTAAAATAACTCTGGAGAGCCAGGCATTTCATAGCTGGAATTGCTATCTGGAAGGCCATAATGAGAACAGGGAGATAAGGTGGAGAGCTGAGCTGAATGTCCTTGGAAAAGTCACTGGGACTCTTCAGAGAGGAGTGTTCATGTGTTCTGTGTGTATCTGGTTGTGGGGGGGGACATCCTCAGCTCGGGAGGCAGAGCTCCGCCAGCTGCGCAAATCCAACATGGAGTTTGAGGAGAGGAATGCAGCCCTGCAGAAGCACGTGGAGAGCATGCGCACCGCAGTGGAGAAGCTGGAGGTGGACGTGATCCAGGAGCGCAGCCGCAACACTGTCTTACAGCAGCACCTGGAGACCCTGCGGCAGGTGCTAACCAGCAGCTTTGCCAGCATGCCGTTGCCTGGTAATGCCATCCCTACCTGAGCACTTCAGAAAGCGGGAGGTGCTGTTTGTGGTGGTGTTGGTGTGGTGAGGCTGACGTCTCCCCCTAAGAGGAAAATCAATAAAATTAAAGGTTTTCCCCTTCAGGGTTTTTCTGTGGGTCATTGTATTTAATAATTACTTGAAATCTTAGGTTCTCTGGTCATTTAAATTTTTTCCAATTTTATTTTAATATCATTTACTTTCTTATTGGGCTTAATTTGGTATTCAGAACAATGGAAACTAAGTAATAATAAATCCTGACTTAGAGCACTTTTCTTGTGTGTATTTGCTTGGTTTGTAATTTTGTTTTAATGGGAAGGAAGAAGAAAATAAACACTAGTATTTCTTACATATTCTTTCTTGTTGAGGTAAGTCACTGAAGAAAACTGGGAGAGTCTCTTAACTTTTTGTTACATGCAGCTCATCATACATACATACTATACTACATTCACATGCCCATCTGTTTATACCGGGGTGTCCAACGTTTTGGTATCTCTGGGCCACACTGGAAGAAGAAGAGTAGGCTTGGGACAATACACAAACACTAATGAAAACTGATGAGCAAAAAGCAGGTTTTAAGTAAATTTATAATTTCCTGTTGGGCCATATTCATAGCCGTCCTGGGCCGCATGCAGCTCACCGGCCATGGGTTGGACACCCCTGATAGAGTATGTAGATCTCATTTCTTTGAGATCTAAAACATTCTCTCTGAAATTAAAGTTTTATCTGGAGCAGACCACATTAGAAGCATATGGATTCACTTAACTATGGGTTCTTTATCTTTCTTTTCTTTCTTTTTCTTTTCTTTTTGCTATGGATTCACTTATCTGTGTTATGGTCAAACCAAATGGGGAGGATTTTCTTAATTTTTCTTCTTATCTCACTTCAGGAAGTGGAGAGACACCTACACTGGACACCATTGACTCATATATGAACAGACTGCATAGTATTATTTTAGCTAATCCCCAAGACAATGAGACCTTCATAGCTACAGTTCGAGAAGTTGTGAACAGGCTTGATCGTTAAGGAATGGTGAGTGCTCACTGATACAATACTATGAGCGGGGACCCAAAAGAACCAGGAATTTATTTATAAAAATTGTGTATTGATTTTTACATGTTAAAATTTCAGTCCCCTTCAAAGCACTCTCCATTTGATGCAGTGCATCTGTCAAGACATTTTTTCCACTCCTCAAAACAGTTTTTGAACTCAAGTTTGATGCCTTGTAGTGCTTCTGCCATTTTTTGTTTCACCTCTTCCCCATTGGCAAAACATCCCTTTGAGGACGTTTTTTTATGCAGGGAACCAAAAAAAACAGTCAATCGGTGAGATCGGGTGATCAGGGAGGGTAGGGCACAGTGGTCATGCCATTTTGGTCAAACACTGAACACAATGTGGGCAGCTGTGCTTGTAAATCACCCATCATGAAATGGGCAGATGCATTGAAAGAGTCTTCAAAAAAAATTCACTGAATCTGAATGCAGCCTCTCACAACAGCACCAGCTAGCACACTGATACAGATGGGTTCCTAGAACACTCACCTAGCAGGGGAATCCTGTACTACAAGATGCCTGCCCTCCAGAAGGTAATTCCAGGTTTTGGGGGGTCCTCCCTTATATATGCCAGCACAACTTCAGAAATAAGATTGCATTAGTCTTCATCAATACTACTGAAACCCTGGAATGACACTGAATAAATGAGTTGGAGACTTGATTGAGATAACTGTTACATCGTACTAAATATAGTGAATAATGTTAGAAAACAGAATCAGAACAGTTTTGCTCACATGTGCCTCAGAGCGGTTTTAATGGCAGGAGCATCATTTTTGCGGTTGGTCCTCAGTTATACTGTCGCTCATTAGCTGTACGCTCAGATACTAGTTTCCCAAAGACTTCTGAAGAATGAGTGAAGAACTTTGAAGAAATCACCCCCGAAACAGCACTTAAATACAAGGAAAAGAAATAAATATCACTTAATTTTTAAGCTTCCTTTTCCCTGGAAAATATCAATGATAATTTACAGTAATAGTCAGAGAGACATTGCATGTGTGTAAACCTGCATAAGGAAGAAACTTTTCATTGACCACTGAATAGCAATAACAGTTGTGAGTTAAATCTTAATGTGGACTAAGCTTACAGTGAAAGAGTTCCCTGATTAAATGGAATAAAAAATAAACTCTCAACAAGCAAAAAAGAGAGGACAGAGAAAATTAGCTTTTTAAAAATAGATTCAACAAATTACTAGTAATATGTGTTATGTTCTTTCATAGGAGGCCAGAAGCACATTTCCAGAGGGTACCTGCCCATGTGCTAGCAATGGCCACTCTCCAGTGTAATTTCTTAGTAGAACTGGTATTTGCTCATTCGGATTCCTAGAGATGTAAAGTACCTTTTAGTATGCAGTCCCACAAAAGTGACAACCCTTTAGTCTACCGATTAAACTGTTCTGACCCTGCAGACAGATGAACTGTGGAAGTCCTAGGGTTGGACCATATGGTGTGGTGGCCATACATGGATACCAAGATAAGAGTGAGCAGCAGGGTGTGCCCCTGGGAATGGCCAGTCACGGGTTTAAATCTTTCACATAAGCATCCTGCAGGTACCTGTGTGAGCACACCTCGTATACACATTCATATTCCAGCATGGTTCGACCCTCGAGCAACATGTACTAGAATAAATAAAACCATGATGCTTTCTCTAATGAGGCAACGTCTGCCAGCAGAGGCAAAAGTAAATAGTCTTTGTCCTTCTTGGCCCTGCCCTTGGGTGATGACTGTACGAGGCAGTTTTTATACTTTAGTCTCAGCCACGCTCTGGTGGAGAAAGATCACTGATTTTCTGGTGAGAGCCAGATGGCAGAGACTGTGCTGGACTCCCTGCAGAAGGAAGCAAGAGCGCTGGTGCTGCTGTTTCTGAAGGGAGCAGCTCCTACATCCAGGCCTGGGGTTTGGAGGAGCTCGTTGTCCGTCTCGTTTCCACACGGTGTTGCAGTTAGCGCTCTTGCGGGCTTCACAGGAGAGCTGGGAGAAAGTGTGTGGAAGACTGCGAAAGAGCACAGTGACTGATGACATGGTGTCACCTCACATAGGTACAGGGCAGTTACTGCAAATTTTGAGCCAAAAGTGCTTTTCCATTTTGAGCATTTTGCCAATAAGATAATCCTAACACTTTACTAATCTTAGGGATGTAAACAATAGTATCCGCTTTTTGAGGTGTCTTTGGTAACCTAGAATGTTACCATAATCCTGATTTCAAACTACAAATATTCTGTCCTTGAAAAAACAGTATCTGAAAGTGTGAATCATTTTATTACTATAGATTTTTAACAGTGTAGTCATGCAGTCATAATTAAGACGGGATATTTCCCCAGACCCTCAAAACCGTCAAACAAAATAAATATAAAGATCGTGGTTAATACTAGCTTGACCTCCTTACACAAAGTGTACAGACAGCTAGGCCCAATGCCCTTAGCGTTTTCGGTGCAGTAAGTTCTCTGCCATAAGCCTGGCGAAGTTTTCAGTAGTGACTGTCAGGAGCCAGAGGGTGAAGGGACGCTAACCGTCTCCATTGTAGAGGAGCACGTTAGGGCTACAAGGTGACTTAGAAACCCCAGAACTCGGGGCGTGGCGATGAGTGCAGGTCTGAAGTGCGTACATCAAACGTCTGCCCCAGCGGGGTCTCTAGAACCTTGCTATAAGGAGGCGGGAGTGGGTGTAAGGGGAAAGCTCTAAAAATGTTTAGAATCAGAGCATTAAAGTAAATAGGTAAAAAATTACAATCCAGTAATTAATGTTATAAAGTTTTGGTCAGCCAATTAAAAAATTATTCTTGTCAGTTTACAGTGGAAGAATTCCCCCAGCTGGCGTCTTTCTTTGTAGCTAACTTGTCTGTAGAGAAAAATGGCAGTGGGAGGAAGACTTGAGGGTGATTTCATGTGGAGAGGTGACCTTTTTATGTTGCTTGATTTCGGTTGAACCAAATGATAAATATTAGGCTGTTTGAGGATTGAAAAAAACTTAATTGATTGCATTTTTATCACTGTAACAAAATGTATTGATCGTGTGTACCTAATACATTCCTGCATATGCAGAGATCCTTAGATTTATACTTGAAGAAAATTGATTTTTATTGGCCATTTATTCTTTGGACTGGAGTACCAATTCTATCATCAGATTTGTCCCTTGTAGTTGCTTTTCTGTGTTAATCTGAACGATTTTTCTAAATTTCCATTCTCTCTCTCTCTCTCTCCCTCCCTCCCTCCTTCCTTCTCTCCTTCCCCTCCCACAGGTCTTAGAGCTCCGAGAGGTTCTGTAAATGGTTAGATTTGTGAGGAATGAGAAGCCATCTGTGGACGTTTGAACTGAGTGGAGGCAGAGGAGCACAGAGGAGTCTGCTTGCGCAGCAACTATCAGCTGTGTGTTAAATGCCTTCACCCCAGGAAGCCATATGAGGAGCGGAAAAAGAACATAAGAACATGTTAATGAACTTCCTTTGGAATCACCCTTGTGAAGCTTTGAAAGCATGCAACCACTCTCCCAAGTCTTCGGTTTCCCATCGTCTGCTTTTCCGTGTCTGCATACATTCGGCTGACACCTTCTGCAGCAGAAAAGCAGCCTTCTCATTGTTCTGCTTCAGACTGGACCTTTTAGTCAGTGATGCTCTGGTTTTCTTACCTGCCTGTCACTTTTTTAGTGCATTTGGGGGTTATGTGTTTATTCCCTTTACCCTCAGAAAATCACACATCTCCACTTTCTGACTGCTGGGCATTGTTGATCAACAGGGTTCTGAAAGAGTTTCTCTTACTGGACAGGCCCAGTCTTCTTCTGTCTTTGTCCTGCTGTGACTCCAGAGAAAGGGGCTTCTTGTTGACAGTGGTCTGTGCAAGATGCTGTTTCCTGTGCCACACAGTGCCTGGTAGATGCCAGCCCTTGAGGAGGCTTTGCGAGTGTTGCCCCAAGAACAATATACCTCCTCGGTACTGCCTGCTGCTTTCTGAGGTTTGCTCTTGCACATACCCTGCGTTCCAGCCCCAGCAAGCTTCTTCTGTTCCCATCTGTTGACAAAGTCTTGTGGAGCTTTTTTTTGTTTTTTTGGTTTTTTGGGTTTTTTTTTTCCTTTGGAAAGAGCAGGAAAAGTAGTTTCTTGTTTGGCATTGGAAAAAACCCTAAAGTTTGTAAGTAAAAACTGACCCTGTCTGCTCGAGGCGCACTGACTGGTGGATGTGGGTAGGTAGAGGTGTCATCACAATAGTCTAGTGAACTGACACAAATGGCCCAGAGGAATTCTCGAGTCCTTTGTCCTCCTCCTGCAGCCATTCTGTAGAATCTGCGTCAGGGGCAGGAGTTTCTGATCGTGACCTTGCAGTTTGGTTCTGTCCTGATGCTCCACAGCACAAGGCTGACAGTTGCAGCTCTGGTCTCCGGAGCCAGAGCCAGGCACGCTGAGACCATTGTCCAGGCACCTGGTGCCACCAAAGCAGGTAGAAGTGTGGCCTCTTCACAACATGCTCACAAGTCGAGGCACAAACAAGAAACCCGCTGTCGTATTGCCGCACCTGTCTTCCCGGCATCTCCTTACCTGATTTCTTCAATAGCCCAAAGGAGATAAAAGAACAACAAAAAACATCCTTTTTTTCCCCTTTTTTTGTAGAAAAAGGAAAGGAGAGAAAGAGAGGAAGCAGGGGAGGGAGAGAGAGTCATTGATTCATTGTTCCACTTACTTATGCATTCATGGTTAATCCTTGTATGTGCCATGACCAGGGATCAAACCTTCAGCTGTGGCCATATCTGGGCAGCGCACTAAGCAACTAAGCTACCCAGCCAGAGGGGGGAAACAGCCTTTTTTAATGTCTTATATGAACACACTTCAAGTTACCATGCACTGAAGCCCACATATCCCCACTTGGCAATATTTTAGAGTAAGAACCATCATTCCCTACTGCTGTGAACCTAGTAAACTGTCCTCCTGCTCTTTCTTGTCACTGCTGGTCCTGTCCCTCTTGTCGGACACCTTGCCTGCTAAGTCCAACCTGGAACACACTGTCCACAGCAGCAGGACATCCAAGCCAGTTCTGGAAATCTGTGTCTGCCCTCTGCCAGATACACTCGGTTTTTTTCTTCCTGCCTCCTGATATTTCCGTTCTCTGTTTCTCCCTTGTGTTAGTTTTATGCGGCTTTGTTAGAGGGCTGTTGCCCAGGAAAGACTATAGCCGAGTCCAGAGATCACCATTCCCCCGATTCGGGACGGGACAGCTGACATCGACTTGAAACATGTGCGTGTTGAGGAATGCACGAGATCTTGAAAGAGCCTACAGTCTGAAATCACTTTCTCGTAATACACAGGCTGCTTCTGAAATACTGGCTCTCCCAGCAGCTCCACGCCTGCCTCACTGGTGGCTGGGACTCAGCGGCACAACACTGTCGGGTCCCCCACTGCCGCCGCCTCTGTGCACAGCCAGGAGGGGGCGAATGAGATCACAGGCTAACATGATACCTAATTTACGTTTCCCAGTAAACTTGTAGATGTTACTGCACTTACGTTCTTCTCAAGAAACAAGTTGTTGCCTATTCAGTGCTATGGATTTCTTTTTTAAAATACAAGGGGCAGCTGAGGAAAGTGAGACTAAAGTGTTTTATTTCTAATAAGGTTTTAGGAAAAAAAGTCTACATATGTTTGGAATTGTTGAAATGCCAAGTTTTCTGTGTAAGTGTTTTTGTAATTAAACTTTTTGTATTTCCTTTGTTTTTTAAGAAGTCAATATGCTTGCTTGACATCTGCCTTATTAAAACTTTTATGTTGAATCCACCTCACTCAGTTTTACTTGCATTGTAAAGAAAAAAAAGTCCTACCTCTGTCTTTTTACCTGAAAGACTTTGTCAGCCCTGCATTAATTATCAAGTCTGTTGTGCTTTTAAAAGTAACATTTACTTTACTAATTGCTTATTCAAAATGTATCTTAGCCTGTTTGAGAATTCAGCCCTTTGAAGTGTGTTATAACAATACAATCGATGAGCTGTAACGTTAATGTAGTTCTGGTATTCTGGAGACAGCTTGAGTGAAGTCTGATGTTCTTAAAGTCAATGACTTCAGTTCCCTTGATGAGACAGTCTTCGGTCTTTGACAAAAGAGGTTAGTTGCCCCTAAATGCTTGCTCTTAAATATAACCGCCGCTTAACCAGTCAAAATCATTTTTAAAGAAAATTTGCCACCATGCTTTTAAACTGCTGGGAGTGAGGTAACCTGGCTCCCCAAGCCTGCTCTGTCCAATCACCCAGGGGTGTGGCATTAGGCAACACTTGCTTTGTTCCGATTCTCCTTTTCTCTCCTGACATGACACGTGCCTCAGGAACTGCACACTGTTGGTAGGCAAAATCAGGTAACAGAATTGACCATACCTTGGAGGCTGTGAAGACTTTGTTACATGAATGCCAAGAACTATTGAGGAAATCAGCAAAAGGTTAAACAAGAAATGGGTCTCAGAAAAGTGTTCCAGGCGTTGACAGTCCAAGACTAAGGTCTGCACCACAGCCATAGTTCAATCTTCAGGTCACCTCACGGTCCCAATAGCCACTTGACTGTCACCGTCGTTGGAAATCACTGGCAGCATGAAGAAGAGGACGAGGGCAGAATGGGTAAACCTAGCTGGGTCCACATATGTTGAACAGTCTTCCTGGAAACCGCACTCAGCACTTCCAGAACTCAGATGACAACAGCTGGCTATGACGGAGGCCAATGTCGTCATCTCTTGTTACTGCCCCCAGTAATGGCGGGTTTTAGTCCATGAGGAAGGAGAAAATGATGATAGGCAACTAACAGCTCAACTCATGACTCATACTTGTGGCCCCATGCGTGCCCTAAGGCAAGGCATGCTGTGTTAAACGTAACGGTGCAGCCAGGGGGGGCCACACAGGGATTTGTAATGGGGTCCAGAACTCAAGGTGTCCAGGAAATAATAGAAAAACTATGTATAGAATGTCCTCTCCCCCACAAGTCTGAGCTGGGGGATGGGACACATGGACCAGGGCCATTCGGAGCTGTTTTGCAGCTAACCTCTAGAATGGCCATTTAACATATCTAAACCTTTAACTGGTTTCATGGATATGTTAAACAGCTGTGGCCATGCTTTGAGCCAGGGGGATGGAAGTGACTTCCACCCAAGATGTAACTGGGAGGCAACTCCCCCTGGTTACAGCACCTGTGTGAGAGCTTGGAGATGACTGGCTCCATGCCATGGGGCCACACCTGCCCAGACTTACTATGGCAGCCCAGTCAAGCTGGAAAAATACGGGAATGCTGGCAGCTGGGGCCAATTGTGGGAGGAGTCAGAAATGGTGGCAGAGGAAGATTGGTGCTGGGATTTAAACCCAGGCACGGCAGCCACACAGTGTCTTTTTGGGACCACGCAGCCTGGGCAGAGAAGAACCACGGACTTCTATTTCTTTTTCTGAGACACGGGACCCTGGACTGGGCAGAGGGGGAAGGAAGGACTGTGCATTTGTGGGTATTCTAAAGGACTTTGAGATCTCAGTGAAGACATTAAGTTATTACTCTTATGTTTGTATAACTCTTTAAATAAAAAATCCCTTTTCTTTTCACCAATCTCTGGCATTGAGAGACGTCTTTCCCTGGCAGCTGGCAAGGCGAACCTAGTATGGGGTTGGGGGGACCCCCTGGAGCACAAGGGTGGGTCCATTCAGTAATAGTATATTGTTCACCACCCCCCCACCCGGGTCTGTTCTGTAACAAGCAGGACACATTATCTGCCTTTGCCTCTTGGCTGTCTGGGGGTGATACTGTATTTCTTTGGCACTTTTTCCCCCGAACAGCTGAAAACTAGCTTCAGTCTGAGTCAGCATTTCCTATCCCCACCTTAGCTTATCCACAACAGTAGTGGCCAGTCTTTTTAGTGAAAGTCAGCATAAATAGGTGGTAATATTTCCTCCAGTTCTCTCTTCCTAACTGTTCAACATCTGCTAGATTACAAAAACACCACCAGGATAATCTTTCCCTAAGGGTGGGGAAAGTTACTGCCTGGCGGAAAAGCTAAAGGCAGCTTCATGCCTTCTGAAAGAATTTCCTGCCTTGCAACTTTGAGTTCGTGAGAAGGGGTTTTTTTTCCTTTGTTTTATTTATTGACCTTTTGACATGCAGTCTGCACTCAGAAATATACTTTACCCTATCTACAAAAATAAACACTAGCTCACCCACAAGCTCAGAGAGCAGGACTGAGAGTGAGAAAGACCAGAAGAAAATGTTAAGGTGGATCCACTCATTCAGAAACCATTTCGGTTTAGTTTCATTGAAATGCCTGCCTGCAGGAAGAGACTTTTGCCAGAGGTAGAAATGGTTAGAAAACTGCAGGCAATGGGAAATTAATAGCAGGGCATACGCAAGTTGTCCACATAGGATTTTTGTTTAGTGGGAAGATGCTTTAGATGTTTAGGTAAATATATAAGATGGTATTGTGGTGGTCTCTTGCTTGAGTCTTAAATACCCACCTGACACTTGAGACTCAGTTCTTGCCCTGACTGGTGTGGCTCAGTGGGTTGGGCATGGTCCCACACACTGGGGGGCTGCTGGTTCAATTCCTAGTCAGGGCACATACCTGGGTTGCAGCCCAGGTCCCCCAGCTGGGGGCATGAGAGAGGCAACTGATTGATGTTTCTCTTTCTTCACCCCTATCTATAAATAAATAAAGTTTTTCTGAGAAGTTCCTTATCACCACCTCCTATGTCTCCAATTCAATTTACCATTTGGGGTTATGAAAGTTTATAAAAGATGGTTTCTGCCCCTAGGGTGTTGACAGACTAGTGGGGAAAATAGACATGTGCATAAATAGTTGCAACACAGGACAAACAACTTGTATTAAGAGTTTTAATAGAGTTAAATAGTTTTTGGAAAGTGAAAGAATTGCTTCAATCTCACCTGATAGCATTCATTTTCCAAAATTGCAAGAGGGTTTGCAATGGGGACAGTTATACAGTTGGGAAGCAGCAAAGAAAGGACACTTAGGGTTTGTTTGGTTGTTTTCCCCATTTATAAAACTTATTTATACCCAACTTTTTTTCTTTTTTTTCTTGTTGTTCAAGTACAGTTGTCTCCATTTCCCCACCACCACTCACCCCCACCCCAGCCATCCCCACTTCCTACCCTTGATCCTACCCCCCTTTGGCTTTGTCCATGTGTCCTTCATACATGTTCCTTGATGACTCTTCCCCTATTTTCCCAATTACCCCTCTCCTACCACCCATCTGCTTACTGTCGGTTCTTTATTTCGATGTATCTAGTTATATTTTGCTTGCTTGTTTGTTTTGTTGATTAGGTTCCACTTATAGGTGCGATCATATGGTATTTGTCTTTCACCGCCTGGCTTATTTCACTAAGCATAATGCTCTCCAGTTCCATCCATGCTGTTGCAAAGGGTAGGAGCTCCTTCTTTCTTTCTGCTGCATAGTATTCCTTCATGTAAATGTACCATTGCTTTTTGAGCCATTCATTTACTGGTGGGCACTGAGGTTGCTTCCAGCACTTGGCTATTGTGTATTGTGCTGCTATGAACACTGGGGTGCATAGGTTCTTTTGGATTGGTGTTTCAGGACACTCAGTTCTGACTTGACATTCCACTGTAACCATAGTGCCTTAGAGACATTCAGTGAGACTGGCATGTGTTCAAAGGAGCTGCATAGGATGGTGGGTCTGAGAACTGGAATTAAACCTAATCAGTCAATATTTGTTGATTGTCTTTCTTGTGTCAGGAGATACTACCAGGTCCCTGTACCCATGGAGCTAGCCTATCCTGCTGGAGGAAGAGAGACTAAACAAGTAGCCTAACAAAGTCATATCAGCAGTTGTCAAGATAAGATGAAATGATACAAACTAACTGGTATAGAGGAACATCCTCTCTGAAAAAGTAACTTGAAGAAAGGCTAGCTTGTTGGGAGGAGCCAGTCCTGTGAGGACTTGTGGCAAAGGAAGACCAAAGTCTGGGATTTCAAGAAAGAAAAAAAAAATAGTGAGGCTGGGGCAGAATAAATGAGAGGTGAGAGTGGCTTTGAAACTGCCAAGTAGGAATTAATGAAATCACGTAGAATCTTAGGTGTGGCAAAGAGTGTCAATGGTATTACAAGTGTAGTGTGAAGAGGTGCTACACAAGTAAGTACAAAATCTGATTTATATTGTTCAAGGATCCCTGGCTACTGTACAGAGAATTGTGAGGCGCCAGGAGAGGAATCAGAAAGGCCAATTAGAAGGTTGTCACAGAAGTTTGGGTGATAACTTGGCTGAGCATGGTGGCAGTGGGGACAGAAAAGAGCAGATGAATTAAGAATATATTTTGGAAGTATAATGGACAGACGTTGCTGACGGAGTATATTTGTGGATAATGAAACAAAAAGAAAACCTGGTTTTTCTGGCTTGAGCAACGACATGATGGTTAGAGGTGCTGTTGCTGAAGGTAGCTTAGACTTAAGGATGAAACATTGTGGAGGAAAAATCAAGAATTCTATCTTGAACTTGCTAAATTTGAGATTCGGCCAGCTGATTAACCCCTGGGGAAGACACACATCTCTGCTGTCCATTTTCAGGGTCCTTTCTGCTCTCACCTGCTGTGGTTCCCTGCGTTTCTAGCTTCAGGTAATTGTTTGCTAACATCCTTTCCGTCCTCAGCATGCGCACACATGTAGATACAGTTACGTAAGCCACTCATAGAATTATGAAATCAGGAAGTGGTCTTTTTAATTCCTCAATCTCCTTAAGAAGAAATTTTAAAAAACCTTGCCTCTGCATTTGTCTAAGTTTGACAGAAAGCAGCTCAATGTTCTAGGATATAAAAGTTATCCCATCCCCTGATGATTAGAAAATCCTTGGGTGAGGAACGAATGTAAAGCATCTGCTTGAAGGAGACTGGCCCAAATATATTTGGCATCATTCAAAGAAGGGTAATGGGAGAAGACATGGGTGATGCACCCAAAATGTTTGTAGCCTCAGCAAATGGGTTTCTGTGAGGGGTGCCTTTGCTCTCTGTAAGGACGCTAAGTCCTTAAAGATACTAAAGTAACTAAAGGCAGCTGGGTCCAAAGAGTGGATTGTAAGATAATAACCTATTTTGCTTTGAGCTGCTGGATTTTCTAAGTAAACTTACATTGTTTTCTAAGGTAAATGTGGTCATTATGTATTTCACTCATCTCTCAGGATTATGACTATTTTAGATTTATTCACTTATTCAAGCACTTTCCAACTACTTATTGTGTGTTTTGGATGTAAAGTTGAGAACATCCCTCTCCTCAAAAAACTCAGAATATGCAGAGTGATGGACAAGACTGCACTGGGGTCTCATAACCTATCAAACAGCTGTAGGAAACACGATCTGGAAAATACAAAGGCAGGACTCAGTGGCTGTGCTTGGGGGAAGTCAAAAGAGGGCTTTACCAGAATACAGTTAGAGCTAGACTCAGAAAAAGTAGTTCTTTAAGAAAAACTGGAAATGGACCTGGAAATAGGAGTGCATTTTTGGTGTACTCAACAGTAATTTAGAGTGATTGGACTACAGGTCACATCTAGGGTATTGGTGAAAAATCAAGAAAATTAGTATTTTGAAAATGGATTACAAATGGGTCTTAAATGCCATGCTAAGGGGTTTATTTAGCTTTTATTTTACAGCCAAGGGGAAGGCCTCAAGGATATTTTTGCAAGGCAATGACAGGAGACGAGGAAAAGCTAGACCGAAAGTTCTTCACCTGTTTTCTGCCATGAACCTTTGGGGCAATCTGATCAAGCTTATAGGCCCTTCTCAGAATAATGATTTCACGTGCAGAAAATAAAATACATAGAATTACAAAGGAAATCTACTATATTGAATTATGGCTATCAAAATATTAAGAATGTATAAAAAATTTAAAATATATATATTTAACGTGTTTTATAGGAGTAGCTGTGTTTCTAACAGGATTAAACAATGTGGCCTAGCAGGAGTTCTAATAACTACCATAATTTTAAAGCAATAAAAATAATAAATGATATTTCAGCACCTTCAATGGCTATAATGTGATGTAAAAATATGTATGATTCTGCTGGTGCCAACTCAAGGGTCCTGCCAGTACCACTGTGGCTGTTGCCAACATTGATAATCTAAGGAAGTGCAAAGTTTCAGTTAGAGGTTTATAAAAATCAAGATGTAATTTTCCCCCATCCATGTTTGGCCATTTAGTCCTCATTGGACTCCTGAATTCAAGATAGTGTGGCAATGGACTGTTCAGAACTCCGTTAAAATCATCAGGACCTCTGGCCAAGATGGAGGCGTAGGTAGACACACTGCAACTCCTCGCACAACCAAAAGAAAGACAACAACAATTTAAAAACAAAAAACAACCAGAACTGACAGAAAAATCGAACTGTATGGAAGTCTGACAACCAAGGAGATAAAGAAGAAACACTCACCCAGATGGTAGGAGGAGCGGAGATGGGCAGCCAGGCAAAGAGGACTCGCGGCAAGCGGCGGCTGGTGGACCCCTGGCGAGGTGGCGGATTGTGGAGTGCGGCAGGCAAAGCTGCAGCTGGCTGGCAAGGCAGCAGCTGGTGGACGAGGAGACAGACCCACAGCCCAGGGTCCCAGCACCGGGATATAAATCCTCAAACTTCTGACTGCAAACACCTGTGGGGGTTGAGGCAGCAGCGGGAGAAATTCCCAGCCTCACAGGAGAGTTCGTTGGAGACCCACAGGGGCCTAGGGCATACACAAGCCCACCCACCCGGGAATCTGCACTGGAGGGGCCCACTTTGCTTGTGGGTAGTGGAGGAAGTGACTGAAAACCCGCAGAGAGCAGAGCAAGCACCATTGCTCCCTCTCAGACCCTCCCCCATGTTCAGCATCACAGCCCAGCGACCAGCGTTACCCCGCCCTGGTGAACACCTAAGGCTCCGCCCCTTAAAGTAATAGACACGCCAAGAAAAAAAAAAAGTGGTCCAAATGACAGAACACTTCAAAGCTCCAGAAAAAATACAAGTAAGAGAGGAAGAGATAGCCAACCTATCACATGCACAGTTCAAAACACTGGTTATTAAGATGCTCACAGAATTGGTTGAATTTGGTCGCAAATTAGATGAAAAAATGAAGGCTATGCTAAGTGAAATAAAGGAAAATGTACAGGGAACCAATAATGATGGGAAGGAAACTGGAACTCAAATCAACGGTGTGGACCAGAAGGAAGAAAGAAACATCCAACCAGAACAGAATGAAGAAACAAGATTCAAAAAAATGAGGAGAGGCTTAGGAACCTCCAGGACATCTTTAAACATTCCAACATCCGAATTATAGGGGTGCCAGAAGGAGAAGAGGAAGAACAAAAAATTGAAAACTTATTGGAACAAATAATGAAGGAGAACTTCCCTAATCTGGCAAAGGAAATAGACTTCCAGGAAGTCCAGGAAGCTTAGAGAGTCCCAAAGAAGCTGGACCCAAGGAGGAACACACCAAGGCACATCATCATTACATTTGCCAAGATTAAAGATAAGGAGAGAATCTTAGAAGCAGCAAGATAAAAGGACACAGTTACCTACAAAGGGGTTCCCAGAAGACTGTCAGCTGATTTCTCAAAAGAGACCTTATAGGCAAGAAGGGACTGGCAAGAAGTATTCCAAGTCATGAAAGGCAAGGACCTACATCCAAGATTGCTCTATCCAGCAAAGCTATCACTTAGAATGGAAGGGCAGATAAAGTGCTTCTCAGATAAGGTCAGGTTAAAGGAGTTCATCATCACCAAGCCCTTATTCTATGAAATGTTAAAGGGACTTATCTGAGAAAAAAGATCAAAAATATGAACAGTAAAAATGACAGCAACCTCACAGTTATTAACAATCACACCTAAAACAAAAACAAAAGCAAACTAAGCAAACAACTAGAACAGGAACAGAACCACAGAAATGGAGATCACATGGAGGGTTATCAACAGGGGAGTGGGAGGGGGAGAGAGGGGGGAAAGGTACAGAGAATAAGTAGCATAAATGCTAGGTAGAAAATAGATAGGGGGAGGGTAAGAATAGTATAGGAAATGTAGAAGCCAAAGAAATATGTATGACCCATGGACATGAACTATAGGGGGGGAATGTGGGAGGGAGGGGGGTGTGCAGGACAGAGTAGAGTGAAGGGAGGGAATGGGACAACTGTAACAGCATAATCAATAAAATATATTAAAAAAATAAAAATAAAAATAAATCATCAGGACAAGAGGTGAGAAAAGCCTGTAGAGGGGGTGGTAAAACAGCAGGTGGAAGAAACATTTGGGATTTTGACTCGGTAGCTCCCAATCCTCAATGAGAAATTCCTCAAGGAGAAATTCAGGTAATGTGGTCTGGCCAGGCAGGTGCACCAGAAAGGCAGCTCTCCATATTGCAGTGTAGTTTCATTAATTTTTTAATGTTTATTACTCTGTGTCAGGCAGAAGGAATACTGCAAACAAACCTGGTTCTTGCTTTCATGGAGCTCGCTGTGCAGAGGAAGGAACATGATTGTACGAAGCTCAGTAGACAGAATACCACCACGTGGAGTCAAACAGAGGAGAAGAGTGGTCATATTGCAGAGCATGTTGGCAGGGAGTAGGGGCCTCTATTAGATTGTGGGGTCAGGGAAGGCCTCTCCAAAGAAGTGACTTATGATGACTCTTGAATATTGAGTAGAACTTAGGAAAAGAACTGAAAGGCCAGCTTTTTTGGTGCATTAGAGAAACTGAATGAAAATCAAGGAGTGAAGCAGAGAAAGTGAGGGAGGAGGGAGATAGGAGTTAGACCGTATGAGGTCCTAGTGACCATCATAAGAATCTTGGCTATGAGGTACAGGGGAAACCATTGAAGGTTTCAAAGAGGGAAGTGTTTTTTAATTTGTGGTTTTTAGAAATTTTCTGGCTGCTTTCTGAAATAAGCATCGAAATAAAGACCAAGCATGGAAATAAGGAGGTAGAGAGTGTTGTGACTGTATTCTCTGCAAGAAATGGGGGAGCTCTGATGAAGGCTGTTGCGGAGAAGAATGAAAGGGAGAAGAGGGTAGAATAAAGCTACTCGGGTGGCAAAATGAACCAGATGACTGATGGGCTACAGGTGAGAAGGAAGGAGGGAGAAAGCAGCTATGGGTGAATGTGGGCTTCAAAGAGAGGCATACGAGTATCATTTATTGAGATAGGAAGCCTGGAGGAGGGTCACACTGGGGCAGGCAAGTGGCTAGAGATCAGAGATCCTCATAGGTAAGTTCATTTGAGATGTAGGGGGTAGGTGTTAAGTAAGCATCTGGATTGATGATTCTAAAGCGTAAAAGACAGGTCTAGACTTGGGGGGTGACATTTACTAGACCCCAAGGAGGCTGTTTTGTGAAAGCTCTTTCAGGTGCACTATTCCGTAGGCAGAAAGTCAGGCCTTGCCAACCTCTACCATCCTGACTCAAGATTTCACTGTTTAGCCCTTAACCCTACTGATACCGATGGCCTGACCAGACCACGGGGAAAGGAGAGTCTAAGGCGGGAGAGCTCAAACAACCTGGGGCAGTGGGGGAGGCCGAGATGCCTGGCTAACCAAGCTAGGGCCTTGTGAACATTCCACCTTGATGCTGTGCTCCTGTTCCTGGCAAAGGATCCCCCTCCCGAGACAGTCTGTGGCAAGAGGAAGTCTTGCAGTATGCAGGGCTGGTGAGATGACTGTATAGGGGGAAAAGCCCTCCTGCCCCTTCCAGTACCTGGTAGGTGGTGGGGCAGGGGGAGGGCGGACACATGCATGAGGGAGGTCAGAATGGCGGAGCCAGTGACAGGCAGGTTCCAAGTCAGGGCTGGAGGCCTGAGAGTGGCCAGGAGAAAAGCTGAGCTGCTTGCATGACCTCTCAGCCAGCGGGAGCTGAAACTCTGGGTGCCACTTTTGGGTTTGGTCTGGCCGAGGGCGGTTGGGCTTTTAAGACAAGAGTCTGCCGTGCTCCCAGATGGTGAGGCATTTGAATAAAGACCTCTTTGCTTTGTCATCAACCTCTGCCTTCACAATTTGCCTACTGGTGGTGGCGGGCAGCTGGCCCCGCTTTTGGTTTGGTAACACTACTACATACTTTGACTATTCTTTTCCCTGTCCTTGACTCCAGGACAGCATCTGGACCTAGGTGAAATTATTTTATTGGCTTAAATTAGACACTCTCTAAATGTATTCAGAGCATTTAATCTAACATATATCTTGTCAGTCAATGGTTTATGGCACTAATTCAACACCAACAGGAACACCCGATTTGGGGTATGGTGAAGAAGGAAACTTCATTCAGTGTAAAGCAGCTCAGTTGTGATAGAGCGTGGCTATGAGAACAGCATGGTTGTGAGACAGCCCTGGGGCCACACAGCTCTGCTCTCTTCCTCCATGGTCTGCTTTGGGCTGTGTCTGCTCTGTTCTGTTTCAGTCTGCCCTGGCCTGTGCTGGTCTGCCCTGCTCTGCTCCAAGAACACATTTTCAGTGTTTCAGCTCGCCCAGCAAATCACTCTCTTCAGTCCATGGTGGGAAGGGATATTGCACTCCCCAAGCCAGAGGGGAGCTTGCGTATGTAGACAGAAGTATCTGACCCTCTCAGTTTGATTGGTCCAAAAGGCACTGTCTCGATTGGTCAGAATGTGGCTGCTCTGATTTGTTGGTGAAGATGCTGATGGAGACATAGTTGCACATCTTCAGTTGGATGGGAAAGTATCAGTCCTTTCACTGAAATACAATTCCAAGTTCTCCATCATAAGGGCCAGCTCAGATGGCAAGAACACAGTGCAGGCAGGCAGTTCAGTGCAGCCTTCTCCCTGAAGTGCAGTTTGCGTCAGAGGCCCCTGTGTGGAAATGGCTGCAAGGCTGTGTTTTAAAAAAATTGAGTGCAGTTAGCCACCAGGAGCTTTTGTTAATAAGGATCTTCTTTCGCAGGGACCACATTTTCATGCCTAGGATTTCTGCAGGGGGAGCTTTGCACCTGCAAAGAAGATGCTAAATATCCCGGTGGCTTACAGTGAAGTGATATGTTTACAATGGCTTGTTTTACAGCAAGTATGATTAGGATACTTACTGATTGTTTATCAGCGCTGGGTGAGTGAACTGCAGCAGGTAAACACGCAAACATGGGGATACAGATTATAGAAAATCGTAAACTGTGATCGTGCAAAGACGTGCTTTGATTGTAGCCCGAAGTCCTGACCGAAGCTAAATGGAGCCACAATTAATCATGTCTCGATGTGATACATAAGCCAAAGGGTCTTTTCTAAAGATCATGCTTGTTAAGTCATAAAGACTTTTCTGTATGTTATACCATAATGAATGTCAGGCATTTAGGGAGAGAGACGAGTGCTATTGTTGTGGTAACCTTCAGCATCTAGTCTGAAAATGAAGGAGGCCTTCTTGCTCTGCAAATGTCAAGCAGATGAAGGGGACTCTCACACTCAGATGCTCTGGTGCAGGTAAAACTTAAATCTTCTGGGAAAGGGAGAAATGGGGTTTTTTTGTTTATAATTAGATAATGATTTTACCTACGTGTGGAGCAAGTTGCTGACTCCAGGCTACAGGCCCAGAAGCTTCTAAAGGCAGTAACATAAAAATAGCATTAAGAGACAAACTAGCCTAAGGAGTTTGGTGGAGTTTCCCAGAAGCCTCTGGAGGAATGTACAATATTCTGAGGCCAGGAGACTCGGCTACCGTCTCTGTCACAACAGCTGTCCCAGATGAAGGTAACTGCCTGGCCAAAAAATATTATCGGCATGAAAGAAGAAGTGTCAGCCCACCCTGCTCCTTGTCTTTCAGCCCCCAGTTTCTCATCTAAGGATTTACATTGTGGCAGCTCCTACTTTGGTGTACTGTAGGAGGTGCCAGGATGCAAGCCTCCCCCTCCTCCCCCACTGGGGCCCTCACTAACTGGCCCTGCCCTGCAGACAGGATGCTTGCTGCCTCATGTCCTGGACCACTCTGCAAATTCCTGCCCCACTGGCTGATTCTGGCTTCCTCTTGCAATCTAAAAAGGCATAGGGCAGCAGGGGCAGGAAAGGATCCCAGCAATGCCGAAGGCTGAAACCCCTGAGGGGCCTGAGTCCCAGATGGTTTACCACCCGCTCCCCTTCTGGGTAGCTCCCTCCAAACGTCATTTTCTTAAACTTTTGACAGCACAAAACAAGCCATTTCATTTTGTTCCTGAACATAAATATTAATTCTAGGTGGTGTTACATTCTGTTCATAAAGTAACATAACATTTCTCCCACACCATATTAAATGGATGTGTTGTTTGGCCAAGCGAAGTATAGATCGCTGGCTTCTGCCAGGAAATGTGGACATTTAAATGCGGCTTTCGGAAGTCTAGGGAGCAGCGGCCTCGGAATAGCAACCAGGCCCCTTTCCGGCCTCCAGCTCTGCCCTCCTCCATCCCTTCTTTCCCGACTCCTTTGCTTGTATTGGCGTTTCTAGTCACCTGTAATTTAGGGAGATACTTTCTTAAAATTAGCTCTTGTTTCCCGAGGACTTGGAAATGGGGGCGTTGGCTCGCTTCAGGAGGTCCTGGAAGGACAGGACCAAACATTCTCAGTTTTCTTCCCCTAAGGGAAAGATCTGGGAGGTTCCGCTTTCCGTTTCCTTTTTTGTCCTCCATGTAGGAAGGAAGGGCACAGGTTTCAGACCAGAGGTGGTGTCCTCTGAGCATTCTACTCGGACCAGACCCAGCCCAGACCCAGCCCAAGACTGGGATGAGCTGGCTGCCTTGAAGAGGCAAATTCCACAAGTGCTCTTGAGGGGGAAATAGAACTAATGAGAAAGTGGAATTCTTGACGTGTCTGCATGCTCATGTGAGGCCCAGAACATTTCACACGGACAGATCCGCCTGCAGTGTTTCGTAACAGAGGGGCAGAGCCCATTTCCAGATGTGTGGGGGAGCCGCCTGTGACAGAGGCCATGTCAGGAGAGCCAGCGCCCTCTGCTGTCTCAGCCAGGAAGCAGCATGGTGCGAGGGGAGAACCCAGGGATTCATTCGAGAAAGCTGGAGGCTCCGTCAAAATCCGCAGAGGCCCACGCTGGTGTGGAGGGGCCTGCGTAGCTCCTTGCTAGTCACACGTTGAGTTTTTAAGGGGCTGGATTCCCTCCACCTAGCTGGCTCATTTTTATGTTTTGTAGTTGTGAACAAGCTAGAAATGAAGAGAATTTATGATAAAAGCTCAGCCTCCTGCAGCATCCACTGGTCACTTTCCCAAGAAGGTGAGGAACAATGTCGCTTGCTCCCTTCCCTGAACCTGGCCAGCAGGCCCAGGCCAGGGAAACAACGACCGCAGCTTGATGAAGAGACTTCCTGCTGATTAGCAGCCCTGGGTCCACATTCTTGCTCCGGAGTGCAGTTTCGGGAGGCTGCCGCGGAAGAGCCAACTGCTCCCACTCGGGCACACTGGCTTCTCCAAGGGGCCTCTAGAGATGGCGCAGCTGAGAGACTAGGTCATCTTACAAGCTGAGACTGAGCTGCTTCCAACTCTGTCCTCCTGCCTGCAGAGCAGAGGGTCCTGGCCGGGTGTGGGGCCAGGTTTTTGCTGCAGGGAAGTTGGGGGGGGGGGGCAGGAAGACAGAGGCAGAGGCAGAGAGACAGAGAGAGAGGGAAGAATGTTGGGGGGGATATTCAGGTGGGGGTGGGGTGGGCTGGTGACCCAAACTTGAACAACCTTGCAGTTTTGCAAAAACGCACAAACAAACCGTTTTTGTTTTCTGGAAGGCTTTTAAATTGATTTTTTTTTTTTTTTTTTTTTTTGGTAAACCGATCTTCTCCATGCTGAGAGAAGAAAAACCCAACCCACCAAACAAAACCCCTAACAATTGTACCCTTCTCTCTCTGGGACCAATTTCCAGACTACACAGCAGCCTTGACAAGGTCAACAAGCCAGAGCTATAAATGGAAGATCTTTATCTGTGTGGGAAATAGGAAAATCATTTGACTGATAAAAGGAAATACAATAATGCATCTAAATTCCTGACTGCGTTCCCCTGGGCCCGGACTCTGTTGAGAAAGCATACAGGCAGGAATGCTTATGCTGCTCCAGCAGGTTTTAAAATAGCACATAGCACAGAGCCCTTCTTACCTTCCAATAGAGTTGCTGCTGGTGCTCTCTTCTCCCTGCCCCGAATGTTTCTGTTTTGGAGGCATTAAGACAACACATGTGGTACATTTTACTCACAGGCCAGCTCCTGCTCAGCTGGTCTCAGTCCAGCTCTAGGCACTCCAGAGCTCACTTTGAAAGTCCATTGCATCTAATGGCATGGTAACTTTGTTTATTCTCTGAGACTTGGGTAGTAATTTTACACACTACAAAACTAGCAACTTGAACCTGAAGGGCTGCGCCTCTCTCCCCATCTTCATGCCAGTGGCCTCAGAGCCCCGGCAGGTCTGGCCCTGACTCCCAGCATTCCTCCAGCTTTGGTGGCCAAAGAAGGCCTAGGCGTGGTTGGAGCCCGGAGACTTGGGATTCACGCCCACTGCTGCCCCCTGTTGGCATTGGTGCAAGTTGCAGGGTGGGGGAGGAGTGATTCTCTTCATCTCTCCGAGACTCATTTTTCTCATCTGTAAAATGGGGGTTTTAATTGGCCCTATGTACCTAAAAAGGCTGTTGGCATACAATCATCTCATGGAGGAAAAACTTTTGGCTGGGCTCTGTGAACACACTTGCTCTCTTTTTCCAGACAGAGCTCTTCTGCGTCACTCCCAAACCATTGAAGGTCTCCAGACTACCATTTCTCCACTAAACTCGGAGGGGGGGTTTGTGTCCTCACTGTGCCGTCGAGGTTTTCTCATCTGCTATTCCTTCTACATTTGTCAGTGGGCATACTACTTTCAGGAAAAAGCTTTCTTTTCTTTTTTCATATTTTGTCCCAGTGCCAGGCCTATAAAATGCCGCATAAAGAATAAACTAAGGCCCTGGCTGGTGTAGCTCAGTGGATTGAGCATGGGCCTGCAATTCCCATCAGGGCACATGCCTGGGTTGCAGGCCAGGTCCCCGGTGGGGGGCGCACAAGAGGCAACCATACACTGATGTTTCTCCCCTTCTCCTTCTCCTTCCCCTCCCTTCTCCCTAAAAATAAATAAATATTTTTTAAAAAGAAAAAACTAGATGATCCCTTCTAGCTCAGCTGAGCCTAGATCAAAATACCTAAAGCCCATGTGGTTTCTAATCTATAAAGTTCTGTGTGAATTATGTCTTGGATTCTTCTCACTTGATCTAAAAGCTGGATTCTTAGGGACCTTCCAGAGTGCCCGCCACTCACACACCATCTGGACTTAGCTCTGTCTCCAGGACCCGGGGCCCCCCTCCTGCATGTCTGAGTGTCCAGGCCCCTCCTCTGGAGTCCCTGATGTTTCTCCGGCTCCCTCAGGCCTTCGTCATCTGGCATTCTACAGAGCCCTCCAATTCAGCGCGTCCAGAGTCAAGTACAGTCTCCTCGAACCCATGTTGTTTCCTGTATCTGCCGGCTCAGTTAAGAACTGCACACACACTCACGAGGGAGCCAGACATCATTTCACTCGCTTCTCCCTCGATCTTTACTCTGCTCCCCCTACACCCTTCCCTCATCCCCTCATGCACAGAATGCCCTCCATAGCCCCCACATCTCAGCCACCCCAGGCCAGGCCTCTGTAAGTGTCAGCATTCAGTTCTCCTCTGGGCTCCCGCAATAGCCCACTGGTTTTTCTCCTTTATTAAGTAGTTCTGCAGTAGCCCTTAACTGGCCTCAGCACCTCTGGTACCCCATTGTCCCCTCCCCAGAATCCCCCCGTCTGTCCCACATGCCACTGCAGGAGCAGTCTTACTAAATGCAAGTTTAATCTCACAGACTGCACTCTAGTTTAAATAATCATTGTGGTAGCTGCTTTTACTTTTTAAACAAATCTTATTTAACCCTTGTGATAATTCTATATGATAAAGATTATCCTCTCCACTTAACAGGTAAAACTAGATTTACTAGATAAGAAGACCCAAGGCCACATAGCTATTATGCTTTGCAAAATTAGGTTTTGGATTCAGGCCTGTCTTACACTGTAAAACCCATGTTCAAAGTATGTAAGGTAGCCCGCTCAGTGTGTGGCGCACAACGGGTGAGCCAATGCGTTTTCCCTTTATTCCCCCTTTTCACACACTTCACTCTCTTCAGCAACGTACACACGACCATCCCACCGTGGCTGGCTTGTGTCCCCAAAAGTGTCTCTTCTCACCCCCGGTGTCATTTGTTACTGCTATTAGGAAAAATAAACTTTACCCTCAAGTTTCTTCTGGCTACTCTAATAAATAGACATGAGACAGATTAGGAATAGAAAATAACCAAATTTAATACGTACATATGTATGGGGACCCCACCTACAAGAGAGAGTCAGAGACCCTAAATGCAGGCGAGACTCAGAGATGGAGGTGGACTGAGACTTTCTGCGCCAGGGATGAGGTAAGATACCGTGGGGCCTTTAAACGGTCATTGCAGAATGATAAGAAAAAAAGCAGATATTTGGTAAATAAAAGTTATGCCTGCCATATAGATGGGTCAAAAAGGTTATTACTGATAACCTCTTATCACGGGCAAGGCTTCTAATTCGAGTTCTGTGTAGTTAAAGGGAAGGGCAAAAGTTTCTCTTGAGCCCGAAGCTGAAATTACATTTAGCTCAAAATGAAACCAGAAAAGCTGGTGTTTGGCCTGCCCGTCGCTACCAGAACCAATAAGCCGAGACAGGGAGTGAATCTTCATGGGCACTGTATTCAGATGGCCGGTGATCTGAGAAGATGGCACATTTGTACCCTAACAGACCACCTTAAATTTCATTTCAAACTGACCCTTTTTATAAGGGGAAGAAAAGTGGGGGTGAGGGGTTTGGAATTCGGTGGGAAGGTTAACCAGATAAAAAGCTGCAGCCTTCTCTTGTCTGTTAACCAGTGATTCTTTAGCTGTGTGCTGGGCAGTGGGCTCCTCACCCTGGAGCACAGGGGCTCAGACACCATCTTGACGGCATGCGGTCCAGCTGGGGCACGCAGGTGGGACTGCCTGGGGTCTCCTGGAGTCTGAGTGGGTCCCACCTTCCGTGCCTGAAACAATAGCTTTTAGACATGCATTGATTACTAAGCTTATTGATTATTACTTAAAAGTAAAATTTTCCAACTCTTGAGTCCCCTCCATCGCAAACAATCTATATACCACTAGGGCATACCTTTGGGGGGCTTGTTCTGAACCCTCACTGTCCCCTCCTCTGAAACTTCCCTGGAAAGTTCGCCTTCCTGAAGTTGGACCGATAGACCATTTTTTCACTGAACCCGTTCCAGTCTTGAGAAGAGTTTAGTTCAGTTAAACAGTTGTCCCAGTTCAGGAGGTGGTGACGCCAATGGTCTTCCACAGTTAGGCCTGTAGTGCAAGCAATCGGGTATTTAGTAAGAGGTGTCTCCGTGGAAATGGAAGAAAATTCGAGCAGACTGTAATCTTGGTTTCTCCGTTCTGAAGGCAGGCAGTCAAGAACATGTCTAGACGTCTGTCTCCTTATTTTCAGATGGGACAAATGCAGGCAGGGAGACTCTGGAAGAGTCTCTGGTAATGTCTCTGGTAATCTTTCTGCAGCAGACACTAAGATTGTCCTGTAGGATAGGGGAACTCAAGTGTTACAGATTTCAACTTTAGTTCCAGTTGATAGGCTTAAGTGGTTAACGCAAGTGGAACGCTGTTCCTGGAACTGGAATACACGCCCTCAGTGACTCGAGGAGGTGGACGAGCAATTCAACCCTTGTGCTCCAGGGGGCCTCGTATCTAAGCCACTGAGATATCCTTCCAGCATTTCAGTTGCTGCTCGTGGGAGCCCAGCCATGCCTCTCGTGCCTCCTGTACACTCCCTACCCGTCTTGTGGTGGTGATGTGGCTTCTTCCACCTGCCCATGGTTCTGAGGTTTCTCACCAGTACTAACTGTCGAGTTGGTTGTACAGGATGATTTTTCTGTAGTTTAGTTCCAGTTTGGTTCTGGGAGGTAAGTGTAGCTTCCACTTACACTTCTGCCATCTTGGGGCCATCCTTCCATCACTTATTTTTTTCTTTTTTAAATATTGTTCTATTACAGGTGTCTCGATTTCCCCCCATTGCTCACCCCTGCCCCTCCCACCCCCTCATTTATTTTTAGCTAGCAAAACTTTAAAGTTCTAAGTTACCAAAGAGATTTATAAAACCATTTAAGTATATATACAATATAATTATTGCTGAAGAGTTGACCTAAAAGAAACTTTTTATCCCCTTTATATTTATTTATTTAATTTATTTACTTTTAACAATTAAGTTTAGATTACTTATAAAAATTTCATTATACCAAGTTTCTCGCTGACAATTTTTGCAACAGAGATAACATGAACTTTGTAAACTAATAAACCCAGGTAAAATAAAAGTATCATTTATTGCTGATCATTCTAAATATACGCCTATTTAACCAAACCAAATGAAAATACCAACTTTAATATAAAATATTTGCCCAGAAAATATTAGTTCCTGTTGTGTGTATTTTTTAAAGTTGAGTTTTATTTTATTTATTTTATTTTTTACAGATTTTATTTATTTATTTTTAGAGAGAGGGGAAGGAAGGGAGAAAGAAAGGGAGAGAAACATCAGTGGGTGGTTGCCTCTTGCATGCCCCCTACTGGGGACCTGGCCGGCAACCCAGGCATGCACCCTGACTGGGAATTGAACTGGTTACCCTTTGGTTTGCAGGCCGGCACTCAATCCTCTGAGCCGCACCAGCCAGGGCTAGTAGTTTCTGTTATATATTTTTGAAAATTCTCATATAAGCACTTATTTACTTAAGCCGATTTAATAGAACTTGTTTTAAAAAATAAAGAAACGATATCATTCAGAGGCAGCAAATACACAGCACACATACGTAGGCTCAAACAGAAACCAACAGGGGTCAACTGGGCCCATTTAGCCTTTGTTACTGGAGCCTTTTAACCACATCAATGCCCAAACACAACGTTCATGGTTCAGACGTCCTTTTTGTCAGTACCCTTGTTATTTATGCCTCTCTGGATGCTGACCACATTGGAGTGTGGCTATTCAGGCCTTTCTTGTCTCTTCCTATCTTTGTACCCTCTGTGCCTGGCATGGTGCCTGGGGGAGTAGACTCTCCATGGAAGTTTGTGGAATCTACTTCAGTCCCTCATTCTGATAGGGGGACTCAAGAGTTAAAGATGTTAACCTTACTTGATAGGCTTAAGTGACTAATGCATTTGGAAAGCCCTATTCCAGGAATGGAATGAATGACCTACCTGACTCCAGGAGGCCAACAAGCAATTCAACCTCTGTGCCCCCGGGGGCCTGCAAGCTGGGAATGCCCGTGATGCAGATAAAGAATTGTTGATCAGCAGATAAAGAAGTGCTAGGAAAATTGCTGCCAAACTGCAATTCTTATCCAATTAACCTTTTTCCAAACCCCTTACCCTCTTTCCTTCCCATAAAAAGGTCACCTTGAAATGAGATGTTAATATGGTTTTTGAAGGTACATAACCCACTGGCCAGAGAGATTGCCAGCCATCTGAATAAAGCTCCCATAAAGATTTAATCCTCTTCTCCACTTACCGGTTCTGGTAGTGACAGGCAGCATGGACTTTGACTTTCCTGGCTTCAATTCTCTATGACTAGAGTTTAATTCCATTCATTTTGTAAAGATTAGAATGTCTCCAAAGAATCCTTTACATCACACGCATTCTTTCTGACTTCCACACCCACCTCCTCATTGATCTGTATAGGAGACTGTTCTGTGCAGTGTGGGCCCAGCTCCCACTCAGAAAGGCCAGTGAGGAGCAAGGTCTGGCGCACAGGACCCACACCCACAGATAGGTTCTCCTGTGGGGAATCAGGCCCTCATTGTACCTAGGCCGCTTTGAGACTTGCTTTTTGCTAAAACTCCCCCACCCTGAATTGAGGCAGCAAAGCTTACTGCATATCTTTAAAGTAACTTCCTAAAATCTATACTAAACCTTCCAAGGATGAGTGTAACCATCTTAACCACTTTATACCATTTACATTTGCAAATATCCTTCCTCTTTGATGTAATTAGCAATACCCTCTCCTTTGTTTTCTGTGAAAGGTAATGACCCAAAGCGAACCTGTGCTTAGTAAATGAGGACCATCCTCAATGTAATGTGCCCAGAAAAGCAGTAAAAGCCTGTCCAGGCAAGGGTTGAGGGGCTCTCCTCTTGAGAGAGTGGCCACGCCATCCCTTTTCCCCCACAGGACTCAGGAGCCCTTGTGTATTTATCTATTGCCGCCACAACACAGGATCCTGCTGGCTGGGATCCTCATCAATCTGCTCTTGTGAAGGTCACCAAAGACCTCCACAAAGACCTCCACAGACGCCTGGATACTTTCTCATCCTCATGCTTCCAAGCTCTCCGTGGCACAGGTCACAGTGCCCTCCCTTCTTCTTCACTCACTCTTTCCTCTTGGCTTCTGGGTATCCAGTCTGCTGCTTTCCTCCTGCTTCTCCAGACTCTCCTGGGCCTCAGGGCGCTCTGTCCTTCATTCTCGTCTCTCTCTAGTTCCTTTCCAGAATGGCCTTGTCTATTCCTGTAGCTTAAAATACAATCTCCATCTTTAGTTCTCAGCTCCAGATTCAAATCCTTACCAACCTAAGTGAGTTAATTTGATCACGTAGATGATTCTTAGGTGTCTCAGGCACTCAAAGCCTAACAGTTGACTCTGAGTTTCATCTCCGAAGCCTTACTTCCTTCATTCTTGCCCCTTTCAGGGAAAGGAACAGCAATCATGGAGATTCCCTTCCTGGGGTCGTGGGAGCCACTTATCCAGGAAGAAAGTATCTTAAAAGAGGAGTGCAGTCTAGTGATGTCTACCTGTCATGGACTCCTACATGCAACCTGGACTGGAAAAAGACCAGGCTCTTTCACCTGCTGTTCAACGCCCAGCATGATCTGGCCTAGCCTACACCTCCAGCCTCATCTGCCATGCTGCCCGGAGTTAGAAATAGGCACATCATGGTTTACAGTCTGGCCCACCACATGCGTTGTACAGCCTATGAGCAAAGAATAATTTTTATACTTTAAAATCATTGAGAAAAACAAAATGATAATACTGTTTTGTAACAAATGAAAATCATATGAAATTCACATTTCAGTGTTCGTAAATTAAGTTGTATTGGCACCTGGCCACACTCACATTATCATCAGTGGTTGTTTCCCAGCTACAGTGGCAGAGTTGAGTGGTTGTAACGGAGAACTTATGACCTACAAAGCCTAAAATATTTACTATGTGACCTCCTACAGAAGAAGTTTGCCGACCTCTTGCTATAATCCGAATGTCTGTGTCTCCCCCGAGTCCGTCTGGTGAAGCCCCAACCTGCAATGTGATGATATGAGAAAGCGGGGCCTTTCGAAGGTGATCAGGTCACGACGGGGAGCCCCCACTTGGGATTAGTGTCCTTATCAAAGAGACCCCAGAGAGCGACCTCACCCCTTCTGCCGTGTGAGGACACAGCCACAAGATGCCACCTATGATCCAGGAAGCAGGTCCTGCTCACCAGACCCCAAATCTGCCAGAGCCTTGGTCTTGGACTTCCCAGACTCCAGAATGGTCAGTGGGGTCTCTGGGCTGCCAGGCTAGATGCCTGGTTAGGCAGAGCATGGCCTTAGGGCTCTGCCCCACCTTCTCTGCTCCCATGAACCCAAGCAGGAGAACCAGGGAAGCGCACTGGTTTCTGTATCTTCACCAGGCAGGTGCCAGTTATGCTGGATTCACCAGGCAGAGAAATGGAGTGGGAGCAAAGATGCAAACCTGGCTGGTGTGGGCTGTGGGGTCTGCGTTCTCCTCCAGGACTACAGAGTAGGCGGTGAAGCCAGAGCTGCACTCTCTCTTCCTTCTGCCACTACTGTCTTCTGAAACACACCATGTAGCTGCTATTTCAACATGCAATTGTTTCTATCTTCTGTGAAGTCACCAGGGTGCACAAAGAGAGGGGAAGGCATGGGGCTGGGGCTGGGCACAGATCAGGAGAGTTTAGGAGGGTTGGGTGGAGGAGGTTTTGAGTGGCTCACCCAATGCGCACCTCTGTGATTTTGAGTTTTCCTCAGAAAAGAAGCTTCCCTAGAAAGTGAGTAACACAGGCCTCATGCCCCACCCCTGCAGGCTCCAGTTCACAAGCTATTTCTGTTCTGCTGTTATAACAACAAACCCATACTTCCCGACTGAGCCACTAAGTGTGGCTTGAGGAGGAGCAAGTCCAAGGGCAGAGGGCCCATCTTAGGCCAGGAATGAAGGGTGACCCACCTGGCTTGGTCAAGTGTGGGGAAAAGGGCCCCTGCTCCCAGGCCTCGACCCTGCTCCCCCATCTCTAAGCTGCGGAAAGCTGAGGGCCTGCCTGGCACTTGCTGAGCATCCACTGAGAGTCAGATCCCGTGTTAGGCCCTTCGCCTGCCTTATTTCATGCCCCCTCATGCCCAACTCCACAACGTAGCTACTGTGAGCTCCTTCATTCAGAAATGTACACTGAGGCTCAGAGACACTACGTAGTGATGTGAATGTACGTGCCTGCCCAGGGCGGTATCATGTTCAGCTGCAGGCCTGCTGGGCACCACAGCTGGGGGTCTGTGTAGCTCTGAGGTCCTGTTGCCAGGAGTTCACACGGGAGTCAGTAAGTGGTAGAAGCACCAAGCTAGGGCTGCGTGGGCCAGACCACTCATGTGCCTTCGCATCAACAAAGCAGAGCACACCCCAAATGAGAAGTTTGGGAGAAACGATTAATTTTTAAAAATCACTGTAGTGTCCTAATGGAAAAGCTCAGACCATTGAGAGACCTCCTTACTCTCATTTTGCAGTTTAGAACTAGCTGTATTTTAATTTGTACGTGGTAAGTGGAAGGCACCTTATTATTTTCCGGGCTTAGGGCCCCTCAATAAAGGTCTTCATTGACCTGGCCAAGCTCCAACTCCTAGGCTCTGCAGGGAATCGCTCTTCCCCACCCTCTGTGTCCGCTTTGATAACTTAGCAAAGACGGCCTGTTCACTCTCTTGTGCCGTGCTTTGCACACCACGTGGGGAACAAAGCAGCTTCCACTCCCCTGTTGGCTCTTGGGGACAATCACATATGCTGACTTGCTTTGTAAACTTGAAAGTGCTGCATACTTGGCTTCCAAGCACGATAGACCTTCCTCTCCACCTCCTCCTACATGAAACAGCCCATGAGCAGAGCAGACAGGATCACTCCCTCATCTGAACAGGTGCAGCTCGGGGGCGTGACAGCTGTTAGTCGAGGCCCCCAGGATAGGAATCAGTCTGATCCCCCAGCACCAGCACAGGCCCGGGTGCACGGCAACCACTAAGGAAGTGTGGTTCGAGGGTTTCGAATTGATGAACTGAATTGAACTCAGTCACTACAGAGCCACAGGAGTCCCCGTTTTTCTGAGAGAGGGCAGAGGAGTTCCCTGAGTATATTCCAATGAGCTGATCTCACCATCGGCTTCTTCCTTGAGTGGGCGTCCCATCCCTGCTCCCATGCCATCATCCCACCAGTGTCCCTGCTCCCCTCAGTCTGCTCTCTGGTTAGGACATGGTTTCCCTCACTTGCTCTTCCTACCTGATACCCAGCTGCCCCTCCGTGACCCCATAAGGGGAAAGGACGTGGGCTTTGGAGTCTTGCAGGCTGGGTTCAAATACAGGCTCTTACACTTACCATCTGGCATGACAGACAAGTAGTTCTCCCCTCATAAGCCTCAGTTTCCCTACCTGTAAAATGGGAGATTGGGTTGTTGGGGTTATTAGAACACAAAAATGCATTCACATGGCTTGGCACATACTTACAATTTAAAATATCTTTCCTTTAAACAAAATCTGTTATTGATGCTTAGTAAGCACTTGATTCTACTAGAGACAGGTATAAGGAAGACACAGTACCTGCCCCTAAGAACTCTAGAAGGGGAGAGACACACATAAAGAGAACTGCACGCTCTGGAGTGGAGAGGCGGGTCCCAGGCAGCTCAGACAGGCTTCCTGAGGCCTGGGGTCATGGACAGGTCAGGGCGGGCTGCTGCCAAGCAGGAAGTTTTCTCCTTGAAGCTCAGGTTTCAAGACATCTTCCAAGGTCCTGTCTGTAATTTTGATTCATAATTTTTTATTATTTTCTTTAAAGAGCTCTCCACATTATATGCGTTAGGCCACTTAAACATGAATATCCCTCAGCCGACTCTCATAGAGCCTGCTTCTCTGGGGGACTGCTGCCAGGGTTTTCTAACATCCTCACGTTCCCTGCTCCCATCGCCAGCAGGGTGCCACTCGCTCAGCCCTAGCCCCAGAAGGCACCTCTCTGGGGGTACTGGGCAGGGCCTCCGCCCCCTGCCTGGCGGGGCTGTATGGTCCCAGATGGGCTGTGAGCTCCCTGAGGGTGAGGGTTCTTCCAAACACCCTCTCAAGGCCTTGCCTACAGCAAGTCTCAGTGAACTCTCATGCCTAAGGCCTCCCCATGCTGGGGAGCAGGCTGGGTGTGGTGGAAAGGGAGTCAAACTGACTGAAACCCGGAGGTGGGCATGCGCCGAGGCTTCTTTTGGGCAGAGATACCCCTTCCCCTACTCAGGGATCCCTGTGTTGGTGGAAAGGCTGGAACACATTGGCAAACAAACATTTCATACTCGAGTGGCTGGGATGAAAAGGAAGCCTCCAAACCGTTTTGACCTGAAAAGTGAAGCCTAAATGTGCTGGGAGTGGGGAGGATGCACTCAGCCAAGAGCTTCTGTGTTGATTATGGATCTCTTCCCATGTCCACCTGACCTCTTTGGATAGGCCTGCCTAGTGTCCCCTGGCTGGTGGCGAGATGCCCAAGGCCCCAGCACTATACCTGACCCTGCAAGGGTCAGATTCTCTGGATAGGGTTCAAGTGCTGGGCAGTCCAACAGGTGCTGTTGACGGGAGAGACCTGGTTCTTCTTGCTGACGCATGTAAAGACTTACAGGTCAGCAAATCTAGTAGCGTGTAATCAGTTTATTAGTGACCCGCTCCCATGGAAGAGAACGGGACTGGGCAGAGGGCGGGGTGAAAGGCAAAGTTTCAGGGCAAAGCAGGGCGGCAAAAGTAAGAGTGGCTGAAGACCAGGGTGGCACACTCCCGGGCAGCCTGAGGCCGGGTGGCCAGAGGCACAGTGGCCTGAGAGCCAAGAGCGCCTGGAGCCCCCCGAGAGAGGGAGAGAGAGTCCTTTGTTCTGAGGACTTACACAGTTGGTGGGAGAGGAGAAAAAAGTTACATATTGATTAACAGGTAAGTGTGGTGCCAGCTTTCCTGGGGGGATGTGACTACCCAAACTCAGGTATGTGTGGGGGTCTGTTAGCCCGAATCCTTATCTTGCTCCAGACCCCATTTGTTCATCTTGTTGTAAAACAGGCACCTGACAGGAGGCAGTTAATTAAAACTGAGGCACTTTCCAAAGTTATTTATGGGCTCTTTCTATAAGCACCAGGGACTCCCTCATAAAACAGATAGTGACCAGAGGTAGACAATTAACCAAAGTTATTTATGGGCTTCTTCTGTGGGCACCGTGGACCCTCTCCCACATTCAGGCCTTGGGGGGAAAGCAGTTTCAAGGCCTTCTTTCCAGATAGTGGAAATGCTACATAGAATTTCAAGGACTTCCCTTCTTTCTTGCTAAATAGTGTTTCTTGTGATATTGGAACACCTGGCAATATTATCAGACCAGGCTCAGGCCTGCTGAGCTAGTGTGTGAGACCTGTCTCCTTCCTCCCTGCCTCAGTTTACTATTTAATCTACCTAATTGGTAAAAGGCATTTCCTGGCAACCAGGATGCTAGACGCTGGTCGGGAAGAGTATTGCAGTCTCAGAGTTCTTCCTGTGCTGTCTCCTGCCTCAGTGCCAGCAGCTGTGCAGACTTACAAGCACGAAGCTGGAGTAGGCTGGCTGATCATGGTCTAGTAGGCCTCCCTGCATAGGTGCCAACCCAAGAGCTGCTCAGGAATACTGAGGTGGCGGAGGAGTCACCGCTCTGGGGGCGATGAAAGGCAAGCGCCTGCGTTTCCAGCCAGGTACACAGGGCAAAGATGCACAGCGGTGGCCCACACTTAAACCCAGCACTGTCCACGCTTACTTGCTTCAGTCCTTCCCGAATCATTGAATAATTCATGCTAAAAGCCATTAGGAGCTCTTCCCTCTCCCCAATTTCTGTTGAAGACAGAGGGTTGGGGGCATAGCAAAGAGAGGGCCAGCGAAGTGGAGGCCAGTGGGGTCGGGACATTGCCTACACAGAGGGATGGAGCAGTAAGTAAATATACTGAGGACAGTGGGAGCCAGATTTCTCGCGTTTGAAAGGGAAGTTGCAATCATGGAAAGGGAAGAAGCTAGAATGGATCCTGTGGTGGTGGATTGAAAATTGAGGTATTGATGTAACTGGCTCATGATTTTCAACATATGGATGTAGAAATCAATATAAATATATGCACATACACACACTCATTCTCTCTAGCTCTGACCAATGACAGGCCCTGGGAACAGCAACCTCCCAAGAGAAATGGGTAAACCTCGCACCTAGATTTGTTTCTAAATGCCATTTTCCGCCAAAAGGAACCAGGGCTCCTTGGAGAAATGGCTGACTCCAGGGCTGGTGATGGGCAAGTAGAACATCTGAGAAATCTGATTGGTTCAAACAATTAAAAAATACTCAGACAAGGATGGCACATGTCAAAATGAAACAAGATAATATCCAGGATGCATAAGGAACTCCTACACATGAAAAAAAACAAAAAAACAAAAAAACAAAAAAACCCAACCCCAGCACAATTAAAATCTTAAACTGCTGTGACTCCAAAGAAGATAAAGGAATGGCCAGTAAGCCCATGAAAAGAGGTTCAACATCTCTAATCACTAGGGAGATGCAAATCAAAACCCCAAACAGGCACCACCTCATACCGATTAAGATGACTACTATTTAGAAACAGAAAATAACAAATATTGGGAAGGATGTGAAGAAATTGGAACCCTTTTCATTGCTGGTGTAGCTGCTATGGAAAACAGTGTGGTGGTTCCTCACAAAACTGAAAATAGAATCACCATATAATTCAGCAGTTTCACTTCCGGGCATATGACTAAAAGCACTGAAAGAGGCGACTCAGAGAAGTATTTGTAGCAATATTTGTACTCTCATGTTCACAGCAACATTTACAATGGCCAAAAGGTAAAAGCAACCTAAGTTTTCATCAAGGGAAGAATGGATAAACATTTAAGGAAGAGCTAACCCCTATCCTTCTCAGACTACTCCAAAAAATCCAAGAAGAGGGAAAATTCCCAAACTCTTTTTATGAAGCCAGTATCAACCCAAAATCAGATAAAGACACATCAAAGAAAGAAAATTACAGGCCAATATCACTGATGAACATAGACTCTAAAATCCTCAACAAAATATTAGCAAACAGCATCCAGCAATACATTGAAAAGATCATACACCATGATCAAGTGGGATTCATCCCAGGGATGCAAGGATGGTACAATTTTCGCAAATCAGTAAACATAATACATCATATAAACTAAAGGAAAGACAATAATCACATGATCATATCAATGGATGAGGAAAAAGCGTTTGATAAAGTACAGCACCCATTTCTGATAAAAACACTCAGCAAAGTGGGAGTACAGGTAGCATTCTTCAACATGATAAAGGCCATATATGAGAAACCTAAAGCCAGCATCATACTCAATGGCAAAAACTGAAAGCTTTCCCACTAAGATCAGGAACAAGACGAGGATGTCTGCTTTTACCACTTCCATTCAACATAGTATTGGAAGTTCCAGTCAGAGTGATCAGATAAGAAAAAGAAATAAAGGCACCTAAATTGGAAAGGAGGAAGTAAAGCTGTCACTATTTGCAGATGATGTGATAGTGTACAAAGAAAACCCTATAGATTCCACCAAAAACTACTTGACCCAGTAAATGAGTTCGGTGAAACAGGAGGATACAAAGTCAATATTCAGAAATCAAGGGCATTTTTGTACAGCAACAACAAAATATCAGAAAGAGAAGTCAGGGAAAAAAATCCATTTGCTATAGCAATAAAAAAAAAAAACACAAAAACCCTAGGAATAAACCTAACCAAGGAGATAAAAGACCTGTACCCAGAAAACTACACAACACTGAAGAAATTAAAGAAGACACAAATAAATGGACACATATACTGTGTTCATGGATTGGAAGAATTAACATCATCAAATTGTCCACACTACCCAAAGCAATCTATAGATTCAATGCAATCCCTATTAAAATACCAATAACATATTTCACGGATATAGAACAAACAGATCAAAAAATTATATGGAACAATAAATGACCTTGAGTAGCTGCAGTGATTTTGAGAAAGAACAAAGTAGGAGGAATCACAATACCTGATATCAAACTATATTACAAGACCACATTAATCAAAACAGTCTGGTACTAGCATAGGAACAGACACATAGATCAATGGAACAGAATAGAGAGCCCAGAAATAAAGCCATGTGTCTACGGTCAATTAATATTTGACAAAGGAAAAAAAATATTTGACAAAGGGGGCAGGAGCATAAAATGGAGTAAAAATAGCCTCTTCAACAAATGGTGTTGGGACATCTGGACAGCTACACGCAAAAACCAGAAACTCGACCACCAACTTACACTATCCAGAAAAATAAACTCAAGGTGAATAAAAGACTTAAATATATAAGTCATGACACCATAAAAGTCCTAAAGGAGAACATAGGAAGGAAAATCTCACATATTCCACACAGCAATATTTTCACCGATATGTCCCCTAGAGCAAGGGACATAAAGGAAAGAATAAACAAATGGGACCTCATCAAAATAAAAAGCTTCTGCATGGCTAAAGAGAACAGCATTAAAATAAAAGAGAACCAACCATATGGGAAAATATATTTGCCCATGGTACCTCAGACAAGGGTTTGATCCCCAAAATATATAAAGAACTCACATGACTCCACTCCAGGAAGATGAAGAACCCAATTATAAAATGGGCAAAGGACTTGAACAGACACCTCTCCAAGGAGGACATACAGAGGGCCAATAGGCATACAAAAGGATGCTCAGCATCACAGCCATCAGAGATGCAAATTAAAATCACAATGAGATACTATTTCACACTGGTCAGAATAGCCATCATAACAAATCAACACATAACGAGTGCTGGCAAGGATGTGGAGAAAAGGGAACCCTAGTGCACTGTTGTTGGGAACGCAGACTGGTGCAGCCACTGTGGAAAACAATAGGGAATTCCCTAAAAAAACTGAACATGAAAGTACTTTTTGACCCAGCAATTCCACTGCTGGAATTATACCTTAAAAATCCTGAAATACCAACTCAAAAGAACCTATGCACCTCAGTGTTCATAGCACCACCATTAACAATAGCCAAGTGCTGGAAGCAACCGAAGTGCGCATCAGTAAATGAGTGAGTCAAAACACTGTGGTACAGGGGGAACCAAGATGGCGGCGTAGGTAGACACACTGCGCCTCCTCGCACAACCAGAACTGACAGAGAATCGAACAGCAAGGGGGACCAACACCAAGAAAATAGAAAATAACCATTCATTCAGACTGGTAGGAGGGGCGGAGACGGGCACCAGGGTGGAGAGGACTCTGGTGTCTGTGGCGGGACTGAGACTGGCGGAGTGTGGGACAAATGGCGCAGGCAGTCCGAGCACTAGCGGACCCTGCGGCCCCACATTTGCACAGATAAACCCAGAGGGCTGGACTCAGAGTGGCGGAGAACGGGGCAGGCAGAGTGGCGGGTAGCACCCCGCAGCACCACATTCGCCCACAGATAAACCCGACAAACGACAGGGAGCGAAGCAAACCGCGTAACCCAGGGCTCAAGCTCAGGGAAATAAAGCCTCAAACCTCTGATTGAAAACGCCCGTGGGGGTTGGGGCGGCAGCAGGAGAGACTCCCAGCCTCACAGGAGAGGTCATTGGAGAGACCCACAGGGGCCTAGAGTGTGCACAGGCCCACTTACTCGGGAACCAGCACCAGAGTGGCCCAGTGTGATTGTGGGTATCGGAGTGGAAGATTGAAATCCGGAGGAGAGTGAGGCGGGCGCCATTGCTCCCACTCGGCCCCTCCCCCACTTACAGCGTCACAGCGCTGCGACCAGCATTACCCCGCCCCGGTGAACACCTAAGGCTCCGCCCCTTAAAGTAACAGACACGCCAAGAGAAACAAACAAAAAAAATGGCCCAAATGACAGAACACTTCAAAGCTCCAGAAAAAATACAACTAAGCGACGAAGAGATAGCCAACCTATCGGATGCACAGTTCAAAGCACTGGTTATCAATATGCTCACAGACTTGGTTGAATCTATTCGAAAAACAGATGAAAAAATGAAGCCTATGCTAAGAGAAACAAAGGAAAATGTACAGGGAACCAATAGTGATGAGAAGGAAACTGGGACTCAAATCAATGGTGTGGACCAGAAGGAAGAAACAAACATCCAACCAGAAAAGAATGAAGAAACAAGAACTTGGAAAAATGAGGAGAGGCTTAGGAACCTCCCGGACGCCTTGAAACGTTCCAACATCCGAATTATAGGGGTGCCAGAAGGAGAAGAGGAAGAACAAAAAATTGAAAACTTATTTGAACAAATAATGAAGGAGAACTTCCCTAATCTGGCAAAGGAAATAGACTTCCGGGAAGTCCAGGAAGCTCAGAGAGTCCCAAAGAAGCTGGACCCAAGGAGGAACATGCCAAGGCACATCATAATTACATTACCCAAGATTAAACGCAAGGACCTACATCCAAGATTACTGTATCCAGCAAAGCTATCACTTAGAATGGAAGGGAAGATAAAGTGCTTCTCAGATAAGGTCAAGTTAAAGAAGTTCATCATCACCAAGCCCTTATTATATGAAATGTTAAAGGGAGTTACCTAAGAAAAAGAAGATCAAAAATAGGAACAGTAAAAATGACAGCAAACTCACAGTTATTAACGGCCACACATAAAACAAAAACGAGAGCAAACTAGGCAAACAACTAGAACATGAGGGTTGTCATTAAGGGAGTGGGAGGGGGAGAGAGGGGGAAAGGTACAGAGAATAAGAAGCATAGATGATAGGTGGAAAATAGACAGGGGGAGGGTAAAAATAGTGTAGGAAATGTAGAAGCCAAAGAACTTATAAGTATGACCTATGGACATGAACTATAGGGGGGGAATGTGGGAGGGAGGGGAGTGGGCAGGATGGAGTGGAGTGGGGGGGGGAATGGGACAACTGTAATAGCATAATCAATAAATATATTAAAAAAAAAAAAAACACTGTGATACATTTACACAATGGAATACTACGCAGCAGAAGGAAAGAAGGAGCTCCTACTCTTCACAATAGCATGGATGGAACTGGAGAGCATTATACTAAGTGAAATAAGCCAGGCAGTGAAAGACAAATGCCATGTGACCTCACCTATAAGTGGAAAGTAATCAACAAAACAAACAAGCAAGCAAAATATAAGCAGAGACATGGGAATAAAGAACAAACTGACAGTAACCAGAGGGGAGGGGGAAGAGGGATAATGGGTGAAAATAAGGGAAGAGTCATCAAGGAACATGTATAAAGGATACATGGACAAATCCAAAGGGGGGTAGGATCAAGGGTGGGAGACAGGAATAAGTGGTGTGGGGGAAGTGGTGAGGGGAAAATGGAGACAACTGTACTTGAACAATAATAAAAAATAAATAAATAAATAAATAAAGAGAGATGAATGGATAAGTGGTATAAATGCAAAATGTGGTATATACATACAATGGAATATTATTCAGCCTTAAAAAGGAAGAAAATTCATGCCCTGGCTGTTGTGGCTCAGTAGATTGAATGCCGGCCTGTGAAGGAATGCTCGCCTGTTTGATTCGCAGTCGGGGCACATGCCTGGGTTTCAGGCCGGGTCCCCAGTGGCGGGCATTGAGAGGCAACCACATATTGATGTTTCTCTACCTCTCTTTCTCCCTCCCTTCCCCCAGTCTAAAACATAAATAAATGAAATCTTTAAAAAATTAAAAGAAACAGAAAACCCACAAGCACATATATAGTTTTATATGCACCCAAAGATTGTATCCTCTTGTTGTATCAATCCCTGTAGTAGTCTATAGCGACCTTCTTTTTCTCTTGTTACGGTATCTGCTTTGAAGTCTATTTTATCAGATATAAGTATCACTACACTATGTTTGTTTATTTCCATTTACATGGAATATTTTCCTTCATTCTTTCACTTTCAGCCTTTGTGAATCTTTTCTTCTGAGGTGGGTCTCTTATAGAGAGCATGTATAAAGGTCATAATTTCTTAGCCTTTCAGCTACCCTATGTCTTTTTACATTTAATTCATTTACATTTAAGGTTATTATAGGTAGGTACCTATTTATTGCCATTCTTTACTATACATATGTTCCTCTCTCTCTGTCTTCTTAAATCAGTCCCTTTAACATTTCTTGCAATGTTTGGTGCTAATTAACTACTGTAGCTTTTTTCTTGTCTGGAAGCTCTTTGTTTCTCCTTCAATTTTACGTGATAGCTTTTCTGAGTAGAGTAGCCTTGATCACATGTCCTTATTTTTCACTTTGAATACTTAATGCCGATCCTTTCTGTCATTGGGGGGGCTCCACCTGCGGGGGGGCCCCCCGTCTGCCATGGATAAGAATAAGTCTACCAAGACATGATCTGCTTGGGGAGGAAAGATGGCCAATCTCTCAAAGGAGAAGGGCCAGGAGCCTGTTCCTCAGTGGGCTTTTATTGGGTTCAATTTGCACAGGAATACAGGGAAAGCTCATCAATCATTGTCAGGCAGTAAGGATGAAACAATAGGTAACATACAAAGAACTCTGAGGGCTTATTCTCAGTCAGGGTCAGTTAGCTAAAGGGCTATAAAACTTTGGGGAACAAACTCATTTCATGCTTGGACCCTTATCAGAAAATTGAGGGCATTCTCAGCAAAGCAGGTTTCACAGGGTTTTATGCATTCTTTCTTAGGCCTGATTGCCCCGGGGAACTACCAGGTCTAGCCTAGGGCTGCACCACCCTCTGTCATTGTTTCAGGCTTAAGTCAGGCAGGGGAAGTAAGGTAGCCAAGAGATTAGGAGACTTCTTGCAGACAGAATGAGGACTCAGGCTATGTCAAAGCTGAGGGGTGAGGGTCCATCACTCCCTTTTTCTATAGCCCCCCAAGTCCTTCCCTGAGGGCCACTTCATGACCATGCCTGTCTTAGGTCATCCCTCCCTTGAGGAATCTTACCCGTCATTGGCTAACTGTTCAGGCTCGGGGCCAAGCAGGGTGAAGGAAAGGGGGCAGAGGCGGTGCCCCTGCCAGGGAGATAAGCTTTGTCTCCTTAGTGGCTTATCGTCCCAAGGTCTCTCACTCAGCCTTAGCCATGGGCGGTTCCCAACATGTCATGAAGTGTTTCTGTTGAGAAATAAGCTGATAGTCTTATGGGAATGCCCTTGCAGGTAACTGTCTCTCTCTTGCTGCCTCTAAGATTCTCTCTTTGTCTTTACCCTTTGCCATTTTCATTATGATGTGTCTTGTGTGGGCTTCTTTGGGTTCATCATACTCAGGACCGTCTCTGCTTCCTGAACTTGTGTGACTTTTTCCTTCACCAGGTTAGGGAAGTTTTCTGCCATGATTTCTTCAAACAGGTTTTCTATCCCTTTTCTATTCTATGCTTGATGTTGTTCCAGAAGTCCCTTAGACTTTCCTCATTTAAAAAAAATTCTTTTATCTCTTTGATGCTCTGCCTAGATTTTTCTGTTTTCTTTTTCTCTAAATTGCTGATTTGATCCTCTGCTTCATCTAATGTGCTGTTGACTCCCTAGTGTGCTATTCATTTCAGATATTGTATTCTACATGTCTTACTGGTTCTTTTTTATGGTTTATGGTTTTAAACTCAAGCGAGGCAGCCATGTGTGGTCTCTTAACCATGCAGCTTGGGAAGGGGAGCTCTGGACCATGTGGCTCGAAAGGAGAGTAGGAGAGCCATGAGAGGTGCTCACTCTCCCTCTCTCCCTCTGTCTCTAAACCATGCAACCTGGGAAGGAGAAGTGTCTCCTGACCATGTGGCTTGGGAGCAGTCTTGGCCATGCAGTTTGAAAGGATGCAGAAGGACCCCCCCTGAGGAGGGGCCATATGGTTTTGGATTAAGAGCAGGAGCCTAGCCAAGCACGGATGACTGGGAGGAGCCAGAATGTTAAAATGGGAATCTGCCTAGCTAAGCTACAGACTTCTATTTCTTTTCCTGAGAGACAGTACCTCTGATTGGCCTGGTTTGGCAAGGGGAGGCAGGACTGAGTATGTTTATGGGTGTTTAGTTTTAAGGGACTTTGCAACTTAAAAATAGAATTCTGCCATTATTCTGAATCTGTATGACTTCTGAATAAATAGTTCCTTTCCTTTTCATAACACTGTGGCATTGAGAGTCACAGTTCTTTTTCATGGCAGGCAACAGAACCCAGGGGGTTCTGTACAAACTCTATCGTTGACCTCACTCATCTACATGGTGGACACATGATGGACACATGACCATGGGCTTTTAAGAATACTAGGAAAGCTTCCTGATTCAAATGCTGTCTTGTATGACCACCTAAAGTCCCACCATTAGCTGTCTCTTCCTTTGAAACAGCCCTCGCTCAGGCTGGTCTGAAATTTTATCAGCTGGTTGTTCACTAAATCTTCTTCCTCTGGCCAGGGAGGCCCCTGGTTATTGCTACCACAAGTGAATGAAGGCAGTGCAGAGAAACTGTCCTCATTCACCGTTTTCTGGGCAGCACCCACTCCCTGGCCCTCTCTGACTATGTCCTCTTTAGCAGTTCATACCTGAGGCTGGAAACCCCATTCCTGGGCTAGTCCCACAGTTTGATTGAGGAACCTGACATCACAGACCTGTCCACTCCAGACTGCAACTATTCTCCTGGGAGGATGGAGGGAGGCTCATAGGGAATCTCTATGTCCCTGAATCTACAAGGTTCCCTGGAGGTCTGGGTTTGGGAGAAGTAGGGGAGCAAGAGGGGCATGATGGCAAGAGTGAGCCGGCAGCCGTGTGCAAGGGTGGCTCTCTGGTTTTCATGGGAGCAGGCCTCCCTGGACCAGTGTAATAAGCGAATCTGTGCCTCTACTACCTTCCCCCAGGAAGGATTCACTGGACTTGGTATAAGGGAATTAAGGCTTTAGCCTTCAAGGAGAAGGGCTCTTGGCTCTAAGTTCTGTGGCTATATGACCACATTTCTATGCCCCTGTGTCCATGCCGACTGCTGCAGGCCCTGACGCATGGCAGCATGACCTGCTGCCAACAGCCTCCCTAGAGAGGCGGGTATGTGGGCCATTTACCTGTGTCCTCTGGGGGACCTGAAAAGCAGTACTTCGGAGGTGTGGGGGGTGTGTGTAGGTCAGCAGGAAGAGATGCCCCAGATGGATCTGAGCCCAGTAGGATTGGCAGTGGGTCTGGCTGAGATCCCCAAACCCAAGGAATATTAGTTCATACTCCCATTTCAAGCTCAGAGAGAACAGGCATCTTACTCACTGTCACACAGCATGTCAGCAGCAGAGCTGAGACTAGCCTGTGGCCTCCTGGTCCAGGACTCATCACTGATTGCTTCAGCTACCCCCTGCAGTGCCTTTTCTTCTTGTCTCCCAGCCCCAGAAGAGGGTCCTGTGGTTGGTGTGAGAATCTTCCCAACAGCCTTTTGCATTTGGACAGATTGGGTGGCAAGGTAGGATCTTATGTTTGGCCCAAAGGGGGATTCTGACAGGTCTGGTCATGTGTCATGGGCCATCGAGACTACCAAAAGGAGCTTCTTTGCAGGAGGGCCTTCTGCTATAGGAAAAGTGGGCTGGCTTTTATAACCCTGCAAGAGAGCCACCTGGCATGGAAGGCTGGGACAGGGTCGTAGTCTGGGTCTAAGTGGGTGTGTTGGCCCTTGAGCAATTTTGGATGTGTATCCAAGACCTGTCCAGAGAGGGATCATGGGACAAGAGCTTCGCAGTGCAGCTGATGGCTCTTTGAGTCCTGGGTGAAACGGAGTCCCAGTGGGGAGAAAAGCCTTCCCTTGTCTGTCTGCTCAGAGCTCAGCCCAGCTTTAGCGCAGTGGAGATGGCAGGGAACCCGCTCTGTAACTTTGAGGGTAGGAGTTTCGGCGGATGGTGAGAGACAGACTCCAGGGGCAGAAGACATCATAAGCAGGGTGGAGAAGGAGAAGAAGGTGGTGTCAGCGGCTAACAGACTGATTCACTAGCTTGTGTGAAACACTGGGAATGGTGAAGGCTGCAGGCACTGGGGGTCCTGTGTCAGCCCTAGTGCCATTGGTGTCACTCTCACAGTCAGGCAGCTCCTTCTCTGTGTCTGCTGAGCCCAGGGCCAGTGCTGAAGCAAACACCCACCCTAAGGAATCTGGAGAAGGCAGTGTTTAACCCTCCTAAAGGAGTTGCTAAAGGGGGGAGGTCAGGCCTCAACATGACCTGAGCGAAGGGGAGGCCTTTTGCCTAGGCATTATACGGCCCTGCTCCAGCCTGGCCCGCACTCACCAGGGCCACCCTGAGTCTCCTTGGGGCCTTGGAGCCTGGTTGCAGAGCCTGGCTCAGCATGAGTGACGAGCCTCAGAAAGACCTCAGTCTCCTTCTTAAGACCGTGTATTAGGCACTGCTCCATTGTCCAGATGGGGACAGTGAGGCCCAGCCTGCTCCGCCCTGCCTCCTGGCACTAATTAGCAGGAGGCAGAGCTTTTTGAGGTTTGAGCCAGAAGGGCAGGGGGAGGGTGACAGCTGGCTCCTCCCTCAGGGCCCCAGGCTAGGAGAAGAATCTGTTCTGGTCACAGCTGCCTTCCATTGGGCTGCTTGGGCTGAGCTCAGGGCCTTGAGGTCCTTGGGATGCTGCTTTCTGTTTATTTTCTGCCTGGTTCTGCAGGTGCTGTGGTTTCTGCTTGGAAGGGCTGCCGTGGGAACTTAGAGGCCTGCTCTGGGGTCTGGGCTGTCTCGATAGAAGAGTCCCTGAATTCTACTGTGGAATATGGGCTCAGCTCTGCCTCCTCCAGCTGCTGCTTCTGCCTGAGCTGATTTAGAGTGAGTAGGTGGCCAGATCCTCCAGGATGTGAGCCAGAGTAATCTTCTAGTCCAGGCTCCTCACCTTCTGTTTCACACATGGGGAAACTGAGGACAGAGGTAGGCAGGAATTTGTCCAAGGCCCCTCCTAGCTCAGGGCAGACCTGGGACTGGACCTAAACCAACTGGTTTCCAGCTCAGGGAGCTAGCTATCTATGGGGCTTGAAATCCCCTTATCCCTTCGGGTTTCGATGGTGTGGGGTGCACACCCAGGGTCACCTGCAGCCCTGAGTTTCCAGTGACTCACTCTGGAAGGAGCCTGGCCTTCCTTTTTCACTGTGCCCTGGCTCACACCTTACGGCCCAGGCTCTGGGCAGAAATGTTCCCTGGGTCCTGTCAGTGGCCTGGCTGCTGAGGGAGCCCATCCCACCCCTGGGCACCTGACCTGCTGCTGAGAAGGCTGCAGCACTCCGCCCCAGGGCCCGCCCCACTGTGCTACGTCCAGGAACCAGAGTTTGGGTTTGAATTCTAGCTCCCTCTGTTTTGCCTTGGCTGAGCAGCCCTAGGCACTAATCACCCCAGCACCCTGTGCCTCAGTCTGTAAAATGGACTTATAACACCCCCACAGAGGCTGATGGCAACAGAAGGCTGTGTGAGCTATACAGTACTCAGTGCACACTGGGAGGTGAGGCCACTGGCCATGGACTTGCTGAAAGCAGCAGCTGGGAAGAGGCTGAGGTCCCTGCTGGCCCAGACGCCTTGCTGTGGGGCTCTGGTGTGGCCCCAGGACGTGTGGTGCAGCTGCTAAGACTGCCCCAGAGAATTCTTGCCGGGGGGCCCTCTCTAGGGAGTCTTGAGACAGCATGTCAGGAAGAAGGGTGGCCTGGTGGTGGCCCACTTTGCAACGCCCACCCTATTCCTACCACCTGGGTGAGCCATCTCCCGGGGAGAAGCCCTGATGTTGATTAATCTACAGGGCACAGGACACGGAGCCGCCCTGCTGAGGCAGCTGTGAGAAGACAAGAACGGAGAGTCATTACCCCCTAGACTGCCCTGCTGGGGCGTTGCGGTGGGTGCAGAGGAAGAGGACACCCACAGGCCCTTCAGGGGGGAGGTCTTGACAGCCCCCGTCCCTGGCATGGCCTTGCCCCTAATCCCCCTTCCACGCCACCTACCTCTTAGGCCATTTAGAGCCTTTAAAAATATATATGTATGTATTTATTTATTTTTAGAGAGAGGGGAAGGGAGGGAGAAAGAGAGGGAGAGAAACATGTGTGAGAAAAACATCCATTGGTTGCCTTTTGCACGCCCCCAATTGGGCACCAGGCCCCACAACCCAAGCATGTACCCTGACCGGAATTGAACCAGCAACCTTTTGGTTCTCAGGTGGTGTTCAATCCACTGAGCCACAGCAACTGGGTCCATTTAATGCCTTTTCTTTGCTGTTTTTTAAAATAATTTTCTTCAGCTCAGCCCCCCCGGGGCCTTCTTGACAAAAGAGAAGCTCCCAGGGTCCCAGTCACAGCAGCCCCTGGACTTGGGGCTCCTGGCCCTGGCTGGGCTGTTCCCTAGAGGGGACAAAGCTTCAAGGTCGGGCTGATGCTGGCTGACCTTGAAAGCTTCTCCTGCCTCCCCTGACATGCCTCCATTCTCCAACCACGCTCAGTGAGCACCATCACATCAAAAAGCTGTTAGAAGCATTCATCTGGTTCTCTGCCACCGAGGCTCTGCGATCAATGGCAGCCTCAGTTCAGAGAAGGGCCCCTGGAGAGTATGCCCTGGGGACCCAAGGCCTGTGAGCTCACCTGGCATCTTCCCATCCATCTGCTGTCAATCAAGGAGGGCCGTGGGAGAAAGACAAAATGGAGTGGGGAGATGGTGCCCTGTGCATTATATGTATGTGAGAGGCACCCCCTGCAGCTGTGCTCTGAGCAGGGTCAACAATTACCCTTTGGCAGATGAACTCATTTAATCTTCCCAGCAAGCCTACGAGGTAGAGCTATTATTAACCTCATTTTGCAGCTGGGAAAAGGAGGCACAGACAGGTTAAGTAACTTACCCAAAGCCACACAGTTGGTAAGTGACAGGGCCAGTGATTTTGGCTCCAGAACTCTTTCATTATCTGGTGATGGCTGGACTGCTCCCTGGGAGGGACAGGCTGTATTTTCCCCTGACATCCTTATAGCAATCTTGAGAGAGAAATATAATCTTGCTCATGTTAGAAATGAAAGAAGGGGGCTTAGGAGCATTAAGACATGTCTCCAGGGTCCCACAGCTAGTAAGCAGATGAAGAGATGTTCAACCCCAGAACTCACTGGCTTCTACCTCACCTGCAGGAGTTTTCAACGTCCACCTTCCCACTTTGCCCAAGGCATAGTGCCTGGACAGCAGGTGGCAATCTCCTCCTGGCTGTGGCTTACCCCCCACTCACAGGCACAGAAAGCTTCTCCTATCTGGGGAGTAGAGGAGTAGCCTGAACTCTGGGCCTCAGACCTCTGGGGCTTTGGCCTTGAGTTACTGCATAGCTATAGACGAGCCCTTACCCTCCCTGGGTCTGCACTTCCTCAGGTGAGGGGGCTGGGGGCTGGTGGGTTAGATAGGTCGGATCCTCAGAAATTTAAGGGTAGGGCTGGGCTTCAAGCCCTTTATTCAATTCCAAAGCCACCTCACTGCAGGCTTTCATGGTGGGGTCTTGGGCCCCTAGGGCCTTTGTCTGCTTGCTAATAGTTGTCAGTACCCCTGCAGGGCCCAGCAACCTCAAGGCCCTCAGAAACTTGACTCTGTGAAGCCAGTGGCCTTCCTCCCTCACCCCAGTCTGGCCTGGCCTCCCTGGGACACATCACAAGCAGAGCTGGGGGAAGGAGTAGCGGGGTGGGAGTAGGGGGGTAGCTACCCGGAGGAGCTGAGAGGTCATGTTCTACACTCTACTCTGCAAGGTGTCCCAGTGGTTCCTACATGTGATGAGCCCATAACTCCATCACCTGTGGGGTCTTCAGAGTAACCCAGTAACAGTTTTAACGCCAAGGCCAAGATGGCCTGTTCCTCTTCTCATCACTCTTCCCACCTCTTCACCTCCCATTCTTCTCCTGCTCACTCTGCTCCAGCCATACTACGTCCCTGCTGTTCTCCAGCTACCAGGCCACTGCTGCCCGGGGCCTTCGCACTGGAGACCCTCCTTTGCTGGGCCCTTCCCTAGGACCTGCATGATGCGTTCTCTTCAGCTCCTTTAGTTTCTGCTCTTGACTTTCACCTTTTTATTTTTAGATTTCTTTAAAAATTTTTTAAATTGATTGATTTGAGAGAGAAAGAGAGAGGGAAGCATCAATTTGTTATGCCACTTATTTATGCATTCATTGGTTGATTCTTGTATGTGTCCTGACTGAAGATTGAATCAAACCCACAACCGGGCATGTTGGGCAATGCTCTGACCATCTGAGCTACCCAGCCAAGGCCTTGACTTTCGCCTTCTCACCAAGGCCTGCTCTGACTATTAAACTCCAGACTTCCTCCTCGCCCTCCGCATCCTCCTTGCCCATTCTTCTCATTACCTTCCGGCACTTTATAACTGACTTATGTTGTTTTCCTCCTTGTCCTCAGAATGTAAGCTCTAGGAGGGCATGGATTATTGCTTGTTTTGTTTAACATCCACCCCCTCCCCAGCACTCAGGACAATGCCTCAACACAGTGTAGGTGCTCAGTAAATATCCGTGGAATAAGTGAATGGATGAATGGGTGGATTTTTGTACCTCTGAAAACAATAACCATAAAGTTTGTCTGTTTAGGGCCATAGAATGAAGCCTCACAAGACACAAGTTGGAGCCTCGCCTTGACCTGTCCTTGCTGCGTGATCGTGAGCAGGTCCCTTGACTCCAGGAGCTCCAGCTACTGTCTCTCACTGCCGGCCTGCTCTGTCCCCTCAGAGGACGGCCGCTTCCAAAGAGATGGCTTCTAGAAAAGGGCTTGGCAGCGGGCATGCCTACAGGACTGCCTGCCATTTCTGCCCCATGCAGCTTCCCACATCTTGGCTTTGTGGCCCGGACACTTGACAGAGTCACCCCACCTCTCTAAGGCTCACTTTCTCTAAAGTAAGGGCAATGCAGGTTCAGCCCCGTGTGCAGGAGGTACCGTGCCTCGGACTTGGTGAATGCTCTGCAAAACTTCACTCCATTCACATTTGCTTGATAAACAGGAAGGAATGGCCTTCGCCTGTCAGATTTGAGCCATCTGGCTGCCCTTGACCCTCCCTAATTCAGGAGGGAGGAGCAACCAGAGCAGAGGGCAGCAGAACTGGCAGGAATCTTGAGGGTCAGAAGGATGGCTGGCAACCCCAGAGAGGACAGAGGCTTGTTCAAAGCTGTCCTCACTCTGAATTGGCCTTGACTGAGCGCCTGCTGAGGCTGGCCCTGATTCCCTGTGTCTGTGCTGTCCAGCAGCATTAGCAGATCTCGGGCCTCAGCGTCCTGCGTAAAACCAGGACGCTGTTGCCATGAGCTTGTCCGTGGATCCATTTTCAGTGGCGGAGCCCTGGAGGGTGGCACAGAGGTCCTTCGACACTCACAATCAGGTTAGAGATGGTGGACCCTCGTAGGGCTCAGGCATGTGGTTGCGAACAAGAAGACAGACAGGGGAAACAGAAAGAGTGCCATTGAAGAAAATATTCCCGCTCAGAGTGGCCACGAGCACACAGAGCAGGGAAGTGCAAACCAGGATTTGAATCTGCTCTCACTGCCCCCAGAGTCCATGTCTTGTCCCAGTGGATGACACATTGTCAGCTTTTTAATTCAGCATTGAGCAGCCTGCAGAACCCTGTCAGACAACCTCAGAGGACACAGATTATTGGGGAGCAGAGAACCCACTAGAAACATCCAGGGCAGTAAAAATAATCGCAATAACAAAGGAATAATAGTAACTAACACTTTGGAAACACTTAACAGGGGCTGGCATTATGCTAAACGATTTTCATGGATTATCACATTTAAGCTCTGAAATACTTTGGGGTATAAGTAGCAGTATACCTCTTAGTTTTGTTTTTGGTATCCAGAAGTGTATACCCATTTTTGAGAACAGAGACCCAACAAGGTAGGTGGCTTGTCCTCAAGGGTGATGTCCTGCTGTGGCTCCACCCCTCACAATCACCTAGATCTGGGCTGGGGAAGAGTGAATAGATAGCTTGTGGATAGGCATCGCCTTGGATTATTCTAGAAGAATTTCACTCCCTGTGCCCCCTCTGGGCCTTAGTGTCCCCCCTTTGGTCCTCTGACCTCGAGTCTGTGATCTGAGCCATTCTCCCATTCCAGATGCTTAAGCCTGATGGAAAGGTCAGGAAGGTTAAGATCTCCGTAGGAGCAAAGAACAACTTGATAGAAAAGAGAAGGGATGCTGGAGCGAGGGGCAGGGCACTGGCAAGGCCAATGAGAAAAATACCCAGGTGGGAACATGGGCTTCTACAGGTGAGCCCTTGTGCCAGGAAGAGTATGGGGACAAGGGCCAGCCTTCCTCCCAGCCCACCCTCCACAAGTCCCAGGCAGCTGCAGCCCTTCTGCCCTAAAGGCCAGCATAATACCAAATCAATCGAGACAGCAAAGAAACGCATGCTTGGAGAAGCAGCACTGGCCACATCACCCCTCTGTCTGGGCATCTTTGTGAACCGGGGAGTGGGCCTTTCAGTCGTCTGGGAGATTTTCATCCCAGGCTGACGCTGGAGCAGGAGAGGCAAGGGTGATTCCGCCCTTCTCTCCTCCATCCGTGCTGGGTGACACTTCATCCCCCCTCTCCTCTCTGCTCCCCTCCCCTTCCCACACCCCCTCTTTTACAGCCCCCAGGGTGCTGTGCGGTTATTAGTTCAGATTTATTTATAACGGACTTAGTAACCCCACACTCCTGGAACCTGGAAACTTAAAGCACAAGATGTCTGGCAAAAGAAAATTCAATTGCTTTAATATAGAGACCTATTTTGCTGCAGTCGAGCTGGAGTATCTTATTAACAATCTGATGGAATTTCTAAACAGGAAGAGAGGCCCCGAGGATGGGGCATCACCCATCACACACCAACATTGCTCTTGACATATTTATGGCTCCAATAAAATCTCCCATCTGGTATATTTTAAAATAAAATTGAAAATTTATCACTTTCCCCTGGTCGGTTTGTCATTCTCCCCAGGAGGAGATGGCCAGCCTGAGATTACAGGCAGCAGGCAGGTGGCAGAGAGGTTAGGCCAGGCTCTGATTTAAATGTCAGTACCTTCCTCATTACAGTTGTCTGGGCTGGGAAATTACTAGGGGGAAGCAGGCTGTGTGCTTCTCTTATTTCTCTGGACACCCTGCTTGGCTCTCCCCACTGGGACCCACAGGCTTGGTTTGATCATTCCCCTGGTTTGCAAGGTCTGGATGAATCAGACGTGGCAGAAAGCCTTGTCCAAAGGAATAACTCTAGGCCTGGGACTCAGCATCATCCATACTTGTCCCTCTGAAGATCAGAGGACATCCTTGGGGATTGATTGCCAAGTGGTTCGGAGGCCCCTCTGTTTATTTAGGTTCAGAGATCAAGATCACGGCTTAGACGCAGGTGGGGATCAAGGTTCAGTCTACAACCAGAATTACAGTTCAATCCAAAAGTGAGATCAGAACTTAAAGTTAGACCAGGACCAAGGCTCAGTCTATAACCAAGGTGAGGGCTCAGACTCTGGCTAGGATCGAGGTTCAGTTCACTAGCAAAGACAGGGATCAGACTGCATCATTCTATAAGTCAATTCAATCTCTGAGTTGTAGTTTCTTCCTCAGTCAAGAGGGGTGGTAAGTATTGCCTTTCCTGTTTCACAAGGCTGTTTAAAGGATCAAGATCTTTCACTTGTATAGCATTTCATAGTTTATGCCGGCACATACTTTATTTCATTTGGTTCTCACAATAACCCCCATTTTAAAGACAAGAATATAATGAGAGAGGTTAAGAAGCTTTTCCAAGTTAACACAGCCAGGAAGGAGGGGTTAGGCCCAGCTCTTCATGACTCCAACCAGTCTCTAGAACACAGTAGCACAAACAAGCTGTGATGTGACTTCACTTGTCCACACAGTACTCATTTCCCTCTTTTTCTGTGGTAACAGAATGCTCATTCTATTCTGGGGCGGGGGGCGATTTGTCCACCTGAAAGGCTACATGTCCCAGCTTCTCTTGAAGCCAGGAGTGACCAATGAAACATGAGCAATGAGAGTGGTTGGGAGGGACCCTGTAAAGTTCTGCAGTAGGGAGACAGGGGGAGAGCTCCACCTCTTCCCTCCCCTCATCCTTGCTTCCCCACCCAGGATGCAGAAGACAGAACCCAGCAGTCATCTTGGACCACGAGGTGACACTGAAGAGAGACAGGGAGCGGTGCTGAGGGCCAAGCTGAAAGAGAGAAGGAGCTCCACAATGATGACACTGTGGAGCCACTACAGCAACGCTGGGCTGCTCACCTCCAGACATGAGAGAGTAAAAGACACAACTCACTTGTTTAGGGCATTATTGTTGAGTCTCTAGTGTCAGTGGGAAAGTGTAACTTCTACTGGATTCATAATGTTACCCTGAACTTCCAGCCAAGATGGAGGCATAGGTAGACACACTCACTGTGCCTCCTCGCACAACCAAAAGAAGGACAACAACAAATTTAAAAATAAAAAAAACAACCAGAACTCACAGAAAATTGAATTGTATGGAAGTCCCACAACCAAGGAGATAAAGAAGAAATGCTCACCCAGACCCATAGGAGGGGCAGAGACAGGCAGCCATAGAGGAGAGGCTTGAGACAAGGCAGCGGCTGGTAGAGTGGGCAGTCCCAACATTTGTGTGCGGATAAACCGGGAGGAACAACTGGGGAGCAAGACAGACAGTGCAACCTAAGTTTCCCGCGTGGGGAAAGAAAGCTTCAAAGCCTCTCACTGAAAACACCTGTGGGGGTTGAGGCGGTAGTGGGAGAAAATCCCAGCCTCACAGGAGAGTTTGTTGGAGAGACCCACAGGATCCCAGAACACACACAAACCCACCCACCCGGTGATCAGCACCAGAAGGGCCCAATTTGCTTGTGGATAGTGGGGGAAGTGACTAAGACCCAGCTGAGAGCTGAGCAAGCTGCATTGTTCCCTCTTGGACCCCTCCCCCACTCATAGCACCACAAGGAAGTGATGTGGGTTGTCCCACCCTAGTGAACACCTAAGGCTCCACCTCTTACTACCAAACAGGTATGCTGAGACCAAAGAATATGGCCCAAAGAAAGAACAGATCAAAGCTCCAGAAAAAATACAACTAAGCGATGAAGAGATAGTTAACCTATCAGATGCACAGTTCAAAACATTGGTAATCAGAATGCTCACAGAAATGGTTGAGTATGGTCACAAAATACAGGAAAAAGTGAAGGCTATGAAAAGTGAAATAAAGGAAAATGTGCAGGGAACCAACAATGACAGGAAGGAAACCAGGACTCAAATCAATGGTTTGGAGCAGAAGGAAGAAAAACATTCAACCAGAACAGAGTGAAGAAACAAGAATTCAAAAACATGAGGAGAGGCTTAGGAAACTCCAGGATATCTTGAAATGTTCCAACATCCAAATCATAGGGGTGCCAGAAGGAGAAGAAGACCAAGAAATGGGAAACTTATTTGAATAAGGAGAACTGCCTCAATCTCGCAAAGAAAATAGACTTCAAGGAAGTCTAGGAAGCTCAGAGAGTCCCAAAGATGTTGAACCCAAGGAGGAACACATCATAATTACATCACTCAAAATTAAAGATAAGGAGAGAATCTTAAAAGCAGCAAGAGAAAAGGAGACACTTACCTACAAAGGAGTCCCCGTTAGGCTCTCAGCTGATTTCTCAACAGAAACCTTACATGCAAGAAGGGGCTGGAGAGAAGTATTCAAAGTCATGAAAGGCAAGGACCTACATCCAAGATGACTCTATCCAGCAAAGCTATCATTTAGAATGGAAGGGCAGATAAATTGCTTCCCAGATAAGGTCAACTTAAAGGAGTTCATCATCACCAGGCCTTTATTATATGCAATGTTAAAGGGACTTATCTAAGAAAAAGAAGATCAAAAATATGAACACTAAAATGACAACAAACTCACAGCGATTAACAACCAAACCTAAAAAAAAAAACCCCAAAACAAAAAAACAAACTAAGCAAACAACTAGAACAGGAACAGAATCACAGAAATGGAGATCACATGGATGGTTATTAGTGGGGGAGTGGGAGGGGGAGAATGGGGGTAGGGAAGTCCTGCAAAAAGACTCTGTTTAACTTGATATTTATCAAGATTATTTGACCATACTCTTTTTTAAGATAACATTTTTTTCTGTTTTGAGTACTTTTTAAAAATTTTATTTCATTGATTATGCTATTACAGTTGTTCCATTTCCTCCCCTTTATTCCCCTCCACCCTGCACACCCCCTCCTACCCACATTTCCCCCCTTTAGTTCATGTCCATGGGTCATACATATAAGTTCTTTGGCTTCTACATTTCCCATAGTATTCTTAACCTCCCCCTGTCTATCTTCTACCTACTGTTTATGCTACTTATTCTCTGTACCTTTCCCCCCATTCTCCCCCTACCACTCCCCTGCTGATAACCCTCCATATGATCTCCATTTCTGTGATTCTGTTCCTGTTCTAGTTGTTTGCTTAGTTGTTTTTTTTTTTTTTCCCAACAACAAATGATCTAAAATTAAGATAGGTGGGATGGGAATAAGAGGGAAGAAAGAAAGAAAGAAAGAAGAGCTTAAGAGATGTCTAGAGGAAAGGGAAATGATTTTGAGATGATAGAGGGAGAGGGAATACTGAGTGAGGAACGAGAACCAGGGTAAGACAGGGGAAAATTAAAATTTGAGACAAAAATAAAGAGTAAAAAAGAAAAAAGGGAAATAAAAGAGCAAGATGAAATATAAAAAAAACAAATTAAGATGTCAAAATTAAAATTTGAGACAGAAAAAGGGGTAGGAGAGGGGAACAGTAAAATTTGAGATTTGAAATACAGAATTAGTGAAAATATAGAGATAAAATTGAAAAATGCAACAACAACTTCCCTATCCACAACCAATGAGCAAAGATTGCTAAAGGTGGAGAGAGACCACGGGTATTTTAAGAGCAGAGAAAAAGAATGTGAGATGACCATTGACAAGAAAATTGGATTTGAGAGGCTTGACAGGGGAGAAATAGTAAGAGTGCAGAATGGAACAAGTTGTAGCAAGAGAGAAAACAAAATATAAAAGAAAATAATAAGAGGAAAGAAGAAGGTAAAAAGGGGTAAGAGAAGGAAGGGGAAAATTATGTGAATTGAAGTAAACTGTTGTATAAAACGTAGTGACTTCATATACATAAACTTGAAGGACAAGAAATGAATGTTAAAAAGCTATGCAGGAAAGAAAATATTGCAAATCCTGAAAAGACCATGGTGGATTTTGTCTCGGTCCTATCTAGCATTTAGCTGTTTTTTCTTTCTGGATCCGCCCCTGGTGATGTCAGATGGAGACCCCGTCTGACATTAAGCAGCCTGTTAGATACTACGAGGGCTCTGCTCTGTCTGTGGCTGACTCCTTCAGTTGTTAATCTAGTCACTCTGCACTCAGCAGTCAGGCTTGAGCACCACAGGATCGGGCAGGATCCCTCCTGGAATGGGGGCTGTTATTTCCACTCAGGCTGCTGCTACTAGGAAGGGAGTGATCTGCCTGAGCAACATGGATGCTGCAGTACGGTGGATGACTCAGCACCAGGATCCCGGTAGCTACTCTCTCGCTCAGTTCTCGCCCCAAAGCTTCTGTCTCCTTGAGTGTCTCTAGTCCACTCTGCCCTCCCCTTTGCCAGAGCCCAGAATAAGTAGCCGCAAATGAAAATGTAAGCATTGGCCCTTTAAATGGCCCTTTGTGTCTCTGGCCAACCATCTCTGGCAGATAGCAACCCTGCCACTTTTCGAAGCTGGATGTTATCTGTGTATATTTTTTAATCGAGTGCTCTAGGTTGGGGAGCCCAGCTTAGGATTTAGACCCCACACTTCTCAGGGGGATCCAATCAGTCATTTAAATATCTGTTCTGTGCTTCCACTGCCACCTGTGGGCACCCAGACAGCCCTCTTGTGGCTCCACCACACTCCCTACCAGTCACATTGTGCCGAAGTTGATTCTTCTGTCTGTCCATGATTATAAGTCTTCTCTCTCACTATTGTTCAGTTGTTTATTCTGAGTGATTTCTCCACAATTTAGTTGTAATTCCTGATTGGTCCTAGGAGGAGGCTAGTATAACTTCCACTTACCCCTCTGCTATCTTGGATCCCCTAAATTAAATAGAATTTAAAAGTACTGGCCTGAAGTGTCATTGGTGAAAGTGGGGTTCTTGTGGTGTCACAAGGAAAAGAATTTCCTGAGACCTGCATGGGAGAATGGGGCTCTACAATATCGTTTATGGATGATGTACAATTAATGGGGTTCCCTCTCTGACTTCCCAATGTCCTATCATCATCCATCTCACCATGGAAAAGGTCCAATCTTATCTTCAGTGGGGGCAGGATAAAGGCCACTGCCCAGGCAGGGTTCATGCTCCATACTAAAGTACAATCTGGTCCAATATCTGGCTAGCTTAGCGTGTATTTCCAGCTGCAGTTCACTGCTGCGCTGCAGTATTCAGGCTCCCACCGGAGCCTCCATGTGGAGTCTGCATGGCCATGGGCCACACAGCTGCTATAGTCACATGGCTATGGGGAGAGGATGCATGAGTACATAGGACAAGTTCAGGGCCCCAGCCAGAGAGAGAGAGAGAGAGAGAGAGAGAGACTGACTTCTTCTTTGTTTCCCTGGGATTATATATCTCAGGTTTGGAAAAGATCAGAAGCTTTTCCAAAATGACCAATGACTTTTGCAGGCTTTTGCAGGCTTTGGTTGTGTTTACGTCCCTATGGTCCTGCACCCAACAATCCAGTACAGTGGGGAGAGGCGGGGGAGAGTGTTAATCCCCTTGGTGGAGCAATGCTGTAATCACCTGGGGTGTGAAGCTGTAGCTTTCTGGCTAGCAAACAGGCTTGTGCTCCTCATTTTATTAAACTCAACATCTAAGTCCCTTTCCTCTCCTTTCCTATTAATAATTACTTAAATACCAATGGTAAGAGTAGCACTCGCCACAGTTCAAGTGACTACCATATTGGGCATTTTCATTGTCACAGGGCGTTCCATCAGACATGGTTATGGGGATGAACAGACTCTCCCCAGGCAAAAGCCATGGAGATGTGTTCCAATTCCAGAGCAGCTTGTCCAGGGGATTCGAGCCCTGAGCTCCAACGTGAGGAGGAGGGGAAGGTGCTAGCTGAAGCTAGACAGGAGGGAAGAACTCAAATGTTAGCTGATGACCACATGTATTGTCAAGGAGCTAGGATTTTTGTCCTGAACTTTGGGGAAGCCTTGGAAGCTTTGGGTTGGGAATAGTCAGCCTTTCATGTTGGAAGGGCTTGCTTAGGGAATGGGCTGGAGGAGAGCCAACCCAGAGATCTGGAGAGAGCGGTCATCAGCATTCAGATGAGAGCAGAGGTGGGGAGGAAGGGGCTAACCTGGTAGTTAAGCTGTGAGGACCTGGAATTGGGTTGGTTCTGGACCCCAGGGAGAGTGGCTCTGGTTCCAGAGACAGGGTGGCTAGGGCTGCCCTTTGTGGAGAGGAGAGGGAACCTGGAGAAGGAACTCAGTTTGGGCTGTTCCAAGTATAAGGGTAGGTGGTGACCTCTGCACCTGGCAGGTAGGTGAGGGCACCTGGCCCTTTGGGGAAAGTTGGAGCTGGAAATACTGACTGCGTGCTTGTCAGCACATATGAGGAGGGACCCCCTAAAACCAGAATTATCTTCTGGAGTCCAGGTCCCTTATAGTACAGGCTTCTGCTTCTAGGTTAGTGTTCTAGGAACCCATCTGTATCAATATACCAGTGGGGGTTATTGTGAGAGGATGCATTTGGCCTCAGTGAATTTTTTTTTTTTTGAAGATTCTTTCAACACGTTGGCCCATTTCATGGTGGGTGATTTATGAGCACATCTGCCCACATTGTTCTGAGTGTTCAGCAGTTTTTGACCAAAAACAGCATGACCCTATGCCACACCCTCTCCCTATTCAACCAATCTTACCCCATGTGACTCAGGGAAATATTTTGCCTATGTGGAAGAAGTGAAACAAGAAAAATGGCAGAAGAACTATATGATATCAAAATTGACAAGTCCCAAAACTGTTCTGAGCAGTGGGAAAAATGTCTCAATGGGTGTATTGCATCAAATGGAGAGTACTTTGAAGGTAACTCAAGTTTAAAGATGTAAGACTAAATACACAATTTTTTATAAATAAATTCTGGGTTTTTTGGGTGTTCCGGTCAACAGCCCCAGCCTAGCTCTCAGCGCAGTCAGCACCCTTGCAAGACATGTGGGTGGACGAGCCTGCAGATGGTTCTAGACCCCAGACACCAAGTCACTCCTGGACTTTGAGGCCCCAGCCATCTCTTTGGCACCCTGTCCGAATGCCTGACGCACCCAATCCATGCACATAATAAACTGGCCACTCTATACTGGGGTGGTTCGTTATGCAGTAATAGTAGTAATGGAACAGGGAAGAAGCAAACAGGCCAGGCTGTGGGCATTTGGTACGGACAGGATGGTGACTGGATTGGACGGAGGCATAAGGCCTTAAATGCCCAGGGGAGGGTGAATTTTACCCTGCAGGCAGGTTAGGGGGAGGAACTTAGTAGGCCGAGCAGGGGCCGATGCTATGAAATTGGGGTTTGGAGAGGAGGCCGTATGTCAGAAGTAGTTCCGAGGTGAACCCAAGGGCAACATCAGGGAGGTCTCGGTGAGACCAACCTCCAGAGGTGGGTAGGGCTTGGGAGCGTTACAGTTTTATGTCTGATTCCCAGTGGTTTCACTAAGCAGTGGCCTCTGAGCCTCCGTTTGCTGGTCTGGGAAATGGGAGTACAAATTCTTCCTTGGTAAATGAAAGGTGAATGTGACTTCCCTTCCTTTCATCAAAATTTCCCCTCTCTTACTTATTATTTTCACAAGGGATGCTCGCATGCATATAGACTTAACTGTTAATAAATACATTCAGGGGTAAAAGGGCAAGGTTATTCGTGCTATTTTATCGACACAGAAAATTAAGGCCAGAGAGGCCAGAACTGTCCAAGGCCTCAGAGGTCTGGAACCTTCAGCATGTACTTTTTTCTGCACCTGCACGTGGTTCTCCTGGGTAGAGGCTGAGAGGAGAGGGGCAGGCTGGTGGTACAACAGGGCCTCTGGGCTGAGCAGTGCTGCCAGTGTGGGATTAAGCATTCTGCCCTAGCTCTGCTCCAGCCCCAGCCTCCCCGATGGCTTTGAGCTCGGGAGTCCCAGTCAAACTGTAGTCCTAGAGCCTGAGTGTGACTGTAAGGAGCTTACAACTGCAGCAGGCCCAGCCCTGCCCACTCCTACTCCCACAGCAGATTACTGCCCCAGGGCAGGGGTCAGATCAGCCACTGAAGAGCTCCCACCAGGGTTTTCACACCCATACCCAGGTCTCCCGGAGTCCGTGCTACATGGGCAACCCTTACCCCCAAGCCCTTGAAACCCTGGATGCACCTCCTGGACCCCAGCAGCTTTCTCCTGCAGTCTTCCTCAGCATCTGCTTCCTTCTTTGAATGCATTGCTGTTGCCCCTAGCAACCAAGCTCCTGCCCCATCCCGGTCCTCCTCCTTCTCTCTCTCTTCCTTTCCCTCTCCTACTCCTGCTTCCTCATTTCCATCCATCCCCCCTCCCCTACCTGTGGAGACAGTGCCAAGGGCTGGAAGGCTCCCCTCAAACCCCCATGCCAGCTGGGCGACTCAGACAAGCCTCCTACCCTTTCTGGGTGCTAGTCAGCTGATGACCACAGCCAGTACTCTCTGCCTGCCTGAGGGGCTGGACTCAGCAGGCTCTGGGGCCCACGGCATGTCCTAGAAGGCTCTCAGTCAGGAATCTCAGGGGACTCTGGGCAGAGAGCTAACAACCAGTACAGAGAAGACAGCAGACTAAGGAGCACATAGGAGTTTGAGGTGGTGGACTTAGTAGAGCTGGAGGTGGACAAGGAAAGGCCTTTCTGGTGATGGGGTGTTGCTGCTGGTGTGGTACAGAACAGTGAGGGCCCTGCAGCCCCAACCCAGGCAGGCTGGAGCAGGAACTCGGGGAGGGCTTGGCCTTTGTCTCCCCTCACTTTCCTTGTTATCCTCATTTCCCCCCAAGCCACTGAATTCCCAGGACCCTTTGGCAAAACCCTACTTGTACCCTACCCACCAGAGGCTCCACCTTTCTCACCTGGGCTCTGAGAGGGTGGACAGTAAGTACTAAAGAGGAGTTCTCGGGTACAACATCGACCCACAGGGCAGGCCCAGTGCTCGGCAGCGCTGTTTCTAAGGGGACACACACAGGAGCCCGGCAGGGCAGGGCAATGTGTACCCAACCATCCCCACTCCCATAGCCCTTCAGTACTCAACCCCCTCCCAGACTCCTCAGCTCACACTCATGGCTGAAGTCTAATCCTGGATCCCTCCGTTACCTTCCTGGTCTTCTGCCATGGCCTGCCTAACCTGTGGTCCAGCTGTGCCAAGCCTGCCACCTCCACAGCCTATTCTTACTCTTCTCTCCTTCCCTGGAACTCTTCTCTTCCTCTTCACTCCAATTCTGCTCAGAAGTCACCTCCTTCAAGAAGTCTTCCCTGACTGCCCAGGCTGCATCGAGTGCCTCTGCGAGGCTCCCCAGCCTCTCTGCCTTCCTGTCCACAGCTCACTTCGTCCACTGAGTGGCTACCATCTATTTGCACATCTCTTCCTGAGTGAGCTCTTCAGGGGAGAGACTCTGTGACAAGTGACATGATCACTCTAGCAAAACCCTTGCCTCCCTTTGGGGTTCAGTGGTCTTCATCTGTAACATGAGGGGGACAAGGCAGTGGTCTTGGGGACACTTTCAGCTGGCAAGGGTGACTAAATCTAGGCTGTTAGAAGGAAACAGAGGACAGTCTGGATCATCCTTGCCCAGCCCAAGCCCCTGCCTCCCCCTCGCTCTGAGTTTCAGGGCCGAGGCTTAGGGACTTGGTTGTGAGAGCCAAGCACTCACTCACTATGTGGGCCTGGATGGGCCCTGACCCTCTCTGAAGCTTCAGTCCCTCCTGTGCTAAATAATTATGGTGAACTGTCTACTCGGACTGCCTCGAGGCCTCGGGCCTTGGGCAGTGTCCAGACCAGACCTCTCCATCAGCAACATCCAGAACCCAAGTTGGGGAAGGCACCGTCTTGGCTAGGCTGCTGCCACGTGGGCTGGGGGGTCCCTGGGGTTCTGCTGCCCTCCAGTGGCCAGAGGCCCCTGGGCACTCAGAACTCATGAGCTGCTGGTTAATTCAACTGGCATCTGCCCCGCCCTAGAACAGAGAGAGATGCTGAAACCCAGAAAGCAAGAGGGACTTGGGGAGGTGAATGAAGCAAGCCAGGGCCAGTGCCTGGACCAACACCTGTGCCTCCGGGATCCCAGCACTTCCAAGCTCAGGAGCGTGTCCTCTTTCACCGCACTGCCAGGAGAGGGAGCTGCTCCCTCTCCTGCCAGTCCTGCCTTACCTGGGGACCACCTGCACAGCCGGCCCCATCGTGCTGGCTATTCTCAGCACTGGCCTCACTGCTCTTCTGAGAAATGTGCCTCTGGCCTCCCCAGGGGCCCTCTCTGATTGGAGACCTAGTAACAGGGGCGAGGAGGGGTGCCTAATCCCCCTGCGTCCTTGATTAATCAAATACTTAAAATAATGGCCCAGGTCATGGTTGATAGACAGAGCAAAGGTAATTACCCTGGAGATTGAAATGACTGTTTCTGTTTAAAAAGGCTGCAAATGAGTTAATTATTTCCTTTGCTCACCTCTCTAACCTCGTTACACTTCTAAATGAATAGTAATATCGATCTTGGAACTGCTTTTGGTGTTACACTGCCCAAGCAGGTTTAATTAGTGTTTGGAAATGCCGCATCGCCTCTTCCTCTGACGGAGGAAATTAGCCTTGGGTTTTACTTACACTTTACAGCCCTGTCCTCCACACAGACAGAGGAGCTAGAATTTGATGCCGCAATGCCAAACGCACCCTGGCTCCCAGCCCCTTCCCCATCCAGAGCAGTGCTGGCCAACTTCTCACCTCTCACATCCCGGGAAGATGTGTCGGGAAGGCCATCAAGGTCAGCTAGTTTAGCCTCTCTGGTCACAGCCCGAGGCTGGGGGCTCAGGTACAACAAGGAAGGGCCTTGTATTGCCTGACAAGGTGGGGGCAGGTCTGAGACCAGACACTGTCCTTGATTCCCAGTTCCACACCTGGACGGCTCTCTGGCTGAATAAATATTTCTCGTCCAGGTCCCTAAGAAGCTACGCCAATTCCCATTCCCTGCTGCCTCAGCTTTCCCTAGGGCCACGTGGAGCAGAGGCTGTTAGGTAAAGACAGGAGCCGGGGGTGTGGGGGGGTGCACACTAGGGTCTCTACCTCGGATCTGTTGCTCATACACAGTGAGCTTGAACTGGCCTGCCTCTTGTTGAGCCTGGGCCTCTCTGAATCTGATAATCCATTTTATGTCACTCCTTCCCACCTCCCCCAGTGTGAGTCTTCAAGGGCAGGTGGTTATGAGGCAGGCACAGCGTAGGGTGTGCGGGACAGGCATGGTCCCTGGATCCAGAACTGGTGGATCTGCTCCCTCTTATTTAAAATAAGACTTTGGTTCCCCTCTGTCACGGCCAGACCTGTCCCCAGCTCACCTTCTTGAGACTGTACCCACGGCTCCTACTCCCTCACTGTGCGTACTTTCTCCCCTGTACAGCAATTCTCACTGACCCACTGGCAGCCTCTGCACTGCCAACCCCTAAGGGCACTGTGTGAATGGTCTGCGACACTAATGCCTCCTCTCGTCCCTCAGCTTCCACGATGCACTGGCTCTGGCCTTCCCCGACCCACCCAACCTCATTTTCTTTAAAGTTATCTCCCCTCCATCCCTTAAGTGACTTGGGGGTGGGTCAGGGTTCCATCTTTCCTTCTCACTTCGTGTCTTGTGGTGAGCCCGCCTCTCTCTTGGATGTAGCCCAGGCCTCACCCTTGAGCTCCAGATCCAGCCAGGGAGTGATGTGATCGGATTTACGTGTTAGAAAGGCTGCCCTGGCTAGGGCTGGGAGAGGGCCGCAGAGGAGACAGGGAAATCTGCGAGGTAGCTGCTAAGTCTGAGCAAGGCCTGTGGCGGAGGTAAGAAGTGATCCACAGCAGGGGAGGCTTTGGGGACTGATTTCCTGGGGTAACTCCGGGATAATAACCAACTTTCATGGGTCATTAAACCACTAGATGCCTTCAGCTGACGCTGGTAATATCAGGGGGAATCAGGCTATGAGAAGTGTTCCGTTTGTAGGCCGAGTTTCTGAGGAACATTCAGAAAATAAAGGGAGACTCAAGGAAGATGTGTGACTTCGCCAGATTCCTACAGCCAGCTGGTGACCCTGCAACCCAGGACACAAGTTCCAGTGCTGCAGGAGCGTGGCAATGGAGGCACCCCCAAGCACACCTTCCTCCTCCTTGTGATGCGCCGTTACAGGGGAGACGAGCAAGGGGGTTGTGGGAGAAGGGCAGGCACTGCGTTCAAGGCACTGATGGCGTTAGGAACCTGATTTACCAGGGAAGTCTGGGAACGTGGCCTCGTGACCGCATTCTCAAACAAACAAACAAAAAAAATGAAGATTGAGCATGAGACACTCCAGACTGATCCAACTCTGCACATAGACCGACCTTGACCTTGCTCACACTGAACCCTGACCCCGTTCACACTCAGTCCTGACCCCGCTCACACTGAGCCCCGAGCCTGCTCACACTGTGCCCCAATGCTGCTAATACTGCACCCTGAGAACTGACCCCTGTTCATGTGTGGGGGCGGTGTTGCTGTTCTCTTTCGTTCCCATTCCCCGTGCTCTCTGGGAGGTGGGTGAAAGACAGGGAGCTCGGCAGCCGCTGGCAGGGTAGGCTAGTAGCAGTGAAGGCACGATTCCATCCCCTTCAGTGTGCAGGCTCAGACAACCTCAGGTGTCGGGGGGCTTCATGGCTTATGTTTGACTACTGGACTTTCTGGTGACACAGTTGAAGATGCTGAAGGACTCAAAGTCACCCTGAAGGAGCCAGTGGCAAGGTCTCTGCTGTCACCACTGTGACATTGGAGTCTCATAGTGCTGATAAACTGTCCTGTTGCCTCTCGCTCTCTGAATGCTCAGGACAGAGTGGCCTTGGAACGACGCTCTTTCCAGCCCTGACGTGCTGCTGCTCCCTGGCCCACTGTGACCCGCTCAGCTCAACTTGGCCTCCTGGACACAGAGGAAACTGTGTGCTCCTTTGGTGAATCCAGCACGCTGGTTAAGAGTTCCGGACTCTGGAGCCAGACTGCCTGGAATTCAAACCCTGGGGCTGCCCTTCTCGCCTGTGTGGTCCTGGGCAAGTTACTTCACCTCTCTGTACCCCGGTCTCCTCATCTGTGAAATGCACCAATGGTACCATATTTTGCCATGTATAACACACTCCTGTGTATGGTGAGCACCCATGTTTTGGGCCCAAACTTTCATAAAAAAAAAGCTTTCATTTTAATTCTTTAATTCAATTATTTAGTTAGTTAGTTAGTTATATTTAGATACTTGTTTTTTGTATTGTAAAGGAATTTTAGCATTTATTTTTGAACATGTTATGGTACAAGAAATTTTATGTAACAAATAATTACAAAACACAAGAACAGATACAAAATATTTCAGGTACTGCCCCTATGTAATGCGCTTCCTTATTTTTCCCTCAAAAATATGCGCAAACAAGTGTGCACTAGACAGGGCAAAATACGGCGTGCTGCTGCGCACAGAGCTCTGAAGTGGGGGTGTGTCCAGGTGTGTGCACAGGCAGGTGCGCCAGCGTGGGGCAAGGCCTGCTGTCTTTTCGGGGGTCCCGTTCCTGGTCCTCAGCCCAGGTGCCCAGACAGCGCAGGGCTCGTCACAGAGGACACTGCTGGCTCAGAGGCGCACCCCAGCCCCATGGAGGTGCTGCTGTGGCGGTGGTGACAGCTATTAGCTGCTTTTTTCTCTAATTAATTCCTCTGGTACTCGGGACAATTAGAATTTAAATTGCCTTCACAAAGGTCACCAAAAGATGATCAAAGAAAGAGGAATCTGTTAGAGGGGCTGAGGTGGCCTCTTCTTCAGAGCCCCCCAGAGCCTCGGGGTGGAGGACAGGCCTCGCAGAACCATCGCCCCCTGCAGAGGGCCCTGCTGTCCCCCAGTCTTTCCCATGGCTTGCTCATTCTCCGCCCCCGTGTGAGAGGTGGGGGAAGACAAATCTACACTCGCCTGCCTCACTTGTACCCCTCCCATAGTCCTATTTCCCACCACACCCTTTCCGAGCCTGTGCCCAACATGTCATTTGCTGTAGCTGTGCTTCCGATGGCCTGATCCTCCCCTTACCAGCCGTGTGGCCTTTATTAAGCCACTCACCCCTCTGAATCTCAGTGGCCTCACCCGTGAAATGGAGCTGATACATTTTGCTACCAAAAGACTGGAGGCTCCACGTGCAGGGTGCCTTGTACCCCTCCAGCCGTGGCATTTTTGCCTCTCTGAGCACACTCATTCTTCTGCCTCAGCTGGGAAGCTGGCTGTCAGGGCTCGTGTGCCAGTCCCCGGCCCTGACTGTGGCCCACGCCTGGATGTGCTCCTCGTGCTGCCCGGGGCTGAGGTGGTCTGACCCACCAGCGGTTCAGGAGAGATACCCTGTCCACTTCTTACTCTGGCTCCCGCAGCAGCCGACACAGGCCTGGGTACGTCAAGGAAAGTGACCACCTGCCAGGCGGAGAGGTTGGCTAAAAGAGGGTTGAAGCCTCTACCCTTGGGGAAGTCATGCTCTGGTAGGTGGTACCGGCCTGCCTGTCAGGACATAGGAGCACTGCTCCTATTCCATGCAATAGGAGCCATGCTGGAGGGTCTTCGATGGCCCTGCTGACTCGCATTTTGATCTTGGATCAACTCAGGATTGTTAGGGCTGGAGGCAGCTGGAGGGGGTGCCTTGGCAATATAAGGGGGTCTCCTTTAGGCCAGCCCAGTCATCTAAGCCACACTGGCTTGGCCTAGCTACTGGGATTAGGAGCAGCGTAGACAACAAGAGTCCTGGAGGGCCTTGCTTTCCTGACCCCACCTCACCAGTTCTGAGAGGGTGCACTGGCAATCCCAGCCAGCTCCTTCCACCCACACTGGGAAGGCTGCCTCCAGAAACCAAGTGGCAGTGCCATGTTGCACGACTGGCTCCAGGGGGTAAGTGGGAATGAAGCACGGCTGCTTCCCTGCCCTGGTGGCCCTTTACTGAGAGGCAGCCCACTGAGCACCTCCCAGGTGCCAGCCCTACTCAGACTCCTCCTTATGCATGAATGTAGGATGTGTGTATGTTTGCAACAAGTGTGTGTAACTGGCATGTATAGTGTGCAGGGCATGTAGAGGGAGTGTGTGTGTGTGTGTGTGTGACATGTGTGTCATTGCGCTTGTGAGCATTGGGGTTCCTTGCCCAACACCCTTGTTGCCCTGAGTATGTGCAGACAGAGACCACCCACTGTCCCCTACATGGGCCACTTTTCTCCTGGGAGAACAGCCCGGCCCCTCCCAACATCCCTCTTCACCCAGGATCCTGGATGAGCCTAGAGCCTGGGGTCCATCACATTTCTTCCTCTGGATGCCCCATTTCTCTTAGCAAAGACTGCAATCTCCAGAACCCAGGCCAGTGAGATGACTCTCCCTTCCCCCACTTCTGTCACCTCTTCCAGATTTTGCACAACCTTGTCACTCCAACCTCCTTGTTGGAGGGGGCCCTGGTCCCATTGCCCAAAAAGAGAAATGGAGAGATGGGGAAGAGATGTGTAGATGACCTGCAACCAGCAGCCAAGAAGGGTCTCCAGGGAGGTCCTCCAGCCCTGACTTGGAGTGGAACGTGTCCTGGGCCTGCCTTGGGGAACTTGGATCTGTCCCCGGAGGGCCCACTGACCTTCAGGTGACTGCCTGCTTCCTCTGGCTCCTCTGTGGGTTGGGCTCTCCCCCTCATGGGAAACGTGATGAATGGCTGACAGAGGGAAAGTCAGCTGACTGCCCGGCCTCCCACACCCGATGGGCCAGCTGCCTCCACTTTCAGAGTGTCCTTGAGCCTGGACTAGGAAGCAAGGTGGCCATCCATGGGTCCCCTGACGAGTGTCCAGGAGTTCCTCCAGGTTATAATATCCCCTTTCCTACACCTGTTTCTCTAGGCTCTGGAACTGGTGAGGTTCTTCACCCACTGTTTATTCACAGGTACCTGGTTCCTCCCACCATGCAGCACAGTGAGAGAGAGCTTGGGCACCAGTCTGAGGTGCCGAAGATGGAGTACTTAGGCCCTGGAATGTGGGAACCACTCTGCCTGGTTTCAGAAGCTGTAACCCAGCCGGCAGGAGAAAAGGCCTCATGGCTAGAGGACCTTGGGACCATAAGCCACTAAGGAGACAAAACTTATCCTCCCAGGAGGGGCGCAGCCTCTGCCCCCTTTCCTTCACCCTGCTTGACCCCTGGAGGGTGGCTGGGTAGTCATCCAGCTCTGCTTAGTGGTGTAAAAAAGCATTTATTATGTTCATGAGTCTGGAGGCCAGCTGGTCTGGGCCAGGCTACGCTGCTTCCCAGGTGAGTCTGCTCACCTGCAGGACTGGCCAGGGTGCAGCTGGTCTAAGATGGCCTTGCTTGGGATGATTCTGTTCTCTCCCACGTGGTCTCCCATCTGGCAGCAAGCTAGCCAGTGGGGATGGGGCAGAGCCCCTGACTGTCCTCATGAATTACCCAGCCTTTTCTCTTCTGCCTAGCTCTCCTGCTCTGCCCCTGCCCCTGGTCAAAGCCCAGCTCCCTCCGGCAACAAAAATCTGCATTGTGAACTCCCCCCACACCTGCATATACCCCTCCATCACTCCAGCATTCACTATACATCTCTTATCCCTTTAGGTATTTACCTTCAAATATTACAGCAGGAAGATCCTTTGGGGGTCAAGCCCCACCCTCGTGGTACAGATAGAGGGACAGAGGCCCAGCAGGCTGCAGCTGAGCTGAAGCAAGATGCAGGTGTCCTGAGAACCCATTCACCTCAAGAAGCCCAGAGCAACCCCCACCCCCAGCCATGGCCTCCACTGGGTACCACTTCCCTCCGAGGAGGCATCAAGGATGAGGGACAAGCTTCTCCTCTTGGGAGATGGAGGAGGAGCCATGAGGGAGAGGAAGAGCAGAGCCAAAGACAGGAGGAAGGGGGCGGCAGTGGATGTCAGTGCCAGCCTCAGTCTAGAGCTTCTGGCAACAGCCACATAATAAGCAAGAATGATAGAGGGAAGAGAGCGAAATGTCACACATGCCGTGGTGCCCCGAGCCACCGGAGAAGGATAACATCACGAAATTAGGCTGGCTCCCCACTCCCCCCTGGCAATTGTTTTCAGGAACTACTATAAAGGACACATGGACAAAACCAAGGGGGAGGGTGGAGGCGGGGGAGGGAGGTGGGTTTGGCTGGGGTGGGGTAGAGGGTGGGGAGAAAATGCAGACAACTGTAACTGAACTATACTAAAATAATTTTTAAAAATTAGGCTGGCTTTTGTTTGTCTTTGTGGAGGGGAGTAGGAGGGGTTTCTGATCGGCAGGGGATGGGTGTTGGGGGAGTTGTGCCGAGGGGGTGGACCTGTTTACCTGGGGAGCCAGAGGGGTCAGTGAAATGAGGGCCCAGGGCTAGGGTTTAGGGACCTTGGGCCTCCCACACCCTCATCTCTGGTCTTGCTGTGGCTCGGAGGAGGGTGGTAGGGACAGGGACAGGGAAGACATAGAGCTAAGAGGCCTCCTTGCTAAACCTCTTTTACTGCTGTTTGTTTGCAGTTCCCTGTCCACTCCCCAAGTCACAGAAACCCTCGGATAATAGCTGTAAAACTCCATGCTTGCGGCTAATTGGGGCATGACTCTTGGCATAGCAGCCACGTTTTAAGGAAAAATAAACAAGTCCTGAAATAAAAGCAGGCAGGATACAAATCTGCAGCAATGAGGCTCACACCCCAGTTCCCATGCAACAACCCATCCTCATTCACTCTCTCCACCCACGTACACTCCCAGGCCTGGGGAACCACAGGCTGACCTTTCCCAGTCCCCACAGGGCCACTGCAGGGGGCTCTTACCGCAGCTCTAACCCGGAACTAGGCCAGGCCCTTGTCTGTGCAGACCCGGGCTACTCCCCTGTCCTGCCTCCCTTCCTTTGTGGGCTGCACACTTGCTTTCTCCCTCAGCTAAGAAGGTTCTTACTACCTGTTCACCATTCATTCATTTATTCATTCATTCAACACATGTTTCTTTAGCACATACTTTGTGGCAGGAGGTGAGAAAATCCAGACACGAGTTCTTTCTTTGACGTAAGAGACACATACTTAGACAGGAAAATGCGTGAATACATGGGTGGTAAGAACAAGCGAGGACCAGTGCTCTAAAGGAAAAGAACAGTGTGAGACAGGACAGGAGAAGGGAGGGTCTGGTTTTGATTGCGGGTACAGGAAAGACTTCTGTTTGGGGAAAAGAAAAACCTATTTGAGGTGAGGCCTGGACGTGGGAATTTTCTGGGTGCAGAGTGGGGAGTAAATTAGTCCAAGTGGATCGAACAGCATGAGCAAAGTCCCTGAGGGGGCAAGGCCAGTGTGCTGGGGGGCGTGTGATATGAACCGGCCTGAAGAGACCGTATAGGTGTATGGTAGGCCCCCCTAGGGAGCGGGGAAGAGTTATAAGATTCCTACAGAAGTGAGGAATGAGATTGGATTTATGGTTTTGAAAGATCGCCCTGCTTGGCTGGGAGAGGCTGGCAGAGGAATGAGAAGGATATGAGCAGCCAGAGGAGGCTGTTTCAGTTGTCTTACTGAGCGTTGATGGTGGCTTGGGCAAGAACTGTGGTGATGCGCACAGGGAGAAAGGGGAGGGATGACAAGGATCCCAAAAGCAGACGGAACCTGGATTTCCGGAGTGAAGGGGGAGTCCAGAGGGGCCAGTGAGTAGAGGCACATTTCCCAGGATGAGGGGACTATAGGAGGGGCAGGTCTAAGACAGGTGTCTGAGGGGCATAGAGATGCCATGGGACTGATAAGCTTGCCTAGGGAGAGACAGAGGATAAGAAGAGAAGGCATTTGGACATGTGTGACTCTCAGATTGGATTCTGACCAAATACCCCTCCTTCTGATACTAATAAAATAGGACTGAAAGTACCAACCACAATTTGCTGAGAGGACTGAACTACAGGAATTATCAAGCACCAGCCCAAGTGCATCAGAAGCAGTCCCCCAACCCCCACACCACCCTTGGGACCTGCTCAAAGCCACGTGTCTGTGGACTGGGAGCAGGTTGGGGGTGCTCCACACTGCAGATGGGAACCCAGGAGGAGCTGTGGAGCTCACCCCAGAAGTGGGAGAGCTGGAGGCTGGAAGCAGTGAAAGCAGGAAGGGAGGAAGAGGAGGAGACCCAGTGGGGTGGGTGGGGAGGACAGGAGAACAGAAGGTGGGTAGGGTGCTGGGCTGAGGCAGTTGGCCTGGGCGGCAGGAACTAATTAACACAGAACGATTTCCAGCTCAGCCCACAACTCACAGTCTGGAGGGCAAGGAAGTGTGAGCATGTGAGCTGTGCTGGAGGCAAGGATGCTACACCCCTTCCTCGCCCTCCCCACTTAAGAACCAGGGTAGGGGGTGCCCTTGGGCTGAGAGGCGGGAGGCCCTGGTTTGCCAGGGTCCCAGATTCTGCCTGCTCCCCAGGCTCCCTTTCTGAGGGCTCATTTACTTGAACCCCATGAGATGACAATTGGAGGTCTTGCCTGGCCAGTTGGGCCCCAGATCACCCTTGGCCTTACTCCAGTCCCTTCTAGCCCCCAGCTCCACTGTGCTCCATTGCTTGTCCACCTGTGTGTGCAGGACATGTTTGCTCATGTGCGCTTATATTCCTGTGTGTAGATGAGTGCATACAAAGTGCGCATGAACATGCATGCATGTGCTTACCATGTCACATGGGCTCAAACATGTGTGTGCACATGAATGTGCAGGTGCAGGTGCACATGAAAGGCAGGGTTGGACCACAGCTGCAGTATAAATAGCAGCCTCCTAAGGCCCAACTAAGTCCCCTTCCCCAGAGAAATCCCATCCATCTTCCTTCTTTCCATGGCAGGGCTCTTCTGTCCTCGGGTTCCTGCAGCTGGAATTGTACCCACTGTCCGGGGGTTGGGCCACAGGCCTCCTCTGGGAGCCTCAGACTGACCACTGGCCGTCCCGGAAGAGGTGTGGGCTGCCCCTTGTCTGTCAGGCTGGTGGGTTATGCTGGGGATAGAGGCCTGAGGGTCCCAAGCCTGCTTGTACTCTGAGACAAATGTCCACATTGGCCTGAGGCTGCTGAGGGAGCTCTGTGCACCCTTAGATGGAACCTGGGCACCCTTAACAGGGCCTGGCTCCTGCCTCCTTGCTTCTTGGCAGAACTCTGGGAAGGAGAGGCTGCAGGTCAAGTGACCTTCTCATAACCAGGAACGTCTGGCTAAGCGAGGCCTTGCCACAGATTGTTGGATGAAATTTGGCTTACACACCTTCAAGTGTCTAAGTTCCACGTCCAGCCCTGCCACATACATGCTATTTGATGCTGGCCAGGTCCTTCCTCTCAGGCCCTCCGTTTGCTCATCCATAAAACTGGGTAGGGGGGAGACTGTATATCCCCTGTGGGCCTGTCCAGCTCTAATGCTTTTTTGCATAACTGCAGCTGAGGCAAGTAGCCCTTGGCCACGGAAGTCCAATGCAGTGGCATGGGCAGGGGCAGAAAATACAGAAGCAGTCCTAGGACCCTACCTGCCATGAATGCACTTGCATAGCCCTGCATTGCGCCACGACTGCAGTGTGGAGAGCCTATCCCTAAAACATCTAGGTTCGCTGAACAACAGTCTATGCACCGAACTCTGTGCCTTGCCAAGCACGTGGGCCCCCAGAGACAGATGCAAAGCAATCTGAAGCTGAGACCTGTCAGAGAAGCTGGTGTGGACAGCTAACTCTCCCTACCTGGCCGGCAGTCCCAGGAAGGGCCCACCTTCCCATGTTCCCATCTTCTCTATTGCACCTTATAGGACTTGGGAGACGGTGGCCCCAGGAGCAGCTTCAAATTTTTGTATGTTATTGTAAGAATGTCACACCTTTACATGCTTCAAATACCAAAAAAATATAACACAGTATACAGCAAAGGTCTCCCTTCCTGCTCTGCACTCTGTGAGGCCTGTTTTTAGTTTCTTGCGTGATCTTTCAGGATTTCATCTGCACATACAAATGAGCAGCTTCTGTGAGAATTTTTTCGTCCATGAGAATGGATGAAAAAATGACTTGGGGGCTTCTATGGAGCAGTGTGGTCTGGGCTCTCTCTCCCTGCCCCACCTCAAGCCCAGAGCTGCAATATTTATGAAACACGGATGGATGTTCTCCGTCTGGAGTTGCAGCTTTCACAGAATCTGGCTTCATTAGCCAGAAAGTCAGTATTTTTGTGGTGCCGGGGCCTGTGGGCCGGGCCGCCGCCGCCACGTCAGCTTCTTGCCATCAGCTCTCGGCGGCTCTGGCTTGAGGGCTGGTGGAGGAGGGCACAGAGGCTGAGCCTCAGGCTGGGCAGGAGGGCCTCAAAGACTCAGCAGGCTCACTGAGGGCATGCACAAGTCCATCCGCTTCCCGAGCCTGCTGCCTGATCTGGAAAACGAGAACTTGGGCTAATCAATGAGTTCCGCTGCTGCTTGATGCTCAAGAGGACCCCCCAAGGCTTCCCAGAGGGAGGCCCTGAAGTGCAAGGTCAGGTCTTGTCTTCCTCCTTTTTGGCCTTCCCACCATGCCACCTCCAGTAAGCCTAGACACAGGAAAAGACTTGGGTTTGGGCTCTTTCTTCATCATATTGCAGCAGAATCAAGGCTCCATTACTCTGGAAATGGCTGCTTCCATGGGACAAAGGGGGTCAGGACCTCTGGGCCTTGTATAAACTTGACACTGCTTGATGGCTTCTTCATGTCGGGGCTAGGTGGGAGTAGCTGTAACGAAGCCACTGGAGTCCAAGTCTGCTCAGCAGTGAGCACATGGCTGATGGGAAACAGAGCTGATGTCTCCACAACCCTGAGGTCGGAACCAAGGGCAGCCCAGAGAACTCATGAGCTTGGCTGTGATGGCGTGGGGTGAGGGAAGCTGGGACTGCTGGGGGTGGAGTGGGTGTGTGTGCAGCCAGGATAGAGCCAGGCAGAGGCCCACCTGGCCCCAGGGGAGCTGGGAGCAGGGCTCCTGCCCCTTCTAACTTTTTGAACTATATGTGTGTGTGTGTGTGTGTATTTAATTTTATGGTTTATGATCTTAAATATATTTAAACATATACATTCAAGTAATATAAACACAGGACCACATTTTTACCACAAAACTTGAACAATATACCAGCCTATCACACAAAGAGGTTTCTTCTCTCTACTGAGAACCGTTCACTGTTCACCATTGTTAAGTTTGAGATGTAGCTTACAGACTTTCCCCCACATGTTCCATTTACACATCAATATCCACAGGTACACAGACAATAACGCGAATTGGATCCTCCTAGATATAACCTATTCTGGAAATGACTTTTTCCCCAGAGCTTAGGGGGTCTTTTTGTCACTGGGCTGGTTCCATGCCAGGAGCTGGCCCCACCCAGGCATGGTCCAGGACCTCTAGGCTCTTGCTGAGGAAAGAATTCAAGAACGAGATGAAGAATGAACGATAGTTTCAGCCAGGTAGAGGAAGACAGAGGACAGGATGTGGGCTCCTGGAAGTAGGATCAGGGGCTGAGCCGCCAGCGGCTCCACTGGCTGCAAGTCTCACAGGGAACTGCTGTGGAAGGAGCGAAAGTACTCATCTGAGTGGGCACGGGTGGGCTCGCCAGAGTTCCACGCTGGGCCAGTCGGTTCTCGGGATTTTCTGTTTCCAAGGATAAGTTGTTTCCAAACTGTGTGGCACCAAAGTCTGTCTCTGCCTTCTGGTCCCAAATATGGTCTGTTCCCAAATATGATCTGTTCTGGATTGGTGTTTCAGGACTTTTAGGGTATAATCCCAGCAGTGGAATTGCTGGGTCAAAAGGCAGTTCCATTTTTAGTTTTCTGAGGAAATTCCATACTGTTTTCCACAAAGGCTGCACCAGTCTGCATTCCCACCAACAGTGCACTAGGCTTCCCTTTTCTCTGCATTCTCTCCAATACTTGTTTGTTGATTTGTTTATGATGGCCGTTCTGACTGGTGTAAGATGGTACCTCATTGTGGTTTTAATGTGCATCTCTCTGATGACTAGTGGTGCTGAGCATCCTTTCATATGTCTCTGGGCCTTCTGCATGTCCTCCTTGGAAAAGTGTCTGTTCAAGTCCTTTGCCCATTTTTAATTGGGTTGTTTGTCTTCCTGGAGTGGAGTCGTGTGAGTTCTTTATATAGTCAGGATTATACCCTAAGAGCCCTGAAACACCAATCCAAAAGAACCTATGCACCCCAATGTTCATAGCAGCACAATTTACAATAGCCAAGTACTGGAAGCAACCTCAGTGCCCATCAGCAAATGAGTGGATCAAAAAAACTGTGGTACATTTACACAATGGAATTCTATGCAGCAGAGAGAAAGAAGGAGCTTATACCCTTTGCAACAGCATGGATGGAACTGGAGAGCATTATGCTAAGTGAAATAAGCCAGGTGGTGAGGGACAAATACCATATGATCTCACCTTTAACTGGAACATAATCAACAGAAGAAAAAGAAAATAAAATATAACCAGAGACATTGAAGTTAAGAGTAATCTAACAATAGCCAGAGAGGAGTGGGGAGGGGACAGTGGGGAGAGGGTTTTTAGGAACTACTATAAAGGACATATGGACAAAACCAAGGGGGAGGGTGGAGGCAGGGGAGGGAGGTGGGTTTGGCTGGGGTGGGGAGAAAATGCAGACAACTGTAATTGAACAATAAAATAATTTAAAAACTGAAAACAAAATACCAAATATGATCTGTTCTGGAAGTGTCATGGTGTTCATCCCCCTCCCAGCCCACCCCCCCACCCCTCTACTTATGGTGTCAATTCATTGTAATGATGGTAGAATGAGTTTAGGGGTCAGTCTCTGGTCACGTTTTCCTCCATGTTGTACAGATGATGGTCTGGTTTTAGCCGGCGCTTGTTGTTACCCCCACAGGGGGAGGTGGGGGCTCTGCTGAGATGATCTAGGGGCTCTTAGGCCTGTGATGGTCACCTCTATTTCCTCATTCCACTTGTCAGGAGTTTTTCCTAATTTCTTTCTATCCTGCCTCACTCCTTTAACTGCATCCAGGTATTTCTTACAAAGGTTGGGCCTTAATGCCCTTAACAGTTCCCCTCTCGATGGGCATTCTGGTTGACTCCAGTGTTTTTTGCTGTTACAGTGATGCTGAAACATCCCTGATGTTCCTGCTCTCCTGGCCTACTTCAAACCTCCCCTCGGTCCCCAGGTGCCCAGGGCCCGCCTGACCAAAGGAAAGTGTTTGATCCACAATGGATCCGCGTAGGAAGACCAAACGCATGCTTTCTCCTGCATGAGAAGCAGAATGCTGAGCCAAAGGGTGGACAAAAATAGGGTGGCATTTCAGGCAGTGAGATGGCATGCCGGGGTTAGTGATGCTGCCCTTCACATTACTGCCAGTGGAAATGGGGTCCTTTCATGGAGTCACAAGAAACTCATTTCTGAGGATCCACGTGTAGCAAGGTAATATTTATTGAGAGAGAAATAAGATTGCCCCCAGGTTCCTGGTATTTCATTTGTGTCCATCCCAGTGGGGGAGGAAGTCCAGCCTTACCTTCATCAAGACCCAAAATAGGGCCAGAAATTCTGTGCCCTTGGGTCTTAGCTCAGTTCAGTGTCTGTGGCCATCTGGCTAGCTTAGTCTGTTCCCAGCTGCACCCCAGCCCGTGCTGCATTGCCACACCCTGTACCCAGGCTCTCACTCAGAACCTGCACGGCTGCTAGGGCCACATGGCTGCTAAAGAAGAGAACGAGCAGGCAAATGTGTGTTACCAAGCCAGAGAGAAAGAACTTGCCTTCGTTAGGCTTTAATTATATTATCTCAGGCTTGTGAAGGACCAGGTGCTCTTTTAAACTAAACATTTTCCCAATCCTTCTCGGGCTTGTGCTGGGCCCTGCCCCTAACCAATCGGTTCTTTTCCCAGATCAGACACCTCCCCTTTAGGGTCACCATTTTGGCTGCTACTGCGCAGGCACCAAGCAGAGGAATTTCTCCTGCTGTTTTTATTCCCCCCTCCTGTAATCCAGCTAAGGACCTGTAATGATCCTCCTTGCCTGCTTCCAGGATTAGGTCCCTAGGGTGGAGGATGCAGCAGGTCCCCTGGGGAGCTGATGAATGTTGCAGCTTCCTAATGAACCAGGCTTATTGTCCTACTCAGCTCCCTAGTTTATTATGTTTAACGTCTGACTTCCTTTGCTTCCCTCCTTTTACTAATATCTAGCTTCCTATGCTAACAACATCACAGCATGTCTCCCACTACCCCCTCTCTGCAGAGGGGAAGTGTGGAGTCTCTGCAAGTGGAGATGGGAATGCAGACGTCACCAGTGGCTGCAAACCAGAATAGTCAGAGTGGGTCTTGGGGCTTGACTGGGACTTGATAAGTATACCATTCGAGGTCATAAGCCAGGGTAAGAGTTGAGTGCCCACTTTCTCTGAGTGCTGAGTGTGTGCCAGCTGCCGTGCCGGGGGTTTGGACACTCTTTTGTTTCAGTCCTGCATGGTGGCAATGGTTCTGTTAACAGATACTGCAGCTCAGCTGAGGTGGCGTTCCCCAGGGCACAGAGTCCCTCTGCCTGACTGCACAGTCCAAGTCCTTCCATCTTCCCTGGTTGCCTCTCCTTGGCCTTTGGGCCTCCTGTCTGACGATGCCAGGTTTGGAGCCCCGATAGCCTCCTGTCACCATGAAGCTGTCGGGTAAGGGGTCAATGGTGACAGATGGAGGAGAAGCCTCACCCAGGAGAGCAGGGGTCACCATGGGGCTAGCCTGAGCTCATCCCACCCTGGATCACATGGTTAAGTGAGAAGCAGGCCCTGGGATTTGGACAGGCATTGGGAGAATGGAGCAGGGCTCAGGTAGGCCCGGACTGGTGGGACTGAGGTCAGTTTTGGGGTCAAAGGGCAAGCAGAATGTCCAGCACCCAGCTGGCTAGGTGTGCCAAGCCAAGGCTTTCTTGCTTATCTCTTCAATGCCCTCTGTGTTAGGGCAGGACTGGAGCTTTCTCCAGATTCTCAAAAGCCACTGCTATCCCAGCAGAGGTCCTACCTCTGTGGACTAAAGCACCATCTCCAGAGGGTTCCTCGTACAGAGGGAAAGGGTGGGGCCCTGGCCTGACTCAGCATCCAATCTGCATTTGGGGGTGGGACTTGAAGCTCCCTCAGTCCTCTCAGCACCTCCAGTTGCAAGAGAGAGCAAGGCATTCTGGGAGGCCAAGCTAGCGCTGCTCAGCGAGGGTCCTTGGGCTCCAGGGGACAAAGAATGGGAGAGCTGGACCCTGCCCTGGGGGGCAGGAGGTGCTGAAAGAAGTGAAGGGTGATACAAGGATAGGACTCTCTCTCTTTTTTTCCTCCAGTGGAACCTGGCTGGAAGGAAGCATCTACTGTGGACAGCTGGGGTTCCGTGTATTGAGTGCGGAACACCTCTGCTGCCCGGGTAGTAGAGGGGCCCAGGTCTGTGCTGGTCCACACAGGAGAAGTATTCCAATGAGGGACAGACAGAGAACTCTTGCCAGGCCTGGTGGACAAATTCCGGGCCAAGCCACAGGATTTGGAGTCTGGGGCTGCAGAGTTCAGGGAAGGAAGCAGCCCTGAGGCCTGGATCCATCAATGAATGAGGCCCTGACATGGGCAGATGGCTTTAGCATCACATAGTCAGAACAGGCGGCCTGAAGGAGGTGGAGGGAGACCTGCACCAAGCAGGTCTCCTAAGCATATGCTCTGGCACCAGACACTCCTGGGTAACCCTCCCCCCTTATTATCACTTATTGGATGGGCAACCATAACCAGCTGCCTTTGCCTCTCTGTGCCATAGTCCCCTTGTCTAGGAAACAGGAATAATAATAGATTCTAACCCAGAGGGCTGTGGTGACAATTCCGTGTTTATAATGGTGCCTGGCCCAGGCAACTACTCAACAAAGGTGAGTAATTTTTGTGATATCTCATCAGTGTGATTGGAGGCTGAGAAGGATATGAGAAGACGGAGGGGCTGAGCAGTGCAGATGGCAGTCACAAAGGAGACTCCATTTCTCTGGGATCAAGGGTCCAGCACAGATTTACCGGCAACTGGAAAATCTAGTCCCCAGGCTCCAGCACCTCTGCCAAACTTTGATCAAACTTTGCAGGCTTTTAGCCACAAATTCAGTGATAACTAATCCCAAGCCAGAGACCAAGAGCGTAAGTGGTGGAAGCTAGGTACAGTGATGATTAGGAGCAATATTTGGGGCCTGAGGGTAGATAGAAAGTGAGTGGATGGCCACCTACTTTGAACATGCAGAAGGTCAATTCTTTTGGGAGGTGTTGAGTAGGTAGATCAGACTGAATCAGTCAACAGTTTCTCAAGGGACAGAGTAAGTCTCTTTCCTGGCCTGGCCTTTATTTCATCTGTACAATGGGAAGGGGGCAGCTGTACCAGGTGACTAGAAAGGCCCAGCTCTCAGTGGCTGTCTCTGAACTGGCAGTCCAGGGCAGAAGCCAGGTGGGAAGCATTGACTGGAGGGCCTGGCCTTGGGGAGGGTCCTCCCAGAGGGAAGGGTGGCAGGAGGTGGGACAGGGCAGACCTTGTCCCTCCCTTCTTGCTGCCCTGTGGGTGACAGCCCCTCCATTCCCTGAAGGAGGCTGAGGCAAACTGACAAGAAGGATCCAGAGCCAGGCTGTCAGCAAGTGCCCCCTGACACCTTTGTGTGGATAATTTACATAAAATTTGCACAAATCTGCATAATTTAGGAAGCAACCACTGCTCATCTTGGGCAGTTCAATTTGCTGTGATTTTATGAGCTTTGAAGTAGTGCTTTCTTCTCCTGCCCACTCCCCCTCCTGCTTCCCTTTTCTCTAAGTCTGGCCTGTCAGATCCTGCTGCCTCCTCATCTTTCCAGAGCTGGAAGATGGGCCTCGCAGGCTTGCTTGGGTCCCCAGAGAAAGCCCCTCTGCAGCTGCTGAGTGTAGTTGCCTGTAAGCTTGACATTGGTCCTGGTTCATCCACCCAACAGGCCTTCATAAAGGCAGTTTGAGGATGCTGAGAAAGCTATAGGTCGTTCACTAAGAATAAGTCAGGTCAAAGTGGCTGAATTCTTTTACCTGACAGGACCCGAGGGTGCAGTTGGTATCTGGGTTCTTGCTAGGCTTTGCACCTGGTGTTGGTGAGGCCTGGGTGGTGCCCCAGGGCTCAAGGACAGTGGATGAACTATGACTGACTGACTAATCAAGCAGCTGTCCCCAGGGGAACTGAGTCATAGATTACTATCAGTCCAGACGAATGTCCTTACTGTGACACAGGGCTTTGTCCTTGCCCTTCCAACAGTTGTATTCTTGGGTTGGACAAGTTACTTTTTGGGTACCAATGACACTAACTCAACTCCAATTGGCTTAAGCAAAATAAAAAGAGAGAGAGGGTTGATTAGCTGATGTAACTGAGAAATCCCAGGGCACAGGGGCTTCAGTTGGATCTGGAGACTCAGATGCGATCACGAGGACTCTCTCTGCTCTGCTTCCCTGGTGTTGGCTTAAACTGATGCCCTTGCAGCCACGGCCCCCAGAGGCTCCAGCGTTATATGCTACCACTTCTAAGTCCAGGAAACTCAGAGCTTCTTCACACCAGTTCCAGACTTAGGTCTACAATGCAGTCTTTTCATTTTTTTAATTTTTCTTTTCCTTTTTAAAAATATATTTTATTGATTATGCTATTACAGTTGTCACATTTTTTTCTCCCCTTTATTCCTCTCCACCCTGTACACCCCTTTCCACCATCATTCCCCCACCTTAGTTCATGTCCATGGATCGTACATGAAAGTTCTTTAGTGTCTCCATTTCCCACACTGTTCTTCACCTCCCCCTGTCTATTTTCTATGTACCATTTATGCTTCTTATTCTCTGTCCCTTTTCCTCCATTCTCCTCCCAATCCCTCCCCACTGATAACCCTCCATGTGATCTCTATTTCTGTGATTCTGTTGTTCTAGTTGTTTGTTTAGTTTGCTTTTGTTTTTGTTTTTTTAGGTTCAGTTGTTGACAGTTGTGAGTTTGTTGTCATTTTACTGTTCATAGTTTTGATCTTCTTTTTCTTAGATAAGTCCCTTTAACATTTCATATAATAAGGGCTTGGTGATGGTGAACTCCTTTAACTTGACCTTATCTGGGAAGCACTTTATCTGCCCTTCCATTCTAAACAAAAGCTTTGCTGGGTAGAGTCATCTTGGATGTAGGTCCTTGCCTTTCATGACTTTAAATACTTCTTTCCAGCCCCTTCTTGCCTGCAAGGGTTCTTTTGAGAAATCAGCTGATAGTCTTATGGGAACCCCTTTGTAGGTAACTGTGTCCTTTTCTCTTGCTGCTTCTAAGATTCTCTCCTTGTCTTTCATCTTGGGTAATGTAATTATGATGTCATGATGTGTTCCTCCTTTGGTCCAATTTCTTTGGGACTCTCTGGACTTCCTGGAAGTCTACTTCCATTGCCAGATTGGGGAAGTTCTCCTTCATTATTTGTTCAAATAAGTTTTCAATTTCTTGTTATTCTTCTTCTCCTTCTGGCACCCCTATGATTTGGATGTTGGAACATTTAAAGATGTCCCAGAGGTTCCTAAGCCTCTCCTCATTTTTTTGAATTCTTGTTTCTTCCTTCTGTTCTGGTTGAATGTTTATGTCTTCCTTCTGGTCCAAGTCATTGATTTGAGTCTTAGATTACTTCCTTTCACCGTTGGTTCCTTGTATATTTTTCTTTATTGCACTTTGCATAGCCTTCACTTCTTCCTCTATTTTGCATCTGTACTCAGTCATTTCTGTGAGCATTCTGACTACCAGTGTTTTGAACTCTGCAACTGATAGGTTGGCTATCTCCATGTCGCTTAGTTCTTTTTCTGGACTTTTGATCTGTTCTTTCATTTGTGCCATATTTTTTGTCTGGGTGGGCCTGTTACATAGTAAAGGGTGGAGCCTTAGGTATTTGCCAGGGCAGGGTAACCCACTTCACTGCATTGTGGTGCTGTGTGGGGGGAAGGGGCTGAGAGGGAACAATGCCCCTTGCTTGGCTCTCATCCTGCTTTCAGTCACTTATTCCGCTACCCACAAGCAAAGCGGGCTCATCTGGTGCTGGTTCCAGAGTAGGTGGGTTTGTATATGTTCTGGGACTCCATGGTTCTCTCCAATGAACTCTCCTGTGAGGCTGGGAGTTTCTCCCGCTGCCTCCTCAACTCCCACAGGTTTTTACAGCCAGAGGTTTTGAGGCTTCATTTCCCTGCACTGAAACCCTGGGCTGTGTGCTCTGTCTTGCTCTTCAGTTGTTCCTCCCGGCTTATCCGCACAGGAATGTGGGACCACCCACCGCTGCCTCACACCATCCTCCAGCCACCGCCTTGCCGTGAGTCCTCTCCACCTCACTGCCTGACTCTGCCCCTCCTACCGGTCTGGATGAATGTTTCTTCTTTAACTCCTTGATTGTTGGACTTCCATACAGTTCGATTTTCTGACAGTTCTACTTGTTGTTTTTTTGTTTTTAAATTTGCTGTTGTCCTTCTTTTTGTTGTGTGAGGAAGCAAAGCATATCTACTTATGCCTCCATCTTGGCTGAAAGTCCTTGACTTCACCAGTAGTTTCTGATTCCAGGCCCTGAGTGGCTGTCTTAATTTCCTTCAAAATCCTTAGTTCCATAGACACCAGCCTGCAGGGCCAACGGATGGTTACCTTGGCAACGCAACATATATTTGGGCCAGCCAGCCTGGTCGGTGCCTCTCATCTTGGGTTTCGTGAGACACTAGAAGGCACGCAGCCTTGTGTGCTTTGCCTATTTTCTAAAATATCTGGGCACTTAGTAAAAATAACTTCACTTGGCAAAGACTTTCTGCTGCCCCTTCTCCAGGACTTTCTATTTGGGGACCTGGTTTGGTAAGTGGGAGGACTGGCAGGCATACAGAGGACATACGTGAGAAGGCAGCAGGTGGCAGTGGAAAGAGGAAGCTAAGACTTTGGGGAGAGGAGGCCTGGGCATAAACCTGGTTCCCAGACCTTTGGCAGGTGAGAATGAGCAGACCTCTCCCATAGCCTTGCTCTGATTCATTTTCCCGTCTACAAAATGGAGCAGCAGCCCTGGCTACTCTGGGGTTCCTGGGACAGTTACTGGGAGTTCATCTCTGATATGAATAGGGTAGGGGCAGAGGATAACCCCCTTTCCCTCCCTTTTCCAGCCCTACCCTGGCTTCTGCAGGCCAAAATACAGGAAGCTACTTAGCCCTCTGACTTTTACGGAAGCCTGTCCTTCCCCTCCTTCCAGATGACATCTGAGCTGCATCGGGGCTGGCAGAGTGGTCTTGAGGGTATGGCTGGGAAGCTCCTTAGCCTGACCCTCTCCTCAGGGTCCCCAGGGCCAGACATCTAGAGTCCCCACCCTCCCCCAGGCTGAATGGGAAGGGGAAGCCAGGGAGGGAAAGTAAAATAGGGCCACGAGGAGTAGGGTGAGGCTCCCACTACGTGGAGCCTTTCCTTTCACTCATGGTCAGCTTCCCAGGCTGAGGAGGCACCGACTCTGCCCAGATACCCTCAGCTCCTTGTGGAGTCAGAATCCAGGATTGCTCAGTGTCCTGCACACCCATCCCCCTTCTACTTGGCCTTCTGGGCCCTGACCCTGTGTCTTTTCTGACAATCAGGGTCTGGGGTGGGAAGGGGGTGGGGCCTGCTCTTTGTAGGCCCCAGGATCCTGGGACAGTGCCCTGAGGCCCATCTGCCCATGTATGTCCAGTGGTGCCAGGCTGAAGGCAGACAGGCACAGGAAGGGCCGTACCTCCTGCGGCTGTCGGCCCTCGTAATGATCTTGGCTATGGCCAGATGGACATCAGGGCAGCTTTGGCTTCCTGAAAAATTATCACTCTTACCTCTCTTCCTGGGCTGGAGGCTCTCATAGGGACCACACCTAAGGCAGTTCATGAAGGACCCTACAGCTCAGAAATGGCCTTTGCACAGTGAACAGTGTTGCCAAAGAAGGAAGCAAATCCTTATTGAGTGTCTGCTGTGTGCTAGGCACTAAGCTATTATTATCTCATCTGAAGTTCAAAATAACCCTCTAGGGGAGTTGGTATTGTGCCCCTTTTATAGGTGGGGAGATGAAGTCTCAGAAGTCATATGACTTTCCAAAGTACACTGTTTTGCAGATACCATGAAGCCTTGCCCATATCCCTCTCACCCCATGCACGCCTACCCCACAGCTTCCTATACAAGCATTTGCAAGTCTGCTGAGACTTCTGTTTGGCCCAGGAGCTAGTTCAGCCCACAAACAGGCTGCCCTAGCAATGTCAGGAGCTTTCAGTCCTGGGAGCACCTCAACCAAGCGAATGGGTGGGATACTGCAGCTCCTCACCCCGTCCTAAGACAAGTCTGAGGCATACTGTATGTAATCATGAAGAGGCTCCCGGGAGGACTAGATCCCAGTTGCCCACAGCAGTCACCTATACTGGCTTCCTTCCCTTCTCCATCTCACTTCCTCTCTCCCCTCCAAGTACTTCCTGAGATCATTTTCCAAATAAACTATCCACACTCAGATCTGTGTCTCAGTGTCTGCTTCTGGGGGTGCCCAGCCCGAGAGAGTTACACAACAGTTTGTGCCACCTGGAACTGGGTCCCTGGGGGAGAGATGACATTTTATGTCCCACAAAAGCAAAGCTTATGTTCTGATCTTATCCCTTCCTGCAGGGCTCCATATTTCCTCAGGACCTGGGGCAGGGACACTCATCAGGCTGCCAGTTCCCTCCTCTGTCCCCCACTAGACTGAGTCCTAGGACAGGGGGACTGGGACCTGGCACAAGTGTGGCCCCAAGAAGATGCTCAGAACTGGCTCCTTGAGTGAATGAGGCTCTGGCTGTGCCCTGGGGGCTCAGGATGAGGGCTTGGTTACCCCCCGAAGGATCTGGCTGGGATGGAGGGAATGCTGCTTCCTGCTGCTCCAGTGAAAATATGTGATTCACGGGAACAATGATTTTTGGAGTATTGCTGCCACTCTCCTTTGCGACTTCAGTGAAGAGGACTTCCTGCCAGAAGGAAGCCTTCTAGCCTTGTGACAAGATGGACTTGGGGCCTGCCAGCGCAACCCCACCCAAGGGCCAGAGCTTCGAGTGTGTGGACCCAGGTGCGCAGGATGTGAGGCGCATGGTGGGAGAGAGAGTTAGGCCTGCGGGAAGGAGCTGCTGCAGTGGGGGTAGAGCCCGGAGAGGGCTAAGGAGACTCAGGCCTGCCACCCAGGAAGGCAGCTCCGTGTTGAGTCTGGGATCCAATGCAGAACAGGAGGCTCCAGTCCTCCCACTAGGCCTATTTTACCTTTAAGTCTATTGATTCTGGGTAGGGGCCTTCATCACTCTAAGGGTAACCTGAAGGGCCTGAACTAAATGCCAGTTTGGAAAGAGCACAAGGTTTGAAGTTTGTCTTCAAACCTCAACTCTGCTACTTATTGGCGTGTAACCTTGGCCTTGGTTTTCCAATCTGCAAATGGGCATAATGATAGTGACATTTGCTCCCCATGGCTGATGAGGGACTAGGATTCCTTGTTTCATTCAACAAAAACATAGCGCTTTCTAAGAATTGAGGACACAATAGTAAACAAAACAGACTTTTAAGCCCTTGTGAAGTCTGGGACTTAGTGGGGCCACAGTCATTAACCAGATAAACAAATAAAATATATGTCTGTTAAATATTGATAAATGCTAAGGAGCAAAATAAATCAGTGAAGGAGAACAGAAAGTGTCGCCAGTGGTGGTGGTAGGCCTGCAATTTTTGGGTGGCCAGGACATTTGAGTAAGATCTGGAGGAGGCAAAGAAGGAGGTGATGTAGAGGAAATAGCAGGCGCTCTAGGGCAGTGGGATGGCTGAGGTGAAGGGGCTGGGAGCTGGCAAAGTAAGGGGTTGGAGGAGTAATGGTGTGCACGTGGTCGTGGTAAGGACTGGCTCGTACTCTGAGGAAGGACAGACAGGGCCTGACTTGGGTGTTAATAAACCAGCGTGGCCGCTGTGGGGAGGTGAGGCCAGTGGAAGAAGGCAGCTTGCGATAGTCTTGGTGAGTAAGAGCCACATGAAATAATGCAGAAGACTGCTGGCAGAAGGGTGGTTTTGTGTCACACATGGCTATGCAATCGTGCCATTAAACTGTCACATGGGAAGAAAGTTATCTGCTCTAAATTATTTTCAAAAGGTTTCTGGAAACACTGAGAAAGTCTCTGGTTGGGATTGGCATGCCTTCAATACCTCTAACTCTTGCAAACTTCCTCCCTGAAAGCCCCAAATGACAAGCCTCACACTCAAGGACTCCTGGCTTCTGTGTCTACTTAATATTTTAGAATGTGTTCTTTTTTAATTTTATTTGGTTTTGCATTTACCTTCTATTTGTGAATATGAGACTGGATTTCCTCTTAAGTTACCCACAGAGATTTGTTTTTAAAATGACCATGTCTAACTTGACAGGTAGGTTGGCTTACACAATATTAGGAGAGTATGCCCTGGCTGGTGTGGCTCAGTTGGTTGCACCATCGTCCTGTAACTTCAAGGTCGCAGGTTTGATCCCCGGTCTGGATGTGTATGGGAGGCAACCAGTCGAAGTTTCTCTCTCGTGTCCATGTTTCTCTTTCTCTTTCTCTCTCCCTTCCCCTCTTTAAAACAAAACAAACAAACAAACAAAAACAGTGTAAAAATGTCCTCAGGTGAGGCAAAAATTATATATATATGAGGGTGGACCCCCAAATCCCAAGAATTTATTTATAAAAAATTGTGTATTTATTCTTACATGTTTGAACTTCAGTCACTTCCAAAGTACTCTCCATTTGATGCAACACACCTGTTGAGGCATTTTTCCCACTGCTCAAAACAGTTTTTGAACTTGTCAATTTTGATGTCTTTTAGTGCTTCTGCTATTGTTTGTTTCACTTCTTCCACATTGGCAAAACATTTCCCTTTGAGGACTTTTTTCATCCAGGGAAACAAAAAAACAAGTCACTCGGGGAGAGATCCCGGGAATAGGGCATGGGGGGCATGGGGGTCATGCTGTTTTTGGTCAAAAACTGCTGAATACTCAGTGTGGTGGAGGCAGGTGTGCTTGTAAATCCCCCTCATGAAATGGGCAAATGTGTTGAAAGAGGCTTCAAAAAAAAAAAAAATTAACTGCAGCCTCTCACAACAACACCAGCTGGTACACTGATACAGATGGGTTCCTAGCTGACTCACCTAGCAGGGGAAGCCTGTACTATAAGAAGCCCGCCCTCCAGAAGATAATTCTGGGGTTTTTTTGGGGGGGGGTTCCTTCGTCATATATTAGGAGAATAACACAGATGGTACAAAGGCTCAACAAAAGCCATGGGGTGGAACTTGAATGACTACAATCTGGGAGCCCCTCTGTAAGAGGGGAGCTTGGTCCAGCTGTGCATGGGAGACATCACACCTCCCTGGACACTGACGTGCGAGGCCTGACGGCTCTGAGCGAGGCCTCCACTGGCCAACCCTGCTGTCCCAACCCTCTTCCCTCCCCGCTCTGGAGAGGCAAGGTGGACTGAGGGTTAAGAACTGGGAGATGAGGTGCCATGCAAGGCAGGGCTGAGTCAGGAAAGCAGGGGCTGAATCCTCCTGTTGCCCCTTTGCAACAGAAGGACAATAGGCTTTGCCACCTCTTCCGTGGGAGGATCCCAAGATGGGTGGAGAGGGCTTTGGGGTGAGGCTTGCAGGACCTGCAGGAGGAGGCTGAGAAGGACTGGTCATCCCCAAGATCGTCACGCCCCTCCCAGCTCCTGTCTTAGCCTTAGCCTTCTCTTTAATCTCAATGTGCTCTTTCTTCACAGGTGGACAGTAGATTGCCCTTAAAGGTTGGCAGGAACTAGAATGGAGGTAGGCACAGAGAGGAGTGTCCTACGAGGACGTCATGAGGAAGGAGGTTTGTTTTGGCCCCAGCACAGCTGTCTTGTGGTCCAGTCAAGACAGGTGGGTCTGGGTAGCCACACTCTCACTCTCCAGGTGGGCTGGAGCCCTCTTGCCATGCCCAGAGCAAGTACGGTCCATATGACACCAGCTTAGTCTGGGCTGGTCATTTCGAGCAGGGTCATTGTCACAGCTAGATTCCCACTGCAGCCGTTCCCCTGCTCGTACACTTGCACTCAGTCTCTATGACCTAAAGGTTGCTGAGCGTCTCCCATGCCCCAAGCAAGATTCTGGTGCTTCCAAAGATATCATCCTTTCTGAAAGACTCCTCCAGGATTCCAAAGCTTTTTAGCATCTCCAGTGCAGTTCTGGCCAGATAAGATCAGCGTGGCCCCACCAGACTGCTGCTGCCTGCCTACCCTTGCTCTCCTGGCTGTTGTCCCTGGGCCCAGTCCTGCCTTCATGGTCAGAGTCCCAGTGTGGTGTCCAGGCTCTGGTCCTGGATTCCCTGACCAGTCCCCCCAGGCTGTCCACATCCAGGAATGACCAAGAGGACAGTGGACATCTAGTCTGTACACCTGCCTGTAGTTGGCACTTAGGCTACTGAGCCTCCTGAGCAGGTGCACCCCCTTGGGCTCCTATCCACCTGTGTGAGTTTCCCCCACACTCGTGCCTCCAGCCAGGACATTCTAGCCTTGGCTCTGCCATCAGCTTACTATGTTAATCAGGGGCGTAAGGAGTGGGGATCAACATTAGACAGATGTTCCAGCTCAGAAACTCCAGGATTGGCTGGCCTGGCCTCAACCTCCTTGTTCCTTCATCTGGCCTCTTGCCCAGCCTCAGCAGCCCCAACCTCTCCAAACCCTCCCCTGATGCCTCATGGGATCCTCACCACTTGTTTATTCAAGGGTTGGGGTCATCTCAGCTGGTTATTGAGGTCCCATATGGCTACCCAGACTTCCTGTTCAGGTTTTGTCAGATACGTTGGGAAGAGTATACTGTTCCTTCATGGACCTAGAATTTGATCTATGCGTCTGGGTTGGTGGGGAACAGAGGGTCAGAGAGTTTGTCCTGCCAGCTGTGCTCTCTTTTCTCTTGAAGAGCTGGGCACTGGGGTTGCTAGTTTCTTCTGGGAATGACTGAAAGGCTTCACTGCTCTCAAGACCTCTCCCTCTGGGGTAGCTGGGAGACAGGATACCAAGTTTCTAGGGTGCTCTGGAGCAGCCCTGCCTAGATATCAGGAATGGCAAGGAGAATTCCTAGGAGCCCTCCTGCCCTAAGGAACTGGAGCACAGCAAAATTCAAGCCCAAAGGCCAAAAGGATGGGCAGTGCGGTTGTGGGATGGGGAAGGGGAGAAAACAGCAAACCCAGGAAGCGAGTGTGGCAGCTGGCATATGAGCAGCAGCAGAGTTTTGCCAGACTTACAACAGCCAAGTGCTGGAAGCAACCTAAATGCCCATCAGTAAATGATTAGATCGAAAATTATGATACATTTACACAAGGTAATACTATGCAGCAGAAAGAAAGAAGGAGCTCCTACCCTTCACGGAAGCATGGATGGAACTGGAGAGCATTATGCTAAATGAAATAAGCCAGGTGGTGAAAGACAAATACCGTATGATCTCACCTATAAGTGGAACCTTATCAACAAAACAAACAACCAAGCAAAATATAACCAGGGACATTGAAATAAAGAACAAACTAACAGTAAGCAGAGAGGAGTTGGGAGAGGGATAATAGAGGATAATAGGGGCAGGGCCATCAAGGAACATGTATAAAGGACCCATGGACAAAGCCAAATGGGGTAGGTTCAAGGTGGTGTGGGAGGGGGTGGGGGGGTAAAAATGGAAACAACTGTACTTGAACAACAATTTAAAAAAGTAAATGTGAAATGTTTTGAGACATTTTACAAAAAAAAGAATCAATCAATGAATGCATAAATAAGTGTAACAACAAAACACTGTGTCTCTCTTCTTTTCTTAAAAGAAGAAATGTTAAAGAACTTCAAGAAGAATAAAGAAAGAACTAGAGGAACATTGTAAATATAAATAATAAAGTGGCAATAAATATGCACCTATCAATAGTCACTTTAAATGTAAATGGATTACATGTTCCAATCAAAAGACAGAGAGTAGCTGAATAGATAAAACACAAGACCCATATATATGCTGTCTACAAGAGATCCCCTTCAGATCAAAAGGTACACACAGCCCTGGCCAGGTGGCTCAGTTGGTTGGAGAGTCATCCCATATGCAAAAAGGTTGTGGGTTCAGTTCCTGGTCAGGTCACATACCTAGGTTTTGGGTTTTATCTCTGGTTGGGGCATGTATGGGAGGCACCCAATCGATGTTTCTCTCTTACATCAATGTTTCTCTCTCTCTCTCCCTCCCCCTCTCCCTTCCTCTCTCTCTAAAAATTAATAAACATATTGGGTGAAGATAAATAAATAAATACATACATAAATAAAAGATACACATAGACTGAAAGTAAAAGGATCAAAAAGGATATTTCATGCAGACGGATATTTTAAAAAATCAGGGGTAGCAATACATACAGAAAATAGGCTATAATAAAAAACAAAGAAAATTACATAATGATAAAGAGATCAATCCAACAAGAGGATGCAGTTTATAAATACTTATAAACTGAACATAGGAACACCTAAATGTATAAAGCAAACACTGATGGACATAAATGAAGAGATAGACACTAATACAGTCAGAGTAGAGAAAATTTTAAAAAATATTTTGTTTATTTTCAGAGAGAGTGGAAGGGAGGGAGAAAGAGAGAAACATCGATAGGTTGCCTCTCACACGCGCTCAAATAAGGACCCGGCCCACAACCCAGGCATGTGTCCTGACTGGGAATCGAACTAGTGACCCTTTGGTTTGCAGGCCGGCACTCAGTCCACTGAGCCACAGCAGCCAGTACCAGAGAAAATCAACAAGGAAGCAGCAGCCTTAAATGACACATTAGAACAGATGGGTTCAATTGAACTTTTTTTGAGCATTTCACCCCAAGATAGCAGAATATACATTCTTCTTAAGTGCACACCTTACATTTCCCAGGATAGGCCATGTTAGGCCACAACACAAGTCTCAAGAAATTTAAGAAGATTCAAATCATATCAAGCATCTTCTTCGACCACAATGTTATGAAACTAGAAATAGATTACAAGAAAAAACTGAAAATCACGTAAACAAATGGAGGCTAAACAACATGTTACTAAGTAAACAATGAATGGGTTAACAATGAGATCATGGGAAAAAATCAAAGACACCTCGAGACAAATGAAAATGAGAACACACCGACCCCGGATGTATGATGCACAGAGGAAGCAGTTCTAAGAGGGAAACTCATAGCAATACAGGCCTACCTCAAAAAATGAGAAATATCTCAGGAGTTCCGGCCAAGAAGGAGGCGCAGGTGGAAACACTTCACTTCCTCGCACAACCAAAAGAAGGACAACAACCAATTTAAAAACAAAAAACAAGCGGAACTGACAGAAAATCGTACTGTATGGAAGTCTGACAACCGAGGAGATAAAGAAGAAACACTCACCCAGACGGTAGGAGGGGCGGAGACAGGTGGCCGGGCAGAGAGGACTCACTGCGAGGTGGCGGGGCTGGCGGGCCGGCGAGGTGGCAGACTGTGGAGTGGGGCCGGCGAGGCAGCAGCTGATGGAGTGGGTGACAGACTCACAACCCAGGGCTCCAGTGACGGGAAATAAAGCCTCAAACCACTGACTGAAAACACCCACGGGGGTTGAGGCAGCAGCAGGAGAAACTCCCAGCCTCACAGGAGAGTTCCTGGAGAGACCTACAAGGGCCTAGAACGCACACAAACCCATCCATTTGGGAAGCAGCACAAGACGGGCCCAATTTGATTGTGGGTGGTGGAGGGAGTGACTGAAATCCGCAGAGAGTGGGGCAAGCGTAATTGCTCCCTGTCGGCCCCTCCCCCACATACAGCGTCACAGCGCAACTACCAGCGTTACCCCACCCCCGTGAACACCCAAGGCTCCACCCCTTTACCTAACAGGTGCGCCAAGAAAAAAAAAATGGTCCAAATGAAAGAACAGATCAAAGCGCCAGAAAAAATACAACTAAGCAACGAAGAGATAGCCAACCTATCAGATGCACAGTTCAAAACACTGGTTATCAGGATGCTCACAGAATTGATTGAATTTGGTCACAAATTAGATGAAAAAATGAAGGCTATGCTAAGAGAAACAAAGGAAAATGTACAGGGAACCAATAGTGATGGAACTCAAATCAACAGTGTGGACCAGAAGGAAGAAAGAAACATCCAACCAGAAAAGAATGAAGCAACAAGAATTCAAAAAAATGAGGACAGGCTTAGGAACCTCCAGGACATCTTTAAACGTTCTAACATCCGAATTATAGGGGTGCCAGAAGGAGAAGAGGAAGAACAAAAAATTGAAAACTTATTTGAACAAATAATGAAGGAGAAATTCTCTAATCTGGCAAAGGAAATTGACTTCCAGGAAGTCCAGGAAGCTTAGAGAGTCCCAAAGAAGCTGGACCCAAGGAGGAACACACCAAGGCACATCATCATTACATTTGCCAAGATTAAAGATAAGGAGAGAATCTTAGAAGCAGCAAGAGAAAAGGAGACAGTTACCTACAAAGGGGTCCCCAGAAGACTGTCAGCTGATTTCTCAAAAGAAACCTTGCAGGCAAGAAGGGGCTGGAAAGAAGTATTCCAAGTAATGAAAGGCAAGGACCTACATCCAAGATTGCTCTATCCAGCAAAGCTTTCATTTAGAATGGGAGGACAGATAAAGTGCTTCTCAGATAAGGTCAAGTTAAAGGAGTTCACCATCACCAGGCCCTTATTATATGAAATGTTAAAGGGATTTATCTAAGAAAAAGATTGAAAATATGAACAGTAAAATGACAGCAACCTCATATTATTAACAACCACACCTAAAACAAAAACAAAAGCAAACTAAGCAAACAACTAGAACAGGAACAGAACCACAGAAATGGAGATCACATGGAGGGTTATCGACAGGGGAGTGGGAGGGGGAGAGAGGTGGGAAGGTACAGAGAATAAGTACCATAAATGGTAGGTAGAAAATAGACAGGGGGAGGGTAAGAATAGTATAGGAAATGTAGAAGCCAAAGAACTTATATGTATGACCCATGGACATGAACTATAAGGGGGGGAATGTGGGAGGGAGGGGGACTGGAGTGAAGGGGTGGAAATGGTAGAACTGTAATAGCATAATCAGTAAAATACATTAAAAAAAGAATAAACTCGAAATGAATTAAAGACTTAAATGTAAGACTCAACACCATAAAACTCCTAGAAGAAAACCACAAGCAGTAAAATCTCTGACATTTTTCTTAGCAATATTTTTTTCTGATATATCTCTTCAGCAAGGAAAACAAAAGAAAAAAATTAACAAATGAAACTACATCAAAATAAAAGTTTTTGCACAGCAAAGGAAACCATCAACAAAAAGAAGAGACAACCAAGTGAATTGAAAAAATATTCACCAATGATACATCTGACAAGGGGTTAATATCCAAAATTTATAAAGAACCCACATAACTCAACCTCCAAAACAAACAAACAATCCAGTTAAAAATGGACAGAGGACCTGAATAGACACTTCTCCAAAGAGAACATACAGATGGCCAGTAGACATATGAAAATATGTTCAACGTCACTAATCAGAAAAATGCAAATTAAAACCACAGTGAGATATCTCCTCACACCTGTCAGAACGGCTGTCATCAATAAATCCACAAACAACAAGTGTTGGCGAGGATGCGGGAAAAGGGGACCCTTGTGCACTCTTGGTGGGAAGGAATGGTGTAGTCACTATAGAAAAGAGCGTGGATGTTCCTCAAAAAATTAAAAATAGAACTGCCTTGGGACCCTGCAGTTCCACTTCTGGATATATATGCCTAAGAAACCCCAAACACTAAGACCATAGTGTTTTCTATAAACAAAGAACACTGAAAGAATACAGCCCTGGCCAGGTCGCTCAGTTGGTTGGAGCATCGTCCCACGCACTGAAGGGTTGCAGGGTCCATCCCCAGGCAGGGCACATACCTGGACTGTGGGTTTGATTCCTCACCAGGGTGCGTATGAGAGGCGACCAGTCAACATTTCTCTCTCACATGGATGTTCTCTCTCTCTCTCTCTCTCTCCCTCCCTCTCTCTCTCGAATCAATAAATATATCCTTGAGGGGAGACTTTTTAAAAAAGAATGTGTGCATGCCCATGTTCACTGCAGCATTATTTACAGTGCCCACGATATGGAAGCAGCCCAAGGGCCCATCAACAGACGAATGGATAGAGAACAGGCAGTACATGTATAATGGGAGTATTACTCGGCCACGAAAAAGTGAAATCTTACTATTTGCCACAGCATGGATGGGCCCAGAGAGTATTATGCTAATTGAAATAAGTCAAACAGAGAAAGACAAATGCCATATGATTTCCAGTATATGTGGAATATAAAATACAAAATAAATGACCAAACAAAATAGAAACAGATTCACAGATACAGAGAACAAACGGATGGCTGCCACAGGGAGAGGCTGGGAGGCTGGGTGAAAAGGGCGTAAGGGGAAAGAAGCACACATTTGTAGTTGTCCAACTGCCGTGGGGTTGTGATATACAGCATAGGGAGTCAGTCACATTGTAATTACTACGTGTGGTGCCAGGTGGACAGTAGACGTATCACGGGATCACTTTGTAAGTTACACATGTGTCTAACTGCTCTGCTGTACACCCGAAACTAATATAATATTGAATATCACCTGTAATTAAAAGTTTTATTAAAATGTAAGGGGAAAATGTCACTGAGGGTGCAAAGTCCAGAAGGAAAGTGGAGTGGAATCGGAGAGCCCACGAGGAGGAGCAGGCTGTTTAGACAGGCAGTGAGCTCCCCATCAGGGCAGTGCGTAAGCAGCAGCTGAACTGCCATCTGCCAAGGGGAGTCCCCTGCACAATGAGCCTTCTCTGTTCTTGTCCACTGGCGAGCAGACTGCTTCCCGACATCCTGTCTCCCTGGGAAGTACAAGATCTTTGGCTTGAGTAGAAGTCCTAGAGCCAGGAGCATCTCAGGCATCACAGGAACTCCTGACGAACACTTCCTATCCCCTTCCTTGCTTTATTTTCCCCCACGACACTGTCACCTCCAACGATGTAGCATATTTTACCCACTTACCTTGTTTACCAGCTTTTCCTCCCACTAGACCTAGTACTGCTCAGTGCGGTGGCCACTGGCCCTGCGTGGCTGCTCGGCCACTTTAAATGCAGCCAGTCTGAACTGAGATGAGCTGTAAGTATAGCATACCCACCAGATTTAGAAAACTTACTGTGAAAAAAAGAATGTAAAGAATCTCATTCATTTTACAACATTGATGATATATCGAAGTCATAATTTGATGGGTATATTGGCTTAAATAAACTATATTATTAAAATTAATTTGACTCAGTTTACTTTCTGAATGTAGCTACTGAAATTTTTTTAATTACCCATGTGACTCGCATTAAATTTCTATTGGACAGTGATACACTTGACCGGGTGTTGGCAAACCGTGGCCGGCAGCCTGTTCTGGGCAGCTCATAAACTAAGGATCCTGAAGTTCTTAAAGGGTTATAAGAAAACAAAGACAAGTACGCAACAGAGGCTGTGTGGCCCACAATGCATAAAACACTTACTTCTACAGAAAATATTTACAGAAAATGCTTACACTATACTGTAAGATTGACAGAGGAAGAAACTTTTGTCAGTTTCGTTCTTCACTTGGCTCCAATGCCTACGACAGAAGGAGCTCTGCCAGGCATAAGTAGGTATTCAATAAGTATTTGACGAATGAATGAATGAATGAATGGTGTTGCCAAATCTTACAAGGCTGCCTTTTGTTCCTACCCTGGACGCTGCCTGCCAGCTGGCCTGGCTGCTCCAAGAGCAGAGCTGTATCTTTCCCCACGTACCTCACTATGCAGCTCAACACGGGAACGACACACTCAGGCAGTGCGCTGCCCTCTTAGAGGTCAAAACTACCACTGTCCGTTCCGGCTGTCAGGGGCCTCGGGGACGGGGGAAGTAGACAAAATCCACCCGCTTCTCCATTCAGAGAAATCCAGAGTGGGTGGGCTTGTTCACGGGGGAGGCGGCCTGTTTTTGGGAAAGTGCAGATGTTGAAACCCAACCCCAGTTCCTAGCAAGGAAACACTTCACAATCCTGCGCCTCAGTTTCCCCTCTGTAAGGTGGCTTAGGGTGAGGGCTGCTGTAAGATGTGAGTACTGGTTGAGCAGAGAGCCTGGAACACAGAGGGCCCTCAATAATAAAGGGCGATTCTAGTTGACTATTTCCATTGAGGAGACCATTCCCTCGCCAGGTGCCGGAGAAGGGAGAGGTACGGGCAGCCAGTACTTGTTTCGTGTGGCTACGGCATCTGGCCTGAAGCGGCCCCAGCGCAGAGCTAGGAAAATGGGGGTTCGCTGAGGGACCAGTGCAAGAGCCATTCTCCAGTCTGAAACCTCCCTCCCTTTTGCTGTCCCCACCACTCACCACCTTTGTCCCGGCTCAGAGCTCCTGGGATGTGGCAGCAAGAGACTGGCAGCTTTCAGGATCTCCCTCCCTCCTTCCCGCCTTCCTTCCTTTATTTGTCCTGTGTTATATGGGCTGTGATTAAGGAGAAAAAGTCTGTAAAAATTAAGTGATTCTGAAGGTGCTGAGCAAGAACTAGAGAGGAGTTGGGGAAGGGACTAGAGGGGGCATGTGTCCTTGCTGCTTGCTGAAGTCCACCGGCAGAAGCACCTGGAACCACCCCCTGACTGCCTGGCCCAGAAACCCAGCTGGGGAAGCACCTGCTGTGTGCCAAGCCCTGGGGTGGGGGGACTGGCACACCCTCAGCAGACAGCCACACTGCTGATGGCAGTGGGACAATGGACCCCCGAGCCAAGCCTCTGCCTCTTCTTGACTTGCTGGGGGCCATCATTCTGGGGCACTTTCTCATGGGGAAAGTGGGGCTCCTTTTAAATTCATCCAAAACAGAACCATTGTTGTGGTTAGTTCCCTTATGGAGCATTCCCTTAGGTGGCTCCAGAAGGAGAGACCACCTCGCCCAGCTTGGGGTGGGGGATGGATAGGAACAAGCCAGGTCAGGTGGTCTTAAATGCTGGCCTCAGGAGCTGGGGCCTCTTGGTTTTGGTCTGCAGATGATGGAAGTCACCTGAGAGGGGGCACATTTTACAAGGCCCCGAGGCTCAGAGATGTAAAGGTCCCGCCCAAGTTCCCCATTGAAGAGCTAGGCCTGGAGGGCCTGTGGTGACCTCTGCCTGTCTCTGATAGAAGTGTTAATGACTTGAATTCACTTTGCTCCATTAACAAGCCACTACTGAGCAGAAGCAGGCCCCAGGAGCGATATGAGTTGCCAAGTGGGCGATGCCAAGATGGCCTTCAGAGAAGATAGCCATCTGAATCTCCCTGAACAGCCACTTGGGAGGCCAAGATATCTCTCCCTGCTCCTGCCACACACCTGGGCTGCAGTGCCTGCCAGATGTCCTTCCCAGCCAGGGAAGCCTTCATTCACAGAGCAGATGGCAGACAAGGAGGCGGCCCATCGCTGCAGTCACTTGTGACCTAGTCTCAACGTGGTCCGTCTTGGGGTCCAACCCAGGCCTTGGGGATGCAGTGGAGGTGTGTGTATCAGGATCAGCCCAGCTGATTCAAGTTTTTCTTCCCACCTGGAGAAAAAACGCAGAAGTGGCAACAGCAGCAGCCAGAGGAAGAAATTCAGCCCAGCACCCAGAGGGAGCCTTCAGCTGCTGGTGTGGAGTAAAGTGGGGCTGTGGGCAGGCTGCCTATAAGCTGACAGGGAGGGTCCGAGATCATAGGAAGACCCTAGCCTGGAAGTATTGCCTCAGGTCAGCCTGTGGTGGTAATTATGCATATGCATGAGACCTCGTGACTGGAAGCCCAGATTCTCCAAAGGGCTGGGCTTGGGACAAGGCAGGGTCTCTGGCCCCACCACCCCCGTGGTCCAAGGGCCTTAGTATGTGTGGATGACAGCTATCGAAGCGGCTGGAGACAGAACCTGAGCTCCTGCCTTGGCTCTGCTTCTGCCTCTCCCTGCACACTGCCCTGCACGAGGCCTCGGCCTTCCCACGGGCACCGCGGTCCCGAGTCTGGGCTTGCATGCCTCTGGGCCATGCTGAAGGCCAAAGCCAGGCAACAGCCATCACTTGGATCGGATCTCCCTGGAGTGGCCCAAACTCTCAACGCAGGTCCCCAAGAAACAGTGCCAAATATCAACCCCACTTTAGAAATGTAAAACTGTGGCCCAGAAAGGTGGAGAGATCGGACCAAGGTTTCACTAGTGGATACTAAACCCCATGGCTGGTCCTTGCCCTGGTTGACTTTAGGACCCTGGACGGGGCTATTTCTCCCCGACTATGGCATCCATGCCGGTCCCTGTCACTTCGGCAGGGCTTTTCCAGCCTTCGGTTTCTGTGTCTGCAGTGGAGGCCTGGGAGCGTGAAACTGACAAGAGGCAGTGGCAGAGTGTGGAAACTGTCAGCAGAGCAGCCGCCTGTGAAATTAACATGATATCGAAAGTGTCAATGTTTATTTACTGGAAATATCTGGACAGGATGCAAAGCAGTCCTGCAGCGGCTGCCTCTGGGGCCGAGCGGCAGGGCCGCCCTGCCTAGTCTTCCTCATCAGCTGCGAGACCCTGCCTGCAGCATCAGCCAACCCCTGCCTAAGACTCCCACTTTCTCCGCTGGCTGAGGAGCAAGCCCTCATGGAGAACTCGCAGCTTCAGTTGAGCTTATCTAGAAATAATCTCCCTCCTGCCCCTGAGTTCCAATGTTGCTGTCCAGAATCTGATGAGTGGGTACCGGAGCCCCAGCTGACTGGGCCAGGTTGAGGTCCCCTGACTAAAACTTGGCCAATCGGTGTGTTTCATGGGACTTTGAACTCAGGGCAGAGATTAGGGTAGGTGCAGAGAACTGAGATTCAAGGTCGTGCCGGCTCCAGGCAGGGACTGCCATCGTGGGGTGGTCAAGTGCAGCTATCCTATCACCTACTTCTCGTCAAGGGCCTTTACTAACGACAGCTGTGCAGGGCTGGACTGAAGGTCTATTTCTATTTCTTCCTTTGTTATGTGGAGTGTCCATTGCACTTGGGCCGACTTTCCCCGCGATTGTATTTTAGGTGCAGGGAGAGTGGGTAAAACTATCACCAGCTTTCTCAGTGATAAGAATCAGCAGAGTTCCTCCTCCCCAGACATTCAGATTCTGTGGGGTTGGACCAGGCCTGGGAGTCAGGATTCTGGCTTTATTTTATCTTGGAACTGGCTTGGGAATCACCCCCTTGGAGGGTGAACTTCTCACCTGCCCTGAAACAAGACCAATGTAGAGGGATGGATGACACCTGCAGCAGGGCCTCAGCCCAGCCCCCAGGAGGTCTTTGGAGTGGTGGTCTGTACTTTGGCTGCAAATTAGATCATGTAGGGGACACATGAAAAGCCCATTACCCAGGCGGCACCAAAGACCATTGAGATCGGAATCTCTGGGAGTGGGAATCAGGTAGTTTTAAAAGCTCCCTGGCGATCCCACTGTGCAGCCCGAGTGGAAAGCCGCTGGCTTCCCCTACTCACGCTCCTACTTAGGGACCCCGCTCATCCCACAGCCTGGAAGAGGCAGTCTTCCCTAATCCCAGCCCATCACAGTCTCTCTTGGGAGTTCAGAACTGAGTGCTGAGGCTGAGAGTGAGTTGCAGCAGGGAGCTGAAGCTGCCCTGTCAGGCACCCTCTGACTGGGCAGCCGAGGAAGCCACTCCACTCCCTCCGCAGAAAGGGACCTGTGACCTGAGCCACTGTGCAGCCAGAAGGTGAGCTAAGAGAGAGAAGAATCTTTTCAGGACCAGCTTCCCTGAGATTTACCCCTTTGTTAGAAGAGAGTCTTTAAATGGGCTTTTGTTTCTTGCAGTCAAATTGCTTTGGATACAGAGAGCACTAAAAGCTAAAACTTATCCCAGACCCACAGCTACTTCCACTGAACTGCCCTGGAGGGCTCAGTGAGCCACAGCAGCTGGCACGTACTGGGCACCCCCCACGAGCCAGGCGCTCTCCATGGCACTGTGCCCCCCAACCCCAGAAGGTGGGGCTGAGTACCCGGTTTACGGAGAAGTACAGTTGTGCCCCAGGGCACTTGGCTGATTCCTGTGGAGCAGACACAGAGCCCAGGGTGTGCCAAAGCTCCTCAGCGGATCTCCAGCAGAGCCAATTATGCAGAGCAGGCAGAGTGGAGGTCCCGCTGGGATGAGGGGGTGGGGGCTGCTCCTAGCCTTCCTCCTGAGCGGGATAGGACACGAGAGGAAGGGGGCTGGCCCTCTGAAGAGAGTTGCACTCTGCCCTCTGCCTGGGCCCTGACAGCCAGGGTCAGGGCCCTACCGTGTTCCTAAGTGGAGAGCTGCGGTCACCCGTGTCACCATCAGTGCTGTCATACAAGCACAGAGCTTGCACTGCCCATCCCATGTGACTTCTCAAAATGCCCAGTACTTGCCTCTCTGACCACAATTTTAAATGTGTAGCATTTGAGCAATTGGCTACTTGGAGTCTGTCTCCCCCACTAGATTCTACGCTCTGAGAGGGCAAACAATTTGCTAGTCTTGTTCCTTGTACTGCCCCTGGTGACTGGCCCAGTGTGTGTGTGAGTAGGTACTGGAGTCTGTGGGCAGGAAGGAGGCAGGAAGAGAGGGAGTCCTCCAATGGCAAGAACTGTTACTCCATTTTTTAGACGGGAAAGTGAGACCTAAGGAGGGGAAGCCAATTGGCCAGCATCAGACAGAGGGACAGCTGAGCTGGTCTAGGCCCTGACCCAGAAGACAAAGTGGAAGTGAGATGTCAGGACGGCCCCGGCATAAGTGACCCTGGAGAAATGTCTAAATGTAATTGGAGTGTGCGTGAGAGTAGCGAGAAGGCCCTGAGCAAAGCCCTTCCCTGGGGATGAGACCCCTCTGTCGGGCAGGGAACAACCTCCCTTCTTCATTTCAATAGCAGGAGCAATGGAAATGAATAGTGGTGGCTGTCTCCAAGGGTGAGAACCATAGGCCCCACCCGGAGTGGGCAATAGGTGGGCCATGAGCCAGAGAATGGGAAGGACCTACAGAACCTCACTGCAGGGCCCGTTAGAAATTATGCTTGCTTTTAATGTTCCTAAAGAGAGAGACAGATAAGCTTGTCCATTCAGAAGAATAAGACAATTATTACTGGTCGACACCATGAACTCTTAATTTCTGCACTGATTTTTACAAGTCTGCTTCTCGGACAGGGTACCTAGTATTGGAACAAGTCTGGCTGTGTGTCAGGGACAAACCCTCCTTTGCTCATGACCGGTGAGTCACCTGGTCCAGGGCCCTTGACTGTTTTGAATGAAGGTGGGGGGCTGGAAGCTGTGCGAGGGAAGAGGCGTTATACCTGCAGAATGGGGAGTCCACAAGAACAACAATGGTGAAAGAAAGCATTGATTGGTCACTTGCTCCGAACCAGACACACCGTCCCAGGTGCTTTGCAGACGTGATCTAATGGAGCCCTCACGTGTTGCACGGGTAACTTGTGCAAAGTCACACAGCTGGTACCTGGCAGAGCCAAGCTTCAGACCCCGGTCATCTGGCTCCAGATCCTATGCCCTTAAAGCCCTGTACGTGACCCTTTTGCGCAGCTTCACCTATTGGCATGCCTTGTGTTCTGAAGCGATTCAAACCCTCCAAGTATGGGCTTGCATAGCCCCGGTGTTGGCAGGCCCTAAGCCAGGGGAATGATTCTGAATGGGGGTTGGGGGGGGGGCAGAGGCAGAGGTGGTGAGAAAAGACTACTTGGAGGAGTGGCCTGGTCCACGTGCTAAAGGCTGCCGGAAGAACAGAAGCAAGAACGTGCGTGTGCATTGTGGGGGAAGACGGTGGGTGGCACTCAACTCAAAGCAGAAGAAAGAACATGTAGGGAGGCCTGGAGGGAAGGCCTCCTATCGAGAAAAGGAAAGAAGGCCAGTGCAAGCTCTTTAGAATCCTCAGGAGAAGGGGTGCTGGGCTGGTTACAGAGGGAACCTTAAGTCAGGTTTCTTCACAGACCTGTGGGGTAGGCCACACAAGGCCTCTTTGATTGGGATGCACACCTGTCACTTCTGGGGCACACTGACCACACTTGCCCCCAGCCTAGCCCTACCTTCTAACCTTGTAAGGACTAAGGAAGGGCCCAGGTGGGCCCAAGGATGTGTGTGAGGTGGAAGTGGGGGGCTGGGGAGGTCCTCTTGACCATGCCCCTCCTCCGCTCCTCCCAGCCTGTAGCTGGCAGCTCAGCTGGTGGGTGTTTGCTTAGGAGACATCACCAGGCAGCTGATCTCATTGCCTGGCTGGGGTGGGGCCTGCATGTGTGCGAATGGGCTCACATGTGCGTGCAAGGTGCGTGAGCACTGCGCACAGGGCCGGCCTTGTCACGCTGTGAACCCAGGAAGGAGGCCACGGGACGAGAGGGGCCGTGGACCTCTGGGAGGACCCAATTCTGTGTGCGGGGGGGGGGGGTGGGGGGTGGGAAGAGGTGGAGGGCTGTTCTGTGCGCACGCAGGGGTGAGAGTGTGGTGTACCTATGTGAACAGCTGGCACCCGGACATACACTGATGGGGTCTGTGTGCACAGTGTGTGGAAAGATGTGTGCACTGACGCAGGAATTGCGGCGTGTATATGAGAGAATGTGCAAGGCTGTACAAATGTGAGCTCTTTCTTTGCACATGCGCCCATCTGAGTAGGTGTGTGTGTGAGCAGAGGTGTGCACACTCTCTCTCTGCCTCCTCTGCTCTCACACCTCAAATCTTTCCTCCCTAGAGTCTAAGATGTGTGCCTCTCGTGCTCAGATGCCCCCCACTGCTCCCCGTTACCTGGATGGTGCTCTACAGCAACGGTCCCCAACCCTTTTGGCACCGCTGGGACTGGTTTTGTGGAAGACAATTTTGCCACAGAGAGGATAGCGGTGGGCAGACAGGAGGTGGAGCTCAGGTGATAATGTGAGTGAAGCTTCACTCACTTGTACCCCGCACCCCCACCCCACCCCGCTCCGCCTGCGCATCTCCTGCCGTGCGGCCAGGAGCCTGTACCTAACAGGTCTGCAGCCTGGGGGTTGGAGACCCCTACTCTACAGAACACCTGCTCAGCTTCCCCAACCCCCCATGCACTTCAGCCCTCCCTCCCGCAGGAGCACCAAGAGCCAACAGGAAGGGCAATTCTGTCCCTGGCACAGGGGAGATTCCAAGGGCAGGGATTCAAAGTGGGTTTTCCTCATCCTAAGCCAGGAGAACTGCAGCTGAGGGTCTGGGGACCCTTGAAAAGCTGGTACCTGCCTTTGATCCCCTCTCCCTCTGTGAATGGTAAACTGCCTGTGGGACACTGAGTTCCACAGCTATGGGGTGCGTACCTGGTGCGATTCCCTCACGGATACTGCCACCCGGTGCTCCCCTTTCTACCGCGTGTTTGGAAAACTCTTCTTCATGGGGAAGGGCCAGAGGCCAGCGGGGACCTGGGACCCTGGTCTCTCCAGCTCTTTGCATCTGCACAGAGCAATTCTCTCACTCAACCCGCTTCTGGCAGCCTCTCCCCCATCTGGGCAACTGCCTGCGGTGTCCTTGTCCCCTTCAGCTGCCCTGCAGGGGACAGGGAAGAGCTGTTCTCCTGGCAACTGGCCATCTAGGTGCCTGCCCGTGGTCAGGCAGCGGCACTCTGGGCCTCTGGCTGCAGGGCCTTCCACCAGCCCTCCGTCCCTGCCGGGGGCCCCTCCACCCGGACTCACCACTCTCCAGGGGCCATCTTGCCTGGCTGAGCTCTTGGAGCCCGTGTGGCCTGCCCCAGCTGTACAGAGAGGGCCATGGACTCATCCCAAGCGGTAGAAGACCGGCAGACTCCCTGAGGAAGACACAGGAAGACTCCAGAAAGGGGAACTCCAGGCTGTGTGTGGAGGGACAGGCGGCTCTACTGGCTGGGCCTCTGGGGGCTCTGGCTGTCCTGCTCCAGACTGAGCAGCACCTGCAGATGGGTGGGGGGACACAGGCAAAAGGAGGCCTGAGGGGCCGGGGCTGAGGGAAGGTGAAGGGCCTCTGTTCCCCATGAGCACCCTGCATGGTGAGGGGCATCTCTGGGCCCAGGCGCAGGTTGGGCAGCCAGTGTCGTCTGCTGTAACCTCGCTTTACTCCAGCAGCAGTGTGGGGGCAGTGGGGCAGGGAGGTGAGACAAGACACCAGTGAGGTCTGGGGGAGCCCCGACGCTGAGAGAGAGTGCAGAGACCCAGCTGGCACAGCCTTCCCTTAAGCCCTTGGGAAGGGTCAGCCCAGAAATGTTCAGGGGCTGGTGCAAGGTCACACCATGAGTGTCCCCACCTCCTGGGGCTGGGTGCTGGACAGAGTCCAGCAGGGGCAGATACTTGGAAAACTTCCCAGCTCTACACGTTGCCAAGGGGTTCCCCAGAGCCTCTCCCCACCTGGGGCTGCTCCTTGTGCCCTTGCCGTGTCCTGAAAGAGGCTCTGCGGCTGGCAGGCAATGGAGAGGATGGGGCTTCACTGTACCTGCCTCTCCTCTTTATGATGCCCTATTTTTTTTAACAAGCTATGTAAATGTCTGCTTGTCAGAGAGCAAAGTCAGGGCCTCCAGTGGGCCCCCCTCTGGGGCAGGAAAGGCTTTCTGGATGACCCGGTGGTTGCCCTGTCCCCACCCCCAGGTCAGCTGAGGCAGAGCTGGGGCTGCTGTTGACACACTCATTTTGTAATCTTGGACCTGTCACTTCCCCGCTCTGAATCTGTGTCTTCCTCTGCAAAGTGGGAGGCCACCTTCAGCGCTCCGAGCTTTCCAAGCTGCTGCAACTCACCTGTGCAACCTTGCATGACTGCTCAGCCTCTCTGAGCCCCATGGTGTTCATGTCGAAACAGAGACATTCACGCTCAGAACACCAGGAATTGGCAAGGGTGGATCAAGGGGAGGGGCCCACTGGTCCTTTTACTTGCCTGCTTTCTCTTTCCCCAGCTTGCTCCTCTTCCTTTCCCTCCAAACAACCTGTTATTCCACCCCCAGGATCTAAGTCAGTGTGTCTCAGCCCAGCAGGAAGTAGGGGTGCAGGGTGGAGCTGGTGCGGAGGACCAGGAGAGCCCTGCCCTGCTCTCTGCTGGGTCATGTCCAGGACATAGGGTGGCATGAGGGCTGGGGTGTGAAGGAGCTGGGAGAGGAATGGGGCCGGGGCTGAGACCCTGACGCATCTCTCGGTCTCCGCAGCCCCCAAAGGGCCAAGCCTGGCCTCCCCAGACACCAGCAGTCGCCTGGCATGATGACAGGCGGGGGCAGAGGTACTGGATGAACCATGATAGGTTTTTGGGGAAACTGTAAACCCCTGTACAAGCTGAGCAGTCATCTCCTTGGGCAGGCAGAGCCAGGGCCACACTGTGTGGCCACTGTTCTCAGACACGTCCCCGGTAGTCCCCAGTCGCCCAGCAGGCACTAGGGCCAGATTGCCAGGCCCTCAGAACAGGTAACGGGGCCTTGTTGTCCCACAAAGGAAGGAGACTGCAGGAGGTGATGGGACTGTGCCCACTTCACAGAAGGGAAGGCTGAGTCGGTGGTGGTTCAGAGTGAGAGGACCGCTCTGGTGCTCTTTCTGCCATGAAACACTGGTGTCCAGTGTCCGAATCGTGGCACCATCACCACCTGTAGTGATCCCAGGCAGTTACTTCTTCCTGAGCCTCAGTGTTCACATTCCAAAGGGAGCGTATGAGAACTTCCTCGTGGTAGGAGTAAGTAAGAGGACACAGGTAAAGCGTCTGGCCTCGTGCCTTGCACAGCCCTTGAGAGGCAGTAGCTATTACTGTTTTTGCTATATTACCCCACACCCCCTCCTGCTTCTGCTTGAAAAGACACTGCACCAGGGGCAGCAAACTTGGGTTCAAGTGCTGGCTCTCTACTTAGGTCCGTCTGTAGACCAATCACCGTCACTTCCTAAGTCCCCTGTGCTTGTGCACCAATAAGCGGCTCCTGAAAGGGACAGGCTGCACAGGGGTCCTCGTGGAGGGGGCTGCAATGGCCCTGGCATCCTGGTTGCCCTTTTGGCCATGAGACTTCATAGCCCCTCCCCCCAGGAGGGGCTCTCTGTCCCCTTCTCCTTAAATCTAGGGGAGGGCTAGGACTTGCCTTGACCAGTAGAATGCGGTGAACATGACGTAGCCTGGGGGGTCACGAGACCTGGCAGCCTCCGTCTTGCCATCGAGGAGCACGGAGACACCATAGCAAAGTGCAGCGAGCCCTCTGGAGAGACCTCACGGACACAGAGGAGCCCTCTGGCCTCTAGCCCTTCCAGCCTCTGCAGCTGCGGTGACAGACATCGCCAGGAACCACGGTCTGTCTGGAACCATGGCCCAGTCAAGCTTCCCGAATCAACGCCATGCAAAGGAGAGACGAGCTATCCTTCCCAAGCCCTGCCCAGGTTGCAAACTTGAGAATAAATACACGATTGTTGTAAAGCACTAAGTTTGGGGGGTGTTGTAATGCAGCAATAGATAACTGTGGTAGTCCCTTCATCCTTTCTGCCCCACCTTCACCCAAACCTGGTTTGGATAAGCTCTAGCTGCTTGGCCTCAACTGAGTGGTTAAGGGAATGGGCACCTGCCTTTGCGGCAGCCAATATCCATTGGCTGACACGTGGCCAATAAGATGTTTTTCCGCTCTGGTGAGGAGGAACGAGGAGATTTATAGCAAGCCCAACTGTGAAGAAGGCTGGAGCTGGGCTTTTGGAATGGGAGCGGGGGTGACTTTCAGGAAGGCTGTCATGTCGTCAGAGGACATGAAATTGAGGAGAGAAGCAGGAAAGATGATAGACCTTGGAACCAGGTTCCGTGGAGGCCCCAATAAATCACTGTACTCCAGCTGGTTTGTGCTGCCCTGTTCTTTGTATCTCAGGAGCCCAAAAAGGCTCAAGGTCCAGGGTCCTAACACCAGCCGAGAATCTGTTCCGCTCCTCTCAGCCTTTCTCTCTTGCTCTCTCAGAGCTCCACCCCTGGCAGACACACACAGGTTGTGGCTTTGTCCTCCAGGGCCCCAGGGCACGGCCTCCCCTCTGTCCTGGGCAGACAGAAGTGAAGACCTAGTCACCTCCCATCCTCCCCTCAGCCCCAGGGCTTTCAGTGGTGAAATAAAGGGCACGACCTGGTTTGGTTTCTAACCCAAACCCATCCCACCCGCTGTGTCCCCCATATAGTACCTAACCCTGCCAGCTCCTGAGATCAACCACCATTCCCTTGCGTGCCCATAACAACGGCAGGCTGATAGCTGTGGTCACTATTGCACACGGAACAGGTGCCACGCCTGCGGTGGGACTTGAACTGAGGTTTGCCTGACTCCAAGCCCATCATGCCCTATTCACGACTCCGCTGTGTGACACTGGGCAGGTCACTTTCCCTCTATGAGCCTCGGATTCTCACTTCTGGGGGCGTAAACCGGGGGCATGCTGGTGCTTGGGGCTCCCTCTAGTACTCTGCTGGGTGCCATACTTGCCGGGTCCACTTGCTTGTCCAGGGTAGGATCCCAGCCTTATCACCTTTTCTTTAAGGAGGAGCATGCTGTCTCATGGAAGAATGGGCCTGGAGGCTGCCTCTGGATCTTGCCTTTCCCCCCGTAAGTTGGACCCGGGCTGAAAGGTGGGCAGAGCAGCAGCTTCCTAAAGAGATTCAGGTGGCAGGACATGCCACCTCCACACCCCCGCCCCCCAGGGCCTGAGGCAGACCAGGGCCACTGGGGCTGTGTGGAATGTGGGGGGCCCAGGAAGGCTTTGTCCTCCCTGCGCAATCACCTCGGGGTTCAGACTCCCAGGTATGTGAGCCAGGGCAGAACACAGGGGTGGGATGGTATCTGCTCCTCCTCACTCCCCTCCAGAGGCTGTCAGGCCATGGAGGAGTCAGCCTCTCCAGCCTGGCTTTCCAGGCTGTTCCCCCTTATGTATCTGGCAGGACCCTGAGCCGTTTTCATCACCCTCTTCCGTGGATGCAGGTCCCCCAGCTAGGAGAGGTTAGCCCCAAAACCCAGCCCACCTGGCTCCCAGCCCGGGCTCTGCCCAGTCCCTGGCTCTGCTGCGTGGGCCAACAACCCAGAGCCTCACCCAGGCACTCATGTCCCCCCAGGCTGGCTCTCCCCCCTTTCTGAAAACCTCACAATTCTTGGTCCCTGAGTGCCCTCAGGAGCCCAGTTCCCTCTCAGTTGGCAGGAATAAATCGGCCCCACAAATCCCCTGCTTTTACTGGAGTCCTGTGAAGCCCCAGGGACCCAGGCATCCCAGAGTGTTAAGGAGCAAACCACGGATGCCTCCTGTAGGGGGCAGTGCTGGCCAGGGTGCCCAGGGTTGGGCAATGGAAAGCCTGTCCCTGGTCTCTCCAGAGGTGGACAGGCCTGTCGGGTCTTGTATCCCACTGGCCTCATTAGATACAAACTATCCCTACGCCCAAGGGATCCTCTTCCTGTCCCTGCACTCCCCAAAGTTGTCTCCTGTCAGGTGGGGTTCCCCAGGCCTGGCTCTGAGAAGCCCCAAGCCAGGCTTAAAAGTCTGTGGCTCTGGGAGTCTGGAACTCCCAGGCCCCGGTCCTGTTGCTCAGTAGCTGTTTGACTGAATAAGCTACAGCCTCTTGCTCCTCAGGCTTTGCGCTTGTACCAGGGCTGGACTCAGTAGCAATCCTCATCCTCACCTCTGGGGGAAGGCTTCCTGAATGCAAGGCATTCCACCAATCAACAAATGCACCTACGCTCCCTTGTTTAATCTCCTAACATCCCAAAGCACGTAAGACCATCTTTGGTACAGATGGGAAGATCGAGGTCTGAGAGGTTAAGCAATTATCCCAAACGGCTAGTGTTAGAAAAGGAAGTCACTCAGACCTGACCCGGAACCTCAGAGACGTACGATCAGGTAACAAGGTGACCTGCCTGACTCTTGGCACTTCTGTCATCCAGGGCAGCAGTCCCCAACCTTTTTGGCACCAGGGACCGATTTCACGGAAGACACTTTTTCCACAGACCGGGGTGGGAGGATGGTTTTGGGATGACTCAAGCTCACCTCCTGCTGTGTGGCCCAGCTCCTAAGAGGCCCAGACAAGTACCCGTCCACAGTCCAGGGGTTGGGGACCCCCAGAGGTTGGAGACCCTCCTATATTTCTCCCCCAGCCAGGGCATCCCTTTCCAGGGCTGAGTTTGGAGCGCTGAGGTTTGGCGTCAATGGGCAGGGCCACGTCTGCCCTTCCTAGTCAGCTTATGTGCAGGTGGGTCTCAACTCAGAACCCTTCGCAGCCCCGGGCAGGCTCGGAGTGTGGCCTGGTGAAAGATGGCACAGAGCTGGGGTGATGCCCCGGGTCTGAGAGGTCCCAAGGTCAGTGCCAGAACTGCTTCCCCTCCCCAAAGACTGGGCACTGTACCTGCCCAGCAGTGGTATACAGCAGGCATTCGATAAATGCTTGTGGAAAGAGCTGATGTTCCCAATCCTTGGGTAGGTCCAAGCCAAAGCCACAAGGGTATTTTGCCAGGGGGGGGGACCCCAGAACAGAGGTGGTTGAAGTCAGGATGATCTTGGTCCTGAGGACACCCCTGTGGGTCTGAAGGCTAGTTAATCCAGCCAGTGCTTTTGGCCACATTGCCCTGGCAGGAGCTTCTGGAAGTCCCTAAGCAGGCTCTCCCCCAGCCCGCCCTCAACCTGACCCCATGGAGATCCCTTCACGAGGCCCGTCCCCCACAGTGACATAATAATGACCATAATGAGAACAGTCGCCCACATGTGTGCACAGCACTTTACAGGTTACAAAATGTTTCACATACATCTCATCAGTTCCTCACAACAGCCCTGTGAGGTAGGCAGGGCAGGGAATAATGCTTCCATTTGTACAGATGTGGGGACCGAGGAGCAGTGACCTGTCTGTGGCCGCACAGCAAGTCAGTGGCACAGCTGGGACCAGAAGTTAGGCCCTGTCCCTGCCCCTGGCTTTCCCGGCTGACTATGCTGTCCTCCAGGAGGACCCCAGTTCCTGTCCTGTCGAGTATCAGCCACACCCGACCAGGCCTCTGAACCCTGGCAGCTCAGCACACAGCCCCCATCTGGCAGCCCTGGCCCCTCCACCTGCTCCCAGCAAACAGCCAGATGGGAGGGGAGCCCACACCAGCCACTCTGCCTGCTCCTACAGGAGGCTGCCCTGGCAGGGCGGGCAGGTGGGCGAGGCTGAAACCTCCTTTCCCATTTTCCTGAGTTATCCCTCCCCACAGGGGAAGAGAAGAGAAAGGAGGAAAAGGAGGAGGGTAAAAACTAGAAACTGAGTTGGAAGAGGGCCCTGGAGCAATCAGGATGTCAAAAGTTTGCATTCCGACTAGCTATAGAAATAGTTTTTTTCTCTTTTTATTATTTCAAGTTTTCATAAAAATCCATAATTATTGAAACCCAAGTTACAGAGGAAGTTTGTAACTTTTTAAATTGAATTACTGACTTCTGCACGTTGGTCCGTCAGTTTCCGACTCTAGCATGTCCACGTGCGCCCCTGTGCATCGCGTGCCCCAGGCCCGGGCTTCTGAGGTCCTGGTGGAGAGAGGGGAGGCAGTGGGGGCCAGTGGGGCAGCCCGGGGCAGGAGTGGGGGCCAGAGAGGGGTAGCACAGGGCTAGGGAGGAAGCCCCGCCCCACGCTCATATCATCTTCATGTTGAACTTCCGGGGCGCGTCGGCGGAGCTGATGCCCACATCTGACTTGCGTGGCACATACTCAATTTCGATGTTGTGTTTCGTGTTGCCCTTGCCCCGGCTCCAGAGGAATAGCAGCACCAGGCAGAAGAGTACGACGCCCAGGAAGGAGATGAAGCCCATGGTGGTGGCAATGATGAGGGTCTTGATGTCGAAGGGGAAAGGCACGGTGGCTCGGGTGCTGTTGGCCTCTCCCTCGCCCGGCTGGTTGGAGATAAAGGCGAAGGTCTTGTTGGGCTGATGGGGCCAGTCGGGCGAGTAGCTGCGTACATGCAGGTGAGCGGGCAAGGAGTCGTTGCCGCCCGCGTTGGCCGCAATGCACAGGTACGTGCCGTTGTCCTGCACCTGGGCATAGCGCACCTCCAGCGTGCCATCAGGGAAGACCGTGAGCCGCCCATTGCTCTTGGCAGAGACCAAGTGCTTGCGAGGCGATAGCCAGAGGATGGTGGGCGGTGGGTCGCCATCTGCCCGACAGACGAATTGCACCGTGTGGCCCTCATCCACAAACACCTGTTGGGCCTTGCGGTCCCGGATGCGGGCGCGGCGGCAGGTGAAGTAGTTGGGCAGGAGCACATCAGGGAAATCCTTGAACTCCTTGCCCTGGACGAACTCAGGCGTGGCACACGTGGGCTGCTGCCGGTTGAAGTTGAGCCGCCAGCGGCGCCGGAACACCCACAGGAGACGGCAGTCACAGGCCAGCGGGTTGGAGTCCAGGATGAGTGTCTCTAGGTTGCCCACTGAGTGGAAGGCGGACTCCTCCAGTGTAGTCAGCTGGTTGCCAGAGACGTTGAGCACACGCAGGTGGTTGAGGCCACGAAAGGCGTAGGGCTCCACCACAGCCAGCTGCCCGCCCACCAGCTGGATCTCCTGCAGCCGCAGCAGCTCATGCAACATGGAGCCCTCGATGGTGCCGATGGGATTGTAGGAGAGGTTGAGGAAGCGGAGATAGACCAGGTGGCGCACCGCCAGGTAGGGCACAGCAGTCAGATTGCAGTGAGTGATGGACAGGGATGTCAGATTGAGACCGTAGAGGCAGTTGGGTGTCATGGTGTCCAAGTACGGCCAGTGGGAGATCTCCAAGACCTTGAGCCGGTACAACCTCTTGAAGGAATAGTCCCGGATGGCATTGATGTTGAGGTGCCGAAGCCGCAGGACGATGAGACTGTGCAGGTGGGACAGGGCCTCGGTGGGGATGGAAGTCAGGTTGCACTTCTCCAGTGTCAGCTGCTCTAGGCTGTTGAGGCCGCTGAAGGCGCGGTGGGATATATAGACAAGGTCATTGTCCCCGACCTCCAGCGCCTTGAGGTTGTACAGGTCCTGGAACATGTAGTCTAGCAGGATGACGATCTTATTCTCGCTGATGTCCAGCTTGGTCAGGTTACTGAGGCCAGTGAAGACGCCCAGGGGGATGAGCTTCAGGCGGTTGCTGCGCAGCCCCAGTGTTCGGAGGTTGAAGAGGTTGTTGAAGGCGCCGGGCTCCACAGTGCTCACAATGTTTTCATTGAGCTCCAGCTCCTCCAGGTGCGGGAAGCTGGCGAACTCATCCTGATTGAGCGTTTTGATGCGGTTCTTGCCCAGGTCCAGCAGACGGGTCTCGGTGGGGATGCCCTCGGGCACGGCCACAAAACGCTTGCGGTGGCAGAGCACTGCACGGTCCTGGGCGGAGCACTCGCAGCGGGGCGGGCAGCCCGTGGCCGAGCCCGACAGCACTGAGCCCAGCACCAGCAGGAGGATGGGCTGCCAGCAGGCCAGGAGGGGGCTGGGCATGCTCCTCTTGCCCCCTGTCAGCATCCTCTTGCTTACCTACAGCCCAGAGCAAGCACAGGACAGAAGGGGCGGTTAGAGGATATCTGGCTGGACCCCGCCACCGTTCTACCCCATCAGAACGTCCCTGACTCAGAGACAGAAGCGAGAGGCTAGAGTGGCATGTGACACCTGCCTGGGACCCCACAGTGAGGTCTAGATGCCTGGGGGAGGAGGGAAACTCCTGCCACCCTGTGCTGCTTCCTTAGTGCCACTTACCCTGCCCAGAGCCTTCCTGAAGGGTCTTCCCAGCATCTCTGGAATCAGGGGGGTTCCAGAGGAGCCTGGCATTGGCCCCAAAGGCTGCACCCACCCCCTTTCCATTTTATGTTTTATAGGTGTGTGACTCCAGGCATGCACTGTGCCCTGCCCTCCTCACCCTCTGCATCCTGCACCGCCACGCCACTTCCCCCAGTGCTCGTCAGAGATCAAAGCCAGGCTTGCTGAGTTGTCCTTGGGGCTCAGAGAGGGACCAAAGGGGCTCAAGGCTGAGGCCTCTGGGAACAGTCTGCAGAGGAGCATGCCTGGTCCCTAGTCTGTGGGCAAGGGCTTCTGAAGCTGCTGGGGACCTACCTTGCAGCCTGTGGCCGGAGATGCCCCAGGTGCAGACACCACAGCCCAAATTCAGTGCGATCAGCAAACGCAGCCGTACGTGTCAGTGTTCATGAATCTGCTCCCCAGTGGAGCTTCTATCTCAGTGGAGAGCACCCTCACCCAGAAAGCTGGGACCCAGGCCTAATGCCTCCCCACAGGGTCTCTCCAGCTCTCCCCACCCTCTGGGTCCCCACAGTGGCCACCAGGCTCCTGACTGCAGGACTCGGGGACTGAGTTCTCCTGGCCTCGGCTCCTGCACTTCCATCCTCTTGGAATGCCCTGTCCTGCCTATTTGCAACCTCAGCTTCTGGGCCTCATTTAATGCCTCCTGCTCTGAGAAGCTTTTTCTGATCCCCAGTAGGAAATATGCTCCCCTCCACAGACCCTCGAGCCTTCATCGCTCGGTCTTTTGGGATTTCAATCACCTTCATCCCAGTGCCAAGTTCTCTGCAGCTGCTCAGACCGCGAAGCCCAGGATGGCGCGGGCAGCCTGGAGGGGCCGGTCCACACCGCGGCCCTGTGGGTGTGAGGTTTATCAGAGCTGGGCCCCGAGGGACATGCAGGACTTGGGTAATGGTGACAAGGAGGATGGTGCCAGGGCCCAGCTTGAGCACAGGCTGTAGGTGGAAGGAACGGGGGTGTGCGAAGCTAGCTCCCCATTCCTGTCTCCTAGCCTGTGTTCAGAGGCCAATTGCTCACACGTGTACCAACATGGTCTCCCCCCTTCTCCTTCCCTCCTCTGTTCCACCACCTGGAAAACGGGCCCCGCAAGGTAAGGAAGGAACTGGGAGGGCTAGACTGGACCTCTCCAAACTCCAGGGGGTGGACAAGATGGCCTCTGGGAGCTGAGCTGCAGCCCTCCCACTCCCAGCTGGGCACCCTGGGGCTCTGCTGCCTGTTTATACACCCCACACAGTGACCCTGAGGAGGGCTCACTACAGGAAGGGGAGGCCCAGGCCAGGAGAGCCCACCTCTCTGGCCCAGCTCAGGCCCTTCTCGACCCCTTCCAGCCTCTCCCCACACCTGTGCAGTTTCCACTTTCAAGGCCATGGTTCCTATCATCCACACTTCAACCCTTAAGGCAACTGGGGCTTGGGGGGATTGTGGCTGCCCAAGAATGCCCAGCCCATACAAGGGAGGGCTTCAGACCAGAGCTCTGGTCTGTCTGACTCCAGCGGAGCCACAAGCTTTCCAATGCTCCAGCGGCTTCTCAGGACTGACAGGTGCTCCCTGGCTATAGATTGACTAAATGATTGATTAACCAGAAAGGGCTCTGGCCATCACTGACATGTGATGGAACGGCGAGATTCTGTCGTCCCCAAAGGCTCTGTCCGCCCCCACCACTTCAGCCACTCTCACCTTCTCCAGGTCTTCTGTGGCTCATCCTCCCCCACTCCACCCCCACCCGGCCATTCTCCATAGTCACACACGCTCCAGGGACCCACCAGGAAAGCAAACATCTGACAGTGATCAGTAAGTACCTGGGCTGGCGGCCGAAGCCTGTGCAGGTATGAGGCTGGGGCCTACAGAGGAAAACAGGACTCGTGGCACCCAGGTAGGGGCCGGGTTGGTGGGGCTAAGGAATGGGGTCAGCAAGGGCACAGGCCACCTGAGATGTTGGTGAGCCCCTTACACAGGCAAGACCCAGGTATTTGAAGCCTCCACCACCTAGCCTCAGCCTACCTGTCTACCTGCTCTTGCACTACTCTGCTCAGTGATTCTATCTCATTCTGGCCAGGTCCTCGCACCCCTGCCTTGAAGCCATCTCTGTTTTGGAGAGCTCTCCTGGCCTCCTGCCCCAGCAGCCTTTGTGAACTTCCACCCCAAAGGCCACCTCCTCCATGAAGCCATCCTTGACCTCCTGAGCCAGAAATCATCTGTTGCCTACAACACGGAAGCACCTCATGTTTATTAGTATTGATATTACGTAACTGACATGTAGCACACACCGACAAATGACTGGAGCCAAGTGACAGAAAAGTTAAGCGGTGAGTGATAAAAAGATAAAAACCTCAGAGGGCAAGCCCGTCAGAAAAGAACGGCACAAAACCCTGACTGACCGCTGCAGGCCAGAGCTTCCTGCCGACCGGAGCCACGATGGAGCTGTGCCCCAGAGCCTGAACTCTCAGCCCTGCACCTGCTCTGGGTGTCCAGCTGCGGGTCGGACCGTCACGGGAGCGTCTCGCCTGCTAGAGGTCAAGGTGCCGAAGGACTAGTGGCTGGTGCAGCCTCAGACCAAGGAGTGGCACATGCAGACCCCAGTGAAAGAGCTTTGAAAGGAAGGGTGTGCCTGAGATTTTACAGGGGTTGAAGTCCCGCTGATGGAGCTGACTCGAGCAGGAAGCTGAGCAGCGAGAGACCCAGGGAATTCAAACACGGTGGTAGGAGAAAGTTGGTCGGCCTTGCCCTGGGGTGGCTGCCACCCTCGGGTCTGGCAGTGAGACCACGGGGCCGTGTTCCACAAGCCCAGAATAGCTTCGGAAGGGCACATCCTCCGAACTGCCTCCCTTCACCTTTTACACGGGGCTGCCGTGAAAGGTGGGGAAACTGAGGCCTGGAGAGGAGAAGGTGCTTGCCCCAGCTGACACAGCAGTACCACAGCATGCCCACGAGGTCCCCATCACCTCGGGATGCTGGCACGGTCACGTCTGAGGGACCACCGAAACTGCTAAGTGGGCCGTGTGCTGTCCTGCGGTCCTGGCACCATAAACCCTTCAGGTTACTCCTGAAATTGCCCAGGAGGAGAAGTGTTTTATGTCTTTTAATCATGTTTTATTTTGGATCCTTATCCCCGAAGGGCTTTCCACAAAGGCAAGAGTTTAAAAATTGGACCAATAAACACACAGGAAATAAACACGGAGGGCAGGCAGAGGAGGGCCGCGCTGGGGCACACTGCTGAGACCCGCGGCAGGCCGAGTCCGTTCAGTCCCGGAGCCCTGCGGCCGCCTGTGCTGCCGCCCTCACACCTCACGCATAGCCGGGGCAGACATGGTCAGCTCAGCTGCTTCCCACACCGGCCACTCTACTGCGACCAGGGTCATCGCCTGTCCTCTCTAGTCTCTTTCCCTCCATTGTGCAGTGAAAGGCGGGATTCCAGGGTCCCTGAGAAAACCCGCAATGAAACTAGACTTTCTCCAGATGGAGAGTCAACATCCTCTACCTCATTCAGCAGGACCTGGGTGCTCCCGGGGTCAGGGGAGTGGCTCTTCCACTCACCCAGCCCACGGGCTTCATACACGGCCACAGAAACCCTCCTACCAGCATTCAAAAGAAGTACTTCTTACCCATTTTACGGATGAGAATAACTGAGACTTCCAAAAGGGAATTCATTTGCCTTAGGCCTAGGCCGCAAAGTTAGGAGGCAGCAGAGCTCTGCTCTTTCTGGTCCAGTGGCCTGGTCCAAGAGCTGCCTGGTGTGAAGCAGCGGTTCTTTCGGACGCACAGGCCAGACCTGCAGGGCAGGCATGTCAGAGGGTGAGGCCCTCAGGGCTACAGGGAGGCACTACCTGCGAGCGCCGCAAGTACGCACCCTGGCACCTCACCCTGGCACCTGACCAAAGCCGACAAAAGCCTTTCCCCAGCTATCTGAAAATGGCACGTTGAACACACTGAATGTTTTCAGTGTTTTTCCACCAAACCCTTCTCCTGCGCCTGCTGTACCGTCTATGCGAGAATCTCACCTAATTCGGGGTTGGCTGCGGCAGAGCGTAGAAGGTTTAGTTATTTTAGGTTTCTAGTATCAGTATTTCATGGCGTTCCCACTCAGCATTACTCAGGGACCACAGGGATCCCCGGCACACAGGGGCATGAGATCCCTGGCGGGGAGGTGCCACTGCCATCCCTGGGGCCCTGGGGACGCCGGGTTCTCAGCCTGGCAGGGAGGCAGGCACATGAGATCTCATCCTGGCCTGACACCCTGTGACTGAGTCCGCAGCAGGAGGGTGCCTGGAGAGGCCTCCCCTGGCCTTCAGAGTCCAGCTCCTACGTCTCTTCCCCCATGCAGCTCTTCCCCCACCCCCAGCACTGCGGTGTGTTTACCTCTCCCTCTTCCTCGCTTGGTTGGAGCTTCAGCAGCCCCACCCCATCCTCTGCTTGGGCTGACACAGCTCAGCACCCCTAGGCCACCTTCCCGGTGCAAAAACAGCCCATCCAACAACTGCTGGGACAGCTCCCAGAGCAGCTCTGGTCCCAGCAGCTCACGCTGAACTCAAACACACCTCCACAGGCCAAGCAAGAGAGCATTTTGACAGAGGGAGCAGTGAGAGCGAAGGTACGTGGGGTGGTCCTGACTGGCCTGGTCCATGGGACAGCATCCAGAGCTCCTACTTAATCTCTCCCACCCACCCTGAGAGGCCAGCACACTGCATTAGGGCTCTCTGGGGCTGACCCCTGCTGAGGTGGGAATGGCTGATCTTGATCTAAGGTGAGAGCCACTAATGGGGGAGCTCAGTCCCAAGGAGGGCAAGTCGTGCACAGGTCTGCTTGCCTTTGCCGTCCCTCTCTCTTCCTTCTCTTCCTCCTCCAGCTGCCCACTACAGGGACAGAACCATTAACCCGGAAGAAAACTGAGGTCATGTCCGTTGTCGCGCATCATTCTTCATTTTCCTCTTGCTCTTGGTTCTGGCAAAGAGTTGCTCCTCGCCGCTGCCCCCTGCCCTTGCTCGATTGCGTCCAGTGTTGGTGTGTGCGTCTACTGCCACCCCTCCCAACATTCCCCACCCTCCCTGGTCCGAGCCACCAGCCCCATTCTTAGGCACACTTGCAAACCCAATCCTCTCCCAAAGGTGCTCACCTGGCCTCTTAGCTGGGGCCAGTCTGGAGGGTGCTGACTGGGCATGGGAGGCTGCCTGCCTGTTTGCTAGGGCAGCCACCAGTCCCCACCCCCTCCTTGTGTGGCCCTGGGCACGACCCTGGTGCCCTGCACCTGAGGGAGGAATGCCCCTGCCTGCATCACCACTCGTCCCACCAAAGCACAGCCCATCCCAGGGTGTGCAGCCTTCTGGCCAGCCCGTGGCCCCAGGACATTTGCAGGATAAGTTATGAATGTTCATTGTCAAAGTATCTTAGTGTGTAAAGGATTCTCTATACAGGCTCTGCCCTGCAGGAGTAGTCAGCTTGGTGGAGAGAAGCAGGGGTGGGGTAAGGCCTAGAGGAGGGCACTTTGGGGAGCAAAGGGGCTTACATATGCCAGGCCTTGGCTGCAGCCAGTGCACCCCTGTCCTGCTGTGGAATCTTGGATGAGTCCTGCATCACTCTGGGCCCTGCCTACCCTGAGGTGGTTCTGAGGTGAGAGACCAGCCAGGAAGCTAGGAACTGGCCTGGGGAAGGTAGGAGGGGCCACTGGTCTGGGAAGCTTCCTTGTTGTCTGCACTGGGCCCACCTGAGCAAATGGCACCTCACTCAGTTTGGAGCTGTCCCAGAATTGCAGACACCCATGTGGTGACCTGAGGGAACTCAAGAAAAACCCAGGTCCCGCACCTGCACAGCTCCCTTCCCATCTCTGGGTCTGAGATACCAGTCCCGGCTCTAAGGGGCAAGAAGGTGTCCCTGAAGGCCTCTGGCCCCATCCCCTGCCCAGGTCGGTGGCCCCTTGGGGGGGTGCCTGGAAGAAACACCTGCCCCATACCCACTTGTCCCCTCACACCTTCCTGGGGCCTTCTGGGGCCCTCTCCCAGCTGTCCCAGACCTCAGGGCTCCTTTACCTGGAAACCGCCAACGCCATGTGGGAGGACCGCAGGCTGAATTTGGGAGAGGGGGTAGTCACGGTCTCAGAGTCTCAGCACAGGGAAGGGGGAGCTGAAGGGAGTGGTGGAACCCGCGTGAGAGTTGGAGAGCCCTGGCGCGCCAGACACCATTCTCAGTGCTGTAGATACGAAGTTTCACTTACTCCCACCACGGCCCGCTGAGGTGGCTCCTATTATCACCCCCACTTCGCAGATGGAAAAAAAAAAAAAACCCGTAAACACAAAGCGGTTCTGTAACTTGCTTATGGTCACACAGGTAGCGTAATTTGAACTCAAACACGAACTTGTTTAATCCTGTCCAGCTGGTATATATTATCTCCTTTTCACAGACTAGAGAAACTGAAGCACAAAGGTGATACAACTCGCTCTGAAATCACACAGTGGTAAGTGGCAGAGCTGGGGTTGGGCCTGACGCAGAGAGACCCGCGGCAGTCCTGACCACTCTTGTACTGCCTCTTCCTGATTCGGGTTCGAAGCCCTGCTGAGCTGCATGATCGTGGGCACGCGACTTTATGTCTTGGGCCCTAAACCCCTCATTCAGAAGAGGAAGTGGTCAAACACACACACTCAGTGCTCTGTAGAATGACTCCACCAGCCCTCACCACACTCCCTGTGGGGGAGGTACCATCGTCCCCACTTCACTGATAGGGAAACTGAGGCTCCATGCTGTTAGCTCACCTGCCCAAGATCACTGGGCCTGTCGGACTCAAAGGCACGATAACGCTGTCACCACACAGGGGAGGAATCAGAGGCCCACAAGCATCAGGGACCTGTCTAATGTCCCAAGGCAGGTCAGGGCTGGGGCCGAGGGAGACCTGCCACGTCCTGATTGCAGCCACCTTCTCTCTCCAGAGTCACGCCAGGGTATCACGGTGGGGCTTGCTCGGAAACAGGTGGAGGTTTGGGTTATTTCTGCCTCAAAAAGGGAAAAAGGTTTAAAAACAACTCCCTCATACATCACAAACCCAAATCCAGTGAGTTATTTATAAACTCTTGCCCTTCTCCTGGCGCTGACTGTTCAAAACCCTCCCTGCTGAACTGAGTCTTGGCCAGCCCCCCGCCTAGGCCCGTTTTCCCAACCTGGAACACTGAGCTCAGTGCCAAGAGGCAGTTAACCCCACTGGGCAGACTCACATGGGGGCCGTGTTCGGCTCAGGTACAGTTGATGCCACTGCCCAGCTCCCCGGGCCTGAGACACCCAGGCTGCGGGGAGGGCACTGGCACATCTGCAGCTCTCTAAGGGGTGCCCCAAGGCAGAGGATGAAAAGAGTCCGGTGCAGGCAAAAAGGGCAGAGCCAAGACCTATGGGCAGAGTCACAAGGCAGCCCGTTCTGCTCAGTGTAAGGAATCAAGCCAAGACAGAAGATCTGCCTTGGAAAAGAGTGAGTGAGCAGCCTGTCTTGAGAGGTATGCAAGCAGGAACCACGGACCAGGGGCACTGCAGGAAGACTCCTCTGCTGGGCTCTATACCTCAGCACCCCTCCTAGCTCTGAAATACTCCCATCCTGCATCCGAGTGGTGGGATGGCCAGACCCCACGTGCACCTGCAGCCCTGCGCTGGGCCAGGCAAGGGAAGGCTGCTGGCCAAGCTCTGCCCTTCCCAGGGGCTGCCAGCAGGTTCTCTGCAGAGGAAAGCAGAGGAGGCGGCAGAGAGAGATTAACTCCCTGAAATGGGGGAAAAAAATAGAAAAATACACACACACACACCCTAATAACACGTAATAAGAGGTTGGAGATGAGGAACAATGCCTTGTTAATGTCACCCTGGAGGCAATCAATTTGGGTGTCACAGGAAATAAGCATAATTATTCCACAAGCCTTGTTGCTCCTCCCTAACCAGCTCCGGGGGCCCCTGTCCGGGCAGGGAGAGCCACCAGGCTGGTAGAGGGAGCCACTTCAGATTGCCTTGTCAGCCCCTGTGGTTAGGAGGCTTGAGGGTCTCACAGGGGACTTGAAAATGCCTAGGAGCCAGCTTGCTCAGCCACCCCTCAGTCACTCAATGGTAAGAGTAATCAGGGAGGACCCCCACAGAGTGGGAATGAAGGAAGAAAAACATATAGTTCGTTCCATCCCGTTCATTCCCCAAGTCAACAAACCCTTTTGCGCCCTCACCAATGGGCCAGGGTGTAGGGACCAGGTTTTTAGGGCCCTGTGCATGATTGAAATAATGAAGCACAGGCCCCCCCTACCTCCCAAGCTAGGACGGCCCCTGCCTATCCTGGGGTGAAGTCCTCCTAGGGCTCCTTTCACTCTAAATGCCCCTCCTCCATTCCACTTCATCCAGGAGTCCTCCCTGACCTTGCCCATCCTTCAAAGCAGGGGTTGTACAGACAGCTTCCTGACTGGGGAAACCAGGGTGCAAAGGGCATATGCTTAGTGAGCATGTGTTACACACCGGGCACTACCCACCTCAACCCCATACACAAGAAACCTTGGATTCCGGAAATGCAAGTCAAGATCGTAAAGTTTACCGTTTCACACTCATTCAGTCGGTGGAATGGAGACATCTGAGCACAGAAGTGCTGATGCCAGTGTGGAGGAAGGAGGATGTCACCTCCTGCTGGGGACGCATAAAGGCTCCAATCAAGAGTTTGGAAAACACTTCTAGTAAAGGTGAAGGCACATGTGCCCTCCAACCCAGCAATTCCGCTCCCGGCTCTGTGCCCCAGAGACTATGCCTCAGGAGACAGGACGGCAGGTTCACAGCAGAACTGTTTGTAAGAACAAAAAGGGAAACAACCCACATGCCCATCAACAGAAGAACAGAAAACACACCGTGTGGTGTCCGAAGGACAGAGCTCTGCGTATTCAGGTGAGCGTAAATGAACATCTATTATTTGCAGTAATAGAGATGAGGCTTATACATACATGCACAGTTTCATGTTCTTTTTACAAAGTTGAAAAACAACTAAAACCGAACAATTTCTATGCATCAAAATATGATTTTAAAAAGGCAAGGAAATGCTAAATGGATAATTTAGGGTAGTGGTTGCCTCAGAGAAAGAGGCCAATGGATAAGGTGAGGAGAAGAACACAGGAAAACATACTCTGTTATTGAAGTGCTAGCGTTCAGCCCTGGCTGGTGGGGCTCAGTGGTTGAGCGCTGGCCTGCATATCAAAGGGTCGCCAGTTCGATTCCCAGTCAGGGCACACTCCTGGGTTGCAGGCCAGGTCCCCTGTAGGAGGCGCATGAGAGGCAACCACACATTGATGTTTCTCTCCCTCTCTTTCTCCCTCCCTTCCCCTGTGTCTAAAAATAAATGAATAAAATCTTTTTTAAAGAAATGTGCTAACGTTCATGTTGGGGAGCAGGGTCCCGGTACTCATTGTATTATTATTCTTAACACTAAATACATCAGTTAGTTAGTCAGCAGGTCACACCCGCAGCATTGGACAAGATCCCGGGGCAGAGCCAGGAGGAAGGCATTCTCGCTTGAGCCCTATGCTTGTTGTCAGGGACTTTAACTAAGTTATCTTTCCTCTGTGGCTTCGTTTTCTAGCTGTCCAATCAAATCTCGGCACCACCTACAAGCGTAAGACTGAGAACTCCTCATTGATAGAAACCATAAGTAACAAGCATTTCTAGAGAGCTTGCTGTGTGCCGGGTACTGCTCTACATGTCTCACATATATTAACATACTTAGTCCTTATGATACCCCTAGAGTGAAACACGGCTGTTATCCTCACTTTATCAGTAAGGACCCTGAAGCCCAGAGAGGGGAAGTAACTTGCCCAAAGTCACGGAGCTGGGCAGTATTGAGCTAAAATTTAAACCTGGGATCTGGCTCCAGGGCCCAGCCCCAGCACTGCACTACAAAGTGACCTGGAAGGAAGTGAGCACAGGAGGAGAAGGCTGCTGTCAGCACGGCTCTACCAGGCCATCGCGCTCAGGGATGTCCATCCAGTCATTTCTCCAACACAGAGACAAAGGTTGGCGTCACAGATGCCTTCAACGCATTGGGAAATGAACTCGCCCTCCCACACTTCCTCCAAAGAACAGTCCCTGATTCTGGAATCCTCTGCTTTCTGTGTCTCCGCCACGTCTGCTACCACCTCAGGACCTTCCAGGTCTCTCTCCCTGGAGGACCTGTGACCATCTCAGCCCCCAAGAACCAATCCTATTCTTCTCTGTCTGCAGGAGAGCTCCCTGCCTCGGTTCTCCTCAACCCCCACCTGAGGCAGCCTTGATGTTACCCAGCTCTGTCCACCTTTACAGGCTGGGGACACTGTGTCCCCTCCAGGTAGGCCTTGCCCCCGGCCAACAGCTGCTCCCTGGGTCCTCCCAATGCCTTCCCCATTCCCCGGTAAGGGGAGCTCAGGGGAAGAGCACACAGTTGCCTGCGGTGTTCCAGGTGATCCACGGGAGCTACGGAAGGGCCCAGCCTGGAGCCAAGCAGGCAGCACTGCCAGGATGTGTAGAACAAATGCCCGAATGCACGGGTTGGTACGATATTAGGTGCAAACCAACGGAATTCTACACTGTGGGTGCCTGGAGGAGGATCAGCGACTTGGAGCAGTTAGGGAGAGTTCCCAGAGGAGGGGCCAGGAGCAGGAAAGGAGAGGACCTCTGGGCAGGGATGCTGGATCAAGCCAGGCGATGGGTGGATGTGCAGAAGGACTTACTGGTGGGAACAGAGAACCATTGGGAGGAAGGGACTCAGGGGCTGGGAGGCTACCATCCTCCTATAGATGTGCCACACACGGGGCAGACAGACCAAAAGACCCGTCCAGGAAACCAAGGCTCCAATCCCGAAACTGCCAGCACCTCCCCCCTCCCCCAGACCCTTCCCTAGACCCACAGGACCCACCTCCTCGCCCTCCATCACACATGGCTTCATGCCTCCACAGGCCCACACATCACCGCACAGCCTCACTTCTCAACAGGGATGCAGCCCCGCTCCGACGGTCACCTTCCAGCCATTTACTTGGGACCTACCCCCAAGAGCAGCACCATTGCTGGTACCAGGGACCCTGCCTGGCTTTACGGTGATGCCACCCTCATGAGGGGGTGTGTGTGTGTGTCCCTCTGGAATTCAGGGTTTTAGAAAACCACATCTAATGTGAGGAAGAATGGGTCTTCAGAGGCAGGGGATGGAGGAGCTGAGTACTGGGACCAAAGAGCACTGCTACAATGGGTGGAGTGGTCTCTCCACCCCCTCCAGTCACACGGGGGCCCTCAGCCCCCAAGTCATGCATGATACCTGGGCTTGGAGCACATGCCCATCCCCTAAAACTTGGTCCCTTGGATTCAGGACCCACTGTAACCCCAGGCCCTGGGGAGCACTGCCCTGTCATGGGTTTAAAAAGGCAGAGGGGAGGGGGGCGCCGAGACTACAAGAACACAACAGAGGACCTGCCCTGGCTTTCGCTGAGCCCATCTCCAGGAGGGGCAGCTGAGGCTGCCTGGAGCCCTGACATGGGTTCCAAGGATCTGGCATCTCCCTTCTGCTACCTTATTTTCTCTCTCCTGCCTCAGGCCATGGGGAGAAAGCAGGAAGGGCAAGCAAGCTGTCCCAGAAGACCAGGTGCTAGCTAGCACCTTCCCAGAGGTGTTAGGACTCTGAGGGCCACCTGGCCCACACAAGGACAAAGGGTCTGGGACAGGTAACCCTTTCCTCCCTCCCCAGCACTCCTCACTGGTGAGGGATAAAGGGAGGCCCCAGGCTCATTGCTCCCTGAGCATGGGAGGCACCCGGTGCTGGAGCTGTTAGCATAATGACCAAGAAGGCTGAGCCCTGAGCCCAGATCCCAGAGCCCGGGGCCAGGCTGGGCTGCTTGTCCTCTGGTGATCCAAGCCAAGCAGAGGAGAACTGAGGGAGGGCTGGGCTTGCCCAGATGGCACTGCCCCCCACTTCAGGGCCTCCTGCCCTCCCACCCTAGCAGGGCAGAGCTGTTCCTATCCTCCCCGCCCCCACCCCAGGAGCTCTGAGAACAAAGAGGAGATGCTGCTGGCAGAACCAGGGCTGGATGGGGCTGGGCTTGGAGACCCAGCAAAGAACTGGAAGAGACTGCCCACTGGGCCTGCCCCACCCCTCTTCAAAGGGGAGACACCTGGAGGGGTACAGCTCCTGAGGGTCACTGGGGAGGGGCATGGCAAACAGAGGGATAGGATCCCTTCTTACCTCTTTTTTCTCAGCTGGTTCCCACCTCCCACCCACTCTGCCTCAGAATAAAAAGTGGGGCAGGGTTGGTGAGAAGCCAGGGCTGAAGGCAGACAAAGGGGAGGCCCCTAAAGGGTTCCTGGGTTCTCCACAGACCCAACTCCTGCTCCTCCATGCTCCCTACCCCTCACTTTCCTTTTCCACCTCACCACTGGGGTTGCTTCTTGTGAGGGGAGGGAGCTGGCCCCTTGGCTGAAGCCTGTGGAGAAAACTGGCCCCTGGCCTGCATCCACCGGCCTGGGGGTGCCTGGTGCTGGCTTGGGTGCCTGGGGGTGTCTGAGCTCTGTGTAGAGAGGCAGTCACCCAGCCTGCTGAGCAGGGGCCGTACCCTCCGCGGTGCACAGCGCTCAAAATGGGAAGGGGAAGGAGGATCACCAGGACTGAGGCACAGGTGGGGGCCCCTCCACGACTCCGGGGTCCCAGCTAGCCAACTTGAAATTTTTTGGGGTGAGGGAATGGGAAAGGAAGAATCTTCATATCTGAGGCTCGAAGAGGGTCATATCTTTGACCCCCAAGGGGGGCTCTGGACGGCACAGGGCTGCCCCGCGGGCCCCAGTGGGGCCCACAGCGCCCCCCAGGGACACTTGCCGAGGGACTGCCCGCTCGGGGCTGGGCCGTAGCCGCCGGGCTCACCTGCATCTCGGGCCCGCCGTCCGTCCGCTTGGCTCGGTCACCAATTGCATATCTCCCAGGCCGGGCCACAGCCCCTGCCCAGCCCCCTCCTTTGCCTCCTCCTCCGCCTCGGCCGATACCCCTGCCGCTCGGTCCGTGGGCCTTCGCCGAGCTGGCCGGCCGTCTGTCAGTCCCACGCGGGCAGGAGCCCAGCCGGGGCCGGGGCCGGGGCCGGGGCCCGCGCTCCGGGGTGAAGAGGCAGGAGGCCGCGGACCCGGCGGCGGAGGTGCCGGGGCGCTCAGGACTCGCTACACCGGCTCCACGAGCCCAGAGCCGCGCGCAGAGCCGGCCTAGCGCGTCCGCTGCCCCCGCTGGCGGGGCCGAGGTCGACGCCCCGGGGGCTCTGCTTGGGGGCTGAGGCCGGGGCCGGGGCTGAGGCCCGCGGGCCGCGGGCGCGCATGCTGCTCGGGTGGGGACTCCGCACACGCCGGCTCCCGCGCCGGCTCCCGCCCGGGGTCCGCGCCGTGCCGCGGCGCAGGGAGGGAACGCGAGCCGCGACGGGCGAGCCGGGGAGGGAGGGGCGCCGGGGGAGGAGGGCGGCGGGCGGCGGGAGCCGGGCGGGGGAGGAGAGGCGCGGCAGCACCGCCGAGCGAGGGGAGGCGAGGCGGGGGCCCGTCTCCTTTCTGCGGAGGGGCGGAGAGCGAACGGTGCACGGGCCCCTGCGCGGGAGCCGGCGCCCGGGCGTCCAGCTCTTCTCGCGGCCGCGCCTCTCCGAGGGCGGGCTCCGGGCGGGTCTCCGGCCGGCGCGACCCTCTCGCGTGCGCGCACCCTCTTGGGTGGCCGTGTGCGTGTGCCTGTGAGCCCGTGTGTTCACGCACGTTTACTAGGGTCATTGCACACTGCCGTGTGAAGGGACAAAGCTCCCCACCCAGTCCGGGTTGCTTGGAGGACGGCGTGGGAATGGTCAGGCCCAGAGCCTCTACCCTGCGCACGGTCCCCTCTTCCCGGGAATGTCTGTGAAGAGCCGGAGGGCCCACGGGCTGGCGGCCCAGGGGCGGGCAGGCAGAAAGGGAAGCTCTAGGGCATGTCGAGGAAGGCGCGCCAGCGCAGTGGCTTTACCCCAAACTGGGTCTTGCCCCCCTTTTGCAGTCAGGGTCCCCGCCTAGCCTGGCTTCTTGTCCAGTAGAGGGCAGCAGGCCGCTCTGGCCGGCCCTGGCCACGGATACTGCATCCAGCGACCAGCAGAGGGCAGCGTAGAGCCTCCGTTTGAGCTTGGAGGTCCCTCTCCTTGCTCCCAGAGGGTCTGGGGGGGTCCTAGGCTGGGGCCACATATTCAGATGGGACCAAGGAATGGGACCTCGCCTCAGACATCCAAATCCTCTTTGACCAGCAGATACAGAGAATCAGCTGGCTGGGGGTGTCTTGGCAAAGCATGCAGAGTGGGCCAGGACCCTGGGGAACTCACCTGCTTCCACTGTGCAGCACCTGCCATCTGCTCGAAGTCAGAAGTCCTCTAACACTACGCTAGTTTGATTAGGTTAACCACCAATGCTGACCCCCCACCCCCCCCACACACAGTTGGGAGTGCATTCCTTTAGCACACTAGTGCCCCTGACACCCAGGGCCCACAGGTGTAGGGGTTCTGGCAGGTAGAGAAGAAGCTGAGGCTAGGGGGAGGGGACTGATCCAAGGCCTCTCAGTCTCAAGACAGTCTCCACCATTCTACTCCCAGTAGCGCCCCACCCCCACCCCAGCATGCCTGACATCCATTGCAGATACCTGGCTGGCTCGGAGAGGCCACCAGTCTCCCCCGAGCCGTAGTACCATCTTGCTTCTCCACTGCTCAGCCTCAGTTGCACAGACCTTTTGAGGGTTTTTTTTTGTTTTCCAGCTGAATAGATTCTGGGTACTTGTCGGTATCACTGCCACACCACAGCTAGGGGCAGTCCTGCCTGGAGAACCATCTCCTGTCTTCTAAGTCTGCATCCATCTTCATCCTAGGTCCGGCTGGAGCCCCGCTCCTGGCAGAAGCCGATGCTGTGCTGCCGTGCCCTCTGCAGTCGCCCTCCAACAACCCTGGGAGCAGACGCTGTTCCCCCAGGGACAGAGAGCCAGAATCCCAAGCTCAGAGAGATGACTTGACTTGCCTGTGGTCACACAGCTGGGAAATCAGGGCTGAGGAAACCAGCAGGGGGCAGGCTTGGCAGAGGGATTTAGAAGTGGGAGGGATGGAGAAGCGGTGCAGGAGTCCTCCTCCTCCTCCAAAAGCCCAGCGACTGCGGCTGCCTGGACCCGTTCCCGGGCACTGGCTCCTCTGCCCGGGCTATTTGTGAGTTACTCGCGAGCTCCCGTCTCCTGCGCCGCCTCCTCCCACCAGCCCGGCAGGAATAGACTCTACCTCCTGCTTGAAGGCGCCGCCGGGCTCGAGAGCGCAGACCCGCTGGGGCGGGGGCGGGGGCTATTCCTGGTGTGGCGACTGACGCAGGCACGGCGTGGCCTCGGCCCATCTCCACCCCCGACTCACCTGCTCCCTGCCTCAGTCATCTCAGCAGAGAAATGGGGGAAGAGTCGGTGTCTCCCACCCCGCCCCCACAGGCTGGCTCTGGGGTCCGCAATGATCCCTTCTGGTTTTATGGCGGAGCTGTCTCTGGCAGCAACTGCCCAGCAGCCTTAGTTCTACATCGTCAACTAAGTATCCAAGCCATTTCCCGGTGCCTGTTTCTCCAAAAGAAATGACCTGTCCCAGCATCCCCGGTCTTACTGCACAGTGGAAACAATGGAGAGGGCAAGTCTTTGGGGGAAGAACTGGGAGAAAAGGCCTGTGGGAGGGTCCAGCCCGGGCTTGGTGAGAGTGCAGGCTCCTGACCTTATCACCACGGAAACCATAAAAGGGGAACCTGGTACTGGGCCCTCACCCAGTCAGAGCCTCTACACCAGCCACAGGGGGACAAGTATCTCTCCACTCCTGTCTGGTGGGGTTCCCAGAGCCATGGGGACACACGGGAGTGGCCCAGTCAAGGACTTCAACTGACACAACCAGGGAAGGGTACTCAGGAGCTACAGTTGGAGATTCACCCACACCTCCCAGCCTTTGTCCTTAGTGGTCCACCTGGTCAACACGCCCTCTCCCTGTTGCCACCTGTGCGTCAAGACCAAACTAAGACCATTCTCTTCTACTCCCTTTCATCCCGGCCTGAAATGGCGTTAGAAGAGGCAAGGCCCAGTCTCCTCCCTTGACTTGTGGAAGTTTGCTCTGTGTGCAAGAGGGAGAGCTGGGTTTTGAGGCTCATGTCAGAGCCCAAGCTCTGGTCTCCCTCACTCTGGGGGGCTGAGGACGCAGGAGGCAGGCCTGGGCCCCCTGAGAGCACAGGAAGGAATGGGTGGCACACACAGGCTTGCCTGAGTGCCTGCTCACTTGCATCCCAGCAGCCCGTGGGGTTTTACAAGGATGATTATTTCTGAAGGCACTTGAAATGAGTGGCAGCTCTAAAGTGGCTGGGGCAGTGGAGTCACTGGTGAGACCTCTAATTAGCAAGAAAAATGAAAACCAGGAGCCCAGGAGACAGGTGGGGGGCTGGGCAAGCAGCAGTGGGCGTGGAGCAATGTTGGGGGGAGTGGACTGGACCCAGCATCCAGTTGGAAGTCCCCATGTCCCCACTTTATGACGTAAATTTGACTCTGAGCTCTCTCATTAACTTACTGTGTGACCTTGAGAGGGCCATTGCCCCTCCCTGGACAAAGTGTCCCCAGGTGTGCAATGAGGTGTTGGCTTGGGGGTCTCTACACTCAGGTCCCTGTGGCCTTGCCTAGACATCAGGCAGAGGGGGATGAGGCCTCACGTGGGGGCTCCCTGAGTGACCTGAGTCCCTAGAAGGCTGAAGCCCCAGAAGCTGGGGGCCCTGTAGCTTCCGGGAGCCACGGCAGGAGCCCTGCACTCTTGCAGCCCACCATGCTAACAGTTGCTGAGTCTACTGGGATCATGAAGTCCCCAAGACTCAGGCTAGAGTCAAGTGGCCCGGGCAATGGCAGGAAATCTATAGGTCAGAGCCTACGCCGGTGAAGCTATGGGGTGGGGCAAGGGATGGCGTCCCCAGAGGGGGATGGCAGGAAAGCCCTGTCCAGGAGGTAGGTCTGGAGCTATGGCCAGGGTTAGGGCCTTCCTGCCCCCTCTTAACCCCCCCTCCAAGATACAGAAGGGACTCAGGAATACCAGGGTCCCACCTAGGCACATTACAGAGGGTTGGGGCAAGGTGTCTAAAAGGGAAAGGTGTTACTCAGGGTCGCTTGTCCAGATATACCCCAGTTCCCCGTCCTCCACCACCTGCATTGGTCACCAGCTAAGGAAGGAACCCTGGGGCTCAGCTGAACAGATCGCCTTTCCACAGTGGCTGGTCCAAGTGGAAGCGGTGATGTGCTGGTCAACACGGAGGGACATCCATACAGGCACAGGCTGAAGCCAAGACTCCAAGGGCAAAGTGTGGACAGCCCACCCTTTCTTCCTTGGGGCAGCGTCTCTCCTGGCATTCCCCACTGCTGCGCGTCTTGACAGCAATGGCTTTCTCAGACCTGAAACCTGCTATCTTGCATCCTTTCCCCGCCTCCCCTTCAAAAATCAGTGCCCTGTGTGGTCCTTTTCTTCCAGAAGCCTGCTCTAAGCACCTCAGCCTCCTGCTCTGAGCTGGCCTTGGTGTCTTTGGGCACCTCTCCGGACCTCAGTTTCCTCCTCTGTGAGATGGGAATATCAGTAGAACCCATTTCACAGGGTTGGAGTGAGGATCTCATGACAATATATATCCAGTACTTGATGCCAGGCCTGGCACACAGTAGGTGCTTGATAAATGCAGGTATTTGCATGGTTATTATACTCACTGTTATGGTTGCTGTCTGCCCCTGAACCTGCAGGCTCACCTCTGTGGCATTTCGGTAGGATAGGCCTCTACCTTCGGCCTTCGAGAATCGGGAATGCCCTGGAGGCAGGGACTGGTTTTGTGCCGCCTCTAGTTTCCACAACAACCCAGACCCCTGACGAGAACAAATTAAAGTTGACTGAACTCCACTAATCGGGACAGATCACTGGGTTCTCCAGGGGAAGAGGCCAGGGCATGGGGGCCAAGGGGGCCAAGGGTACTCTTGAAGCCTCAATTCCCGCTTCCCCTCATCTCAGGGCCTAGGCCATCCACATCTCCCCTGGCAGTACCCCAGCATCAGTGACAGTCGCTCATCTAAAGCAATGTCGGCAGCAGCCTCCGCAGAGAGGTCAAAGGCTCTGGGAGGCCCCAAGGCAGACGGGGGCCTGTAGAGAGACAAGGTCCCAGGGCTGGCCCAGCTCAGCCTGGCCACACAGCCCTGCTGAGCTGAGCGCCTGGTTCCCACATGCACGGTAGCTGGAAGCAGGAAGTTTCTCTGGGGCTGGCGGTGAAGGGGCTTGTTAGCTCTGCCTGCCCCGAAGTCCCATGTTTCCGACTTTGCAGTTAGCTCTCCTTAAACACACACGCACACTCCCCAAACGACTGAATTGAGAACAAAAACGAAGAAGCCAACACAAAAGGCAGTTTCGTGAAGAGACCACTCCCTGGCTCTTTAGGAATCTGGGCTCCAGGCAGAGCAACTTCTCCTATGCGCCTGGGCTCCACTGTCCCCGAGGGTCATGTCAGGGGGAACTTGAGCTAACGTGTTTAAACAGGCAGTGCGATTAGCAAATCCACTTGTTAAGCATTTGTCCTGAGTTCTGTTGTGCAGGAAACTTGTTAAGTTGGAACGGATTACTAACCTGAATCAAAGGCAACACGGCAGCTCAGAAGGTGCCCAGCCTCAGGGCCGCGCAGTCTTGGGTTCCAGTCCTGGCTCTGTCTCTGAGCTGTGTGACCCTAGGCAAGTCACTTCACCACTCTGAGCCTCAGCTGCCCTGTGATAGGCAGCCCCTAAGGTAACCCCCAATTGTCCCTGCCTTTCGGTACTCTCCCCTACTTGCATGTGCAATCCCTTACTCTTGAGTGTGGCCTGGACTGTCGATTCAATTACAGGAGAAACAATATATCGTTTCTGAGGTCAGGTTACAAAAAGACACGGGCTTTCATCCTGGCTACCTTCCCTCCGTTACTTGCTCATTCACTCTGACAGAGGCCAGCTGCCATGTAAGTAGCTGCCCCATTGAGAAGCCCACGTGGAAAGGACCCAATGTCTGTAACCTGCCGGTAGCCCCACGAGCAAGCCTGGATGCAGACCCTCTCCCAGTTCAGTCTCGAGGTGACTGCCGCTCTGGCTGGCCACTTGATTGCGGTCTTGTGAGAGACCATGAGCCGGCGTTCCTGACCTACAGAATCTGCAAGACGTTTGTTCTTTTAAGTCACTGAGTTTTGGGGGTGACTTGTTATAAAGCAGTTGATAACGAATGCATGCTCCATCTGTAAAATGGACATAAAGACTCCTTTCTCCCAGTAGGGCTAGGCATTGAGACAACGTAGGCAAAGTGCCTGCTGCTGGCCAGGGTGAGAAATGACCCAGCGACTAGGTGCTCGTCCAGTAAAGTTGAAAAGATGCACATATTATGACCCAACAACTCCCTCCTGGGAGAGTATCCTGGACAGCTGCATCCATGGAAGACAAGTGCAGGACCACTCACAAGGATAGTGTTTGCAATAGTGAGGGACTAGAAGTATCCTACGTGTCCGTTGTTGGGAGAAGGCATAAACAGAATGCGGCAGAACCACGCAGTGGAATACTACGCAGCACTGAAAACAGATATGCTGGAACTACCTGCATCAGTGTGGGTAACCCCGCCAACACCAGGTTGATAAAAAAAACCTAAGACATGTACAAAACATGTACCACTTATGTAAGGTTTAAAAACAAACCCTAGACTGTGTACGGATACCAGCATATACAGGAAAAGTATAAAAACACGCACGAGAATCATCAACACCAGTGCTACGTTCTGGGGAGAGAAGAAGGGGAAGGTAGCAGAGTTGAGCCTGCCCCAAACCCTTCCCTCTGGAGTATTCGCCATGAGCAGGCACAGGGTTCTCACCCATTTAATCATTTCAGCAGCCCCACGGGGTCCATTCAACTATCATACCTTCTTACAGGGGAAGACATGGAGGCACAGGACCTCCTGAGAGGTATTCCTGGGCTTTCAAGTCCCATGGGAGGCCAGGGCTTCGTTCCTCCACTTGCCACTAACTCAGGGAAGCCATATTACCTCCCTGGCCTTGGTCTATTCTTCTGGAGAACAGGAGAGACTCCCCCCCGCCCCCCTTGTCGGTGTGGGTCAAGACGCTGGGAAAGTCTGCATGAGTCAATCTGGAATGTTCGCAGAGGCTCCCACAAGCCAAGTCTGGAGCCAGTTACACAGCAGGGGAGACTAAAAACAAAAATGGCGTGGACAAGAGAAGGCGTGAATTAGAAAGTGGTTCAACTTAACACAATTCAGTTCAATTTTACCTCGATTCAATTCACAGACAGACGATGGTTAAGGTTGAGGAATATTGCTTGGGCACCCGCAACATACTGGACCCTCTATTAGGTGCTTTCATAAATTAACTCACAACCCAGCCAAGCAGGGACTGTTGTCCCCAGAGAACCAATGGGGAAACAGTTCCAGGGAAGGCGGCCAACTCCCCCAGGTCACACAGCAGAGCTCAGATGGTCAGGGTTTGCCCTCCCTCCATCCTGAGCTGCCCTTTGTTTTCTGCTGGGGGCACAGACAGAGGGCCCAGGACTTGCTGCCCTCTGGGGACCCTAGCCCAGGGCAAGAGGGTCTAGAGGAGTTGGGAGGAAAGGGGGATACGTGTGACTGCTGCAGTCAGGGCAGGTTTCCTGGAGGAGGCGTGTGGGTCGGGGCTTCAGTGGGCTCCACCTAGTGGTAGGGCAGGTGGAGGCATTCTTCCATCCCTACCTACCCATTTATTCACTCAACACTCATACAGCTTTCTCTGCGCCCCAAATAGCCACGGTCTAATATGAAGGTTTAACGCACAACGTAATCCAGGCTAAGGTGAGGAAAGCGCAGGGGTCACGCACGCATGGGCAGACACGGCGAAGGCTGAGCTGAAATCCGAAGGGTGAGTAGGTACCAAGCAGCTGTACGGTGGGGGATGGTGCCCTGAGCAGAGAGAACATCAGGTGCAAAGGCCCCGCCCCGGGATGGTACAGAGAGGCAACGGTCCCGGGGCGGCTCCAGCCCAGCTGAGGGGACGCGGCTGAGGTTGCCAGCATCTCTGTCCCGGGTGGAGTGTCTAGACACCTTCTACATTCTCTGGCCAGCTGGGTCCCCAGGCCAGCATGGCCCTGCTGGGCAGGCCGGGCTCTCTCCAAAGGGATTAAGAGCAGGGGCGTGTGAAGGATAACAGCACACGTAATTATGTGCAGAAATGAAGGAGAGCTTCTTCCTAACTGGTGGTGGGAGGAAGCAAACACCAGCAGAGGTGCCCAGCTGCATCACTGCATCATCCAGTCTGGTTGGGACGCAGGGCCGCTGCCTGGTCACTAATATGCCTATAAATTACTGAAGTTATAAAGAAGAAGGAAGGTGTCACGCCACATCCATAAACAACCTGTTAGCTAATAAGACTCACGAAGGGGCAGTTGGTGCTTGGCATTGCTTGAGCCCGCCCACACCCTCCCTGATTGGACAGGGAGGGAGAGGAGGGGTGGGTGTGGGGAGAGGCTGAGATTGGGATGCCCCACTCCCCACCCCCTCTCCTGATCCACTGTGGAGACAAGGGGTGGTGGGAGAGAGAGGAGACCCACAGCCACGAAGAGCCCAAAGCAGACTAGGAGCTCCCATCATGCAGTGTGCAAGTACGCGCCCAGTAACCTGCCGAGAGGCTGCAGGGGCCGGAAGCACTCTGAGGTCCTGTCCGGCTAATGTGCTGAATGAAGCGGGTGGGTGCTGGAAAGAACTGCACCCTGGAGCCAGACATGCAGGTTGAACTTCCCAGGGAAGCCTCTTGCTGGCCACGTGACCTTGGCTATGTCACCCACCCTCTTGGAGTTGCTTTCCGTTCACACTACCTGGGGACAATCAGACCTATGGAGAGGAGTGGGGAGGGGACAGCATGGATGTGATATTCCTGGTGCACAGCAGACCCCTGAGCACAGGGCAGTTCTTCTCTCACCCACCCCGATCTCACAGGCTCCTAATTAGCTCAGGCCTCTGCCAGGCCCTGTTGATGCTCCATTAAGGCCTGAGTCCAGGACAGAAGTAGGAAGGAGGACAGTGGAGGAAGGGAAGGTGTTCAGCTGCCAGTGCTTGGCCCACCCTAGGTTCTACCACACACAGGGAGTCCCCACCCCCAGGGAGCAGAGAAGGAAGAGGGAGGCAGGGCTCTAGAGCCAGAGCTGCCAACACAAAGTGGCCTTATGGGGAGTAGGCAGAGGTAGGAGTGTTAGCTGGGAATGCTGGCGCTTTGGCTCCTTGATGGTGAAGAGCTTGAAACCCACTGTCTCTCAGGCTGGGGGTCTGTAGTCTTTCAGATACTCCCTTCTGGAGGGAGAGCCAGGCAGCCTGATTTGGGTACATGGATGCCCCTGGTGTGCTCAGCTCGGCCAAGGGCCTGGGGAAGGTGCCCCCAACTCAGCCTGGCCCTGGAAAAGCAGTCCGGTCACTCTCCATAACCCTCCAAGGGCGGGCACAGGGTGGAGTATGTCTGGGCCCATCGTGTGGGCTTTGGGCTTTGGGCAGCAGACAGGCTCCTCTCCCCAGTTCTAAAATAACCCCCATTAGTTCTGTCAGTGGTTTCCTTCTCCCAGAGGGAAAGGAACCCTGAAGGTTCTTATCAGCTACACTGTGGGCTGGGGCTCCCCTCCAGGGCTCCTCTCTATCCCCCTTCATTTTATCTTGTGCAGCCTTGGTCTGTCTCACTGCGGCCTGTTTTGCAGAGGCACAGAGAGGCTCCCCAGCTGCCCAAGGTCACCCAGAAGGTCAGTGCTGAAGCCTGGACTGGGCCTCCTGCCTTTCACTCAGCCCCCGGAGGAGGTGGGGGAGATGACCACGTCAGGACTGGTGCTCAGCACCACATTCTGACAGCCACGGTGTTCCCAGGGGCTCTCTTGCTACACGAGGACCCCCGGCCACTGGCACATGTCTGTCTGGCAACAGGTACGTGCCGCGATAGCCAGGTAGCCTGGCCAGAGAGGGAGGGAGGAGTCTGCAAGGGACAGCGCCTGGGACAGGGTGCTCAGACAGCCCCAAGGACATCTTTTGTCCAGGATCGCACGGTTGCTCTGGTTTCGAAGTCTGCGCCAAACTGCATGGGGGAGTATGAGAAGGTGTGCAGGTATGGCCCCCCGCTGCTACAAAGAACTGGGCAGGTGCTCGCCTTTGGGGGAGGGCTGGTCAGGTCAGGCCACGCCCCTCACGGCTCTCCGAGATCAGCATCGGCCCCTCCCTGACCCCTCAATGGTCTGACCCTCTTTGTCTCTGCTTTCTCCCATCTCCCTGGCTCACTTTCCTTCTCTCAAAGGGTCAGGGGTGAGAAGGCAGACCTGACCAGGCCCCCTGGAGGGTGCTGGGGGCTGCGAGGGGATGGGGCACAGGAGGCTGCCAGGGCTGAACCGGGTGGAAGGGCAGGGCCCTGGGGGTAGGACTGGGGGTCGTGGTGCCCCTCCAAGACGAGGAAGGCCCTCTTTCCCCCTACCTGGGCTGGACCTCCATAAGAAGTGCTGCGAATCGGTAGTCAGGCTGCACTGACGGAAGAGGCTTGTGGGGCGTGTGTGAGGTGGCCCAGGTAGGGAGGGAGGCCCAGGAACTTCTGCGGGGCCTCTTCTGGCTATGTGGGCTTAGACCCCCTTCCTGCCATTCTTGGGGCGCCGCCCCACTAGTCAGCACAGGGGTCAGGGAAAAGGAGGTACGGAATGTGGCTTACCCCAAGCCTCCACGGTTTAGTGTGTGCACCTAGCGGGGAGCCACAGCTGTGGCCCAGAGACAGCAAGCCAAGGGAAAATCTCGGGTAGGGATGTGAAAAACAAGGGCGCCCTTCCTAAGAGTCTTGTGCCCCCCCCCCACCCAGGCAGGATGCTTGGGCCTTTTGCCCTCCTACTTCATCTCCCTGTAGTATGGGATGGGGGCAGGGGGAGGGCCAAAAAACCCCAGAATTATCTTCTGGAGGGCGGGCCCCTTGTAGTACAGGCTTCCCCCGCTAGGTGAGTCAGCTAGGAACCCATCTGCATCAGTGCACCAGCTGGTGGTGTTGTGAGAGGGTTCAGTGAATTTTTTTTTTGAAGCCTCTTTCACCGCGTTTACCCATTTCATGACGGGTGATTTACAAGCACACCTGCCCACACCGCGTGGAGTGCTCAGCAGTTTTTGACAAAAACAGCATGACCGCCGTGTCCCACCCTCCCTATTCATCGGATCTCTCCCCGCGTGACTTGTTTTTTCCCAGATGAAAAAAGTCCTCAACGGGAAACATTTTGCCGATGTGGAAGAGGTGAAACAAAAAACAGCAGACTCCCCAAAAGGCATCAAAATTAATGCGTTCGAAAACGGTTTTGAGCAGTGGGAGAAATGACTCCATAGGTGTCTTGCATCCAAAGGAGAGCCTTTTGAAGGTGACTGAAGTTTAAACATGTCAGAATAAATACACAAGTTTTTGTAAGTTGGTTTGGGGGTCCGTCCACGTGCCTGCAAACAGGAAGAAGGGTGGGTGTGATGAGTGAGTAAACCTTCTGGAATATGGGCCCCTCTGGGCAGAGCGCTTGGACAAGTCCCTTTCCTGCTCCAGAGGGGTGTGAGGATTGACTGAAACAAGCCCTTCAGGCCCCTGGGCACAGGGACTGGCGCGTGGTCGGCCCTCGGCACTCTGACCACACTGACCTGCAGTGTAGCTGGTGCAGACGTGTCTGCTTTGGGTGTGTATCCAGTTTGCTGAGTTAGCGTTTTTGCTAAAAACTACACCTGCGCTGTGCGGCAGCCCCTATCAGACACGGGGGGCATTTCCGTTGTGTGCAACGGGGCAGGCTTCCTGGGCAGGACTTTTCCCCAAGACTTCTCACCACAGTCAGAAAAGCCAAGCCCCCACTCAGGGCTTCCTGGCTGTGCTGGGGAGGAGCAGCACCTGCGGTCTGTACCTGGGTGGTGGCATCCCTCTCTCCCCCTTCTCTGCCCAGGTTGTCCTGGAGGCTCACCCCCCACAACTGGCAGACCAGAGCCTAGGGGCAGGTGGCTGAGGAGATGCCCTGGCTCCAGGGGTCCCAGGGCAGACCTGAGTATCTACCTGCTCCTTCTGGCCCCCCCACCCACTTGAGGCATTTCTGTCACCTGGGAAACAAGGTTGGACTCGGTGGCAGAGTGAGTGCCATTCGAAGGGCAAGAAAGGACCAGCACATGTGCCCGAGATGACAGGAAATGGGCCCCAGAGCCAAGCTGAGCCCGGGGCAGCTGAGCCCTGGCTGACTTCTCACTGGCCATTCCTGAATCTAAGGACCATATTGCTGGCTGGCTCCCTCAGTCTCTCCAGCAACATGTGCGGAAGGGACTGTTGTGACCATTTCACAGATTACAAAAAAACCCTAAAGCTCAGAAAGTGGAGGTGACTTGCCCTGGTAAAGCCAGGAACAACAGCCAGGTCTGGCCCTGGTTACAGTCACAGAGGTTTAGGGTGGCACGGAGGACCTCTCTTCACTGGATAAATGGTGTGGCTTGGGCCAGCAGTCCACGGCGGAGAGCCCTGGAAGACCCTACACAGTGGGAGGCCCACATTCATCCGGACTGGTAGGAGGAGCAGAGAGGGGCAGCCAGGGCGGAGAGGACTCACGGCAAGGCAGCAGAACAGGTGGGCAAGGCGGCAGCTGGCAGACCCAGCAGTCCCATATTTGTGTGCAGATAAGCCAGAGGAACAAATGGGGAGTGAGACAGACCACGCAACCCAGGGCTCCTGCTTGGGGAAATAAAGCCCCAAAACCTCTAGCTGAAAAAACCTGTGGGGGTTGCAGCGGAGGGAGGAACTCCTAGCCTCACAGGAGAGTGGGTTGGAGAGACCCATGGGGTCCCAGAGCATATACAAACCCACCCACCAGGGAATCAGCACCAGAAGGGCCCAATTTGCTTGTGGGTAGCGGGGGAAGTGACTGAAAGCTGGTGAGAACCAAGCAAGCACCATTGTTCCCTCTCTGACCCTCCCCCACACACAGCACCACCTTACAGTGAAGTGGGTTGCTCCACCCTGGCGAACACCTAAGGCTCCACCCCTTACTATGTAACAGGTGTGCTGAGACAAAGAACTATATGGCCCAAATGAAAGAACAGATCAGAGCTCCAGAAAAAGAACTAAGCAACAAGGAGTTAGTCAACATATCAGATGCAGAGTTCAAAACACTGGTAATCAGGATGCTCACAGAAATGACTGAGTACAGATGCAAAATAGAGGAAGAAGTGAAGGCTATGCAAAGTGAAATAAAGAAAAATATACATGGAACCAACAGTGAATGGAAGGAAACTGGGACTCAAATCAATGATTTGAGCCAGAAGGAAGAAATAAACATTCAACCAAAAGAGAATGAAGAAAAAAGAATTCAAAAAAATGAAGAAGAGTTAGGAACCTCTGGGACAACTAACTTTAAACATTCCAACATCCAAATCATAGGGGTGCCAGAAGGAGAAGAAGAATAACAAGAAATTGAAAACTTATTTGAACAAATAATGAAGGAGAACTTCCCCAATCTGGCAAAGGGAATAGACTTGCAAGTCCAGGATGCTCAGAGAGTCCCAAAGAAATTAGTCCCAAGGAGGAACACACTGAGGCACATCATAATAACATTATCCAAGATTAAAGATAAGGGGAGAATCTTAAAAGCAGCAAGAGGAAAGGAGACAGTTACCTACAAAGGAGTTCCCATAAGACTGTCAGCTGATTTCTCAAAAGAACCCTTGCAGGCAAGAAGGGTCTGGAAAGAGGTATTCCAAGTGATGAAAGGTAAGGACCTACATCCAAGATGACTCTATCCAGCAAAGCTATCATTCAGAATGGAAGGGCAGATAAAGTGCTTCCCAGATAAGGCCAAGTTAAAGGAGTTCATCATCACCAAGCCCTTATTATATGAAATGTTAAAGGGACTTATCTAAGAAAAAGAAGATCAAAACTATGAACAGTAAAATGACAAAAAACTCACAACTATCAACAATTGAACCTTAAATCAAAAACAAAAACAAACTAAGCAAACAACTAGAACAGGACCAGAATCACAGAAATGGAGATCACAGGGAGGGTTATCAGTGGGGAGAGGGAGGGGGAGAGAGAGGAGAAAGGTACAGGGAAGAAGAAGCATAAATGGTAGGTAGAAAATAGGCAGGTGGAGGTTAAGAATAGTATAGGACACGGAGAAGCCAAAGCACATACATGTACGACCCATGGACATGAACTAAGGGAGCAGAATTTTGGTGGGAGGGAGAGTGCAGGGTGGAAGGGGGTAAAGAGGAGAAAAAAATGAGATAACTGTAGTAGTATAATCAATAAAATATACTTAAAAAAAAGACTTTGCTGACACAATTCTCCCTTTGTCGTGGCTGTTAGCCAGCCTCACTCGAGTGGAGGGGAAGACGGCCCAGGAGCATAAGATCCCAGATGGCCCTCAGACACCTTCTTTGCCAGGGGGCTGGGAGGCCCTAAAAGAGACTCGGCCTGGCTGAGTGCAGTGAATGAGCGAGTGTCTGAGCAGCCCTCAGTTTCCCCATTTACAAATTGGGACAGCACTGCCTAAACTGCCTGCTTCGTGCAGGGCCTAGCGGCATGTAAAGGGTGGTGAAGGCTCTTCCGCTTGAAGCCTGGTGGGGATGTGATGGGGGCAGACACACCTACGCCCCCTTAGTCAGTAAAGGGGCTGACTGTTCCTGCCTGTGCTCGTGCTGCTTGTCAGGGGGTGTGGCCCCCCCATACCACCACACCCCAGCCTACAGGAGAAGCTGGCGTGCACGCGGAGGCACCCCCACCATGGCCACACATGCTGGCATGCTGGTCCTGTCCCATAAGGAGCCCTCCTTTCCAGCTCCTGCTGCCATGGCAACCCAGGAAGCTGACGGGGGCGGGGCGGGGGTGGAGAGGGGTGAGGGGACTGGTCTGTGGCTTACAATTCATAGAGAGGGCCAAGCTCTCCTTCCCTCTTCTTTGTGCCCCCAAATATAGGTCATAATCTACGAGCAGGAGAAGCATGACAGGAACCTGGGCTTTCTCCATTCCCAGGAGGGCCAGGGCAAAAGCTAGCCAGCCATCCCTCCCAGGAGCAGCCGAGGCGAAGTATAAACCCACATTCAGGGTGAAGTGGGAAGGCCAGCCCCAGGCAGAGTCTTCCTGATACTCTCTCCACTCCGTTCTCCCAGCCTGAAACTCCAGCAGGAGAGATTTCCTCCACTGGGCCCCTGAGGCACCTCTGTCCCCATAAGTCTCTGGGCTGGGATTAGCAGACGGTCAGGGAGCCTGTGCTACTTTAAACTGCGTCCAGGACTAGGAAAGGCCTTGCCACAGGCCCTAGGGAAAAATTAAAATGTCTACTTCTTGCTGAGCCTTTGCTCCAAGCCAGGCACTAGGGCCTCCTATAATCCAGGCGATAACTTGTTTCGCCTTCTGAACAACTATATGAGGAAGGCTCTGTTGGCATCCCCATTTTACAGGTGACAAAACAGAGTAACAGAGAAGCACAGTACCTTACCCAAGGTCACAGAGAAGTAAGTGACAAAGCTGGGACCAGCAGGTACACCCTCTCCGAAGAGTATAGCGGTGTGGGGAGGGCTCTAGGCTGGGCGGCTATGTGGTCTGGGACTTAGAACTCATTGCTCTAACCGCCTATTTGCAGGCACTGATATTCTGAAATAGGGAGGGCAGTTTCCCTAGTGGCCACCCTAGTGGGAGTCCAGAGATGGGTGGGTGGCCTGCTGAGAGCCCAAGGACCCCAGCGGCTCTCAAACCCGGCTCTGCTATGTAATGTCCTGCTCCCTTTGACAGAAGGCACTAGGAAGCCAGAGATGAAATGGCCCTGGTCCACGGGCCAGAGCATAGGCCAGGGGAGAGGCAGGCCCAGCTCACAGGAGAGTCTGACAGCAGGTCAGTAGTGATCAGAGCGGAAAGGGAAGAGAAATGAGCCCCAGGGGTTGGGAGGGAATCCTAAGGGCCTCCCTGGAGGAGGCAGTCTTGCAGGAATGGTAGGACCCTGCCATGCAGACAGGGGGGCAGACATTCTAGGAGAAGGTGCAATGGTGCAGAGGCTGGACTGTAGGTCTGTACAAAGCCCATGGAGTGGCCACAATTGCCCATTGTGGGGACAGAGTCAGAATATGGTCAGAGGCCAAGCAGAAGCCTGGAAATTCCTCTCCAAGGTCTCCCTCCCCAGCTGAGATGCCACCATTTCTAAAAGACCAAGAGTCCAAGGGCCTCCCTGATGTTGAGCAGGAAGATACACAGGTACAATGGCAACCTAATGATCACAGGTGGTGCTGCCTTCGAGCCCAGGCTCAAGTGAGCATGCAGCAGCTGCTGGCTCAGAGCAGGTGCTGGCCGGGGGCAGCCTTGCTGAATGCTGGCCCAGGCATCTGGAAGGGCCCTGACGAACCACTGGGCTGCTTCCTGCTGCCCTGCCCCATGCCCCTCTCTTCCCTGTCTACTTTGCCCTTCCCTCCATCCCCTCTCTTCCTTCTTTCCTGTGTCTTCCTATCCTTGTTCCTTTATCTATTTTCAGCCCTCAGCACTTTTCCTGGAAGAGAACAGCTGGGCTGCTGCAGCCACAGAGGCCTACTTTTTGACTACTTCGCAGATTTCCCACTTAGATAAAAACTGATGCCACCCTTGCTAGCAGACGGACAGATGGACAGTGAGATATTTATTTCCTGTCTCCTTCTTTCCTCCCCTCTCTGGGCTCTGTTCTGGGGTGTCTAGGAAGGCAGGGCAGTGGGATGGCGGCTGAGGGACCTGGGTAATAAGGAACTTTGGTAGCATTATACCTCCATCCTACAGAAGAGGAGACTGAGCCCCAAGATCACTCAGATACAGTTATAGTTGCGATATTAACATTAGCCATACTGCCAGCATTGAAGGAGCACTTGCCGCATGCCAGGCTGGGCCAGACACTTCAAATGCAATGAACTCACAGGCAGATGCATTATCGGCCCCATGTTACAGAGGGGAAAACTGAGGTCCAAAAAAGGGCGGTCATGGGCCTAAGGCCATACACATGACTGGGTGGAGCTGAATGTCCATGCAACCGTGTCCAGGGCCACTCTGGCAGCAGCGCCCCTCCCCCCCCCAGCTCTCTGTAAAGTGGGAGAGCCAAGATTTGAGCCCATGTTTGTCTACATGCTCATTCTAAGACTGAAGATTGTAGTTCTAACACAGGATGACCTGTCCTGAGGCCAGCAGGTACAGAGTTCCAGCAAGTCTGGCTCAACTCTGACCTGCCCTCTCTGGGCCTCAGAGACCCTGCTAAGAAAGAGAAAGACTGGATAGGTGGAGCCCTGGGTAGCAACAAATGAGGTGGGGCCAAGCCCCCCAGTCCTAGGACCATGCTGAGCAACCCATACCCCCTTCTGAGGGTCGCCCTGTGCTTACCCCACTCTCCAGAGCTGGAGATCTCAGGCAAGCCCCTGCTCCTCTAGGACCCCAGTCTGCTCCCTGTTATCAGAGGATCCAAGGTGAGGGCAACAGGAACCTCAGCCTAGGCCTCAAACCTGTGTTTAGACATGCCAGTGGCCCCAGAAATCCTGCACACACACCCATAGCACCCCTGTAAGGCCAGGAGGCTCTCAGCTCTGCATGTGTTGTGGTGGCTCTTGAACTGTGTACCCCAAGTCCAAACTTTGGTAAGTGCCTTTAAGACACATCCAAGGCATGAGCCTCAACCCTGCACGCTCGGGGAGGTCAGCTGGAGGGGACAGGGGTGCACAACAGGACAGCCCTTGTATTATCTGCAAACCCAGAGCCCTCCTTGGCTGACAATGTAAAAATGTGTTTTAATAGAGCGCACAGGTTAGGGTCAGTTGGATGTGCCAGGCTAATTTGTGGTCTGTGTAAATGTTCATGAATTCAAAGTAAACATAGTGGGTGGTGAAGCCTGTGTTCCGTGTTTGGTGAGATAGAGGACTTTGTAAAAAATATGTCTGGTTGTTGGAAATGCACATGTGAGGTCGGCAGCAATGCACGTGCTTACGGCGAGTGTAAGGTTGAGGCGTATACCCATGGGAACCTGTCACACAGAGTGAGCATCAGAGACGAGGAGCAAAGGCCAAGGGACAAGTGCGGGAAGGAAAGGACTGCGAGTGGGGAGGAGGGCACAGAGGCAGTCGGGGGTGGGGATTGTGGCTGCTGGCTCAGGGTAGAGAATCTGGTCAGCTGGGGTCCAGAGGTGGCTGCAGAAGGGCTCTAGCCGGAGGACAGAAACCAAGGGACCCCCAAAGACAAGTCGGAGATCTGGGCATGCCAGCTGGACCCTCTGCCCAGGCTGGGCTTCCACAGGGTGTCCCTCTAAGGAAGCCGTTCCCAACACTATGACTGAGAGAGCGATGCCCTGCCAGGGGGAGAGTGGGGAGAAGGAAAGAGTAGGGGTCCTTCTACCTCCTCAACTCTATCATCCCAAGGGGTCAGCTATGAAAACATAGAACTAGAGTCGTGAAGCCTTAGCTCCAGTCCCAGCCACAGGACGTGGTCAACCCACAGAAACCCCCAAGCCTCAGCCTCTCTCCCATGAAAAATGGAGGGATGGTGATACGACCGTGAGGTTCCCGCATGAGAGGGGATGCAACGGGTCTCTGCAAACTGTGAAGTGTGGTGCGATGTGAGGAGGAAGAGCAGTCCTGGCCCCTGGGGTTTTGCTGTCCATTGACAAGCATCAGGAGGCCAACCTGACGTCTCTGTGTGCACGCACGTTTGTTTTTAAGACCCAAAGCTCTCAGAGACTCTGCCGTGAGGGTTTGTATTGAGAGAGAAGAGGACATGAGATTTCAGGATAATCGTAAAAGCAAAAGAATATATATATTACATGTCAAAAGAAGTGGGGAAGCTTAAATGGCTCCCAGGTGGGACACAGAATAAAACTGTCTTTCCTGTTATTTTTCAATTGTCTCCTCGCAGGGAAAAACAGGCAGAGGGTCGTCATAGCAACCCTGGCCCTCCAGCAGGGGGCAGACTGGGTGGAGCAGGGTGAGTCACCCAGCAGGCCCGGGAGGCCGGGGCTGGGTGCAGTGGAGCACCCTGCCCTGGGCATCCAATTCCTCCATTCTGGAAGCAACCACAATGGGAGAAGGGTAGACTGCAGTTGCCAAGTGGTGGGCCCAGGCTGGGTTGGGGACTGCGAGCCACATCTAAAGATGGAGGAGTCTCAAGACTGGGATGGAGGGAGGGAGGGACGAAAGGGCAGTCCCGCAGGGTCGTCACAGGTGGGGAGGCCATGCGTGGCTAGCACAAGACTGGGAGACCAGGCCGGCAGGCGGTGGGAGGGTACAGGGGCTGCAGTGAGCCAGGCATGGGTGGGGGGAGCTGGTGGCTCTCCTAAGCCAACCCTGAGCCTGTGCTAACACAGGGCAAGTAGATATTTCAGAGGCTGAGTCAAAGGAAGAGGTCAGGCAGGAGAGGGATGGGGAGAAGAGAAAACCTAGTTGGAAAAGAGTAGCCATGGCAGATTCACGCGTCTGGTATGTACCCAGAGGCCACTCTTGATGGAAAACTGAATTGGGTGAATTGGGGAGAAGAGAGACTCGTCCATTTGCGGGCAGGGAGCTGGAAGCTGACGGCCTCCTTCACTGCATAACCCTAGCGCCTGATACCCAAGAAGTCTTTTTTCTTTTTTGAGTGAATGACAGAGGCCTGAATGAATGGTGCTCAGAAAGCTACCTGCACACTCTAAGGAGGCAGCTGACACCTCCTCTCCGGTAATTTGCAGGGTGTGTGGAACGGGTTGTTGCTGAAGAAGCCAGTGCGACCTGAAATTGCTAAGGAGACAGTAGCTGGCATGTGAAGACAGAGGGATCTTAGCATCAAGTGGCCTGGGGCACACCTAGAGCTTCTGGAAACCCAATCTGGAAAAAGTGGGAATAGTTCCTTCTTCAGGCCAATGACAAAAGCTCAAACTTGTATCAAGCGGTGATTGCTAACTACCCATTTCTACCCAGAAAGCACCACACTGCTCCTGGGTGTTCAGACTCCTTCAGTCAAGCTCTGGCTTCATCAGCAATTAAGCGTCGACCCTCACAGTCCTGGAAGTCACACTTGCAAAACAGCTTCACCCAGTGAACTGGTCTTTTTGCCAGTCTTATTTCAAGGGAAAGAGGCTCTACAGTAATTTGGGGTTCGGGGCACTTGGGGTCTCTGGGCTGAAGGCTCAGCAAGGGTGGCCTTGGAAGACACCTCAACCTCAAGAAGTCGAGGAAAGCCATAGAGCAGGAAGCCTGGAACCCTTTCCCCGCCCATGCCAGAATGTGGCTGCATCTGCTCGCCAGGGAGAGGTCCCCTGACGAAGGCCCCTATGACTCCCAAGACGAGGGCACGGACACGCCACAGAGTCAAACAGCTGGGGCACATGTCACATGCCCACTGGCTTTGGGCGAACCTTTTGCCTTCCCTGGGAATTGGAACCAGTGGGACAGAGTGCCACTCACAGGACCTTGCGAGGATCAAAGAAGATGGACCCAAAGTGGTCCACTAACGGTAAGGTGTCAGAAAGAGATACTATTAGTCCTGTTGCTGGTACCAATACACTGGGCATAAGGGGCCCCTTCCCATAGTCCCAGGAGACTCAGAAGCCTCCCTGGCCTCCCAGCAGCATCCCTTCTCTGCACTATAAAATGCTGGCTGACAGCTCTTCTGTCTTCCTGAAAAACCCCAACATCTCTTGCCTGTGGCTACAGCTGGGGAGAGAGAGGGAGATTTGCTAGAACACGGAAATTATGCTTCCCCTTGTCAATAGATATATCTTCCAGGTGACATCTGTCACTCACTCCCATTCCAGAGGCATGCTGCTTCCGAGTCACTGCTCCTGCTGTTCTCAACCTGCAACCTGCCCCACTTCCTTGCCCAGCTAAGTGGTTTAGAGTCCAACTCCAATTCCTCCTTCGCCAGGAAGCCCCCCTGGATTTCTCCAGTCCAGTGGTGGTCAATGGCAGGACCAGAGGGGAGAGGGCAGGAAATTGGGCTCATGCCATGGCTGGTAACCAGAGAGCTTCCTTGAAGGGAGTGCACCTCCGTCACACCACCAGGTCTTTGCCGGTTACCTGTCTGTCTCCTCCTCTGATTGTGAGCTACTTCAGAAGAAGGCAGGGTCTGACCAGCCCAGTGAGTGCAGAGAGGCATAGGGCGGATGGATAAGGTTCTCTCTCCCACTTTAGGGAGCAGGAAACGCTGTTTGGTAAAGAAGCTCTCAGAATCCCAGTGTCAGAGATGGGGGTGGGAACCTAGGCCAATCCCTTAACTGGGGGAGTTGAGGGCCAAAGAGGGAAAGGGACTTATCCAAGGTCACACATCCTGTGTGGCTGTGAACTCAAGCCTAAATTGCCTTCCCTGCCTGCTATCCCCTCCCTGGCAGGCCTTGGTTACTCACCCTGGACTCTGGGGCCAGCCTGTGGCCTCCGGCCACAGAGTGCTGTGTCTTCCTGAGGGATTAGGGAAGGTGCTGAGTGGGAGGTGGGTCCTCAGCCTGGTGGGTCACCCAGACCACACTGGGCCCAAAGGAACATTTGTGGAGCAGAAATGAACTTCCTGGTCGATTGCAGGAGATGGAATTTGATCCTGGTTTTATGTTTTCATTTGTTAAAAGAGGCCCTTGGGGGGGTGTTGCTCAGCTGGGAATGAGGACGTCTGTCTGCTTGTGCTGGCTCTGCCGTGTGCCCCTGGGCACCCCTCTCTGTCTCAGAAGCAAAGGTCTTCATCTTCATCTTCAAGGTGGGGATTGTCCATCCACCCTAACAGCCCACTTGTGGGGAACAGCCAGAGCGGAAAGGGGGATTGGCTCTCCTAGGAGCAGGGAGTGAAGGGGAAGAGAGATGATAGTTACTAGGCCCCTTCTCTGTGCCGGGCCTCCCGTTCCCTTTAGTATACGCTACACCTGTAGACAGGTGCCTGTGGTCCTCAGCGAGGAAATATTTGCTAAGATCGGTTTTCTCCTTGTAGGCACATGGTGAGGAAATGCACTTCCCCTTCCCCTTTGAAGGTGGGCAAGGCCATGTGACTTGCTTTGACGGATGAACTGTTAGTTGATATCACCTGTGTCACCTACGTGAGGGAGCTTTGCCAGCCCATTTGGCCTTGGCCACGTCTCTTCCTTGGCGTGTGGGAGCTCATAGTGAGATGGGGCAGCTCCTTCAGCCTGGGGTCCTCAGTGACAGTGAGGACCAGGCCCTCCTCTCCCTTTGCAATCGAGGCAAGAAATGTAGCTGAGCTGTTTTAAATCTCTGTGATGTTTAAGCTTGTTATGGCAGCAAAACCTATGTACTCTGAATGACAAAGGGCCCCTCCATTCCTTGTTTTCCGGATGAGGATATGGGGGCTCAGAGAGGTTCAGGCTGAGACCAGAGTGTGCAATTAGCAAAGTTCAGAGTCAGTCTCACTCCACCTGACTCTTGAGCCAGGCTCCTACCTCCGGGCTGGCTGGGTACGTTCCCACTGCAACCAGTGGGGATTGAAGCCTGGTTGGTGCTCACCACTCTTTGCTGAACCCAGTGCTCCTGCAACCCGCCACGGTGGCCCATTGGAGAGCCTGGCCTGGGGCCTTCAGTCTGTGGGAGCTAGAGGAAGTCAGAGGAGAGGTCTGGAGGGGACATGACGGGGTCCCAGGGCTAGGCTGACCAGTGTTCTAGCCCTGTCTCTGTTCCTCTAGCTGGATGACCTCGGGAAAGTCACTCTCCTCCTCTCAGGCTGGGTCTTCTCAGGTGTCAAGTGGGAATGATACTACTTCCCCAGTTACTGTAAGAGTGAAATGAGATGTGAAGGTCTTGGCACATGGGCCCCGTTATTACTGGAGGTAAGCTCGGCAGTGCAATAGCCTTACTCCGCACCTCTGCCCTCCCCATCTGCTCGAAGGGGATGAGGTCGACTTCCCTCCTCTGTTCTCTAGACACTTGCTAAAGGCAGCTTGCTTCATCGTCCCTGGGGCCCTCCTCAGCCCCAGAGGAGGGAAGGAAGAAGTCTGAAACCCCACTTTTGGCGAGCAAACCGCAGTCCGAGAGCAGGGCTTTCCCAGGACCACATCACGCAGTGCTGGTGAAGCTGATGTTTCGGTACCAGCGCCTTGTTCAGGGGCCCTGTTTCCCAAGGGGCTGGAGGGATATCCCAAGAAGGTTGCCCCAGACATGACGGGCGAGGCTTCAGGGAGAGGAGCTGGGGGAGAGAGAGCCAGTTCTTTCCACTGGCCAGTTGCTCCACTGGCAACTCAGTGGAGGCGGCAGTTCTTTAGTTCTTCAGAGCTCCCCACATGGCGTGGGTCTGCTTCTGCCCCCACACCCAGACTCCCTCCTTGTCACCACTGCCTTCTTCCTGCCATCACACACTCCCTCCCTGTCAGGTAGCCCCTCCGCCCCTACAATGCTGCTGACCCAGCACACGGCTGTGCTGGGCCCACCACACCTTTGTTCAGGTGGCTAGTCCCCCAGGCGCAGAGCCGCATAAACTCACACCTCTGTCCCAGCTAACGCTAGGGACCGTGTCCGGCAGATCATACCAGTGGCAGCTGCCATAGTCACCCCACTGTGGGCACACTATGGGAACCCTGTAAAGGAGGTGCTCTCAACCCCGTTTACAGAACGAGGGACCTGGGATTCAAGGAGGCTCATTTTGCCGGAGTTGCCAGAGACGGAGCTAGATTCACACCAGGCCTGTGCACCCCCAAAAGCCTGTATTCTCAGCATATCCACCCCCACCCCCTCTCTGAGAAGGATGGGTGAACACAGTCTTTTCCTTTCCGCTCCCCACATCCTCCCAAGCTCACCTCCCTCCTCCCACCTCTGTGCCGTTCCTTCTTTTCCCTCTAGGCCGCCTTCCACGCCTGACCCTTCATGTGGAGGTCCACTGCCAGGCTCCCGAAGGACTCGGTGATGCACTCAGGTTAGAATGGACGCCTGCCGCTGACTGCGGCCTTGGGAGCAGGGCCCGCATCTTTCACTCTCCCCGCCCCAGTGTCACGTCCACCGAGTGGACGCTCAGGGGACAGGGGTGAGAATAAGGAACTCAAAAGGGACCAAAGAGTTGACTTGAAAGCTCAGGCAGGGCACAGGGTTGCGTGTTTGAAGGAAAATGCTTATGCAAGTCCTGGACAAGGGGGAAGGGGGAAAACCAGGCCCCACTCTGGCCCTGGGCTAAGCTCTGAGGGACACAGGCCCCTGATCAAACCTCGACAGCCCCAGAAAGTTCCCACTGCTCCTGCGGCTCCCTGTCTCGCTCGCTCTCTCCCTCATTGCCTTTTCCCACCCCCTTCCCCTGCCCTTTTTCCTTTCCTAAAAAACACAGAGAAATGGGATTCAGAAGCCTACACCGCCTGCGAAGTATGGTTCAGCCTCCCCAAAAGAGGAAATGCCAGCATTCAGGTTCTCATGGCAACCCGGCCCCCACCCCTCACAGCCACCCTGCACCCATCTGGTGAGATCCGCAGGGCGCTGACTCAGCTGCGCCCTGGAGTCCTAGGCCCAGGCTGCAACAGGTGATGTTGGTTTGTCTGGCTGCACCAGCCAGGGCTCGACCCTCCTAAGCAAATGAGACCACCTCTTACAGGGATTCTTTGGGGCGGGGGCGGGGGGCAGTACTGTTTTAAGACCTACCCGGGGTGCAGGGAGGTGGGGGCAATAGGCAGGAGTTGCCTTAGCCCTGCTGAGGGAACGTTCCGCAGGCAACAGTGATCTCGTTCAGCTCTGAACTGCTTTCAGCTCTTGAAGGCAGAACAGAGTGAGCTGGTCAAATGGGGGAGACGGGTTCCTTCTGCCTACTCCTTCTCTCTGCCTTTGACCCCCAAGGCATGACCTGGACTTTAGGGGTTCTGCTAGGTGTGGAGGGGTGCATGGAACAGAATGGAGCTGGGGTTGGTTTCTCTGCCCCGGCAGTGGAGCACCAGCCACCTGCCCCCACCCCATTCTGCACCACAGCACTGGCGTCCAGCAGCCGTGGTCTCTGAGCTGTGGAATGAGGAATCAAGGCTTGGGCCCTTGCCATGGCTGAGCTGCCCCAACACTTCCCTGTATACCCCTATCTGCTCCCTCAGCCCAGGGCAGCTCCTACCAGCCTGCTGTGTGGACTCTTGGTTTCCAGGCCAGCTGGCATTTCCAAAGCTAATGAAATGGAAGCCGGAGCCAGGCCGGCCTGCGGCCAGCAGGCAGGCTGGGGGCTGAAAAGCAAATCTCCTGGGTCCTGGCACCACCCTACCGCTCTCTCTGGCCTCGCAGGACTGACAGGCACAGCAGAGCAGTGGGGTGCATCTGGGTGCCTGTCCTGCTTGTCCCCTCCTCACCCCACCTGACCATGGAGCAGCTGCCCTAGGTCACCAAAGAGCTACCCATGGTAGGCTAGGCAGAGTGGGGCTGAGTGGGGGACGGTGGTAACCCAAGACCCAAACCTGAGGGGAATGGAGCTTAGGACCCACTTAGTATGGCTTCATAAATGTGGCTCTTTCTGTCACCTTGGGGTCGTTCTCCCTGGGGGCTCTGACCCCAAGCTTCCCTGTGTGACCCCTCATGCATTCTCCCCATTTCTAGTCCCTCTCCCCGGACAATCCTATGCGTGTCAGAGTCAGGAAACTTCGAAGGGACGAGCCTGACCCTTTAGGAACAGAGAGAGTCAGGAACTGCACAAGGTCACACAGCAAGTCTGGGGTCAAGCTAGGCCCAGAAACAGGCCTCTGCCTCCCTGCCCACAGCCCTCTTAGAGTCTTGAGCTGCTTCCTCTGATTCTTTCTCCCCTTCAGCTGACTGCAGGAAAGAAAGGATGGATGGGAAGAAGGATGGATGGATGGATGGATGGATGGATGGATGGATGTAGTCGGCAGGCAGTGGGGAGCAGGGATTCAGGAACAGATGGGCTTTGAGGTTCCTCTGCAGATGCCTGGGGGAGGGGGAGGAGGCCTAGAGAAACTGGAACTGTTACAAAGTTGCGAGTTAAAACATTCTTCACACTCCCGCCTCCTTTACTGTTCTGATGCACCAAGACGTGACAAAAATGTGTCAGATTTTTAAAAAACCACACACATACACAAATGCCAGTCCCCATCTCCACCGCCTGCCCAAGATTGGGCCATCTGTTTCCCAGGGGTGAGAGGGGAGTGGGGCTTGGTGGTCGGTGCCGTCTCGCTGGGTACCCCCACCGCTGGGTCTGGTCCAGTCATGGCCTTCAGGTGATGTATCTAGGAAGGAGAGGGCTGTGACAGTGATGTTCCCTGGCCATGCTGCCCCTCCTCTCCCACTTGCTGCATCTGAGGGTACTGGGGCTGAGAGAGCCCTCCCTGGACATCCAAACCCCACCTCATGGTCTAGATGAGAAACTGAGGCCAGAGACGAGAGGCTGGCACAGGTCTGAGTTCCTGCCCCTCGCGCACTCATTCAACAAACACTGACTGAGCCGGGTTTCCGCGACAGCACTGTTTTGGGCATCAGGGCTTCAGAGCTGAGTAGACAGCATGCAGGAGACAGCCAATCAACAAGAATAAACACACAGAAAGGCTTCCAATAGAGAGTGGTGAGAGGGCAAGGAAACAGCCGGGCCTGCCACAGGGGCTGGGCGGGGGTCAGGCTGACCAATCGCCGTCATGCGTCTGGGGTTGTCCTGGTTTTAGCACTCGAAGATCTGCGCCCTGGAGATGCCTGGGTCTTTACGTTGGTGCATTTTTGCTGAGGCCCAAACATGGAGACCAAAGGTCTAGGACCCTGAGAGAGAAGGGTGGGCTCTGAGGGGAGGAGGGCGAGACATCACATAGGGCCTGATGGGTCCTGAAAGGGAATGGGGGTTTTATCTGGTCACAGAATTAAATTTTATTGTGGTCATTGAGCCAAATTAGGGAGCGCAAGGGTTACGGCCAGTAGTGAATTTAGGAAATTCATCAAGGCTAGAGGCCTGGGGCAGGGCAAGTGGCTCAGGTGCCTGTAGAAGGCGTGAGGACTAGCTCTAGCCAGGCCTCCAGAGCTTCCCCAGGGAGTGGGGACTTTAGCCCAAGGCCATCGAGGAGACACTGAAGGGTAGAAGCAGCGGCTTGGTGTGGTCAGATTTGTAAGTAAGAAACCCTAAGGCCCCCAGCTTGTCATGCCCCCAGTTGGGCCCTTTTTGCCATTTCCAGAATGTCATCCATCACTGTGCTCACTCCCAAATCAGGCATATCTGGTCATCCTGCAGGGCCCAGTGCAAATGCCACCTCCTCTGAAAAGTCCTCCCTGATTTGCTAAGGAAAGCAGGTACGATCATGCCCTACCCTGGACTCTTCCACTCTGAGGACTCCCAGGCATGGGTCTCGTAGGAGGCCTCATCACAGGGGCCACCCTGACAGCTCCCAAACTGTGCCACACCGGGTCCTCAAGGCCCTCTGACTAGACCACATTGCAGGCGTGGGCATGGAGGCTCAGAGAGGGCGCTGGTTGGCTTGACACCACACAGCAGCTGGTGGCTGAGGGCAGTCCAGAGCTGTGTTAGTTCTCAGTTATAGTTCCTAGGGCCCTGCTGGGGGGTGGGGGAAGAAATAAGGAGTGGCTGGCTCTCTTCCCACAACGGACGGGTGAGTGGTAATTACCACAGTAGGCTGGATGAAATGGGTTGTGGGCATGGTGGCTGGCTATATGGGAAAAGCCGGCCATGGCTGGGAGATTTATAATGGAAGTCTCCCAGATCAATCACTGAGTTACCAGGCAGCCTAATGGTAAAGGCTAGCAGGTTAGGAGAGGCTGGGGCTCACCTCCTAGGAGCAGCTGCTAAGCTTCCTCCAACAGAGGGTGCCAGGGGCAACCAGGAGACTGCCTGGGGGAGAGGGAAAGGGGTGGGGTCTGAAAACCCACCATTGTCTCCCATTTGTCTGCTTAAAGTGCTGAGAGTCCCTGTTAGAAAGCAGGAAGCTATTCCTCACCCCTCCCTTCAGGAGTTCAATAGGCCGTCCTTCTAGAAAGGAGGGTTCGGCACACTTATTTTTTTTCTCTGAGCTTCCGTCTCCCCACCTGCAGAATGGGGATCCTCTTCCCAGATCCACTCACCCTAAAGGGTTCATCTGAGACTCACATTAAGTCACACTCACAGACAGGCTCTGGGGCACGTCCAGCCTGGGGTAGAGTCAGGGGTGTACCTGAGGGCCAGGTAGCTGCTCAGCCACAGGAGATTTGCCCAAGTTCAGAGACAGGGGATGCTGGCTTTGACTCCTTAGGGGGCCTGTGTGATAACCCTGCACCAACGATCCTCCCTTCCTTCCTTCCTTCCTTCCTTCGCAACCCAGGCGTGTGCCTTGACCGGAAATTGAACTGGCAAGTTTCACTTTGGAGCCAACACCCACCCAACCAACGGAACCACACTGGCCAGGGCACTAACAGACTTTCTAAGGGGTCCTCGGAGATCCTGGGGAGAGGCTGCCTAGCCTGGAGCAGCACCCTCCCAGGCATCTCGTGGCAGAACTGTGAGCACCCAGGGAGAAACAGAGCCTCCCTTGCCCTCCCCAGGTGACCTCCGGCAAACACCTGACATGGTTCGTAGTGCAAAGAACTTGACTCTCTTCTCTGTACCGGGTGGGAGCTGGGATGGAGGTTTAGAGGAAGGAGAGAGAGGTTTGCCTCCTACTCCCTTACTCTCTTCCCACTCAGCAATCTTCCCTTATCTCCCTAACAATTAGAAATTCATTTGGGTTAGTATATTAATTACATGACTTAAGACATGTGCCCTGTTAACAACAGTGCCTGACACATAGTAAAAACTGAAGTAGTAACTATTATTATTATTATTAATACTATTGCTATAAAGCCCCTCTGTTCTAATCTAAATACCATAGTCAGGATAAGTTGCTACTAATCACTCACACCTTAGTGTGAATTAGTTAAAAACCACCTTGCTCTTCTGATCCAAGGTCAGTGTCTCTTAAGATGAAGGTAAATTTGGAGCTTGTTGTATGGGGGGCATGATAAGCAAGACCTGAGCCTCTGACCATGGGGTTTCAGAGACACCAGGTCTTCCTAGACTAGGTGGAGAAGGTGGAGAGTGAGGGGTGAAAAGCCAGCCTTCAAGGGCTTGATAGTCTGCCCTGGTTCTCCACCAAACCAGGTTTTCAGTTTGGGAGCAGGGAAACCCACAGAGGCAGCGATGAGCCCCTTCCCTGGAGCACAGACCTCTTCCCCAGATGGGCAGCAGGGAGGGAGGGAGGGGCTGAGCTGTCCCCAGGCCTGACTGCCTGCTCTCCACCATGGTGGGCACTGCAGGGAGAGGCTACAGAGAGAGGGGCAGGCCTGGGAGGGGTGGGTGGTTATGGGCATAGAACGGAAAATGAAGACCTTCAGATGGGCAAAGGTGAGCTGATTTTCAGACAGTCCCAGGAGGGAAGGCTAGGATGGGTCAGCTGTGCCCTTGGGGGCTGGCCCTGTCACTGGCCCAGTCAGTGCCCAGCCTGCCAGGCCTGCCCAGAACCAGAGGAGAGGTGGGGCAGGGGGCTTTGGATGAACAAGATCCCACAAGTTAAAGCCTGAGGAACTGTGGCCAGATTGCAGGAAAAAGTCTTGGCCAGCCCAGGGAACCAACAGGGAAGTCCACACTCCCAAAGACAAGGGTCCGCCTTTCCCTCAGAGGAACTCGTCCCAGCTCCACCTCAAGGCAGCGAGCAAAGCCTCCTTGCTGAGTGTTTACTTGTGGGAGACCCTCCTCACCAGGAGCAGGTCTGTGTTCCCCATGGGCAGGCACTGTGCCCCCGATCCACATGCCTTGGGAAATCATCCCTTTAGGCCTCAGCTTGTGCACCTATGAAATGGGGATAACAGTGCCTACCTGGCCAGACCGTATGAGACTCCAGGTGAGACACAGTCACCTCCCCCCCGAGCCACCACCTCTGAGGGCCAGGCCAAAACAGGCCTTCTCTGGGTGAGCAGTTGGTCGCATCCTCAAGCCACTCCAGATCCCATATCACTTGCCCAATGACTTCCCCACTCTCTCTCCCTCTTTTGTCCTGCCCTTCCCAGAGGAGGCTGAGCCAGCTGAGACAGGGCGGCCTCACCGCACCCTGCACAGGCCAGCCCTCAGTCCCACTGGGCTTTAGTTTCCCTGTCATACAACGGCTGTGCCGACCCAGAGGGTCTCGCAGACCCTCCAAAGGCCAGTGGCTCTCGGCAGGAAGAGGTTGTCTCGGGTCCTGCCCCAATCTTCACGATCCATTCCTGCCCTGGACATGGCCCATGGTGCACCCTGCCCACCTGTCCTTCCAGCCCAGGATCTTACCTGGCCCTCTGAATAGAGGCCAGAGAAGGAGGGGGCGTGGCGAGCCAGAGCCACCTCTAGCACAATAACTAGTAACCAGCTGACAGACTGAATTATACCTTTTCTGGTTCCTTGCCTGTTGGTCAGGGAAGATATGTGAGCAGCATGTGTTTTTGCGTGTGATCCTGGCCCTCGGGGACCCAAGGCTCCCCTGTGTGTGCAGAGTCAGCCAGGTGAGCAGAGGGGTGACATGCAGGCAACTCCTGTTCTCCCAGCAGAAACCCCAGATGCCCCAGCTCCTGTCCCAGCTCCTGCCTGAGGGGCCCAAGTGTGGGGTGGCAGCTTCCTGGCTGAGGCTGCATGGAGTGAGGGACGGATGTTCCAGGCGTGGTCTGCATGGAGGGAGGATGGGGCTGGCTGGGGACCTTCAGGACAAGGAGGCATCAACCTCCTTTCCAAAGGTTGTCAAGGAGGAGGCCCAATAATGTCACAGGAACCCTAGCCTGAGTGGGAGACCCCGCCCTGGTCTAGGGCCCACCTGAGGAGACCATGACCCCGCCTCACCTCCACCTCTCAAACCCTAACACTCTCCACCCCTTCTTCAAGGCCTCCATCCCTCTCCCAGCCTCAAGATCAAGGACCAGCTCCCTTCCCCAGCGTTTCCCTGAATGCCCAGACATAGTCTCCACTCCATAAGTAACTGGTCCAGCTGCTCTCTTATAGCCTAAAAACAAAGTCCCTTCAGCCCTTGTAAGTAGCACAGGTGTGTGCAAATGCATACACACTTGGCAGGAAGGAGCTGGCCTCTGGGGGAAGCAGGGGGTGCCTGGGGATGCCCCCCTACCTGACAGCATTTTGAGGATTGGTCTCCTCTCCCTGTGCACCAAGTCTTGAGGCTAAGGCCACCCCAGTGGCATCAGGAAGCCCTTCCAGCTTAAATCAATTTTCTATCCCTTCATGCAGCATTCTTAGGTGGGCACTGAGGACCCCGGGCCGTGCTGTGGTGGAAGGAAGGAGAAATTCGAAATTTGCTAGGTCACCTGAGAACTCCATGCTGAGGGCTGAGTGAAAGACCGTGTCTCCCTGGGTAGAGATAAGGGGAGTCTCCCAGTGTTGCTGAGTGACTTAGACCGTGGCAGTTCCCCACTTTTCCCAGCTAGACAGGAAAGTCCACCACCTCCCCCTGCCACCCAGTCCAGTGAATGTCCCCCTGAGCTCACTGGATGTGACAGTCTCCTGCCCTGGCTTTGGGCCTGTCTCGGGCATCGGCTTAACTTAGCCGAGTCCCTACTGCAAGCTCCATCCTGAAACGGCAGTAATACCTGGAGCATCTTCTCTGCCCTCCTCCTCTCAGAAACCCGTTCCCACTCCTGAGGCCTCCTATCCAGACCCCAACCCCTGCCATATTGCCCAAAATTCCACCACCGGGGGTTCATCCTTTGTCTGGATTCTCTGTGAAGACCCAGACTGCTATTACACAGTCCCAGCTCCCCAAAACCTCCCTCCCTCCTCCCGTACCCCAGGAGCTGAAGCTGCCGGGTTCAGTCGGAGATGGAGAAGCTTCTGCCACCTTCCTCACAACCAGCAGAGTATGGTAAAAAATGACCTGTGGTTCTGGGGCCTCGCCTGGCATGAGGTCACCTGGACAGGGAGGACCAGGGCGGAACTGGGTCCTACCATAGGGCACCTCTGGCAGACTGGGGCAGGACTGAGGGTGGCCTTGGCCTTCAGACCACAGCCCAAGTCTGCAACACTGAGCATCTTCAGGGAAGCTGGGAAGCTGGGGAAGTCTCCCCTTGGGAGACTGACCCAGATTTTCTCTCCTTCTCTCTCAGCCACACAGGAACACTGAGAGGGGGGTGGGGGTAGAGAGAGAGAGAGAGAGTGTGTGTTTCCCCAGCCCTGGCAGGGAGGAGGCTTGCTGAAAGCTCTGGGAAATGAGAGAAATCCTCCCAAATCCCTTGTTGCTATCACTAATAACTGAAATACACTCTTGACAACAAGGTGAGCCCTCAGGCCTGACCTTGCTGCCAGGGGCTAAAGCCCCAGGTCTGGCTGGCGAGGGAGAACCCCAGGCCCTGAGTGTTCAGGGCTGAGCCCTGACCCCACTCTGCCTTTCTGACCTCCCCTTTGTGGGCAGTGTCTCACAGGCCCCACTGATCAGCACTAGGTGCTGCAGTGAAGTCCTAGAAAACCTTCTGGCACTAGGACTCCACAGGGGAGGCTGCTCCTCCGCCAACATTCCAGGCCCCTGTATGACCTCTGCCCTCCTGCACTACCTCCTCTCCTGCCAGGCCTTCTCTGCGCCATGCAGGGTATCTGCCCTGGCCCTGCCTCGGACCCTGACAGCTAGGGGTCTTGTCTTTGTGGAGGACCCCAATATCCTGTTGAAGGGTGGGAGCAACCCATCCTGTGTGTGATCCTGGGCAGGGCCCTGCCGCTGTTAGGCCTCCATCTCCCTTCTGCCCACTGGCGAGGTTGCTGCGAAGGTTGGGAGCTCTGATGGCTGGGAGGCGTGGCCAGGTGGATGCGGCCATGAGCATAGGTACCTTCCAGGCCAGCGCAGCCCAGAGCATCTGGTTCCTAAGTCCAAGGAGCCCCCTGGCATGTCAGGGTATCTTTGTCCTTACACGCTCCACAGGTGGCTCAGTCCCCATGGTGGGGACCACACCCTCCCCACAAACACTGACCCGCCCACACCTCACCCTACACAGGGCAGGAAAGGAGAAGCGGGAGCCTTCCTGCCACATCCCCTGGGCTAGAGCTGGAGACAGATGAGGGAGGCAGCTCAGTGGAGCCATGGGGCCATGTTCACAGGCCACCGGTTAGCAGCCCTGTGACTGTGGGCAGTTATTTCTCTGCATCTTAATTTTTCTTACCTATAAAATGGGGATAAGTACATTTACCTCTCAGCGCTGTTATGAGGATCAAAGGCTTATAAGATTCTCTTAACAGTAGCTAGCACAGAAAAATCACTCAAGAACCAAGAGCTGCCACTACTGTTGGCTTCGTCAGGAGCTCAGAGCAGCCCTAGACCCAGCAAGCAGCAAACAGCAGGCTGGCAGCGAGGGCTGGGTGACTCGGCCTCTCCAGATGCCGGCTGACTTGGCTTCCTCTGCTCAAGGGACCAAAGTATCTAAAGAGATCTGGACAGAGGAACAAGGAAGCAAGCAGTAGGGTTCGAATGGGGGTGGAAGGATAGAGACCCAAGAATTCCCTGGGGGAGAGGGAAGAGAAAGGACGAGGAGGTTCCCAAGGGTCTGGGGGTGCTCATCTTAGCCCTTCTGTTAGACGCAGTACATGGGCGAGGACCACGTGCAGTGACCTGTGGAGGCCACCGCCACAGGAGTGTTCAGATCTGAATGTGGCATAGCTGGGGTGCAGGTATCCTGGCAGAACAGGAAGAGCAAGGGGCCATGGGGCTAGGGAGGCAACCTGAGAAGGGAACTCCCTTGAGAGATAGGTGCACAAAGAAAGCAAGTGCCTGGTGGAGAAGGGGAAGCCGTGGACCTCTGCGCAGCCCCACCCCCACTTCTCCTTCTCCTTGCTTACAGTCATTCCCCCATCAGTCTCGTCAGTGAGACATTAAATGGGTTGACATTAGTAAGACGGAGCTTCTCCACTTGTCTGCCAGACTGGGCCTCTGCTGTGGAAGAATAGCTAATTAGAGACACAATAGGGAAATATCAATGACAGGCATCAATATTTTTGCGTCCTGTGGTTCCCTGAATGTTGATTTGAAGCAATCTTTCCAAGACAACAGGGGCGAAAAGCTCCATTTGGAGAAGGGAGCACCCCCAGCTGCATTCATTCTTAAAACCTCTGCTCAGGGTCCTTCCACCTACGGCCCAGGGCTGGGGCTGAACGCAAGGGGTCCATGCTCTGGAGGGGGCATTGGTGACCTTGAGGAAAGCCCTGGCTCACTGAGTGACTTCAGGCATGTCTCTCTAGACCTCAGTTTCCTCAACTGCCAAATGGGTATGATCACTCCAGTCCTGCCTGTCTTGCACGATGAGAAGGCGTGAATAAAGTGCAAAAGCAAGCTTTCGGAGGTGATGTCTGTGCAGGTGTGGGGGCTTTGTGGACTGGAGGAGACAGGTGGGGCTCCCGAGGGGCAGGGCAGCACTGACAAAGGAACAGACACGTCCTAGTTCAGTCAACCATCAGAGGCAATAAGCTCTCCTGGCCCCCACTACGCACTCAAAACTGGGTGGGAAGCAAGCGAACACGAGCCAGAGAGAAGAGAGGCAGAGCGTGACGCAAACGTGCAGCTGCCGTCTGGTGTCTCTGAGCCTCTGAGCCCGCGAGGACTCACGGCCTTCCACCCGCACCCAAAACCGTGCATGCCGTGCCAGGCACAGGCGGAACTCACAGACAGGGTGTCCCCTTTGCCACTGAGAGCATCTTATAGGCAACCCCCGAATCTGAGAGGCAGGGCACAGTGGAGAAGCCCTGTCAGAGACAGCCCAGCTGGCCGCGGGGGTGGCACGGTGCCCGCGGTGTACCACAGCCATAGGCACACATATATAACATACTCGGATCACGTACACACGGCCAAGTTCATCAGTGAATGTGTCCGGGCTAGAAACAGGTGAGCGCACGCACACACACATGCGTGCAGCATCATAAGCCCAAAGCCAAGCATGGACCATGAAATCTTTCCCTACTGAGCAGGAACCAAGTAGCCCCATGCAGCCTCCCAGGCACACGTGGCCTCGGAAGCCATGACTAAGCCAAGAAGCAGCGATGAGGAGGCTGAGAAGTAGTGCTCAGCGTGGCCCGAATATCTCACAGGAGATTTTGCTTCACAGAAAATGCCTCTTTGCCTGTGTGTGTGTCGGGGTGTAATTACCCATCAGGTCGTGGAGCAGAAAGCAGCACTAGGTCTCGGCCTCACTCTGTCTGTGCCACAGGCCTGCCCTAACTTTGTGGGGCCCGCCCACCTTTCACCTGCCCCAGGTCCTCAGACTCTGCCCCCAGCTAAGGAAGGGACAGAGTCCCCCACCCTTTTGTCCACTCTCCTTGGGTTCTTTCTCTCTGCAGGGGCTTAAGACCACTGGCTGTCTCACTCCCTCATGTTCCCCCTCCCCTCTCCAAACCACCAAGCTGTTTACAGTTCCCTGAGGGAACAACAGGGAAGACCAAGAAAGACAGAATTCACAGAGAAGACAAGCGCCTGAGGAAGGGACAGAGGCCATCTCGGCTGGTCCCTGGAGGCCCTCCCCTCATAGGGCTTGCCCACCAGAGTGGGGAAAGGGAGGTCACACCTCCCTGCTTTTGCCTCCCACCAGGAGCACTCTCTCTCACTCCTAGAAAATTCCCACTGGGCCTAAGCTAAGGTCAGGTGGTATCTCCTCCAAGAAGCCCTCCAGGTTAACCTCCCTAGGCCAAGAGTGCTCTCTGGCTCCTACAGCCCCTTATGTTTCCCTTCATCACGGTTCTGTAATCAAGAGCTGAAAACTTAGGTGTCTGTAAGAGCCAGAGAGGACAGGACAGTGAGTGAACGGGCGCCGTAATGCAAGGCAACTGGGCGGGACTCGAGAAGGGGGAGCACACCAAGTCACTCCATGGCCCAGCCATCCCACTCCTAGGACAAACCCAACCCACAAAGATCACTGCCCAAGTGTTCCTAACAGTATTATTCACAATCGCCAGAAAGTAGAAACAGCCTACATGTGCGTGAATGAGCGGGCAAACAAAATGTGACATGTCACTGAAACGGAACACCATTGGGCCCCATCAGAGAATGAGCACGGGTCCCAACATGGATGGACAAACGTCGAACACGTCGTGCTAAGGTAACCAAGCCAGAGACACAGGCCACACATTGTATGACTTCATTTACATGAAATGTCCAGAAAGGCAAATCCATAGAAACACAAAGATTAGCGGTTGCTAGGGGCTGGGGGACGGAGAGAGGGGAGCGATTGCTAACGGGTACAGGGTTTCCTTTTGAGGTGATGCAGGGCTCTGGAATTAGTGACGGTGCTTGCACAATCTCGTGAATATACTAAAGAATACCGAATTGCACACTTTAAAATGGTGAGTTTTATAGTATGTGAATTATACCTCAATTTTTAAAAAGCAAATTGTTTAAAATGAAACAAAACACATTCACAAGCCACATCCCTGGTTGGGGCCTCCAGTTTTCAACCTCCAGTTCACACATCTGTCTACCCCCAAGAATGGAGAGTCAGTCCTAACGAAGGGCCCTCCATGACCGCCAGAGCTGGCACCTCAAGGTCAGGTACTTCAGCCATAGCAGTGGCCACTGCAGCTTATGACCACGGGCCCATTTCACACTTTGCAAACCCTCCCTCAGACGACTCCGGTCCACCGTCACAGCCACGCCTCAATCCTGCCACTGGGGCAGCTTGAGGCGGGACCAAGAAGAGAGGCCAGACTTCCTGATCCAGTGGCCAGCCTCTGGTGGGCGGAGGCAGGTGGACACAAAAGTGCAGGTAGCTCGGCTGCCACTTCCTGCCTCAAGGGCCTTCCTATCCTCAGAATCAAGTCCACCTGATGGATTTGGCCTCCGTCCTCTTTGGGGCCCTGAAGGCAGCTCAGCCATGGCAGCAAGGCCCCTACCCCTCACTCCCACAATCCCCAGATATGGCCAGGACCCTAACTTAAATGCCCAGTTTCTCGGAGGCCCAGAGCAGACCAGGGGCAGAGGCTGATCAGAGGCCCAGGTGCAGAAAGACTTTCAGGTCATGTGGTCAAGCATCCTGGACAATCCCGGGCAAGTGGGCCACCACACCTGGGCGGGACCTACCCCTTCTTCTCTCTAGTGGGTAAGCCACGGGGGTAGGGACTCCTCTCCTCAAAGGCCTTTTGTCCCTTCCTCTCATGCCTGCCTTCGGCCATCCTCCCTTCCAGAACCTCCCATAAGCAGAAAGGAATCCTCTCTTTCAGCTTCTACTTCAGGTCCTCAAGGGGAAAGCAGGCTTCCAGAACCAGCCCCTTGAGCCCACGTGTCTATGGAGATGCCCTGTGAGCCGTCGGGCAGAGGGATGGGTGACGGGGTAAGGCCTTTGCGCCTTCAGCCCCGGCCTCCCCGTAGACTATGAGCTCCTAGAGGGCAGGGAATGAGTTTCTGTTTGGTTCACAGCTGGGCCTCTGCTCTGGAAGGCTAGGAAATATTTATCGAATGAATGATTGAGTCCATTTTCCCCTTTAGGCTTCCTTATGATATGTTTGAACTAAAGAAAAAAAAAGAGTTTGGAAACTATTGGCCTCAGGAGTAAATTCTGAAGTCCTCAGCTGGCCATGGAGGCCTCCTCCACCTGCCCCCTCACACCTTGCAGCCTCCCTCCAACCCACTGACGGGCCCCACCCCAGCACCTCCAGAAACCCAGGCCTTCGCTCACGCAGGCCCCTTCCTGGAGTGCTCTCAGCCTGTCCTGGGCACCAGCTATGGGGTTGGCTGACAGGGGAGGGGAGGGGAAGAGAGAGAGGGGGGAAAAGGAAAGGAGGAGGGGGAAGAGGAGGGAAAAGGTGGGAAGGGGAGAGGGAGAAGAGGGAGGGACTGAGTCAGGGTCCACCTCAGTGATGAAGGGAGGGGGCAGCGGTCACTTTTTTGGACACAGATTAGTTCCCCTGTGCAGACTGAAGTAAAGTGGGGAAAGGAAGCCCCTCTGGGAGAAGAATGTCAGCTTTAGACAAGCAGCCACATCTCCTTTCTACTCCCCTGCCCCACGAACCAGTGTGGTAGGAAGCAGCCTGGTACCACCTGGGCCTTTTGCTCTACCTTCCTTCTGCCCAAAAAGTTCGGCCACCCACCTGGGTGACCTCTAGGGTTAGACTCTCCTAACCCTGCTTCAGACTGAGCCTATCCGATAGCAATCTCTGACCCTGCTCACACGCTGAGGCCAGCCCTGGCAGGGTACGCCAGCCCATGGTGTACCCTCCAAGAACTAAAGAAGGTTCCAGAGACCTCAGCCTCTCCTCCTACTACTCCCCAGAGCTGGTGACAGATCCAGTCTGTGGCTATCAGAGACAGGTCACAACACTGGGCCACTGCAGGCAGCTGTCCGTCCCAAGGTGGCTCATGGGTGGCTGATTTCTGACCTCAAGAGCAAGACTGAGAACATGATAAGCCTCCTCTGGCACCAGGACACAGCAGTTCTATGGGCTCAACCACAGGTTTCTACAGAGAGGCTGCCACTCTCCTTCCCCCCCCCACCCCAGGCTCCACATCCCCTCTGCCTCCCACGGGGCCCAGCTCCACCTCCCTCTCTTCCTCAAGTGTCCTGGAGAAAAACTGAATTGCTGGAAACTTGCACCCCTTCCACCCCTGGGCCTGCCTGGCCTTTCCCAAGGCAGACACATATCCCGAGGGTCCCCCATTCGGTGTCCTCAGCTGGCTGTCCGCTAATCCCTAGAGAGGTGTTAACTGATAATTAAGATGTTAGCTGTAAACTTAAAGTATGATTCACGCCCAGTAGCATTTTGGTTTTAACAGGTTGTCCTTGGAAATGGGAAAACCTTTAAGACTCAGCCAAATGGCAGACTAGACTTTGGGGGTACTTGGTGCCTGGAGCCTGTATGGCTTTCCTGGAACTGCCCACCTCTCCATCCACAGAAAGAAGACGCTGGAGCCCAGAGACAGGCCTGCCAGTCTCAGCTCCACCTCCTAGGAGCTGATACCGTTAGACAGGTAACGAAACCTCTGTGAACCTCAGTTTCCTCATCTGCAAGTGGGTATGTAGAATACCAACCTTGTGGGATTATGACGAGGCCCTCAGTATGCAGGAGCTCCCAAGGTCCCTAACATCCCTTTGCCTGTCCCTCATGGAAGGTAACTGTGTCAGCTTCCCCACCGCCCACCTCCTCACCCCCAGTCAATCACCAGGGTGTCTGTCTCTCCGCTTCCCAAATCTCTTCCCAGGCAGAGGTCAGTGGAGTCATTTACCAAAGCTGGACAGGTAGGAGACTGTGGGGACACTGGGCAGACAATGGGGGCGGAGGGTCTGAACAGCAAGGAAGGAATGGCTTACTCAATAGACGGCATCAAGACAGCTGGTCATTTGGGAAAAACACTTGGATCCCTTCCCCAAACCACACACGAAGAACATTCTGCATGCAGAGAGATGTAAAGGTTTTTAAAATCATGAACAACTGGAAAACAATGTAAGACACCATTTTCAAAACTTTGCAGCGGACAAGAGTGACAGACTTGCCCATGGGACAATTTTAAACTTTTAAGGGTTAAAAAAAAATCACCATAAACTTAAATGACAAAAAGACCCATAAAACTATGAAAAAAAATGTGCAACATGTGACAGATAAGGGTTAAATCCCTTACCCTCTTATAAATAAATCACTTTGCTCTTGCAAGTCAATAAAATGCATTTCACACACACGCCGCCCCTCCTCACCAAAACCAAGGTCACAGGGGACCTCCCCAGGGCTCCCCATGCTCAGTCTGCATCTTACTTGACCTCACACTTGAAATGCATCTTGCCTTCGGCTTCCAGGACACCACACTTGCCTGGTTCTGCTCCACCTCGCTCGCTGGTTGCTCCTTCTCAAGTCCCCTTTTCGGTTCTTCCTCGGCTCCCCGACTTCTAGATGAAGGAGGCCCCAGGGCTGGGGCTTCAGCCGTTCTTTCCTTTCCTATCTATTCTGAGCACCTGGACGCTCATCCCGTCTCACAGTCTTAGATACTACCTTCATACTGATGACCCCTATTCTGCATCTCTAGCCAAACCCATCCCCTAACCTCCAGACTCGTTTATGCCACTGTCACCTCCACATCTGCCCATGGATGTCTATTGACACCCCACTGTTACAGCCCACAGCCAGCGCCTGCCACCAGTGTGCCACCTGGGTAGCCACGCAGGGCCCCACCATCCTGCCCTCCGCGGAGTTCCCCCACTCCAAACCCACTAGTCCCCGTTCTCTACTCCGTCCCTGGTGTTGGCAGCCCCACCCTTCTAGCCACTTCGGCCGCAATCACTAGAATCATTGTTATGGATGAATGTTTGTGCCCCCCAATTCATATGTTGAAGTCCTTATTGTAATAATACAGTGGTATTCAGAGATGGGGCCGTTGGGAGGTGGCAAGGGTTGGGTGATATCCTGAAGGTGGGGCCCTCGGACTGGACGAATGCCCCTTATAAGAAGGAGAAAAGACACCAGAGCTCTCCTTTTGCACACAGAGAATAGACCTCGCAAGCACAAGCAAGTGAAGCCCGGGGGCCTCACCAAGACCTGAGCCCGCCGGCACCTTGACCTGGGACTTCCATGTCTCTAGAAGCGTGAGAAATAAAAATACGCTCTTGAAGCCAACCAGCCTGTGGCATTTGGCTGGGCAGCCCAAGATGACTAAGGCAGCAATCTTTGGCTCCTTCTCCCTCACACACACCGCCTCATCCAATCTGTCAGCAAATCCTATTGGCTCTGCCGTGAACATGGATCTACATCTCCCCACCTCCATTAGGGCCCCCTCGCCCAAGCCCCCGCCACCCCTTCCCTGGATCACTGCAACGGCCTGCTGCCTGATTCCCCTCCTCCCACTCCGGCCCCTTCACAGCAGCCAAAGTGAACTGGTTAAAATGAAGTTCAGGTCATGTCATGTCACTAATCAGAATCTCCCATGGCACCCTGCTTCATCCTAAGGAAATGCCAGGTCCTTAGGGTGACCCGCAGGCCCTGCACACCTGACTCCTGGTCCTCCCCTGGCCGTACCTCCCATTCTCTCCTCAGTCACCCGGTTCTAGCCACACTGGCCTTCTCTGAGCCCTGAACAGACCAGGCCTGCTCCCAACGCAGGGTCCTGGGCATCCACATGACTCATTCATTCTCTCACTTCCTAGTCTTAATGTCACCGCCATCTCCCAGTAAGGCCTTGCTGACAACCCCATCCAAGTAGCCCGAGTTTCCAATCCCTCCCCTGCTTTGTTTTCTTCTTCTTCTCAGTATTTCACACATATGCACACACTGTATCTCCTTACCTGTTCTTTCTTGGCTGGCTGTCTTCCACTAGAGTATAACTTCCATGGAACAGGTATTTGTCAATTGTGTGCACTGGTAGGCCCCTAACCAAAATAGTGCCCAGCACAGAGTATGTGCTCAATAAATGCTTACTGAATGAAGCGACAGATGAACAGAAAAAAAAAAGGCTGGGGACATGGCATGAACTGGCAATTCCCAAGGGAAGTGGTCAACAAGCACACACAGATGCTCAACCTCACTGGTGGTCAAAGACATGGAAAATAAAACCAGTTTTAACTCTCAGACCAGCAGGGATTTAAGCCTCTTGTGGTGCACCCTAAGTCAGCACCGCCTTCTGGAGGTCGATCTGGCCATACAGATTAAATCTTGAAATGTGTGTGCCCTCCGACCCAGGCAGTCTACTACCGGAAACACTCCGGAAGGACCCAGAACACAAGTGCACACGGCTGTATGAACTGGGAGATTCCCTGAGTGACTTGTACAAACAGCCAACCCCTGGCTATTCGGAAACCGTCTAAACAGCCACCATCGGCATGAATAACTGATACATAATTTAAAGACCATCTAATCAATGGGTATAAAAGGAGACCGAAGAACTCTGGAATGAGCTACACAATATTTGAAAGTGAAAAAAATCAAGTGACAGAGAAGTATAACTAGCACGAGTCCATGTTTTTCCTTTTAAAATATGTTTATAAGTACATAGAAAAAAGTCTGGAAATGTTTAGCCCTGAGAAGGAAGAAATTACGGGAAGAGACTGAACTGTGTGCTTGAAATGCTTCTGCATTGTTAGGTAGATAGGTAACATATAAAGAAAATATTACCTTAATAGTCAGAAAAATAACGCACCTTTACAAAAAAAAAAAGAAGCAGCAAACAACACTTCCCATGTCTCTCCTACGTTGAGGACGCAGAAACAGGGCACCTCAAACCCTCTGCAGCCTGCCCCTGCCTCACCCCTGTTTCCTCCATCTCTGCCTTCGCCCCGCACCCTCAAGCCCTCTGGGTCCCAAGCTCATAAAACAATTTTCTGTTCCTGGGTCCTTTCACAGTTCCTGGCCTGTGTGACAGCTCTGTTCACAGGCACAAAGGCCCAGCCTACCCTGACCTGTGACCTGCTAAGCCGGGACTCTGCTGAGAGGGCCCGACAGGGGAAGACAGGGCCCTGAGACCACTCTCCACGGCCACAGTTGCTGCCCCGGCCTCCAGTGGGAACGGCTCATGGGGCCTGAGAGATGCGGCAATGGCCGCTCACGTTGGCCTGAGCAAGCTTGGCCACCCTTGGCTCTAGGACACCTGTCACAGGCACTGGAGGCCACTGATGTGGGGGGCAAGGTGAGTCCAGCAGGGAGGACTGGACAGAGGTGGGAGACTGGAGCATCGGCCCCCACTAGGGTTGTCAGATTTAGCAAATACAATTATATGTCCCGTGCAGTATTTGGGATATACGTATACTAAAAAAAAGATTTGTTATCTGTCTGAAGTTCCAATTTAACCGGACAGTCTGTATTTTTTTCTGGCAAACCTAGCCCGCAACCCATCCCAGCCCTTGGGACAATGGGCCCCAAGCAGAAAGTGTCACCTGAGGTGTGCAGGAGCAGCAGAGAAAAACTGAATGGAAAGGTGAGCTGGGTCGTGCCTGGTGTTGAAAGGAGCGCCTCTGCCCTGGGGGTCCCGCAGACAGCAGGACCCCGCAGAGTCAGAGCGGTCCCTGACGGAAGCATGCAGGCAAGAGAAGTACAGTGACGTTGGCAGAAAAGAGCCAGAGCTGCCACCAGGGGAGCCCCGAGGAAGCAAAACCTGTAAGCCAACGTATGTAACAGGTGCGCGTGGAAGTCCTGAACCAACCAGACAGCAAGCACCCGAGAGAGAACAGGCGCTGATGGAATTATGTATTCCACGGCCAGCCTCTCAGTGCGCCGGGAGGCGGCCTGGTGAGGACGCACAGCTGCTGGGGTGGCCCACGTTCTCAGAGGTCCGGGGGCTCCTCTCACCGCAGCCCCCAGTAAGGGCTCATTCCATGCTCACTCCCAGAGCCCTCCCACCTGGTGCAGAGACATGAGGCCAGTGAGCCCGCCTCACTCTCCCCTACCTCAGTCAGATGGTGCCAGGAGGCAAACAGACCAGCCTCTCGGGGCCTAGGGAGCGGCAGCCTGTCCGTCGTGGTCCTAGCATGCACTGTAGGGGAGGAGAAGGAAGATTAGTGTGGGCAAAGATGGGGCTTCTGTGACTCCAGGTGGGCTCACCCAGCACAAGGTTCCTAAGACAGATCCTGGGCGCCCAGCCCAGTGGGCCCCGTGCTGCCTCCCACCGTGGGGATGGGCCTCACGGCACCAGCCTCCCTGCTGTCCTCCAGCCCCCTCGAGTGGCCTCGCTGGCCTGGCATTCAAGGTCTTGTCCAAGCTCCCACCTCTCACCATCTCGTACTGTCCTCCACCGGTCAATCCCACTCTGCAAGTTGTGTTCACAACATGCACACACGTGTATGCATGCACACACCCCCACACAGACACACATATACTTATACGAGGTCTGTCCGGAAGAAGTCCAGCCATGGTTAATATACAGAGAACGGTTTGCACGACACCGACGTCACCTGGCAGCCAAGCAGAGGGGACTGGAATGCGCATGTGTGAGCAATGACGACTTCACTGTACTAGTCAGTGGGAGCGGTTGACTCCATTGAGTGAGCACGTGTACTGTGTGGTTGTCGCGTTCAAAATGACCGAGCAAGTAGAGCAACGAATCTGCATCCAACTTTGCGTTAAGCTTGAACATTCCTCTGAGGAAACTATTCGGATGACTCGGAAGGCCGCAGCTGTGGGCAACTGGTGACTGGCAACTTCATCACGATAACGCGCCTGCTCATGCATCACGTCTCGTGCAGGGTTTTTTGGTGAAACATCAAGTCACCCAGGTGACTCAGCCCCCCTACAGCCCAGATTTGGTGCCCTGTGACTCCTGGCTTTTCCCCAAACTTAAATCACCTTTGAAAGGGAAGACATTTCAGACCATTTTCAGGAAAATACAACTGGGCAGCTGATGGCGATTGGGAGAACAGTGTAAGGTCCCAAGGTGCCTACTTTGAAGGGGACTGAGGTGTCATTGTCCTGTGTACAATGTTTCTTGTATCTTCTTCAATAGATGTCTCTATTTTTCATAGCACGTGGCTGGATACTTTCTGGACACACCCCATGCACTTACATACACATACCACAAACATATACACACATACACATACACATACACACAAACACACACACCCAAATGAGTAGCTCCACTCCATTCTCTGAGATTCCCACTGTTTCCCACCAAGTCTGTCCCCTGTAAGGTCACTTACATAGCCTCAACCCAGAAGGTCTGGCTTCTGCGCCCCCACCCCACCCCTACCTGCAATACTCTCAGCAAGGTCCCAGCAGCAAGGTTCCACCTGCCTGGGCCAGTCCTCCCACCGCAGCCGGCAGGAGCTCCCTGTCCCCCCCTCTCCTTGGGTCACACACCCCTCCATCACCCCTACACATGTCACAAGCTGCTGTTTCCCGTCTCCCCTCCCCGCTCCCCACTGGGGCATCTCACCCACAGCAGTGCTTCAATGTCTTCTTCAGAGGAGAGCGGAAGCCCCTGCCCTGCCTCCCGCCCTCTCCCCCTCCCCGACCCAGCTCTGCGCCACACGGGCCACCTTGCTGCTCTCTTCCTGACATACCACCCTCTGGACCCTCCTAGGCCTGGCTCCTCATCCAGTTTCAGCTCAAGGCACCTCCTCAGAAAGCCCTCCCTGATTACTGGGGGGGGGCCCCCCTTACCCGTGCCACACACCCTGACTGACTGATTCATCGTTTGGTTCTCCCTGTCTCAGCGATCCCACCGTGAGCTTCTTTTCCCCAGTCAGGTGCATGGAGGCATAATCCACCTACAGCAAAATCCACCCTTCCCGTGCACAGCTTATGAGTGTTGACAGCTGCATGCAGCCCCGTAACCACAATCAAGACACAGAACAATTCTATCACCCTAAACAATCTCCAGGTGCTCTCCTTTCGTGGTCCACTCCCCCCACCCCCAGGCCCTAACAACCTAACCGCTGATCTGTTTTCTTCCCCACAGTTTTGCCTTTTCCAGAATGTGGTATCAATTGAATCATCTATATGCAGTTCTTGTCTGGCTTTGTTCACTTAGCATACTATGCATTTGAGATTTACTTGTGTTGTTTCTTGTATTCGAATTTCACTCCTTTTTATTGCTGAGTGGTAATCAATTGTTTATCCATTCGGTAGCTGAAGGACATTTGGTTTGTTTCCAGCTTTTGGTGGGTATGAATAAAGCTGCCATAAATGTTTGCCCACAGGTTTTCGTGTGAACGTAAGTCATTACTTCTCTTGGGGACCTAAGTAGGATTGCCGGGCTACACGGTAAGCATATTTTTAACTTTGTAAGAAACTGCCAAACTGCTTTCCCAAGGGGCTCCGCCGCGGTCCGTTCCCACCAGTAGCCGTAGCAGACGAGAGTCCCGTGTGCACGGCACCCTCCGCAGCACCGGGTACTGTCCGTTCTGTGAAAGTCAGCGTAGCGTGCCAGCGGTGCGGCGGCATCTCCGGCGATATTAACGGCACTTCCCTACTGACTAATGATGATGAATGATTTTTCATCTGTCTATCCCCCCATTCATATATTGAAATCTAGTCCTCAGTGGGATGGCAAATGGAGGCAGGGCTCTTGGGAGGTGGTTAGGTCCTGAGGGTAGAGCCCTCATGAATGGGATTAGTGGCTTTATAAAAGAGACCCCGCCCAAGGAGGGGGAGGAGGAGGGAGAGGAGGAAGGGGAGAGGAAGAAGAGGAGAGGTAGCTGAGAAGGAGGAGGGGGAGGAGGACAAGGAAGAGGAAGGGGAGGAGTAAGATGAAGCGTGGGGAGTAGGAGGAAAATGAGGAGGCTTGGGAGGTCTAGGAAGGGGCGGAGGTGGCCTTCCCTGAGCCAGCCCAGTGCTCCTTCCTCATGCTCCTCCCTGATCCTGGTGTCCATTCCCAGCCTGGTGGGCCTCCTCTCCACAACTTTTCCTCTGGGAAGGCTTTCAGAGCCCCGCTTCAAGAATCTGAGCACCGAGTCCCTCTGCCTCTCATATTTTTGTCTGTGGGATTATTTCGTCATGTCTGTCCCCCTCCACACAAGCCACAAAATGTGATCGGAACACAGAAAAGGAGGATGGAGATGAGATGGTGCACTCGGTGGGGTTGCACATAAAACACAGCACATCTGACAAGGAGAACTATGATTGTGACATTGCCATCCTCAAGCTGAAGACACCCATCACATTCTGCATGAGCGTGGCCCCTGCTTGCCTGCCCAAGACGGACTGGGCCGAGTCAACGCTCATGATACAGAAATCAGGCATCGTGAGTGACTTCGGGCGCACCCACGAGCAGGACCGCTCGGCCACCACCCTCAAGATATTGGAGGCGCTCTATGTGGACAGGAACGCACGCAAGCTGTCCACCAAATTCACCGCCGCCCAAAACATGTTATGTGCTGGCTACGACTCAAAGCCCGAGCATGCGTGTCAAGGGGACTGCAGGGGTTCTCCCATCACCCACTTCAAGGACACATACTCTGTCACCAGCATCGTCAGCTGGGGAGAAGGACGTGCACAGCAAGGGATTCAGGATCTACATCCAAGTTACCAACTTCCTCAGTGGATCGATAGGCCCATGAAGGTCAAGGCCAGGGCCCATGGTGAGCAGGAGGTCCCTATGTCATCCCCCTTATCAGAGTGATGCCACCCAAGGACCCACTGGAGCCACTGGAGTCTTGTTTTGTCTTAACACGTGCCCCTCTGAATAGGCTGAATCCCGGAATAAGCTTCCCATCTGCAGTGGTTAGGTCTGCGTTGGTTCCTTACCCTGCTTTCGCTCTTGCTCTATTCAGGTGGGAAATGAAATTTTCATTTGGAACATTAGATCCTCCTTTCCCTTACCGGGTTGGAATATTCCTCCTGGAACCGTTATATGTTATAGGACAGGGGTTTACACTCCCCAGGAAGACTCCTCTGCTCAAACACCGTGAGGGAGCCATTTCCATTCATAGCACGTTTTTCTGTTTCTGATGGACCTAAACTGCCGTCTTGGCCAGCCACACTCACAGCACTTGAGGAAAAATGGCCAAGGGTTAGGAGCACAGAGAGAAGGCACAGCAAGGGCCAGGGCCAGAGCACAACTGGGCAGCCTCACCCTGGGGTCGGGGCGGGGGTGCCCCACATGTGCCAGTATAGCTTCCCCACGCCTGTCGCTCACTATCTGGGATGGGACAACGGTGGAAATGGGTCCTCCAGGAGCTTCCTGGGCAAGGCAGACTCCCTGGGAAGGGAAGGCCCAGAGAACTTCTCATTGGCGGGGACATTTTAACATCTGACTTCACGCTAGACTCACTCGGGCACTTTTAAAGTGTGCCCAACCCTGGGCCCACCCTGGCACAGTCTCCTCAGCAACTTACACACCCATTAGGTACCAACTTCCCCCAGACCAAGAGGCTCTGGAGTCCTTCATCCAGGCCACAGCCCAGAGCACTTAAATCAGTGTCTCCGGGGTAGGCATGGGCCCCCTAGATTTCTACAGCTCCTCAGGTGACCCCGGCATGTGTGGTGTGTGTTGCTGGGGGCTGTGGGAAGGCTCCCCTCTCTCAGACTGGGTCATGCCTAAATGCCAAGTCCTCTCCCATCTGAGTTCTGTCCACGCCAGCTCCAGGCCCTCGACTTCAATGGTCATGAAAACCGAACGCTTTAGAAAATGGAAAAGGGCACCTCGGACCAGGCCAGTGTGTTCCGAATATCCCTAAATGGTTTGCACTTTATGTAACTTTGCTAAGCAAAGTTTCAGGGCCCCACTACAGAAACTCCCCAAAATGCCAGCAGCTTTTTTTTTTTCTTTTTCTAAACAGGAGCTATTGCAAGGTTAGAGTGTTTTATAAACAAAAGATATTGCGCAGTTAGAAAAATCAATATTGGCACATACACAGTTCCCCTGAAACAGTCTGAGGAGAGCAGGAAAAACTGAGGGTGACGTTTCTCCTCCTGCCTGCCTCAACTCCTCCTCGAAATGAGCCGCTGCTGAGCGGACTCCTGAGGCCCTTCCTGGAGAAAAGGCCTCAGATGGAAGAAGACCGTCATGTTGCCGGTGGAGAGTTTTCTATGCAGTGGACTGGTCTCTGTCCCAAGGCAAACCCCAGACTTGGGTTCCTGTTTCTGGAGGTCAAAGGTTGTTTGGAGTCCAGAGAGAACTCTGGGGAAGACTCACAGATAAAATCTACCTTTGCTGTTAAAAAGAAAGAAAGAGAGAGAGAGACCCCAGAGAGATGGTTTACCCCTCACTCCATGTGAGGGTACCATGAGTGACAGCCAGCCAACTACAATCCAGGAAGCAGGCCCTCACTACATACCAAATCTTCTGGGACCTTGATCTTGGCCTCCCAGCCTCCAGAATTGTGAGAAATCAAGTTCTGTTGTTTCTAAGCCACCCAGTCTATGGGATTTTGTTACAGCAGCCTGAAGGGAATAAGACACAGCGGCTTCTTTGTCTCTTCTTGGATTTTCTCCCTCGAAAGCTGAATTCATCCTCACTCTCAATCCTGCTTCCTTCTCCCCCTGAGAAATTCAATTTATGGGATGCTGTTAGAATATAAACCATTCGATGGGATCAGAGAGGAGAGGGTTAGTTAAACCTGGAGTCTGGCGGGTGTAGGGCCTGGGCCATCCATGGGCCGTGCTTGTCCACAGGGACTCTCTCAGAGCTGTTCCTGGCAGGTGCAGAGCACGAACAGGCAGTCGTGGCCCTGGCCCTTCGGAACCCTTGCTCTGAGTTCTACTCCCTACACAGAGAACTTTATTGTTCATTGAATGTCTGGGCACACTTTCTCCACACCCTCCCACCCAACACAGTGTCCCCCACGTTTCCTCAGCCCCTTTGTAGTGACTGGAGGCCACACGGCCAATGGGCTGTGAACAAAAGTGATCTGTGCCATTGCTTAGCCAAAGCACTTAAGAGCCAGTCTGTGACGCTACCACTTTTTCTTCTTTGCAACAGCGAATGAAGGAGGCCACATGCTTCCGATGGGGCAGCCGCAGGAAGATGAGGCTTCTGCCAGTCCCTGCGGGACCGTATGGACCATAGCCTGACGACTCCCCACCCCCCACACTGCGCCTGTAAGGTGAGCGCGCACGTAAAACAAGAAAGAAGGGGACCTGTGCTGCCTTAAACCACGGACAGTTCAGGAGAACGCGGGGCAGCACAAGCTTGCTACCCCAGCTCGTCACGGGAGCACTGGCGTCCTTGCTGCCTCTGGTCTGCGAACGCACTCAGAACGCACTCACACACTCAGACGACTGTCGGAGTGTGGGAACCAAGCTCCATCTGGGAGCCCCTCAATGCTGTATTTTGCCGTGTGCACATTACACACAGGATTATCATACCCAGTAATATATCGATGGCAGGCAATCATTATACCCGTGTATAATGTACATCCTTATTTCTCCTCTCAAAAATTTGGGCAAAAGAAGTGCCCGTTATACATGGCAAAACATCGCAAAAACATGGATTTCAAGAGGGAATGGAATAATCTCAACACCCAAGTTGAAGAATTCACTGTTCACAAGGAACGTGGGAAGGTTCCTGGCCCCACAGCAGGATCCACCAGCGAGACAATCCCCACGTGGAAACGGGAGGTATAAACAGAGGCAGGTGGGAGCATCTCCATGACAGTTGGGGCCTTAGCCTACATTCAAGAGGTTGACCTTGACTTTAGAACAAAGGCTAGAGCATCTTCAGAGCTTTATCCCTGAAGCAGGTCTGGGACCAGCTCTCAGGAAGGCCTCGGGGGGGCCCCCAACTCAACTGACCTAATTAGACAGCTGGGCGGGGCCGGGGAGGAATTCACCCAGGTGTGGGATCACCCAGGAGACAGAAGAGGAGGCAGCCCATCAAGACAAGAATGGGTGCTGGCAGGCAGGCCACCCAAGGGGAAAGCTTCTTGTATCCATAAACACCCTGCATCTATTCCCTCTCTCCAAGAAGTAAAATTTGGCTGCTCTGGAATACACTCCTCCCCCTAGACCCGACATGAATACAGTGAAGCTTCTTTGAGGCCCTTAGAAAGACCCTTGTACTTGTGAGGGCAAAACTCAAGAAGTCCCTTGTATATAAGTGTGGATGCTGGTGTGAAGATTTCTGTGTTTTGAATTCGGTCAGGGTAGCAGGAAACGGTGGCACTGCATAGTGCCCCACAGGGGTACTAGGTGAATCGGGGAGGGGGCTTGGGTTGGAGGCAGGGGTGGGGGTTGCTTGAATTAAAGAAGCCCCCAAGACAAGCCATGCTTGCTAGGACCTGGGGACCTGGGAACAGGGGGGCGGGGGGCTTCCAAAAGAGCAGTCATACAGAATCCTGTCTCAGAGGCTTTGGGGTGGAATTCCCCGGGAAGGTCTGAAGTAAGTTCTGCTATCCTTCTGGCTAAGAAGAAAAGGTTGTGACTAATACAGTGTAACTGTAAACAAAATACTACAAAGAAACAGGCAAAAACCGTTTCCTTTTTTGCCATGATTTATTTACTGGGGAGTTTATTTTAATGACGAGAAATCCATATGTTGAGTTTGGTGATTTCAGTGAGGTTTTTGTTTTGTTTATTGGCATGAGAAAAAATTTACGTTGGGTGCAGACCTGAAGCTTTGCCCTGGTTTGGACACCTGGCACCCACCCTCATGGCCACGGGATTTGCTTAAATACGCTGGTGGGAAAGAACTGCCGCCAAGATTTGCTGGGCTTCCCGCTTCTGTTTTCCACAGGTGAGTTTCCAGCCAGCGATGCTGAGAATGACCTGTCCTGGGGTCAGGGGTGTAGCGCCGGCTTAGGGCTAGAGTAGAGAGTTAGCCGGGCTGGCGCCAGCCTGGATCCCTGGCTCAAAAGTCCACTTAAGCATCCCCACTCAGAGAGGAGAGGGTTTTCGACTTGGACACCACGCTCTGGCTCTCAGGGGCCTGGGCGATGTTGGGATGGACACGCCAGCGCGTGGAACGCACCTGATTCAAGTGCTGGGACGGGCGTGCAACGCAGATTGCTCCCCTGAGTGGTTGCTGCTGACGGGGCTTCACTTCGTGGTCTGCCGTGGGTTTGGGGGCTGACATAGCTTCGAAGGCAAGTGTTGGAAGAAGTCCCTGTGGGGAGCTGAGGCAGAGCTGGCACAGGAGTGGGGAGACAGGCGGAGGAAGAACAGAGGGGGGCAGAAAGGAGATGAGGGTGAGTGCCAGCGCCATTGCCATCGTCATCACCCCAGTCACCAGACACTTGTCCCCCACTGGGCGAGCACTTCCCGTGCACTGACACCCCGAAGTCCTACTGATGCCCTAGGAGGCGGGCTCGGCTGCTGTCTGCACTTTCAGGAGATGGAGGCACCTGGGTGGCTAACTTGCCTTGTCAGGGATGGGCTGCCTTTCAAACCCAGGCAGTCTGGCTTCAGCACTCACCCTAAGAGTCCCTAAAGAAACGGCGCGGTCAGGTTAGAAATGAACGGAAGACTCCTCGGTGCCAACCATGCTGTCTGTGGGTGGTCAGATCCAAGCTGGCGGAAGCAAAGCAAACAACAACAGCAAAACACTTTCTGTCACTTACTAGTCCTGTGACCTCGAGCAACCGTGGCAGGAGAGATTCCAGGGCGTGTGTGTCCTGCCTGGGACAGTACTTGACAGAGAACAGAAACTGCCCAAAAAGTAGACGCCCCCACCCACCATGAAGCCACAACACAGGTGCGCCGGTCTCTAGAACTTCCAAGCATGCATGTACCCATGTGCATGCATGTACCCATGTGTGCACGCATCCCTGCCAAGGTGAGCACTCACACACAACTCTATGCGTTTCCTCCCTAACCCTGTCCCAGCTCAGGGTGGTGGCATCATCTACGCTGCCCACCAGCCCAACACCCCAGCGCTCACCCTCTCTCGCCCTCATATCCCATCACCACAGGCAGCTAATTCCTGAATATTTCTCAAACTTGCTGTCTCCCAAATTCTCCCCCAGCCTACTCCGGCACAAAGTTCTCAGCTGCCTCCTGCCCCCTGACTTGCAGCCCCCTCTCCCCGCCACCCCCCACGCTCACAGTGGCAATCAGATGACCTTTACCAGTCACAAATCTGACCTCATCCACACTCTGCTTAAAATCCTCCAGAAAGCCCTGCGGCTCGAGATGTGGAATTCAGAAGCCCAGAGGAGAAGTCTGCTCGATTTCACTGAATAAAGATCTAAAGCTTCTATAGGGCCAAACTTAGTCAAAAACGCAAACGGCAGATGACCAAAAATACAGGGTTCAGCAGAAGGAACGCCTGCTCGAGTGTGGTTGGTAGGGTAATAATACGGGTGTAGTAATTTATAGTTTTAATTTGAACATTTGACCTAAAATGTCATCTGGCGTGCTTGAGTGTGACACTGCTATATCACAGAGCTACATGCTTACGATTTTGTGATAAAAGATTTTGTAACAACAAAGGGCATTATTTGTGCCTGACCCTGTAGTTCTAACACACGTAACAGACAAAAGGTTTTAAGTTCCTAATATACTAAACGCTCCTTTGTGACTATAAGAAAGACAAATAGAAAAGAAAAATGGGCAAAGAGTATGAACAGTTGAGACACAGAGGAGAAATACAAGTGGCCAGGGACGGCGTGAAAAAAATGCTCAGCCTCGCTGGCAAGGACAGTGAGGATTAAAACCACAGCGGGAAGTTTTCCTGGACTGGCAAAAATCAGAAAGCGTGCTAATGTTCACTGGAGGGCGGGAGCCTGAAATGGCCCAGCCTTTTGGAACAGCCATGTGGCAGGACCTACCAAAATCTCATAAGCAAACCCTTGCCCTGGCAATCCCACATCCAGAAATCTCCCTCACAGACAGGCTTACATGTGTCTGCAAGATCTATACACAAGGCCATTCACAAGCGAAAAGTGAAAAATGGTGACAAAAAATGAAAAAAAAAATGGTGGCAAAAGTGAAAAATGGAAGACAACGCAAACACCCACCAGCCCAGGCCTAGCTGCATAGATGATGCTACACCCGAGCCACGGAACACCAGGCGACGACGAAAATGAAGCAGAGCTGGTCTGCGCACCAGGAGGCTGGCGGGGTCCACGAGCACACTGCTAAGTGAGAGATGGAAGTTGTGGGTAAAGTGTGTCACACGACTGCAATTATTTTATTTTTTATTGATTGATTTTAGAGGGAGAGGAAGGGAGAGACAGAGAGAGAGAGACAGAGAGAGAGAGAGAGAGAGAGAGAGAGAGAGAGAGAAAGAGAAACATGCATCTGTTTTTCCACTTATTTATACATTCATTGGTTGATTCTTGTATGTGCCCTGACCAGGAATCGAACCCACAAACTCAGCACATCCAGACGTAAGCCACCTGACCAGGGCCCATTTCTTTCTTTCTTTTTTTTCCCTCTAAATAAAATTTAATAAATATGCTTCTAAAGGCAAAAAAAAAGTTCTGGAAGGAAGTCCACCAGACCAACATAAGTGGGAACTTGGCCGAATGAGATTTAAGGGCAAAGAGAGAACTTTCCTACGTAACAGGACACACTTCTCTATAAATTATTTCAATATTTTCTCATGAGCAAACGTTGCTTTTACAGTAAAAAGAAAAGAAAATACCCCATTCAACGGCCCCGCACAGGCTGCAGGACCCCTCGGTGTGGCGCCCAAGGTCCCTGAGGATGCAGCCTTGTGTACCACGAGGTGGTCACCTCTCACCCCGTTCTCACCCTAAGTCTTGACACGCCAGCTCCCTTGCCTGTGCCCCAGACTGTCTCTGGGCCTTTGTCTGTGTGGTTCCCTCTTCCCAGATGCCCTTTCCTGTGCTCTGTGCCCCACAAATCTTGCTTGCTCGTGCGCCCCCACCTTCTCTGTGAGCGTCTCCCACAGCAGCCTCCACACCCGCTCCCTCAGCGATGGCTGCAGCCAGCATTCCAGCAGCACACCGTACATCTGTGTATTGAGTCGTTCGATCCTCTTAGCAACCCTCGGAAGGTCTGTTACCGCCTCGTTTGACAGACGGGCAAACTGAAGCACAGGGGAATTATGTGACTTGCTGAAAGTCACACAGCCGGGAATCTGCAGCACCCGTAGGTGAAGTCAGGCTGAGTGTCCATGCAGCCCCCCATCATGCTCAGCACACAGGGCTGGACTCCCCCGATACCTGTGCTTGCCAAGCTTCAAGGTGTGCTTGTAAGACCCAAGGGTGGGGCCTGGCTGGGTCCGGCACCTAGAACCTGGGCGGGTGGGGAGCATGCATAGGGCGCTCTGCTGGGGCGAGAGGGCCGGAGGGCCGGAGGGCTGGAGGGCCAGAGCCAGTCCTCACCTCTGCCCAGCCAGGCTTAAAGAAAGTGGCTGGTCTCCTGAGGAAACTAGGGTGGAGGGAAAGGGTAGGGCCAGCTGAGCTCACCCAGGACTGCTGAGAAAAGGGATGAGTTTATGGAGGTGCATCCCCTCCCAAGGCGTGAACCCCAGCAACCTCCTGCACACCTGCAGTGAGCTAGGCCCTAGAGTTACATGGCTGGGAAGTCAGAGGCCAGGAGACAACCCTGCCCCCCAGACAGCTGCAAAGTCAGATACAGGGGGATCAGACGCCTATGAGGGGGGCAGACAAAGAGCTGTGGGTTGGCACTCAGGAGAGACAGGCCCTGCTTCCGGTCGGGGTTAGGGCAGACAGGGTGTCTGTGAAGGAAGTTGGTGGGGACGCAGACTGGTGTAACTACTGTGGAAAACTGTATAGAGGTTCCTTGAAAAACTAACAATGGAACTGCCTTACCACCCAGCGATTCCACTGCTGGGAATGTATCCAAAAGTAACCTGAAACATTAATTTGAAAGAATATAGGCACCTTATGTTCACTGCAGCATTATTTACAATTGCCAAGATAGGGAAGCAGCCCAATTATCCATCAACAGGTGAGTGGATAAAAAAGCCGTGGTATCTATACACAATGCAATACTCCTCGGCCGCTAAATATGAAGGAAATTTTACCTGTTGTGAGCATGGGTGGACCTGGAGGGTATTGATGCTAAGTGGAATAAGCCAGTCAGAGAAAGACAAATGCCAGATGATCTCATGTGTACGCGGAATCTAAATAACAACATAAACACACACAAGAGAAACGGACACATGGATGCTGGGAACAGACTGACAGCTGTCAGAGGGGCGGGGCTGGGATCTGGGTGAAAAAGGTCACGGCATTAAGAAGCACAGTTTGGCGGCCACAAAGTTGTCACAGGGGTGCAGGTTGCAGCCCAGGGAATATAACCAATAATGTCACAGTAACTACGTGTGGGGCCAGGTGTGACTTCACATATCTACAGAGTGCTGAGGGCCGCTCTGGAAAGTGCCTCATTTTCTAACCACTATGCTGTGCTGTGCACCCGAAACTAATACAGGATAATATGGGATGTAAACTGCAACTGAAAGAAAAAAAGGAAGGGGCATTTGGGCCGGCGTGCAAAGGTTGAGGAGGAGGATCTGGGCAGAGGGAGCACGCAGGAGCGGGAGCAGCCTGAGTAGGGCCTGCAGTGTGGGGAGTGCTAGGGAGGAATCTTTGGTGTCTGGCCAGAGCATAAGGCAAGCAGGGAAGCAGCAGTGGACCGGGGCGGGGGGGGGGGGGGGGGGGCAGTTGCTGGAGACCCTTGGAAGGAAAGCTGTTTGCAGGCAAGGAGAGGGTGACCCTGGCAACCTGAGCTTGTCAGGCAGTCCCCCTAGCAGTCATCTGCGTGGCCGCAGCCTGGCTCCTGACCTGGGCTCCCTCACTTGCAGAAAATAATGTGTCCTCCCGGACTGCTGAGAGGACTGAACGGCACAGGGGTCTTCAGCTCCTGGAGCCCAGGGAAGGAGGATGGGCATGCCTGGGGGCACATCCAGGAGAGGGGCGGCTCCCTGAGGGTATCTGTGGGTGCCGTGTGAACTTACGTGCACGTGCCCCCCACCCCAGGCCCCTCTAATACGGTCCACATGTTTAAAGTGTGAGTTTAGGATAACGTGGTTGCAGACCCTTCACCGTAAAGAGAAATGACAGGAAGAGCCCCGCGATCTTGAGTGGGCCCCTTCCCCTCTCAGGGCCTCGTTTCCCCCTGTGGGGGGTTCCTCCAGGCCTGGTTATTCAGAAAGGGCTGGGCTGTGGAAGAAGGGAAATGGGGTAAGGGAGTGGAAATCAAGAGGGGTGGGATCCAGAGAGGGGAGGGGTGGGATGAAGGGAGCAGAGCCCTTCTTTTGAGGGGCTAGTCCCCTACCCAGTCAGGGCCCCTCACCTCTTCCACGCCCAGCTAGTGTGGAAAGCCCTGGATACCAGTCTGACCTGCCCAAAGTTCGAGTCCCCCACCCCACAGCGCTCTGGCTGTACTCATCCAGGTGGGGGTGGAGGAGCCAGAAGAGGAGGAGCCCCATCACCAGGCCAAGTTCACTGGTTGGCACAGCGGGGTGCAGGCCTGGGGGCTGCAAGACCTGGGGACATGCCCCACCAGGCTGCTGGTTAGCAACACCAGGCAACCCCCCCCTCCACCCCGCTCTCCACTTTCTCTTCTGTGCCATGAAGGAGAACACTTCTCGTGAGGTGATATTACCAGCCAGTGCCTGGCATACCCTCAAACCTCCCGGATGTCCTTTGGTGCACCAAGAGCTGAGGGTGGCCTGAGGGAGTCACAGCCAGTTCTTGGGTCGGGGGGAATCGCTCACCCTAGGCCCTCCACCCTTCCATGGGTGCAATCTGCCTCCCAGAGAGCAGTGGCCCGCTCTCGACCCCCTGGCCAGACCACCTCCAGCACCTCCCTCCCACCTGCTGCCCGAGGAGCGCTCCAAGTGCAGACGCACAGTGTCCCGGCTTCCGGGGCCTCCTGGGCCTCAACTCCGGTTGCCAGCCTGTCACTGCCTGTTTGCTCATCACCTCCCCCACCAGCCCCGTGGGCAGGGACCGCGTCTGATTCATCGTGTCCACCCCGCTGTGTGGGTCCTGGCACAGGAATCCTGCCCACAGGCAGCAAAGCTGGCAGTGGGGGTGGGAAAAAAGCCGTTCACCCCTCCTACCTGGACACCTGTCTCTGCTGACACATCCGTGCCCATGCCCCGTGTGGGGCTGGGGTCAGTGCTCAGTGTGGGACCAGGAACAAGCTTCCGTCTGTCCAGGATCAGGGCTCCATGGGGGGCTGAGGCCAGGGCCCCACGAAGGGAGCTTTCTGCTCCCCACCCACCAAGGCTCAGGACTCTCCCCAGCCTTACCCATTGCTTTGAAAACAACACATTCTGCCTCTGGGGTGTCAGAGCCTGTCTCTGGGGTCCCTGCTATGCCTTCCCTCTACCCTAGCAAGACCCATCCTGTGCTCTGCTCCAGACAGCTATGCGGGGACCCCTACTCACTTTGCTTGAGTCACCACATGACCCCTAACGGGCCTTCATGGATGCCAAGGAGAAGTAGTTTGTGGGTTTCCTCAGGGTTTCGAGTACCCACCCCACTGCCCCAGCTCCATTAGCCCAGCTGATCCAGCATCAGCTAAGGTAAACTCGGGTCTGGCTGAACGTGCGGGGCGGGGGGGGGGGGGGGCATGTGGCAATGAGATGCGACCCAAGTGCCTACGCCTGTCAGTGCCTGAAACCCTCCTTTGGTGCTCCTTGCTGTAAGCCACGCTTGCTCACTGTCCCCTGAAACCTCCATGCTCGGAGGACTGGCCCAGGCCTGGCACTCCCAGGGCTCAGAAATGGGAGCTGAACCAGACATGGGCCTGAGGGGGCAGCAGAGCTGGGCTTACTTCTGAGAATGGCAGAGCCAAGGCCAAAGGCTGCACCACCCCTCCGCACCCACCCAGCCAGCCCAGCCCCCTCCCTGTCTCTGCCTGCTTCTCTCACGCGGAGGGTCAAGTTGATTTGCTGGCAAGACACACGATTCTCATTTTAATTAATTTTTAAAAAATCTAATCACTGCATTAAACTTCTCATTACTCCACTTGAATACCCATTAAGCAAATTTAATGATCAGAGGATTGGGCTCCCCAGTCTCTTCCATTAGTCTCTGATAAGACAGGGAGGGGAGAGAGAAGCAGGTGGAAGCAAAGCAATGCCGGTCCTGACTTGTGGAGGGCAGGGTGGGCACTGTCCTGGGGCCACCAAGGTCAGGCTCACCTGACTCCCTGGGGAAAGGCCTGGCCCTGGGCCTGGGGGAGAACCACCCCCCACCCCAGCCCAGCTGCCCCTAGGACGGAGAGGGCCTAGCACTTGGCTGCAGTTGGTGCAGAATGCTTCATGTACGACCACTCTTGGTTATTTATACCCAGCTCCTTCTAAAAGAGTGTGATGTTGCTGAGAACAGCAGAAGCCCAAAAATAAGAGAAGAAAACAGAACAAGGGGGAAAATGAGAGAGAAAAAGATAAAGCCAGAGGCAAGGCTCTTGAGCAACTACATGCCACAGCATCCTGAGTACTTATCAGAAACGGGCCACAGGCCATTGCTGAGTTTCCTAGCAGCCAAGGCAAAGAAAGCAGCTCACTTTGGCACTCACGCAATAACCAATAGCGTACTCATGAGAAAATGCACACTGAACTTACGTCTTTCCTTCTGTGGAAGGGGTGGAGCTAAGGGTTGGACTAGTGGAGATAACCAGTGGCTGAAGCCGTCAGCAGAAGCTGCCTGGAGAGCACCCTACCTGGGCCTTGAGAAAGAGCAGACTCAGTCTAACAGCCGTTCATTATTTGACTCCCCCAGTTGGAGGCATCTCCTTGCTGCCGGCAGGACCACAAGTTTCCTTTGGGAAACACCTTCCCCTCGTTTCTGGCCACACAGTTGGGGAAGGATGGACCCTGAACCCCAGACCATCCATGTTTCCAAGCCCTGTACACCCAGTTCAAGGATCCAGGTGATCGAAATCTTGCCAACGGGGCACAAGAGATCAACTCCAGGACTTTTATTTGTTCTCTCAGGAAAGCAGATTTTGTCTCCACCCCAACCCCAGATTTGAACCTGGAGGCAGGTTGCCCCAAATTGCTGGCACAGATTTCATGACCATATCTTGTGAAATGCCACTAGGAGTAGAGTCATCACCAAGGAAGAGGAACAGAGGAAAACCAGATCCTGGTCACAGACTGGATCAAGCCCTACCTGAAGGCCACCTTACCTCTGGACACTTTGGTTACATGAACTGACCATTTCATTTTATTGAGATAGATTTTTTGTTACCTGCACCCAAAAGGATCCTGACAGATAGTGTTCATAAAAGTGTCCTTCCTGTTCCAGGGGCCAAGAAGGCTCAGGTATCCCTAGAAGCCAGGAAGTGGGCAGGGTTGAGATGCCACCTACCGTGACTGCTACTGTGCCCCACTGAGTTCTGAAGCTTGAGGAGTCCCGCTGACACAGGCTGGGGTGAGAAGGAGGCTTGGAAGCTGGTCCAGGGGCTGGACAGGGCCAGAGCTCTGAAATGCCCCTGGGAGGCTCTGTGGCCCCATAGACTCAGGACGAACAGGCCATGGTCTCGGGATCCCTAGAAAACAGAAGCAAGAGAGATGAGTGTGGTTCGTTTGGGGGAAAGAGGGACACTTGGGCACAGGCTGTAGGGCAGTGGCCACACCCTGACAAAGGAGAGACCACAGTCAGTCAAGTCTGTGTTCACTTCCTCACACCTTGCATCTTGTCTTCCCCATTTACTGCCCCTTCCTCCAGGTTCTCCTGCTCCCCCCGGAGAAGCTCCAGGCTACAGAAAAGCTTCTGCAGAAGGCGTGCCCTCCGCAGAGAAGAGAGGGTTGGGGGCAGGTACAGCTGGGGGCCACGGGCTGTTGCCAGACTGTGTGAGTCTGGTGGTGGGGAAGGGTTGGAGGGGCTTCTCCAACCCTCTCGTGCTATGGGCTCACCCCTCACAGCCCCTCTCCCAGCGAGTGCCCAGAGCTCGGCCCAGGGCCTGAGCCAGCCAGAGCGGGACAAGCCGAGTAAGGCAGCCATCTTCTTTGATCTCTAGTCCAGGCTTCTAAAGGAATCCTAGAGAGGATAATGTTTAGCCCAAGGGGATGGGCGATGGCGTTTCAGGCAGGGGCAGAGACCTGAGCAGGCCCTCCACGGACCTTCTCCTTCAAGGAAACAGGGGACCACCTACCCTGCCTTCAAGCCATCCCCCCTTGGGCACCACCCCTAGCGGGGCCCACACTCATCCCCAGCTTCTCTCTGAAGCCAAGCTGAAAATTTTGGAAAGAGAAACAGGGTGTAGCTTTTTCAGACTCAGGACACTTCCAGAAAAGTCACTTGGCCTCTTTAGGTCCTTAATTAGTCCTCTGAGGGCTGCCGTCCTCCTCTGCTCCGTAAAAAGGCATGATGACAGAGGTCCCAAATCACAGCACAGGAAGGCTGACTGGCTCCCAGCAATGCCTCTACACTGGCCCCACCCAACAGAGCTTTCTGCAATGGTGGAGTGCCCTACGCTGGCTGAATGGAGTAGCCACTAGCCACAGCTGGAGGTTAAAATACAGATAGTGTGACAAGGAAATACGTTATTTTATTTTATTAATTTGCATGTAAGTCGAAATAGCTACACATGAGTGGTGGCTACCACAGCGGACAGCATCACTCTGGACCAAAACCCGCCTGGCCCCTGGCCACACTATATGGAGGAAACTGGGGTCCAGAGAAGGGGAGGAATTTGCCCAAGGTCACCCAATAAGAAGGTGGTAAAGGCAAAACCAGAATCTAGTTCCTGTACCTCCTAGTCCCAACTCTCCAGGGCTCCTCCTCCGAGCTTTTCCACGGCGGCTTTTCACGTTCACGACCTCCTTCCCCCAGCCACTGCTGCTGGCTGTCCCTCGGCCTCAATGAAATGTCCCTGAGGTTGCCTGGGGAAATCACTCCTTAGTGGCAAAGCCCTCAGAGCACCGAGCTTCTCACTGCAGGGTCATTTACAACAGCAGGGTGCCGGAAGCTGCCCGAGCATCCCGCAACGGAGTGACAAAGTGCAGCATGAGGCCTCTGCTCGGTGGAATATTACACAGCCGTTAAAAACGATAAACATAGAGATTGTAAGTGACACATACAGCAATGCTTTCCTAGAGATACTGAGCGAGAAAATGGAAGAAATAGATGAGGGTCGGGGCTCCGTTGCCACGGTACGCAGTGCTCCATGCTTACTGAGCCCACTCACATCCGGTGCCCCGGACACACCACGACACTGTGGGGTTCAGATTAGTAACCATCCTACAGGTGGAAGAACCGAGGTTTCGGAAAGCCACGTACATACCCCTGGTGACAGTAAGGGCAGAGGTGGGGCTTGAACTCTTATTAATTGCTGACTCGAAGGACTGACTCCACAGCCGCCTCACTGTGCTGCAATGGGGGCAATATGGGCGCCCTGTCCTTTCTAGGGACTTACTCGTCTTGTTTAACAAACACACACTAAGTGTCAGGCACCTCCCCAAGTGCTTTATAAACGTTGCCTGGTGATCTGCACAACTGCAAGAGGGAACAACGATTCGATCCTTAGTTTTTGGAGAAGGAGTCTGAGGCATGGAGCGAGAACTTGCTGGAGGTCCAGGGCCCCTTGCACTCCCCACATGTTCTGTGAGGTTCCAGTACCGTCCTCACAGGAAAAGATCAAGGGGTAGGGAGAGACCAGCTGTTGCCTTGAGGTGGTGAAAACACAGATGTGTGTATGTTTTCCCTTTTTAATTTCATGGAAACTCTTTTTGTAGCAATTGGAAGAGAAAAGTTCAAGAAATAAAATTAACGCACCACAGATGTTTTTTTTAAAAAAAACAACAAGCGCGCACAAAAATTAAACATTATCAGATGCACCCAAGAGACCCCGCACCGCCATGGCAATCTCCCTCCCAGCAGCAAAGCCCACGTCTGCAGTGCTGTTTACACTAGCCAGCAAGAGCTCGGACCTCATCGCGGGCTGCAGTGTGCTGGAATCTGTGGTTGAAGAGGGCGTCTGCTACCTTCCACACTGGACGACGCCAAATTTGCCTGGTTCGGGTGGAGTGTCAACCTTCAAGTGGCCACACACTCCAGATTTCAGGCTCGGAGCCCTCACCTCCTGGCCATCACCAACCCCAAGGCAGTATGAGAAAACAGGTTAAGAAACATCGTAGCGAGTCTGACCACCGAGGAAAGGCAGACCACGACGACAAGATCTATGAACTATAGAGACCAAGCCTGACAAGGCTGTGTCCATCATCAAGAGTGACGAGAATGCAGACTCTGATGCCCTACTAGACTACAAAGAACCCTAAAAACAAGTCCAGCGTGAAGAGTCACCTGAAGGGGAAGCTGACCGTGGGGGCTATGCCAGAGAGCTGGGCTTCTGCCTCTTCTCTGGCTCCGGAACTAGACTGGAAGGGAATAGCAAATGTGTAAAGCCTAGAAGCACTAAAAGAGGAATTCCCACCCTGGCCACTGCAGCTCAAGTGGTTGGAGAGCCATCCCATAACTGAAGATCTGCAGGTTGGATTCCCGGTCAGGGTACGTACCTAGGTTGTGGGCTCGATCCCTGATTCGGGCACGTACTGGAGGCAACCAACTGATGCTTCTCTCTCACATCGATGTTTCTCTCTCCCTTCCTCTCTCTCTAAAAAAGCAATGAGAAAAAAATGTCCTCTAGTGAGAATAAGGTAACTACGAATAAAAGAGGAACTGCCAGTTATGAATTCAAACTGGGTAAGGTCACTCTCATCAGACTTCACGTCCAAAGGGCTGGAGAGGATGAAGCCGCAGAGCCGCTGCTTTCTCTGGAGGTCGGTCATTGCTTAAGCAGTTGGATTGTTGGCTGACTGGAAAATGAAACAATCAACTGCAAAAAGAGAAGGAGCGGCGTGCACTCCAGCAGCCCCTCGCGATATCCTTGTGGATGGGACAGGGAACTGCACCGAGTTGCTCTGTGGTCAGCTAAGTCACCGAGTCCAGGAATGTGCGGGGTGGGTCAAACTGGCCCCCCAGAGGGATTCTCACTGACACTGGCACGGCTGGTCCTTGGCCATGCCTGGAACAACCATTTTGAAAGACTAGGATGGAATCTGGAAGGTAGGTCCAGCCTGGAAGGGGTCAGCAAGGGAGGCAGAGTCCCCTGTAGCAAGCCCTCCGCTTGCCCTAGGAACGGCCCAAATGGACAAGAGAGTCAGTAGAACACGGCTGAATACTGAGAATAGTTCCCGGGGCCGGCTGCGCGAAGGGGCTGGGAGCCCGGTGGCCAGGAGGCCCTGAGGCTGGGTGAGCCGGCCACCCCAGCTCTGGCGATGGTGCAGCCTCCTGCAGGCAGCCATGCCCAGTCACCAGTGTGTCTGTGCAGGTGGTCTCGGATACAGCGAGGTCTGCTCACAGGGGCCCGGTCAGGAAGAGGCGGGCCCACAACCCACACCCCCGGGAACTTCAGGTCTCTGACAGACTCAGCATTTATGGGCCCAGAGAGCACAGATAGGCCCAGTGAGAAAAGATTTTGGGGAGACAAGCCTTTCTTGGGCATTAGGGATCACGAGCTCCTTGTCCCTGGGGGAGCACGCAAGTGGAGGTCTGGGGGCCACGTATGCCGTGTATGTTGAATGGGGTTTGCACTAAACGGGAAGGGAAGTTGCTTTCAGCTGCGAGTTTCTTCATGTTTATCAACGTATGAATTAGAGCTGGATTGTGTGGGTCACAGTGGGTGTTACAAAGAGTGATGGGAAGGCGAGGTAATGAGAGTTATTATTCATTAACTCTCATTCAATAACTCTCTGTGAGGCAGACAGGGTAGGATGATTAACCCATTTAGCAGATGAGGAAACTGAGGCGAAGAGAGGGAATGGGACCAACTCATGGTCCTGCAGTGCACCAGTCCTAGATTCTCTCCATGGCTGCACACCTAGAGACCTTCCCCTCCCGCACCCACAACAGTCCTGCTATCCCCTGCCCCCACCCCACCCCAGGCTTCAATCCAGCGTCCAAGGGTCCCCATCCCCGAAGGGTACAGGCTCTCTTTGCCCGTCCCTCTGAAACCCAGGGGTAGAGCCCTAGCCTGGAAGGCTTCTCCCAGGTTACACAGGTGTTGCTCCTCTGCCCTCTCTCCTTTTTTCCCCTGAGAGTCTTGTCTCAGCCCCTTAAAGGTTGGTTCCTTCAAGCCAGACCTGGACACAGGAGCCAAGCTTTGCCCAGGAAATGAACTCATGGGGAAGGGTCCCTCCCACTCAGCCTCATTCTCCCCCTGACACCTGCGTAGGCAGCCTGTGACCAAGCGGGTCCAGAGCCCACCTTACCAAGCACCCCCCCCCCGACCACCTTCCCCCTTCCTGTCCACAGGGGCAGAGAAAGGGCATCTGGGCAGGTAATGTCAGAGCATCAGGAGGCGGGGGCTCCCCGGGAGGAATGGCTCACCAAGGCAGAGCAAACCGCTGCCGTCAGCACCGCCCTTGGCCACATTATACACCGAACCCACAGCATCTCACTTTACAGGTACGGGAACGAAGGCACAGAGAGACTAAGGAACTTGTCCAAATTCAAAATATTAAACTGAACAGAAACAGCTTGTAAGTCCTGGAGTCAGAATTTGAACCCAGGACCTACTGATTCCAAATACCCAGTGCTTTAGCCCATGCTCCCTGCGACTGGCACAGATGTGCAAGGCAGCTCAAACAGGCAGCCTGGTGAGCAGACGAAAGCAGGCAGGACGAGGAGGGCAGAGACCGGGCTGAGAAGACATGACGGAAAGCAGAGGAGACAGATGACCTGACAAGGGGGCCCCCAGGGGCCAGGAGGAGGCATCTACAGAGCTGCTCTCTTGATCAATGAAAGGCCATCAAGTGCCGCTTCTGCTGCCATCTGCCCAGCCTCTGTACGCCTATGCCTGGCTAGGGGGTCTAGCCGCCCCGATCGCCCACGTGGCTGAGTGAGTGCTGCGGGCCAGCTGGGTGTTTGGGTTTTTGCTAGCAGTGAGTCCACAAACAAAGGGGAGGGAGGGCAGGAGAAATCCACCCAGTCACAGTGGTCAAACTCGCAGGCATGGCTGCAGGGAGGGCACAGGCAAGGCCTGGGCAAGGAGCATTTAATCCGGGGGTTCGGGCTCTGGAAACTCAACAGTTGAAGCCGGAGTACATTACTGGCCCGAGTGATCCGTCGGCTTCTATTAGGCTAAATATGTCTGTATAATGGGGAATTGTCCTCTGAAAAGGCAAACTGCCGGCCTTTCTAAGGAGGGGTGCAGGACAGGAACCCCTCACAGTGAGGGCTTCCCACGGGGGTGGGGGGGGAACCACGGGACCCCCTGGGAAAGCCACCCCCGCCCTTCCACACCCCTCCCTGACAGTCAGTGAGCAGCCGTGTGACCCTTGGTTGGTGGGGTGGCCAGCCCCCAGCCCTCCTCCGCAGACTCTCCCTCACTCCCGCCACATAGGAGCCTGAAAAGATGCCACACCTGAGGTGTGACCTCTGTGACAGTGGATGACCCCCCTGGACAAGCCTTCGAGGCCCTTTGAACCTCCATTTCCCATCCATGAGATAGAGCTGATGACACCCACCCAAGGGCTGTGTCATGGGAGGGAGGGAAGCTGGCCCAGAGCCCAAAGGAGTGGGTACCCAGGACAACTTTTCTTGTGCTGCCCTGCCGGCTGGTATGAACCTCCTCCTCTTCGTCCCCTCCTCCTCATCCTCATCGGCCCCCACAGGTCACTACCATCGCTGCCAGGACACCCTCCCTGCCCCCACTCAAGGGCATCTCCTACAGCAGAACCCCACCTCCCAGTGTCTGGTTGCTGTGTGCATGTGGGTGCTTCAGCCTTAGGGGTCCCCCCTGAACAGGGCAGCATTTCCCACCTCCCATCCTCCCCACACTCGGGACTAGCACACAGGACTCTGTCCAGAGCTGGAGGCTTGGAGGCTGGGGCTGGGTCCACCGACAACCGCAGCAGGGAAGCTGGGCCAGGAAGCCAGCAGTCTCAGGACAGGGGTCTGTGAGAGCAGCGAGGTGCACAGACCATTGGCAGGGCTTCCAGGGCACAAGGCAGAGCTGAAGCCAAGCCAGAGAGTGTAGAGGCGGACTCGGTGCTGAGGCGCTGGAGGTGCTCAGGCCAGGCCAGGACTGGTCGGTCTCAGGGGTCAAGAGGGGCGGGACTGACCTGTTGGGGGATGTGGCATGGGCCAAAAGGCCCTAGCTGGGTAGGGAAGAGTGCAGCAAAGCTGAGAGCCAGGTGGGGAGGTTCTGCAGATCCTGTCTCTGCCCCTTGGGACTCCTGTGCCACCCTCAGCCTACATTAATGCCCTAGGACAGCTCGGGGTCCTTCACTGATACTTCAGGGTGCAAGGCTGGGCCAGGAAGGCATGCTGGGGCCAATTCCAGGACAGCACCCACAGTCCAGCGGGATGCCTGGGGCAGCTGGAGGCATGCTGTGCTGCCCAGGCCACACTGCAGGTCCAAAGGTCCAGCTGAAGGCCTACGGCCTTGGGGCAGCGTGTTTCTTGATTGGCTCGCTCGGTCATTCAGCAAATGCTCCCTAATGCTCTCTGTGAACTAAAGGAGCAAAAATGCCCAAGATCCTGCACCGGGGAGTTCACAGTCTAGTGGGACGAGTGGGCAGAAGACGGGGGCAGGGCACACGAGGAGATAAGAGACCATCACTCAGAGACTGTGTGAGAGGGGGGCCAAGGAGCTGTGGGAAGAGGGTGGGGACATCAAGTCCAGGGTTAGAAGTCACAGAGGGCTTCCAGTGGGGGGTGGATCTTTGAGGGGGTCTCAAAGGAAGTGGAGGTCGGGTTTGAAAGTGCTGGGAAGGGGAAGGGGAAAGGGCCGCCTGTGCCAAGGCCCAGGGCCAGAGACAATGGGCTGAAGGGGAGGGCCTATGCCCAGGACTGAGGGGTCTGCAGTTAGCAGCCATCGGGAGCCTGAAGGGATTTAAATGGCGAGTGACAGGGTCCCCTTTGGGCTTCATCCTGGCTGCCACTGCTGGAGGATGGGTATACAGGAGAATTCCTAAGGTGGTGAGCCAAGTAAGGCCTGAGGCAGTGGCCAGGGGAGAGCTGACGGGGTCTTAGGTGGGCAAAGGGATGGAGGGGGATGCAGATTCAAGAAGGATTTTGGAGGCAGGACCTGCAGTGAGGGCGGCGGTTTTACCATCAACAGCAGCAATATCCCTCTGAGCACCAAGGATGCTCACAGCCACACCATACTGTCAAACTTTGCAAAGCCCTTTCAAATCCACCTTGGTCTGCATAAGACTCAGGCGAGGTGGGCAGCCAAGAATTAGTTACTTAATTCGTTCATTAATTCAACAAGAATTTGTTGAATGCCACTGTGTTCCAGGCACTGTTTCGGCCCACTCAACAGAAGGAAACACTGAGACCCAGATACGCAGCCCAAGAAGTTCCACGGTCACTTGGGGCTATACCAGGCGGGTGTCCAGGGCTGCTGTCAGTCTCTATTAGTGAAAGGTGGTGCAGGGCTTCTGCTACAGCCTGTGAAAGACTGCTGGGGGGCCTGGGAATGGCCACTGGCTTGGGAAACTCAGATATCCTCCAGAACTGGAGAAAGTGGGTGAAGAAGCCAAATGAGGACGGTGGAAAGGAAATGCTGGCCCTGGGGCTGGGTCACGGTGGGGACAGGGATGAGCGTGGCTGGCGTGAAAGTACATCTTTTCTCAAGGCAGAACTGGGAGGCCAGAGAGGAAGCGTGTGGTGGAAGGAGGCAAGTTCACAGTGAAGGGCTCGGTCCCCTCCGTGGGCGGGAGGGGCATAGGAGGGGCACAGGAGGGGAATGGTAGAGCCATGAGGCCCACATGAGGAAAGGGGAGGCACACAGGCAGGGCCAGCGGGCGACGGAGGCCAGGGTGGGCACAGCAGGAGGACCCACGGCTGGGCTGGGGCCCCTAAGGTGGCTGCGGGGAGAGGAGCGTGGCTACGCCAGGGGAGGGGTAGAGGGCAGGAGACCCAGCAAAGAGCAGGCCCCATGACCTCGGGGGTCATGCAGTGACCTCAGGCGGCCCTCCATACTCCCACTGCTACCGACAAGAGCTACCTGGGCGAGCTCTCCTCCACCGGCTCCCCTCCAGTTCCCTGTCTGTAAGGCGTACCGCGAGGCCAGTGGTCCACACCCACCATTCACCAGCAGGCTCCTCCCTTCCCTGGACCCTACTCTTCACATCAGTAAACTGGGGCAGCCCCCATCTCTCAGGAGGTGAGGTGGGGGAAGCACTGCCAGCACTCGACACACAGTAGGTGCACACAGATGATCGCCCCTGACCCTCCCTGGCGGCAGAGCCTCTTGGAGTCCAGCCCTCACAGCATCCCCAGTGACCCCCACACACTTTTGTTCAACTAACTTTTACTGAACTGAGTTTACCTGCTAACCAGCTGGTAGTGATGTGAGGCAGTCAGAATTCTGCCGACTGGGCCCAGTGGGGTAGGGCCTTCAAGGAAGGAGGACATGGCAGACACTGCAGGGAGCAGGCATGAGGGTGCAGCAGAGGCCAAGGCCATGGGGCAGGTGGCAGAGGCCCTGCTCTCACCACACCCATTAGCACTCCTCAATAATTCAGCAGGCCGGCAGGGGGGCCAGTGGAGGGGAGCGAGGTCTGGGGGTGGGGTGTACCACGTTGGGGGTCCCTGGGCAGACAGGCTTCCTGAGGCCTCCTCATTGCACCCTCAGCCATGGGAGCTGCCCTCCAACCCACGCCACCCCGCCTCAGAACGCACCCCGTTGTGGTGCCGGGCCCCAGCTAAGCGACAGTATTGGAAAAACACCAAAGTCAAAAAGCAGGAAGAGCCACTCTGGGAGAAAGGACGGCGCCTGGGAGCTTCATGGAAGTGGTGGCTTTTCAACTGCTCTGGGCCTCCCCTTGCTCTACTGTGAAATAGGATTGTACTCCTTCTTCTTCCCTTCCTCCTCCTCCTCCTCCTCCTCCTCCTCCTCTGCATCTGTGACTATTACCACCACTAATAATAATAATATCTAAGCATCGGGCGCACTTGCTGCAGTGTAGGCTCCGTGGGAGTGCGTTGTGCCAGGATAGATACGTAGAACGGAGGCTGAACCTGCACCCCCTCAGCCTCTCTCCTGCCAGACTGGCTAGCGGAGGGTTGAGTGGGTGGGGAGCAGCCTTGGGCCAGCCGCAGACAGGGTGGCAGGGGAAATGGGTGTCCCCAGGGGCTAAGGTCTGTAAGTTGCCTGGTATTTCAACATCACTCCAGGTAGCCGCTCCTGCACCTGGGTGAGTGGGGTGGGGGGAGGGTGGGTAAGGGAACCTTCCAGAGCCACAGCAGAGGCAGCAAAGCCAGAGGTTACCAGTGAGTATGATGCAGCTCAGTCCGGCCCTCCCAGTGTTTAAAACACTGATGCCGAGCGTGGCCCACGGCTGCAGCGTCCCCTTTCTTTCTGCCAGAGGGCCACTTGCACGCACATGCAAGGCTCCCAGACATCCTTGAAAAGGAAGGAAGAAGAAAAGAGGAAGGAGAAGCGAGCCAAAGTGGCCATGGCTGTCTGTGTCTCCTAGGCTGGACCTGCACAGCGCTGGGAGGCAGGTATTATTATGCCCAGTTGACTAGGAAACTGGCTCCAGGGGGGTGTCCCTTGCCCAAGGTCACAGATGGAAACGGCTGAGCGGGGACTCACACCTTGCACTGTTTCTAATGCGCGAGAAGATGCCAAAGGCTGATGGGACTCATAGGGCTGAAGTCAGAGGGCGTTTCAGGCATGATCAGCAGGCCTTGGAAGGCCTTTGAGAGCAGACTCTTCCTGGCTCCCCTCACAGTGGGTGCCAGTTGTCCCAGACCCAGGGGTTGGGGGAAGAGGGGCCAGGCAATTTGAGAAGGTAGGTGGCAGGGGAGGTTACGAGAGGTCTTTCCACTGGCTTCCAGCAGCCCTTGGCCCCCCCGCCATCTGAAAACATCTCACCTCCCTGGTGAGATGAGGCAGTCAGGAGGCTGCATGTTACCAACAGGGCCTGAGTAAAAACCTCTGCAGGGGGCGGAGAGGTAGGGTGGTGAGGGTGCGGTTCAATTGAAAAGAAAGCTCAGCCTACAGCTAGGACCGGGCCACCTATGGGCTGAGGCTGGGGGAGGGACAATTCTGGACGAATGGCAATGGGAGGTGGGACCCTGGGCTCCAGTGCCCTCCTCTAACACACTATGTTTCTTGGCACAAGTGTCTTGCCCTCACTGGTCACCAGTCACCTCATCCATAACATGAAGTGTCCAGGCCTAAAGGCTGGGGAATACCTAGGGATTAGAGATGCCCCAGACGGGCCGGCCTTCCCCATGCCCGTGTCGGCTGTGGCAGGCTGTGTGGTCAGTGAGACCGCCCATGGCCTTCCTTTAGCCTCTCAACAGGCAGTGATGCGGATACCAGACTCCAGTCTTCTAAGTGAGCAAACCGAGGCCCAGACGCAAGAATGGGCCCTCTAAGGTGTCCGGGAAGAAGACAGACCAGCCTGCGGGCCTGGCTTCAGGCAGCCCCTTGGTTACTCCTGGCTGCTGCCTTCCTGACCCAGCTGAGCCCCGACCCCTGAACCTCCACACACACCCTGTTAGCCATGCCTGCTTTTCCCAACCCCGCTCCCACGTGAACACACCCGCCCTGGGACTGCTGCAGCTGCACCTGCACCTGGGGCACGACTGTGACCTGCGCAGACAGCACTGAGACCTGACGGAGCACTGGCCCCCTTTCGCTTCTGACTTAAATCTCATTGTCTCAGGCTCCTTGACAGCAGGGAACTGTCTGCCATGCTCCTGTCTGTGCCGCGGCCCCGGCACACAGACGGGACTAGCGGGGAGCCATTGGCTTTGGTCTGGCAGGAGGCGGGGAACTGAGCTGAGAACTCTCAGCCCTTCTCTTCATCTCACTGAGGTTCAGGCTCCCCAACAGGGACACAAGACGATCTTGTGCGTCTCGCCAAGCGCAAACAGGCCTTGAAAGGGGCCGCTGCCCTTCCTCACGCCCCCTCCCTTCTGGGGCTTCGCTCAAATTCCGATCACTTCTCCCCGTGAAATTTTCCAAGTGACTAACAAATGAGCTGATTCTTATTGTTGAAAATGTCCGAGGCTAGTAGAGGGGCCAAGAAGGCCAAGAAAACAGCTGGGACCGTGCTCGGAACCCCGCCGTGGGAACACGATTCCCTTGTGTGTTCTGGAGCCTGCAGTTTCCGTAGTGGTTTTGAGCCTGGAAGTGGGAACACCGAGGAATATTGGCAGTGGGGGGCAGAGCCCTGGGGTTTGGGCCCCTCTTCTCTACTAACATACAGCGTTTCTTGGCACAGGGCCTTCCCCTCTCTGGCCCTCAGTTGCCTCATCTGCAACGTAAGGTGTCCAGGAAGGCAGGGTGCCCTGTTCACACCACTCCCTGGAAGCAAAGAAGGAAAATGACTGTAGGGGTGATGTCAAGGGTGCTGGGAAGGACCCTCCAGAGGTCTCATATCCAGAACAATGATGACCAAGACTCCAAAGGAGCTGCGCATTCCTTTACTCTCTAACGAAAGGCAAAGCCAAACCCTAGGATTCCCAGCCCCTTGCAGACAGGCTCCCAGGTTCCCAGGGCCTGCCTGCATGCCTTGGGCTCTGGAGGAGGGTCTCCTAGCCCGTCCCCAGGCCCAGTCGGCCTGCCTGGGGAGCTTCAGTCTGAGAAAAGGCAAACGTACAGCCCCCAGTCTAGATGCAAAAGGAAGTACGATTCCCCGGGGCTACCGGGGCAGGAGGACCTCTGCCAAGTGCCCTCTGCCCCTGGGAGGAATGCTCAGGGAGCCAAGAAGGGGGCAGAGAGGTGGTGGTTGTTGTTGCTATTTTAATTTATTAATTTGAAAGAAGAAGGAAGAGAGAGAGAAAAAAAAAAGAAACATCCATTTGTTTTCCACTTATTATGCATCCATTGGTTGATTCTTTCTTATAGGTGCCCTGACCTGGACGAACCCACAACCTTGGGGCATCTGGATGATCCTCTGACCCACTGAGCTCCCCGGCCAAAGCAGGACAGGGTGTTTCCTGTCTCCCCCACTTACCCACCTGGCTGGCAGCAGAAGGTCATTTCACCCCTCAGAGTTCGTGTCCTACTCTACAAAATGGGTAGAATGATACACGGCACACGGTACCTGGTTCATACATGACAAGCTCTGGAGGAGCTGTGGACGTTATGACCGGATCCCTGGCCAGGGATTTGGCTTCTCGACAGAGGAAGACTAGGCCTTGAGCACTTGACTAAACAAGCCCTGTGGGGGGGACGAGCACTGACACCTAAAAGGAAGTGAGGACGAGGTAAGACCCCCAAATCGGCCCCGGTGGGGCTCCACATAAGAACCTGGCTGAGCGTAGGCCCTGCTCACACCTCGGACCCTGATCCTAGCCACACGCTGAGCCCTGCTTCTGAGGGGGAAAAGGGGTAAAAACCAGGGCCCGGGGCGGGACCCCTCATCTCCTCAGGGACCCAGAGTCCATGTAGATCAGACCACCGGCAAGACCCCACAGGGTGCCCCAGACCGAGTATGACCTCTGCCGGGGCATCCAGGGCCTCTCCTGGCCCCCCCTCAGGAGCAGCTTGGCCTGGAAGGAAAGGAAGAGAATGTGGCAGCGGTCCCTTTGCCTCCTCCAGCTCCTTCCAGGCCCCTGGGCCCCTGGGCCCCTGAGCCGGGTGTGCAACGCCACCCATCTGCCCCAGGAACTGGAGAACTGCTTAGAGGCCCCAGCTGGGCAGCAAGACCCTAACGCTGGCTAATTGGTACAGCGCAGCCCAGGTATGAGAGAGAAGCGGGGCTTTGAAGTCACCTGGTGTGACCTGTCCAGTGGGAACAATGGGCCACCCGGCCTGTGGAGAGTCAGGGCTCTTTCTAACGAGGTCCTACTTTGAACACAGAGGCATCCGATTAATGAGGTTGAAGCACTCAGTCTCAAAGCCTGGTGGGCTGCCTGTGTTCTCTGATCTCCGTGTGATGCCAAAACCTTGTTCTCTCAATCAAAGGTTCTCCCAAAACTCTGCTTTCTGACGCACCTTGGGTCCCTGCTCGACATCTCTGCCAAGGAGCCAAAGTCTTCACACCGTCATTCCGGCACGCGCTCTTGTTTCAGCGAAGACTGAACAGGGCTCTGGCACTCCGCAAAGCCCACCTGGAAGGCGGCAAGGCGCAGCTGGGCTAGCCCCACTGGGCGAGCGGGCTGGCTCATCTACTGCACCCTGGAGCCGATACCCTCCCCCAACCCCTGCCTGCAGGCCCCGCTGCCTCAGCAATTGGTGGCTGGGACGCACTGGGCCACAGAGAATCCACTGGGCAATTTCCCGTTGTCGGCATCTGCTCACAAGCCTTAGGGGCACCTGGTTCACCTGTCCCAGAGAAGACTAAGACATCTCAGGAGCTAGCCTGCACACCTGGCCTTGCCATCTGTTGCTCTAGTGGGCACCCTCCTAACCCCTTTCTGGGGCTTTGCTCACATGGGTCCCCTCCCCTCTTCTCCAGGAATGCCCCGCTCTCCCCTCCCCTACAAAGCCCATCTCCACCCTTGCTCCTCCTTTGCCCCCACAGTCACCGGGCCTTCTCTCCTCCTCTGAGATCTTCCAGCCCCAAACCCCGTCACCCTGAACAACTGTTTCTTGACCTATACTCCACTGTTAAATGTTGCCACTGTGGCTCACTGTTCTGTCCTGTACCCCCATGAGACAGTGGTACAGGGAGAGGAGCTTCTGCGTCACTTCTGTGTCCCCCAGAGCGAAGACTGGTGAAGATTCTGACCTCCCTCTGCACCCTGGGAGATACAGGGAGAGAAGATTCCAGCTTCTCCCGGCCCCTTGCCTGCGCCCACAGGAGGCTCACGTCTCCATTTGCACCTCCACCCAGGTCATCCTCTGGGTGACTCCTCGGTGTTAGGGATGACCAGTGCTGAGGGGCTCCGTTCCCTGCCCTCCTGCCTCCAGGAACTTTGGGCGCCCATTCCTCCAGCCTCTATCCCAGGCATGGCCTGGCCTGTCTCCACCCCAGCACAGCTCCAGGCCAGCCCAGCCCTCCTCTGCCTCCCCCCAGCCCTCCTGCCGCAATTCTTTCACCAGACTGAGAACTTCCCGCCTCCCTCTCCCAACCACTGCTCTCCTCCCTCTTCCTGACTGTGGCTCCGCCGTCCACTGGTGTAATCAGCCCCTCCAGCATCTCAACCCTCTCCCTGAGCAATACCTTCCTGAAGCCTGGATAAACCCAAAGAGCACCCCCCTGCCGACACCCATAGCTTGTCTGCGCTCCTCATCCCTCCCACTCCCACCTCAGCTGCCGTCTCTCTCAGCTGAGGGATGCCAACCTCCTCAGCTGCCCCCTGCTCAATCTAGAAGCCCACCCACTCTGCCCACGTCCCCTCCTCCTCCCTGCATGTCAAAGGCTAGGTGGGCCACCTGGGCTCTGAACCCATCGCCTCTGTTCCAGGAGTCGGCCCCCACTGCTGCTGTCTTTGAGCATCACCCTTCTGGCCCGCTTTACCGGATCCCTCAGCCTCCCCATGAGCGAACAATCATGTCCTAGTATCGCCTGTCCTTTAAAAACCCCTCCCTTTAATTATGCTGCATTAAAAAGTTTTCCATGTCAGGCAGTTCTACACTGTGTAATTCCACTCGCATAACACTCACTAAGTGACAGAACTGCAGAGATGGAGGACAAAGGAGAGGTAGCTGGGACAGGGCCGGCGTGCAGGGAGGGCACCACGGGCAGCGCGGGGAGCCCCACGGTGATGGAGCAGTTCCGTGCCTTGCCTGTGGTAGTGGTTACACAAAGCCACAATGACACAGAAATGCACACGTGTACGTGTATACACGTGTGCCCGTGTGAGTGGGAAATCCGAATAAGGTCTGTGGACTGCATCAGTGTGGGTTGTGACTGGATCTGATCTCATCCTAGTGACACAAGACCCCTACTGAGGACAGCGGGCGAGGGGCCTGGGACGTGCCTGTCCGTCCCTCAGAGATTTCCTGTGACTCTTCCTCCCACAGCCACCACTCCATTTCTCTTGCCCTCTACACAAAATTTCTAGGAGTCAACGACACCCTTTCTCCACTCCCTCTCCTCAGCCCACTGTAAACTGGATGGTGTCCACCCCTTCACCACGGTTCTCTCGTCCCAGCCCCTCGTGCATCTCCGCACCCCTCACAGCAGCGACCACGGTGGCCTGGCCCTCCCTCTCTGCTTCTGAGATGCTGCACCATGCTGGCTTTCCTCGCTTTCCCTGAACGTGCCCTGCCAGCCTCCTGCACTGGCTTTTCCCCTCCATCCACTCTCCACTCTGGTGAGCACAGGTCCAGGCCTTGGTCGTCTGTCCCCACCGTCTCCACCTCTTCCTGGGCAGCCCACACGGTGTCTATAAGCACCGCCTACAGCTGCTGGCCCCTTTGTCTGCGTCCCCTGCTCACCCCTCTCCCTGAGCTCCAGGCCTGTAAAGCCTGCTTACGACGGACATTTCTGCTTGCGGAGGCAGTCAAGAAAAAACTCCTGTCTGATCCCAGTCCTCAACCTCCACTGTCCTCCCATCTCAAGGCAGGAAATGAGCGGTCCTCCTTCATCCTTCTTGCCCCACCCTTACCCCCAGTTCTGCCTCCAAGGTGGGTCTGCAGTTATCAGCCTCTCTCCGTCCCCATGGCTACCACTTTGGCCCAAGCCCGCATCACTTCTGCCTTGCCCCATTCCCCCTTGTGGCCCCTCCGGCACCATCCAGAGAGATCTTTTAAAAGCCTAAAGCAGATCAGATACCTCTGTCTAACCCATCAGTAGCTGGTCCCTGCCCCTTGGAAAACATCTCCCCCCAGTAGCCCCAGAGTCCCGTGCAAATGTCCTCAGGTGAGGCTTCCTGCCGGTACACGGCACCCTCTTCCCCAGCACAGGGCTCTCCCACAGGTTCCCCCTCACCTGGGAGAGGCCTTGGCCTAGTCCCAGCCATCCCCATTCCTCCCTCCACCGCATCACTAGCAAGTTCAAATCCCCTGGTTGCGTTTATCGTGTCGGTGTCTGCCTCACCCACCAGTCAGCACCTGGTGTGTAGTAGGTGCTCAGTAACACTTGCTGAGCGAGTGCGCACGCCTTCCCTCATCCACTCCCCCGGCAGGGTCCTCTCTGCCACCCGAGGAGGCTGGCTCGCCTATGCACAGGGGAAGGTGCCATGTCTATAAACCCACACGCTCCACTCTCCCCCAAACAGTAACCAATACTCAGATGACTCAACGTGATAAATTCCCCCATGCCTTGCTGGGAGCTGCTTCTACAGTAAAAGTTGCTGTTTTATGGCCCCAAGAAGACATCAGCCATAATGTGCTAAAATTATAACCAAGGGGAGTCATCTGTTTAAATGCTCTGGGAACCAAACTTGGGGCTGAGCACTATTCCAGACTGCCCTGGGCGCCCATGAATGACCTGGCTGGTGGGACCCTGAACTCCAGGACTGGGCGCCGGAGCTTGGCCCAGCCTGCTCTGCAGGGTGACCACGGTCACGTGGGATGTGGCGTGCCATGCCTCATGTCCAACATGCTGCAGGTGCTCAGTGTAGGGCACTTTCCATTCCTTCTACGCGTCAGTGGGGCGCCAGAGGACATGGTGCTGCCCACAGACGGGTATGGCTGGGGGTGTGGGGTTGGTGATTTTGGCCCACCCTGAACATCACTGTTAGAATGAGTAGAACCCTATGAAAATGTCATGAACTGTCCCGAAAGGCAAGCAGCCCCATCACCAGCGGTATCTGGGCAGAGCAGGGCATTGCGGGGAGGGTTGGAGCTGGCTGCTCTTCTCCAGTACTGGGACTCGAGCCACGAGTGGAATAGAGCTTCAGTGTCGAACACACACAAGTTCAAATCCCACCTCTGCCATTGACAGCTGGGGTGACCCTGAGCAAGTCACATATCAGTGTTCAGAGGCAGTTTCCTCATCTCCACAGAGAGGTAACATATACAAGATATCTGTATGCACTAGGTGCCTACTAAACATTAGCCCCTCAGTTTCCCTCTGAATCAAATTGGTAAACACATCCTTCAGGGCCTTCGCACTCTCTGAATATCCTTCCTGTCCTACCCCAATGGGTTCCCAGGTCCACCTTCCTCTCTGTCTATGTGAGGCCTAATGTTGGTGCCACCTCCTCCAGGAAGCCGCCCCTGGCTGCTCTGATGGACACACCAGATTCCTTCCCACTTGCAAGTTGTAGAGCACACCAGGTGCATCTCTGCTGTCTCACGGTCAGTGAGTTGGGGTAGGGGGTCATGCTGTGTAGGACAGAGACTCACAATAACGACCGCAAACATTCACACTACGTTTACATGCACCAGGCACCTTAGGAGCAACTATCCCATTTAGTCTGTACCACGAAGTTAAGAGGGAAGAACTATTCTCAGATGGGGAACTGAGGCCCAGAGAGGTTAAGTGACTTATCCAAGGTCACACAGCAGGAAATGGCAAAGGCAGATGGCACCCAAGCATTGCAGTCCTGGAGTCCGTGCTCTCAACCTTAACCTGCACCACTCTGCCTCTCAACGCAGATGTGGTTCCCCACGATGAGCCCTTCCACAAGTTCCGCAGGGGGTCAGGCGCCATCCTGAGTGAAGAGTAGTGTATCGTGGTAGTGCACACTTGAACGCTATATGACCCTATTAACCAGTGTCACCTCAGTAAATTTAATAATAACAACAACAACAAAAAAAGTCAGTAGTGGTACTTCCTGACCCTGGAGGCCAAGACACGTGCAGAAACACACGCATACACAGACACACAGGCGCTCGTTAACATGTGCAGACTTACACGCACAGAGAAAGATAGAGGCATGGAGGTATCACCACCAGTCCCGCAGCCTAAAAGGCTCTCATGTCTCCTCTCCCCAAGACACCGCGGGCCGGGAGGAAGTGGGGAGACCTCAGGCTCCACCCACCTCTGCTGTCAAGATGCAGAAGTCAAAGCCAGGTCTGCCACGTGGCAACCTAGAGGCTCGGAGAAGACTGAGCGGGTTCCTTAGGTCACAGAGCAGGTCGGGGCAAAACTAGGCCAGCGCCCAGGCCTAGGAAGTGTCCAACGAATGCTTTCTCACGCCATCCCAGGGTTCCCTCCACAACCCACAATTCCAAACGCCTCGTCTATTCCTACTTGCTTTGAGCAGGACAGAAATAAATAGAGATGAAGAGAAAACAAGGAGAAAGGAGGGGAAATGAAGGCACGTAGGACAGGGACCCAGGAGAAGAGAGGAGAGAAGCAACAGGAAAAGTCTGAGCCAAGAGCAGCAGGGCTCTGGCTCAGCTACTAGCTCACCAGGCCCCTCACGGGCCCCCTAGCATGAGAGGAATGCAGCAAGGGAGGGGTTAACTCTGCTGCGGAGCAGGAAATGAGGTTCCAGTTATTAGCTGATTTATTGCTCTGTCCTCAAACTGCGCTCAGGTCCTGGAAGGAAATGTTCCACTCGAAAGCACTAAGTGTCTTCAAAGAGCACAGGCATTAAAAATTGAAATCATAAAACAGCCACGTAAATACAGTGGAGGTGAGAGGGGCAACCCTGTAGGCAAGCTAAAGTGGAGGTGCAGGCCCAGGTCCCGGCTGGTCTCGGCAGGAGCCAACAGTGTCTGCTGTGGGGTGGGTGTGCCCGCCCAGAAGTGGTGCCCAGCATCACTCGGGATGCCTGAAACCTCTGCGTTAGCCCCACCCCAGCTCAGCACTTGGAACTGCGCCGTTTTGGAAACTCATTTCCCCCTCGGCAGACGGTCATAAGCTCAGCCCAAGAGCCTGTCAGATAATGGGAGACAATGGGGACTTAGCCGACTTCCACCTTCACAGCTGTGTTGGTGGAAGAGGAAGGGGCAGGCCTGGGAGCGGGCCAGGGAAGCTCCTTCTGGGCCGGCCAGGCTGCTGCTCCACCTCGAATGTAGTCCCACCAGACAGCTGCCGGTCCAAGGCGCTCGTCAGCATTCCTCAGACCCCACTACACACCTGGGGTTTGGTTCCACCATGCGGGGAAGGGCCCATCCCCGGCGGGGCCTCCTTGGCACACCTGAGCACTGGAGACACAAGGTAGGTTACACAGTCCAGGTTCTCCCCACACAAGGGCTGGGGGCCCAGTGTGCTGGACGTAGGGTCTGAGACCTGCCTGCTGGAAGACATTCACTGGCACCGAGAGAAATGGTGCCAACCCTCCTGAGGCTGGGCACACACCTCGGACTTGTCACCACCTGCCTGGAGGGCCACCGTGTTGCAGGGCCTAGGGGAGGGGCCTTGCCAGGTCCCTCAGCAGCACACACAGACCTCCATGGGGAGACACATGTGTGAACATGCAGGGGCAGAACTACTGCGGTACAGCACCCCAGGACACACATGTCAAACAGCCACATGGTCTGGGGACCCCTCAGCCATAGTCCCTTGGCCTTAGCCACCTTCATAACCCCCTGGGGTCACGGGGCCTGGGCTCTGTCCCTTCCCCAGACCATGGTTTCAGGCTGAATACCTTGAACAAGCCCCTGCCCCTCCAGGTCCACATGTTCGGTGGGCTATAGGGGCCTCCCTGACTGTAACAGCCCCTTCTTCAACCAGATGGCATGTTCAAAACAGAGCCCCCAGCTTATTTCCTCTTTTCTGGGCAGCAAGAGAGGCCAGGACGAGGCTGGGGCTTCAGGGGAGCAGGAGACAGACAAGACCCCAGGCTGGGTTTGGCGGGTGGGGCTCGGGCTGCCAGAACAGCCAAAGCCCTTAGTAAACGAGGAGTGTGGCCAGAGGGGGACAGGGACAATGACCTGAGGAGGGGTGTACAGCAGACTTCTGGGTCTCAGGGAGGAGGGGGTGGTGGGCAGCTCTCCCTGCGAGGGCCTTGCTGCTGCAAAGTCTGCTGTAGCGCAGCCTCCCTGAGAGAGGCAGCCCCCAGCTCTGAGCCCCGCGGGCCGTGACCGTGACCATGCTGAGCAGTCCTTTCTGAGACCAGGGCTGACGGCTGCCAGTCAGGCTGCAGTACAGAAGGGGAAGGAGGAGGCTCAGCAAGTGCAGCTGCCACCTACCTACCCTGGGCTCCCGGCAGGCAGAGGGGCCTGGGCTTCTGACCTTTCAAAATATAGCTGATATTTCCAAAATCTGTGGGCTGAGATTTTACCACACTTTGTGGCTGGAATATACACACCCTTATACACACACGTGTTTCCACACATTCAGGCTTACACACTTATATTCTCGCACACTCACATAAATGCACAATACACTCATATCACACTTCCACTCACAAACACACAAGTCACACACACACTCTCCCATATACGTGCACTCACATATTCGCAGCCACGCGGACACTGTACACAATGAACACACAAACACACCCACGAGGCAGAGTCTGCCTCTGAGCCACTGTTTGGGATCTTCCACCCAGGCAGAGACGAGGAATGACCATGAGGAGGCTGTGTCCATGACAAAGGGCATCAGGGTGGGAGGAGCCCAGATTCAGAGTCCTGGCTTCGAGGCCCCTCTCTCACTCCATCTCTCATCCCTGCATATCAACCACCTCCCCCTTATTAAGGAACCCCCTCCTTGCCTCTCAACCACCCCCTCCTTCCCACTGTCCCCCTCCTGCCCACAAAGGCCAGGGATGCATCCTTCAGCTTGCTCTTCACTCTGGAACCACTCTGGCCAGGCACCTCTCTCCCACATGTAATTTTCTTAATTGGGAGCTCATTAATTATCCACATGCTTTCCAGAGGAAGTAAACAGCAATTAGAGAAAGAAATGGTATTTTTATTCTCCAGAAGAGTCGGCAGCACAGCGCCGCCCCCACCCCCCCCACCCCCCCGCCGGTCCATCCCCCCCCCCTGAAGGCCTGTGCAGCCGCCGGCCAGGTCCACCAGCCCGCCCCTCCCCCTGCGTCTATCCCCACGTGTGTGAGCAAACTGCCTGCCACCAGGCCACCTGACAGCAGGTCGCCTCTCGAAAGCTGCGTGAAGATCCACGAATTGCTGAGAAAGGGCCTCCTTCCCGCGCAACAGAAGGTTAGACTGTTTAAAGAGAGCAGTGAAACTGTTTTTGTTCATCGGAACTGCTACAAAGAAAGCATTTCAATTAACATAATTACCCCGATTGAGAAAAGCAGTCCTTACCCCACAGATCCTTTTCAGACCAAAGATGCAAGCTGTCACCATCAGTCATAATTAAGAAAAGCAAGCCTTTCTTCCGCTCACTCCTTCCCCTCTCAGGGCACCGGCTCCTGCCTGAGTTCAGTCTCAGAGCAGAGCGTGACGAGGCAGATGTCACACCCCGGCTGCCTCTTGAGTTGCCTTTCAGAGAAGGAGCACCCTGAGCCAGCAGGCTCTCCCGTGCCTGGCTTCCCTGACTCCTGGGATGGAAGGGCATCTTCCCATCTCAGAAAAGCACCCACCTAACCCCGTCAGCCCTCCGTCTCCCCCAGAACAAGAAGTTCCAGAGTGCTGCTCCTCCTGGACATCTGCAGGGACTCTCTGGGTCACCGGGCCCAGGGGGAATAATGGGGGCAGACAGCCAGCCAGTCGGCACCCGGACCAGCACCCTTGTCCAGACCCCCAGCCCCTCCTGGCTGCACAGTCACATTCACCTCTAACCACCCCTCCCCCCACCATTCCACTCCTAACTCAACTTCAGGTCATTTTCCCACTAACAACCAGAAATCTGTCCACACCACAAACCTAAGCACACAGCCCTTTCCACCCCAGCTTAGAGCCCCATGGCCCGCAAGGAGGCCTGGCCTGACCCCTCAGGTGCCCGCTCCACCTCCCGAAGGGCGCTGCACCCCAGCCTAGGGCTTCCCCTCAGTCCCTGAGCTCCACTACAGACCTCTCGTGCATGCTGGTCCCTCTGCCTGCTGCCCCTCTCCCCAGGCACGGCCTCGCACCCTCTCAGCTTGCCTGGTCATCCCGCAGCGCTCCACTGAGGTGTCACCTCCTCACAGAAGCCCTCCTCCACCTCCCCAGTCTGGCTGCCCCCTCCGGGGCCCTCTCAGGGGATGCAGGGCCACCATGGCAGCACGCACTCAGCAGCCGAGCGCTTGGCTGGCTCCCTCACTGAGCTTCAGTCTCCCCTGAGCAAACTGTGAGCTCCACGAAGCTGCCAGAGGCTTCATTTTTGTTGCTTTGTTTGATCACGTGACTGTACTTTTCATTTGGTCACTGCTGTATCCCCAGTGCCCATCAGTGTTTGGCTGGAGGTGAGCACTTAAGAAATGTCTGTGGAAGGACAGAAAGAAGAGAGGGAGGAGGGACACCCAGGCCCATGCTCCCCAGGAGACCATCGCAGCCCGTGTCTGCTGGGGGCCTTCCGAGGAGGAAGTGAGGGGACCTCCAATGAGCACTTAAACACCCCACTCCCCTAGTCCCACCTGGGCATCACGACTCTGCCCACTGTGGCCCAGAGAGAGGCAGCAGGTGCTGAGGGTCCAGTGAACCAGAGGGGACTCTGGGCCTACCCAGGCCCTGACCACACCTGCTCTGAGGTGGGATGGGGAGCGGGGGGAGGAGAGAAATACAGGAGTGTGCCTGTGGGTACAATGTCCCCTTGGGCCTCTGGGGACAGCTCTCAGGGTGTGTGACCTTAGACCTTTTATTCCCCTTTCTGGACCTCAGCTTCTCCATCGGCGAAATGGGCAGCCTGAAGCAGGTAACCGCCTCTGCCCTCCACCTCCACGCCCCACTCCATCCCCCCCAGACATCGAACACCCCCCAAAACTTCAGGCATCCCTCCTCCTCTCCTGCAGAGCTTGAGGTGCTGACCTGCTCACCAAGTACTCACCACCCTCAAGGCCACCCAGGAAGGGAGAAGCCGGGCACTCCCGCCTCCCTCACCAGTGCCCACAGGGTTGCGTGTGCCTCGGGGACGCTGCAGACGTATTTTACCTTGACGAGCCGCAGCTGCCCCCATGACAAGGTGCTTACTTTTCAGTACGTCGTAAACAGCACCCGCAAAGTGCCTTCTCAGCGCTTTTTAAATGGCTGGTTAACGTCCCATAAAGCTCAGCACTGGCCAGAGGACTCAGCCCACGGCGGGGCCCCCTGCAGCCTGCGCTCCAAGCACAGGCCTGGGCTGAGCCTCGGGCTGGGCCCCAGACACTCCCCAATAAAAGTATGCCCAGAGCCCTGCTGGGGCCACAAGACTTGGCAGCCCTTAGGGAGCGGCAGGGGGCAGACGTGGGCCCTGACCTGGCAGAGGGAAGGGGGAGGTGGTACAGGTTCCCTGCTTGGCCACTTGGTAGCTGTGTGGCCTTAGGCCAGTGACTAAACTCTCTGGGCCTCCAGGTCCCTCATCTGTAAGACGACAACGCTAACTCCTGCCTGAGGTCTATTCCGAAGAATGAATCCGGTAATAAATACCGAGTGCCAGGTAACATTTGACTTCTAAGGTGTGGTAATGGCACTATGGCTATGTTTTTCAAAGGGTCCTTAACTTTTAGAGATATACACAGGAACATTTATGGATAAAAGCACACAATGTCAGAATAAGGCATTGGTGTGGGGTGTGGGCGGGGGTGGAGGAGCCAAGTCCGGTCATGAGTTGACGCTCGCTAATGGGAACGCAGGCTTCAACTGACTCGTCTCCCCACGTGGGTGTGGGCTGACGTTTTCACACCGAACCATCACACAGGCGCCCACCGGGTGTTCGCGAAAACCAGGAGTGCATAATCTGGCTTTGGAAGCCGTGGACCCTCCGGTCCCTCGCATGGCCAGGTTCAGAGGCAGGTGGCAGCAAGACCCTCTGAAGCACCAGGAAGGAGCGTTTGGGAAGGGTTGGGGGGAAGGGGGCAGTGCCTTCAATGAGGCCCCGGGAGGCTCCCACAGGCCACAGAAGGGGAGACAGGCAGGTGAGGGGCCCCTATAACCCTGAGACTTGGGAGCCCAGAAGGTCAGGTAGCCTCTGCTCCGAGTCCGCCATCCCAGCTGTGTGACCCGGGGACCATGGTTTTTCCAGGGTCCCACCGTTAAAGTGGGGCTAGCGACAGCCTGTCCCAGTTCACCTGCCTCTGTGGTGGGAGCCGGGCCAGAGGCAGGTGCTCGCTGGCCCTGCCATCTCCTGCAGGCCCGGGTGAGCAGGCTGCCCTCACACCTGGCGCCAGGACGCAGCCCTGCCCTCAGGAAGCTCCAAGGGGAAAAGTCGTTTTCCAAATGACACTACAGCGAGCAAAGCCTCAGGAAACGGGGCTTAGAGGACCCCAGCCTCAGGAAAAGAGGGACTCGCTGCCAGGACAGAGGGGACGATGTAAGTAACGACGGTGACAGGGCTGATTCACTGAGCGTGTTTGGCGCGCCCGGCCCCATGTCATGGGCTGGCTGCACCTGCCCTCTCCTTCTGCCCTGGCCACCACCTGCCAGGTATTTATCCCCCACCCCTGTGTAGTCGAGGAAACCGAGGCTCAGCGGGAAGATATTGCAGCGAGTGCAGAGCCGAGCTCTAAACCCACCTGAGTCCGAGGCCCAGTGGCCAGGGAGGCTGGCTCTGGGTATCCAGAGGGGCCACAGCAGAAAGTCTGGGAGCCTGGGAGCCTCAGTTTCTTCACGTGTGCAATGGTGGCAGAAAGATCCCAGCCCTACTGGAAGGGCACCAGGGGAAGGCGGCACAGAGGGAGGAGGCAACATCCCAAAGGTTCCAAAAGGAGTGGAGGCGGCTGTGAGGTAAGTCGGGGCGCGGGGGCGGGAGGCGAGAGAATGAGCCAGATCGCTCAGGCTGAGGCTCAGGCACTGGGATATTTTCCCTGGGCTGTATTTTTAGATGGACTACTTTCTTTCCCCTCCCCCGCCTCAGTGGGTGTGTGTGTCTGATGCACTATATATAGTGGGCACAACCCCGTCTCCCCCTCCCTGCCCCAGGAGGCTGAGCTGAGAGGGGCAGGGCCCTTCCCCCGGCCCCACTGCCACCAGGTCTGCTCAGCTCCAGCAGTCTCCTTCAGGCACCCCTCCCCGCAGCAGACACACACACAGCCGGACACACGTCACCCATAACTTTCTGCCCGGACCCAAGTCTCAGGTGGGTGTCCCAGAGCAGCCGACGAGCCCTGTCTGGAGAAGTAATTACAGCAGCATAACTCACTCCCCAGAGAGCGACTCATATCTGCCATCTTGTTTAACCCTCAAAATTCCCCTACAAAAAGGAAACAAAGGTTATTTTACAGATGGAGAAACTGGGGCACAGGGAGAGGACAAGGCTTTCTTAGGTCGCACAGAAAGCTCGGGGCAGAGCTCATGAATCCCCTGGCTTCACAGGCAGCCTGCTCCCCCCAGCCCTGGAAAAGTCCAGACATCTGGGATGCCTGTGTTTAACAAGCGGCTCAAAAAATTCCTGACCATGTACCAATGGGCTCAGAAGGGAGAAGTGTGAGCTGGCTCCAGCTCAGCACAGCTGGGGGTGGCAGGTGGCACTAACGGCCCAGTCCTCCTCGCTCCTGTGCCCATCTCCCGGTCACTGAGCTTTCGTGTCTAAGCGCGCAACCGCATTTTCCCGCTCCAAAATTTCAGATGGTCTGGTGGGTTTTAGCCAAGGAATTTCACCAGCTGAGGACTCACCCAAGGTGAGGACCGCCTCTGGCTGGCAAATGTGGACCCTGCACCGTCATCTAAGCCACCAAAAGAGGACCGGGGTGGGATGAGACCAGAGGCTTCGGGCGTCTCCCTGATGGCCTACCCCCCGCCCCCCCATCAATGAGCAGTCTTGACACTGGGCTGTTGGCCCTGCCCAATCCTGCCGAGTAGTCTGACCCTGGCCTACTCCATCACAGAGCTCCTGGCCCCACCCAGAGGCCCTGGAGATGGGCGGGGCAAGACCTTCATCTCTGCAGTGGTTCCCACTGCCCCAGTGCGGATGCAGGCCCTGCCCTGGAAGCAGTCCAGCCGTACCTGGCCTGGGGGCAGCAGTACCCAAAGGAAGGAAACAGGACTTGGGGCCAGGGCAACAGCCATCCCCTGGGGGGAAAGGGCATGGGTCCTGGTCTTAGCGGACCGGGATATATAGACGCCGCGTAAGCAAGAATGAGCTTGCAGTGGCTACAGCCTGTGTTCAGTTTCTGAATATCCACCCGCAAACGAACGAAGCCAGGCCCTTGTTTACAACATACAAAAAAGACTCAAAACTACACAGGTCCTAGAAGAAAATGGGGAAATATTCGTGGCCCTGAACTTGGCAGTGGCTTCTTGGCTATGACACCAAAACCCAAGAAACAAAAGCAACAACAGCAACAACAGACCAGTGGGACCATATCAAACTCAAAGCTTCCGCATAGCAAAGAAAACCAGCAGGAGAGTGAGCAGGCAACTTACGGAATGGGAGAAAGTGTCTGCAAACCACATATCTGAACGGGGATGAATATCCAGAATATATAAAGGATTCTGTCCTGGCTGGTGTGGGTCAGTGGATGGAGACTGTCCTGCAAAGGCCTGAGAACCAAAAGATCGCCAGTTCGATTCCCAGTCAGGACACACGCCTGGGCTGCAGCCAGGTCCCCAGCGGGGCGCATGCGAGAGACAGTCAATTGATGTTTCTCTCACATATTGATGTTTTTCTCCCTCTCTTCCTCCCTTCCCCTCTCTGTAAAAATAAATAAATAAATCTTAACAAACAACAAGAATTCCTACAAGTCAACACCAAAAATCAAATGAGGTCTGTCCAGAAAGTACCCAGCCATGTAGTATGAAAAATAGACATTTACTGAAGAAGATGTAAGACACAAGAAACACTGTACATAGGACAACGACTCCCCAGTCCCATTCTAGGTTATGACCTTGATGAGGAAATCTGGTTCACTGGTAACAGTTTGAACTGCAACTGCAGCACGATGTTCCTTCTGCTCTGGTGGCAGAAGCCACGGAATGAATTTCGCCACAACACGTTTCACGCCAAGATCCTGTGTCTAAACCTCGGACACAGTAGTGTTTGGAGTCCCCACATCAGCGTCTAGTTCTCACCCTGTCGGTCACTGATCTTCGTTGATTGCAGCCCCTAGACGTTCAACAGTCCCAGGGGTTCTGCTGGTTGCAGGTCTTCCGGAACATGGGTCACTTTCAACAGGTTCTCAACCATCTTTGTAGTGTCTGTGCCACACTTTTATGTGCGCTGCACTCGTTACATCGTCCCTGAAAGCATTCCAATCATCCAGATAGTTTCCGTGGAGGAATGTTCATGTAAATATGAAATCTGATGCAGATTTGCCGCTCTACTCGCTCAGTCATTGTGAATGATATGGCCTCACAGTACACATGCTCACTCAACGACATCTACTGCCCCCACTGACTAGTACAGTGAAGTCGTCATTGTTCACTCATTCGCATTGCAGTCCACTCTCCTTGGCTGCCAGGTTACATTGATGTCGTGCAAACCATTCTCATTATATTAACAATGGCTGGACTTTTTCCAGACAGACCTTATAATCCAAGTCAAAAATTAGCCAAAGGACTTGAATAGACATTTCTCCAAAGAAGACATATAAATGGGGAGAAAAGAAGAGAGACACTTCAAAGTAATCTTCCTCACGTGGGACCCCAGGTCAGGTTATGTCTCTTTCCTCACAGTGTAACAGAAAACCCCAGAAATGGGGGAGGGGTTGAGCTACGCACGCTGGCTGGGCAAGGGATTCTGGGGGAAGCATTTAAAAAGGAGGGCAAGGACATGCCACTTCTTTTTTATCTCCCCTCCTTCCCAGCCACTGGGGACTGGAGTTCCTGGACCCCGGACCTTGCAGACGGTAAGAGGCTCGGGCCATGGGCGCTGCGAGACTGTCAGGCGCAGGCCCGTACCCCTCCCCTGCATGGGCCTGTCAGCAACAGGCCCCACTCGGACTTGTCAGCAGCAGATTCCCCCAGGCCCGCTGCCGCTCCGCCCACTCCATCCCGGGCAGGGCCTCAGAACCAACCTGCAGCAGGAGGGGCTTCCCTCCCCCCACAACGGGAGGCCACCATGGCAACTGGAGCTGTGTTACGGGGGTCCTGCCCAGCCAGGCACGCAGACACACGGGGGTGGAGTGGGGCAGTAGCCAGAGGAAGAGGACAGCACACTGAGAGTAGGACGCCTGGACACACAGACGCTGAAAGATGCCTGAAGTCAGACAGCGACTGGAGACCAGCTAAGTCTCCTACATTTACGATACTTTTGGGCAGGAGATGAGGTTCCTGGAGTGACCTTGTACTGAGCTGGCAGAGGCTGGCAGGGTGATTTTATTTGGGTGTCTTAGAAGGAATGGGCTTTGAGGCAGAAACTTGCCATTATTTCAAATTATATAATTGTTAAATAAAAGATTCCTTTCCTTTCCATCAATTCCATCTTTGGAGTTTTGCCTGGTAGGCGGCAAGCGGTAGGACCACCACCACTGGGTGGGTTCGGTAACAATACTGGGCTCCCCCTCAACCACTTACCAGCAGAGATGGCCCGTGGCTGTCTCCTCACCCCCCATCCAGCCAGGCCTAGTGGTGACAGGCCCTGCCCCAGGGCAGGCATTTCAGGCAGACGCCTCTCCCCAGACCTGGCAATGCGATTAATACTCAGTGTGCCGGGAGCCCACTTTTCACAGTCTTACCACGTACCCACCAGCCTGGGGCAGGTGGGCTGCACCCGGGCCTGCCGAAGTCCCAGCCCCCAACACTGGCCCAATCCCTACTGAGGGCTGGGCCCGGAAGAATGGCCGCACCTGGAAGGGGGCCCTCACCACCTCCTCCTGCCCCTCCTCCAGCCTGGAGTCACATGGGACTAATGGGAAGCCCACCTCACCCACTTCCTCCCAGATGTGTGACTTTGGACTGGCCTCCTCCTCTTCGATCCCTGTCTGTTCATCCGTAACATGGGTGTCACACTAGACCCATCCTCTGTGATTGATGGACATCCATCCTCTTTAACCCTCCTTCCCTGCAAGGCTCGACACAGTCCTCACATCCCTGAGAGCCCCGGCGGTGCTGGGAGGGAAGCAGGTCATTCCTTCCTGTGCTGAGCAGCTCGGACCAGTGGGTCGGGGTGGGGAAGGAGAAGGTTCGTGCCTGCAGAGTTGGGTCATGAGAGGGGGCGTGGGGGAGCCCCAGGGGCTGAGCTAGGTTCAGGGTTGAAAGCTGGAAGGCCAGGCACAGGGAGCTGGAGCCAGGGCTCAGGCAGTGGGGAGACGCTGAGATTTCTCGAGGAGAGAAGCAGAGTGGGCAGAGCTGACCTCAGGCCCTGCGCTTCAGGTGCGCAGGCTCAGCTAGGCAGGAAAACTCAGAGCCAGGGGTGGGGCTGGGGAATTTGGGGCAGGGGCACAAAGGTCAGGAGTTGGGGCCCAGTGCCCACCTCACACATGCTGTCCCAGCATCAGCATCACCCTGTGCAGGGACAGGGGTCGGCCTTCCTGACCCAGATCTGACCTCCACTCCCCAAGTCCTGAGCTTCTGTGGGTGCAGAAATGTCTAGACAGAGGCAGCACCCCTTGGCCAGTCAAGGTCTTGAGAAGATTGGGCACTGCACGCCTCCTCCCATCTCCTGAGGCCGGACAGGCCCGGGCTCGAGCCTGGCTCCTCAGGTTCCCCACCATGTGGCCCCGAGCAAGCTGCTCAACCTTGCTGAGCCCAGCTTCCTCTTGCACACCCAAAGGGCACAGTAAAGAAGTGGGTGATGGCCTTAAAACACCTGGTCCGCAGTAGGCACTCAAATTGCCCTCTGGGCCTCAGTCTCCCCACCAGTAAAATGAAAGGGTTGAGAGACGGTATTTGAGGGGCCTTTCGGACCAGACTTGGCCCCCAGGGGGTGGTCCCCGTCTCACTGCACACCAAGCTCTGCCTCCCCGAGCCCAGGTGCCAGGTGGAAAGAATGAGAGGAATATACCACCTGCAGGGCCCCTCCCAGCTCCCACCAAGGACTCCAGGTTCTCTGTCCCCACTCCCAGGCTGCAGTGTGAATCTGGGAATCCACTGTCCCGCCTGGGGAGCGGGGATGGGCAGGAAGGCAGGGGCTGCTCTGATCCAAGCTAACAAGTGCGGAAGCCTTCCTATCCCATTCCCCTAAGGCCCCTCCTTCCGGAAACCACTCCTCAGGGCCCCCATGTGGTCCTGACGTCGGGGTGAAACTCCAAACTGATATTTTCCTCTTCACTCCGGGCACCAGGAAGCTCAGGCCTAAACATTCCGCCTGACGTCAGGCCCTGTGCACCCCCAGTCTCAGTTCTCTGAGCCTTTTCTCCCTATTGCGCCCTATCTCACTGGGTTAAGTCTACCTCAGTGTCACACACACAGAAGCCCTCAAGAATACTTGACGGAGTAAGGTAGATTTAAATAGTTAACGTAAAATGCAGCGAAAATGAAGCCAAAAGCCCCAGATGATAAAAACAAAACACAGCCCAGGGCCTGGGGTCTGGAGAAGGGAGTGGGGCAGGGGGCCGGCTGAGAAAGGATCCAGTCCTGCCCCCTTCACTCCAGCCGCTAGTCTCACTCAGAGCCCAGAGGGGGTCCTGCTCTCGCCCTGGAACACTCCGTAGTCCTGCTAACAACAGCCCTGGCACTGGGACTGGGATTTGCTGAGATGAGTGCCTACTGTGTGCCAGGCATCACTCCAGCTCATCCTCTGCCAGCCCTGTGAATAGGTTCTGCTTTTCTCCCCTGCCCCGCAGCTGCACAGGCAGGCGTCAGGCTTGAGGATCGGGCAGGAGGCATGAACCCCCGTGCCCGGATGGGAGGGTGTGCAGGCAAACAGAGTCACCAAATGCTCCGAGGTAAGAGGGTGGGAGAAACAGGCCAGGCTTTGGCACCAGGGCGGCCCGAGCCCCTTCCAGGCCTCAGCTCAGCTTCCACATCTACACCACGGACAGTAAGAAATTGCCTGGCCCCTGAAGGGGCGTAGGCAGGGTCACACTGCCCACTGAGCGAACCAGAGCTGAGCCCCTCAGCCGTCCCACCACCAGGGTCAGAATTCTGCCCTTCAACTCTCTGTTGTAGTGACCTTGAGCAGGTCACTACACCCCTCTGGCCTGTTTGCTCAGAAGCAGAATGGGGATAACAAAACAATTGTCACTTACCCACGCCTGGCATAGGATGTCTTAGCCACTAGTTATTTGTTTTATCCCAAGGCACCCCCCAGCCCTAGGCACCCCTCTCTCCTGGCAGGCTAGGCAAGGGACTAGGCAGAGCTGTGAGAGGCGTGAGCAGAACAGGCCCCAGCGTGGCACCCCCGGGAGCCAGTACTGAATGAGGTGGTAAAGAGCTGCCCCACCACCCTAGCTGCACAGAGGGCTTCCCGCTGAAGTGTGGAGAGGGCATCAGCCCCGAGTCACACTTGCACACCCTGGACCAGGCATGACTGATGCCCCAAACCACAGCCCTGCCCATTGCTGATGCCCTCTGCCACACTACCCCCAGCAGACCAGAAGACACTTGTGGGTTCAATCCCAGCTCTGCCTCTTGGGTCACCTGACTTCCCTACATTGGCCTCCATTCTTCATGTGGAAACAGGGCTCCTGACATCCTTCTCCAGTGTAAGGAGCAAATGATATGCCTGTGAGAAGACCCTGTGCTAGTTCCGGGCACACACCAGTTCCTCCTCCTTCTGCCCTCTGTCCTCCCCTCCCCCACCCAGCCCCAGCGTTGCCACTGCTGCCTCTCTGTGCCCCATTAAAACAGCCACCCTACTTCCTCACAACTCAGAAATTTCAGTCTTCTGGGCCCACCCGCACCCTCATGGCTGAGGGCACCAGTCACCAGAGCAGAGGCAAGCTCTCTCCAACCTCAACGCACTTGGCAGCCCTGGGTCACTGACCCCTAGGCAGCAGCAGGAGCTCGAGCTGCCTCCCTCACTACGGCGACAGGCTGGAGTGCAGAGATCCAAAGCACCAGCTCAGCCTTCCCTGCTCGCTGCCCACCCCCCCGCCTCCCCCTACAAGGGCACCCAGCTGCCAAGCCAGCAACCTTCGACAGGGCCCTTGCCAGGCCACATTCAAAGGCCTCTAGTGCCTCATCTCGTCTCTCCATCCCCAGGAGGAAGCCGCTGCCGTGCCCATTTCTCAGATGCACAGATTGAAGCACAGATTACAGCACTTTTCAAAGGGAGACAAGCGGAAACGGCACTGGGACGCCAGGCGGTCTGGCTCGGAACTGGAGCTCGTTTTTCTGCTAAACCCACCAGCACCTCAGAAATGCCCAGGTCCAGAGGTCTGGTGGGCAGTGCAGAGAGGGCCTTGGGGTCTTCCTCCTCTGGAGGCCAGCTGAGGCAAACACCCAAGTAGGAGTGTGTAAAGCAAAGACACTGACCTTTAAAGGTGAAATAAGTCCCCAGGAATAAGATGTTGTTTAGGGCCCAGGCCTGACACCCAGCCCAATTTGTGCCGTTTCAAGTATGACGGCAGTCCCAGCTTGGGTCAGCTTCTCAGACCCCAGAGAAAGCCAGGCCAGTGAACCCCAGCAGTGATGATGGGGTGGGGTGGGTGCCTGGCAAACCCACCAACCCAGGTAAGCCTTCCCCCAGCCTCCTGGGCTGTGCTGGGTGGTACCCTCGGATGAAGCAGAAAACTGGCAGAGGCTGACAGGACCCACAGCCACCCAACTGCGTGCATAGCCCTGGTGTGACCTGAAGCTCCTCCTTCTGCCCTCGGTGACGCTGGTGTTACAACCAGGCCTCCTAGATGTGCCCAGTGCCTCCCACCAAGTTCCCCAACCCCCAACACACACAGACTCTGATCCAGCACAGGCTTCTTCTGTTCCAAAGATGGCATCTTCATCCCACGAGTCATAAATAATTAACCATGTCAGACGCTGCATGCAGGTGTGCTGGGTGACACCCTTTCAGTCTGCTACGGCCTCATGGATTTTAATTTGCCCCTTCCCAGCTCTGCCCAGAAACAGCATCCATGCTGCTAAATCCTGCATCTGTGGGCTCTCTGAGTTGTCTGCCTGTGCTCCTGCCTGTTTCCAGTACCTCCTGGAGCACAGTGGGCACCCCACACGTCTTAGCCCCGCAGGGTGTGGGACAGCACCTGGAGGTTTTACTCGCTGAACACAACGGGCCTGGGTCCTGCTCGGTCAACCAGAGGACGGTGGCAGGCTGGGGAGGGCAACCAAGGACAGTTACTGTGGAGTAGCTTCTGCAGGGGACACGCTCTGAGCTGTCAGTGTGCAGGGTGCAAGAGAGGGAAATGAGTCATGTCCAGAAAGATACATGAGTCCCAAAGAGGGAACCCGGCAGCCTGGCCCAGTGGCCCCCTCTGGCAGCCCTGTGGCCCAGCCCAGACAGGCCTCCCACTGACTTGACGTGGCCTCCAGCTCCCACTCCACATGCTGCGGCTTCTTGGACGGCAAACCCCAGCTCCTGGGGGCCTGGCTAGAGGACATGGTGATCAAGGGCATGGTCTCCAACTGTGTCCCTCCCCATGGGTGGCCCCAAACTGGGAAGCAATGTGCAGGATGATGGGGAGTGATGGGTAGGCTGCAGTACCTGGAGAGGGGAACGGGGCTGAATCATGGTGCCTCAGCCACCAGCGTCCACCCCTACCACTAGGAAGGAAACAAACTGCTCCCTTTGGTTGGTGGTGGTCATTAAAATTAATGAGCTAGTCAAACTGTGAAAAAAGGTTTCTTGTGCCCTGGCTGGTGTGGCTCAGTGGAAAGAGCACCAGACTGCGAACCAAAGGCTCACAGGTTCGATTCCCAGTCAGGGCACATGCCTGGGTTGCAGGCCAGGTCCCCAGTAGGGGGCGTGTGAGAGGCAACCACACACTGATGGTTCTCTCCTTCTCTCTCTCCCTTCCCCTCAGTCTAAAAATAAATAAATAAATTCTTTAAAAAAAAAAAAGGTTTCTTGTACGCTTAAGAGATGACCAACCACAGCAAGTTAATAATCGTTAACACTCCTCCTCTAGGCAGTCCACCTGGATTGGGTCTACCGGGCACAGTTTCTCCTGGCTAGAGTGGCAGGGCTAGAGTGGCAGGCAGGCGGCGCTGGCCTGTGCAGGGGCCGTGCACGCTGATGAGGACTGTGTCTCTCTGCCCCTGAGAGTCCTGCAGACACTTCCCAGTACCCAGTCCCACCCCATGCCCGGCCCGGGGCTCCACATGCACATGCAGCAACATAACTGATGTGCGCTTTAACACTCATTGAGCGCCAGCTGTGTGCCCAGGTGTACGCTAGGCTTTCCCCACGTGACCCAACAGCCTGAAGGATGCCCGCTAAGGAGCCCCTTTTACGAGGAGGAGATGCAGGGGAGTGGGTCGCACAGACGGGAGGAAGACAGAACTCCAGCTCGGCTACTCCCTGACCTGCAATGTGAGGGTGCAGGGGGTGGCCCCCCCTTACCTTCTCGCCAGCTGCTGCTATGAAAGGCTTGGGGGGGGCCTTCCACCTCCCCCACATCACATCCCTGTGCTCACTCCTGTGCGTGGAGCAGGCTGACTCAGCAAACACGCTTGAGCCCCCTAACACCAAATTAAGGCCAGAGGCCCTCCCAGAAATCATCCACTCAGCAAAGCTGCCTTGGAACTGAAGTCGGAGGAGACATAGGAAGCTGGGGGGATGCAAAAGCGTCTGCTCCCAGGACCTGCCGGAGCCTCTCCCTGACAGCCCTCATCAAACTGTGTTCTCAGACCCAGAAATCACGTCCCCAAGATGCTTACTCACCACAGTGCACAACTGGGCCCCTGAGGGGGCTGGAGCCCGCCACCCAAAGCACCTGCAGCCTCCACGGTACCCCAGAGGCAGGCGCTCTTCACTAAGTGGCCCACAGCCATGCTCCCTGCTTAATGAGGGATCTCCCGGATTCCCGAGCCTCACTCCTGTCTGGTGCCTGGGGCAGACACCCCCAGGGCCCTGACATCCTGGGGCCCCCAGCACCCTGAGCCTGTCACAGCGAGGAGCTACCCTCCTCCTGTCCTCCAAAAAGCTGTCCCCAAACCTTCTCACCCCCTTGTACACCCTACAACTCAACAGGGCCCCCTGACACACACACACACACACACACACACACTATGGCTGGAACAGAGAAAAACTGGGGCCCAGGAGATGGAAGAGGAGAAGGGGGCAAAGAGAGCACTGAGCAGCGGAAACCTGCACCCCTGGAACCTACCCTGCGCGCAGACCCCCAGCACCCACCCCACGCATTGACCCAGACTGTGGGAAAGTCGTGAGGTGACACACAGGGCCTGCGGACCCCTGGCCCACAGGACCCATCCTGCAGTCCAGCCCACCCAAGCCTGTGTCCACAGGCCTGGACAGGGGTGCAGACTCACCCCACAGTGCCAAGAATAAACTTTCCGTAAAACTGGGCAGAGGCCACAGGGGGGACAGGCAGCCAGGAGGCTCCCGCAGCAGGCCCACAGCTCCACGGGGCCCCTGAAGGGCATGCACACCAGGGGGGCAGCTGCCCCGCCCACCCACACCTGTGGGCTGTCTGCTCCGCCCTGGGGTCCTCCCTCCCAGGACCAGATGTGGTGGCCCTTTCCTTCACCTCTGACAGGGACCTTGACCTGAGCCATGACCCTGGACCGGCCCTCCCCCTCACTGTGCCTTGATTTCCCATTCGTGCCTGCAGATGCATCATCAGTCACCAGAGATTCTGTTGTAGCAGGTCCAGGCTGGGGTCTGAGAACCCAATTTCCAACAGACGCCTAGGTGACGCCCATGCGGACATGCAGACCACACTTTGGAGACTGCTGGCCAAGATGTGTCCAGCCGGCCAAGTGCATAGCCCACACCCTCAAAAAGTTCATAGGATAACTCGAGGAGATCACACATGTGCATATGACTCAAAGCAGCCCTAGCACGAAATGTGGCTTCTGACCACTAAGGAGCTCTGACAGAGAGTGGGTTGCAGGCTGGTGCAAGCACGGAGGGCTTCCTGGAGGAAGCAAAGACCTAAGTTACCATTTTTACTTATTGAACTCATTATTACCCAGGTAAAACATGAACGCTTTCTCCGATTAAGAGCTTCAAATAAGATGTGCTTCCTACAGGGTAAACAGTCACTCCCTACCTCTCCATCCTCACTGCCCCTTTGGTGTGAAACTTTCACTGTGCATGTGCACACATGCAGAGAGGTACACACATGTGCACATATGAACACAAACCAGGTTATACACACAGGAGCATAGCCTCTGAGCTGGAGCATAACTGCATTCCTGACTCAGCAAGAAGTTTTGGAGAATGTTCCCCGTCCTGCACCCAAAGATAACAACGGTCGCTGCTCGTGCTCCCTGAGCACCTACTGTGTGCCAGATACCAGGCTTCATGTAGTATTCCAACTAATTTGCACAGCACGCTCCTAGCACAGCTGCTGCGGCCCCCCTAATTTTGTAGATGAGAAAACTGAAGTGCAGAGTGGTGGTCCGTAGCCGGCCCCAGAACCCCAGCCCCGGAGCGGCCGGGCCGTGGGACCCTGGAACCCCAGCCCGGGAGCGGCTGGGCCGTGGGACCCCAGTGCCTGTGCATACAGTGGCGTGCCGCCCTGAGGGACTCCACGCACGGCATGCCCTCACCCCATTTCCCCAGACACCTGAGGGCTGTGTGTAGGGGTCTCCAATTTTTATTTCAAACATTGCTGAAAAACATCCTGCCTCGTTATGCATATGTGCAAGTATCTGTAAAGGGCGCACGCGTTTTAAATTTTGATGCTGATTAGCGAGTTGTCCTCCAACAGTGTCCGTGCAGACAGGGGCCTGGCAGCCCATTTCCCGACAGGAACACCTACCTAAGAACAATTCCCATTTACAGAGCACCAGCTATGTGCTCCGTAAATGGGAATTGTTACTGACGCTCCGTTTTGCAGATGTGGAACGGAGGCTTAGAAAGGTTAAGCTACTTGCCCAAGCTCACACAGCTACAAAAAAGCACATCGATATGCCCAGACATTGTAGAGGGAGAGAGGGAGGAAGGGAGGGAAATTCCTCCATCCCCCACGCCCTTCACGCACGCTCTCCAGTTGGGCCACCATTCCCACCACTCCACCGTACCGCTTTTATCAAGGTTCCCAGAAACCCCTGTTTTGCCCAACTCTGTGGTCATTCTCTGACATGCCCTTTGTCTCTGGGCTCCTAGCATTCGGCCTCCTCCAAACATCCACGGCCCCAGGGCTCTCCCGGTTCTCTTCTGTCCTGTCTGTCCATGGTCATGTGGCTTTAAATCCCAGCCAAGAGCCCAGACTTCTCTCCAGCCCAGGCTCACCCCTGAGCACCAGCTGCATGGATCCAAGAGGCCTATCTGTCATTTATCTCTACTTGCTCATCCAACAGACCTGTCCAAAACAGAACTCTTCATTTTGAGCCCCCAAATCACGTCTCCCTCGGCCTTGACTCCCGTCTTCCACATCCCACATCTAAGCCATCAGCAACTCTGACCGCTCTCCCCCACCCCACCCCCCCACACCCAGCACCCGCCTGCTCCCCCACAAGGCTTCTCGCTAGTCAGCGCTGACCTGGATACCACAGCAGCAGCCTCACACGCTCCCTGCTCCCTCCTGGCCCCAAACGAAACCACAGCAGCCAGCTGGTGGGACAGTTCGGATCCTGTCACTACCCTGCCGTAAGCAAGGGGGGTCCATGGCAGGGAGAATCAAGTGCAGGCTCTTCGAGCTTGCTCACTGGGCAGAAGACCTTCCACCCCCCACCCCCACATGCTGGCTGGTCCCAGGGTCTCTGTCCTGCTCCTTCTGCCTGCAAAGCTCCTTCCAACTTTTCTAACATTCTGATCAAATGGGAGCTCCTTCATCTACCCTTGACACCCTAGGTCAAAAGCCCCCATGCAGCCTAATCTCGCTAGTTTTTCATAGTATCTGCCCCCACCTGACTTCCTCTTCCTTATGTGTTTGTGTCCTTCCTTCTTGTGTGCCTCCTCATCGTAACAGGAACTCTGCTAGGCAGGGCGGGATGCTGTCCAGCTTGTGGGCTCTGTGTCCACCTCTGTACCGCGTACAGTGCTCAGCACGCGGTAGATGCTCAGCAAATACTTGCTGAATGAGTGAACGCACGCGGGAATGAATGTGAGAGCGAATGAATGAATGATGAATTCACAAACCCACTGGCAGAGCCATCTCTCTCTCTGGCTTCGAGGTGCTCCGGTTCCCTACACGAACGGCGTCCCTTACGAAGAAGTGTGAGAGAGCCAGAGGCACACCCAGCAGGGCAGGACCCTCTGAGCAAAGGCAGGGAGGTGGGCACAAGGCTGAGGAAAGGCCGGCGGGAGCACAGCCTGTACTTTGGAACACAGAAGGGCACGAAGCCTCCTGGGCAGCCAAGCCCAGCATCCCCGCCTCAGCGGGCTCCGGAGCTCTCAGACCTGCCAACCTGCCCCACTCAGAAAAGGGCCTTGGGGGCAGCTGGCAACTGAGCGTACCTGGCAGGGGGCCAGGATGCCTGCCGACAGCTGGTGCTGCTGCCGTGCAGCCTAGTAATCATGTTAGCCACAAAAATTGGTCCGGGGAATTTTTTTCTCCGCCTCCCATTTTCTTTCTCTTACCCTCCCCACCCTGGAGCTGCAAGTCTCAGAAGATTGATCTTTGTCTGAAATGGAGGAGCTAACTCGATATAATGAACTCCACTGTCCCCTCTTGCTGTTGGAGTTTTTAAAACAATTGTAAAGGCTGGGGACAAAAAAGCTTGTCCTCAGGGCTCTGGAGCCGCCACCCCTCCCCAGGAAAACTCTGCCCCTGCTCGCAACTCTCCCTCTGCCTCCTGCTCCCTTCTTTTTCCCTTGCGATGCCTTGATGGAACAAAGGTTAAAAATATCCCCTTTCTCCTGCAGATTTCAAAAATAACTCCACTGAGGTCAGGGCTGGATCCACCAATTGCCCGGCCTCCCATGGCCCCTCTGGCTGTCCCCACCCCCGAGAGGCACCAGCCAGCCTGGGTGACAAGTTGGCTCGGTCCACCTGTTCTCAAAGCCTTTCCGAAGACAGCCAGTGAGGCGGCCCACCCACTGATGAGGCACGGCCAGAGATGGCTTTTGTCCCGGCACACAGCTCTTCAACAGCAGCCTAAGGCCACACACACAGGGAGCTCAGCTCGGACTCCCTGAAGGGCCACGCCTCCCCGTGACCCCGCGCCCCCGTCCGGCAGCCCCTCCACCTGGCGCGCGTGGGTCCTGTGCCCCAGCACACACTCATTCAGTCAACGTTATCGAGCACCTTGTCTTCTCCAGGGACTGGGCTGGGAGCTGAAGACACAGGGAACAACCGAACTCTTCTGGTGCCTACCTCAGTGGCCTTAAAGCCTGGTCAGTATCAGTGATCACTTTGCAGGGGGACGGTCAGGGGGTCCTGAGTGGCGGCTCCCTAAGGAAACATCCTTGGAGCAGAGGTCAGAGAACAAGGAGGGGACCCCCCAGGCGTGGGTGAAAAGCCCCAGGCATTACAGGAAGGCCTGCTCTCAGGTCATGCCACCCAGTCAGGGGCCTCTTCCTGGTGCTTTCCGCCAGCAGAAGGAGGCCAGACCCCATGGTTCCTTACCTGGCATTCAGGGCCGTTCCTAGCCTGTCCCTGTCCCTAAGACTCCCTCACCCCTAGACTCCCCTACAAGGTGCAGCACAAATCTCACCTTATTGGCCCTGGAGTAGAAGGTACTGCTCTCTATGGGCTTCCGTGCCACTGTGCTCCTCTGCACCCCGCCACGAACCCCATCGGCCTGCTGCTACATGTTACAGGCCCCTGCCCCACACAGGCCATGCTGGGCAGTCCCTGTAGATGGAGCCCCGCGCCGAGCCAGCAGTGCGAGCCAAGGAGAAGAAAGCAACTGGAGACGCCGTCGGAAGGTTTAGAGTCAGGACTGAGGCATCAGGGTGGGCTTCCTGAAGAGGTGAGTCAGGACTCTGAGTAAATAAGGATTTGGAGAAGGGCGGGGGTGGGGAGGTCCAGGGCAGCCAAGACTGAGCTCAGGAAAGGCCCGAGGAGGTGGGGCCCAAAGACGGAGGCCTGCCTAGACTGATCTCTAACCTGCAGCCCCAAAGAAGGCCCGTGGGAAAGGGAGAGGCCGAGGCCCGCGGGGAGCGACTGCTTTCACTGGGCTATGCAGTCAGGCAGCAGCGGCAGGAGGGGTGTGATCCAAAGGGGGCAGCTGCCTCCCTTGCGCCCTTACGCAGCCATTGTCACCAGCTCCCCTCCCACCCCCCTTCAGAATACACACACCTGAACTCAGGTAGCCACCATACCACGTGGTCAGTGGAGGGGACGGAGCCTGGAGGGGAGCCAGAGACACCTGAAGTGGTTCTCCACGGAGGAGTGTGCTGGGCTAGGAAACACATTCAGACACGGCAAGTCCTGGGCAAGGCCCCGAAAGGCCTCCCCATATTTGCTTCTGTGCGCCCCATCCCCCAACCCAGGCTTCTGACCTGGCTGGGCTTCTGGGAACACAGGTCAGCCCACCCAAGCCTGAGCCTTGAAGGAACCCACCCCTTCCCAGAACACTGCATTGTCCTGAGAAATTCTGGAACCTGCCCTGGCCAGTCTCAAACTTTCCGTCCTCCACTTTTGGGCCCTGGGGACCCACCCCAGCCCAGCCCCTTGGGTTGAGGACACAGCAGAGGCTAAGGACTCTTGCCTAGGAAGGACCGCCTGGGGTCCTCAGCCCAGGCCCCAGCCGGCCCCACCCCAGACACGGGGCAAGGCCACCAGGGCAGGCGGGCCCCAGGCCCAGAAGACTGCACTGTGGAGCTGCTCTCCCCAGGTCCCACCTTGTCCAGGGCCTGATCTTGTGGTTCTTCAGGCAACTGGCTTCCCGCCTCAGCTTCCTCAGCGCAGCCCCCAGGCTGCGGGCTCTGTGACATCAGGGACAGTTGGAGAGACAAGAAGCTCAGTGTGACCAGCCCTGCCCCACTGCTGGGGGCTGAATCCCTGGTCCCCATACAGACCAGGGAAGCCTCACCCAGAACATCCCAACATGAGGCTGCCTAGGGCCTCCGCGGAACCAGAGGAGAGGCATGGGACGAAATCAAGGCTCGGAGGGAGGGAGAGAGTCTGCTAGGGGAGAGGGGCAGAGAGAGGCTTTGGCCAAACCCAGTGAGCAGTGCCTTGAACGTGAGGCCGATGGAAAACTGCTGGGCACTGCCCTCTGTGCACGGGAGCTCACGGGCCAATTCAAGCACAGGAGTGGGGTCTTCAGCCAATTACCGGAAAACCAAGGGGCTGGGCAGAGGGGCTGCTCCAGGGGAGCTGACCTTTCTGCTGAGCCCCCAAGCCCACCTTAGGCCAGGTTAAAGAAGCTGCCACAGGCATGCGTAGTGCCTCTGAAGGAGGGAGAAGACACCCCACCTCCCAATCCCCACCCCAAACCTGGCCAGCCCAATCAGAGCTGCCCCAGCCTGTCATTGAACCTTTGCCCCAGGCCTCTGGGGGACAGTCACAGCAGACAGGGCCTAGCTGAGCCACCACCTGGGGTGAGGCAGGGTGGGGGGAGGCATGCAGTTTGCCTACCCTCCCAGTAGTTCTCTGAAAGGGCATCCGAGTCCCCTGTACAGAGAGGAAACCGGAACTTGGAAGAAGCCAGAGGGCATTGTTCTGGCCTAACTGTGATACAGCCAGTGACCTGCAAAATCACAACTTTCATTCAGCCCATCAGAGCTGAGGGCATGAGGCCCCCACCAGGAGAGCCAAATTCCAAAGATGACAAGCTGCTTCAGGGTGAGCAGAGAGGGGTGAGCAGAGAGAAGTGAGCAGACACAGGGTTGGTTTGCTTCTCGCCGAGGCTAGAGGGAAGGGCAAGGCCAAGCTGCAGGCATAAGAAATCTGGGGCTGAGTGTGGGCCACGTGACAACTTAGATTCTGGAAGTCCCAGACACAGGGTCTGCCGTCCCCACCAGCTCATTTCCACAGGCCACAAGGATGCTCACAAAGAAAGTGTGGGTAGTAATGCACCCTGCCCACCACTCAAGCAGGTAGAGGTTAGCTGTTGACTAAAAGGGCAGGGAGGGATAGGGGACAAGCTCCAGCTAAATAACAACCCCCATCCTCCCATCCAGCCTCCCCTGCTGGGGGGTTCTTGCTGAGGGATTTGGGCAACCCCCTTCTTCTCTCTGGGCTCCTTCCCTCTGTAAGTCAGGTCTATCTCTAGCACACCTTCACGCAGGGACGGTAGGGTATGGCAAATGGGTCTTCGGGTGGCCCAGGGGCAGGGGTGAGGGGACAGACAGCACCAGGGGCCACAACTTCCTCTGTAAAAGGAGGAGCCGAGGGGCTGAGAGGGCACAGACCCCCGGGGTGGGGGGCACAGAGCCCCAGGCTTCCTGGCCTCAGGCTTGTGCCCATGCCCTTCCTAAGGAGCCCCAATCTAATGAGGGTCGGCAGGGTTTGTCCCATTCCCTCTGAAGATGGGCACAGAGTAGGGCTGATTTTCTTTTCTCTTTCCTCTAAGACCTTTAGACAGTGGAATTATAGTTCAATATCAAAACAGGTATAAAGAAATCAAGTTTGGAAGTTATTCTCATCTTAAAGAGCAAGCAGGAAGGCCAAAGGAATGAAAGGCAGCTGAAGGTTTGCTGTGACTGGGGGCTGGGGGGTAAAGCAGAGCAAAAGCCCCCAGGCTACAGACTGCCCCTGGGAGGAAGAGCAGGGAGGTAGGGGCTGCTGGGCCACCCTCCCGCCTTCATTTATCCAGCAGGCTATTCCACAAGTATTTCTCTAGCACCTCTGCAAGCCAGGCCCTGACTTTCCCAGTGAGTGAGCTGGACAAAGTCCTACCAACAACGGGGCTAGAAAGACCCCAGGTGGTGGGCAGAACCTGGTCCAGCCCCTCCTCGGCATAGCTGGGCATCAGTTCCTCTGGCAGACACGGAAATGCCCCAAGGAGAGGAAAGAGCACAGCTTTGGGATTACACAGGCCTTGGCCTAGCACCTGAACCTTCACCCCAAGTAGGGCAAGTCCCCTGGTCTCTGAGCCTCAGTAAGAGTAACAATAGCAGATAACTTTTATTAAACAGTCACTCAGCATTGAGTACTATACTGAGTATGTAAACAGTACATACTCAGCATTGATGTAGACCAGGGGGCCACATCAGCCCTGCAGCTGCCTTCAAAGGGCCGGATGTAACGTTAGGACTGTATAAATGTAACTAAGGAGATCGGCGCTGCCGCCAGGCAGAAACAAGGTGCCGGGCTGGATAAAACAAGGTGGGGGGCCGGATTCGGCCCACGGGCCTTTGTTTGCCACCTGTGGTCTAGACCGTTACAAGCATGAGCTCACCTAATCCACACAACAACACTATGAGGTAAATACTACCTGTATCCCTCTTTTCTGGGAGACAGAGGTTTAGTGCACCGCACGAGGTCGCACAGCTAGGGAGCAGTGCAGCCAGGGTTCCCAGCAGGGCAGCCTGGCTCCAGAACCTGAGCCCTTCACAGCTACGTGGCAGGCATGACGCTGTCCCCAGCACAGACGTCCCAGTGCAGTCTGGAATCACTGCCACCACACCTGTCTGTGCTCGGTGACAGGGGGCGGGGGGGCCTGGATCCATCTTAGAGATGCTTAATGAATGTGCCGGCTGCCATGATGACAGCACATACCTGGCCTCCCACCCCTCTCCAGCTCCTTGGGCTCTGGGACCAACACAACCCCTCAGGTTCAGCCCGTTACCCATACTTTCTTAGGGTTAGGGAAGGAGGATGCAGAGAGGTCCAGAGATGAGCTCTTCCAAACCAAAACTCCCATTGCACAGATGGGAAAACTGAGGCCCAGAAAGAGCAGGGACTTACCCAAGTGCACAGAGGGAGCCAACTGTAAAACCTAGAACCCGGGCCTCCAGTCTCTGCCCAAGCGGCCTCTCTGTCAGGCTTCACACTCTCCAGGGACCTCTCCAAACCTTCCCTGCCCGAGTCCCAGTACTAATAATCCCAGACCCTTCTGTCTGTCCGTACCCTCCCTTACCCCTGACAACATGGCCATGCCATGGCGGGCACCATGAGCTCAGGGGGCACGTCCAGCGGGACATGACAGGTCAGAGTGGGAACACAGACAGGTCCTGGGGTCTGTGTTAATGACCAGGTAAGACCCCTCCCTGGACACTCTTCCCAAGAACTGGACCCCCAAGTGCTCTCCCCCTGGTTAAGTGCTCCCCCTGCACGCCTCTTAATTACTCTCTGCCCAGCGACCCCTCACTTCCTGAAAGAGTGGTCAGGCTGGCCCCACCTGCATCAGACTCCTGCCAATTTTCCAGGCCTGGCTTTTACCAAGCTGATGAGTGAGCATGCTCAGAACAAATCCCTCAATCAAATTAATGGGATGCTGGCCTGCCTGTGAACAGAGTACAGGGAGCCTTGGCAGAGGCGGGTGGGAGAAGGGCCAGACCACGGGGCTGCACACGGCACAGGAGCCAGGCAAGCCCCCACCCCAGCCCCCACCCCGGACATGTCACCATTAAAGGGAACCATTGATCCTTTAGGGTTCAGAGGGCTGATAGAGTAAAGATATCCTCAGAGAGAAATCTACCTCCAAGTATTACCTACGTGCACATGCCAGCAGAGACAGTGGGCGGGAGGGCAGGAATAGGTAAACACTGAGCACCTACTATGCGCCAGATGTTGCTAGCGATGCTGAGGCTCAGGGGCCAAGTGGTTGGCCAGAGATCACTCAGGCAATGGGAGGCAGAGGCAGGATTTGAACCCAAGGACAGCTGGGCCCCGAGTCAAGCTCTCTCCTCCTACACATCCAATTAGGGCTGCAGCTGCCTGCATGAGCCTCGCTCCGGCAGGAAGAGGGCCGGCCACTACCGTCTGCCCTGCGAGGTCTCGGGGCAGAGGTTTCCTGGGCCTCAGGGATAAGAAAACCAGGACTCAGAAGCCCTCCTCAGACCAGGCACTCCGAGCTTCCCTGACGTCAGGGCTCTGACACATCCCCAGCCTCTGGATATGCCCCCATCCCTTCGGAATCAGATGGCCCAAATTCCAATCACGTCTCCGAGCCCCTCTGGGCCTCAGTTTCCCCACGCGTCGAGGGGTGAGAGTAACGTCCCCCTCGCAGCACCGCTGCAGAAGTGATGAGAGGAGGTCTGGAAGAAATCCAGCAGCGTCCTGCTCAGCAGCAGCCCTCAGGGCAGCCCCTCCGCCTCGGGGGGCAGCCACCCACCTGGACTGCCTGCGGAGAGCCAAAGCCCTCCTGTGGCAGCCACGGAGAGGGGCTCTGGCCCAGCAAGCAGAACCAGGAGAGCACAGAAGCAATGGGTGGAGGCAGGTCGAGTCCTGGCTCCGGAACACGGCCCCTGAGGGTGCTGGAGCGAAGTCTGGATGCAGCAGAACCCGCCTGCCCGCTCCAGGGCCACTCTGAGGCCCCTGCATTCGGCCGACCACAGGAAGCACTGCCAGAAAACAATGCCCCCAGCCCCCGGCCCCCGGGGGCAGGGCCCCAGAGAGCAGCGCTCCACAGCCGGTGCTCTTCCTCATGGCTCTCACTCAGTCTTCCACACTCCGGCCTCAAGGCCCAGGTGAGGAAACAGAGGCGTTGCTGCCTTGACCGGAGTCCACATAGCAGAGTGGACTCTGGAGCAGGACTCTAACTCCTGAACTGGCCCCTCCAAAGCTACCAGGCATGACACACCAATGCGGAATGGCTCCTCTTCATCCCGCCCACAGTCACTGCACAGGGCTCCTCGCTGCTGCCCAGGAGGAGGCTGCCCCAGCACCTGCAGGGTCCCGCTGCAAGGCTACCCTGGACCCACCACACACCCCGGATCCCCTGCCATCTGCAAGTGGTCATCTGGAAAACGGAGCAGGACCCAGACACTTACTTGCTACTGGCTTAGTCAATCACATTCTCTCTGCCAGTGAGTGGAGAGCTGTTTGGGAGCATGCAGACGAAGCCAGCTTGGGGGCCATGGGGGAGGCATGTGCACTTAGTAAGCACCAGCTATGGACAGGCCCACTCTGTCTAGTTTAATCCTCCCAAAAACCGTGGGAGGCTTTTACTGTGTCTACTTCACAAACAGAGAAAGTGAGCCTCTCTGAGGTGAAGGCCCTGGCTTAGCTGGGATTTGAACCTGTGTCTGCCCGACTCTGAGGCTGAGCTGCCTCCAGGCACTGAGTATCCCACCCACAGATAAACTGCCCCGGAGACAGAGCTGGGGTAATTTCCCAGATTCCCTTGGGAGAGCCCTGCCAACGATGCCCTTCAGGCCGACAGTTGGCTTAGGCCGACCCCAGGGTGGGAGGCGATTTCTGCTTCCTGTGTGGGGCTGTCTCTCTCCCCCCTCTCTCCACTCCCACTAGCACATGAGTGAGGAGAATAGAATTACAGTTTGGCTGCTCAAGACAGAGAATTAGCAGGATTAAATATAAATAGCTATTAAAAGTGCCTTGTAATTAAATTCATTTTCCACTTATTTGTTTTACACACACACAGCCGCCCACACACGTGCACACGTGTCCCCGTCCTCGGCTCCGCACAGAGTGGGTGTCAGGGCCCCAGCTGGTAACCCGCCCCCTCCCCGCTGTCACCTCTTGTTTGGGGTTCCAGCGCCTGCCCCGCTCCCAGCTCTCCCCTGAGTCACCAGCCCTGCTTCCAGTGTGGGCGCCCAGCCTTCCTAGAAGAACAGAACCCACCGCTGCTGCTGCCGCTGCCGTTCCCATGTGCTGAGCCTCAGGCACCTGACACCATCACCTCCTCTATTCCATCCAGAGAATATTTTTTTTCAATATTTGTTGAGTGCCAAGCACTTAACATGCATGGTCTTTCAATCCATTCAATGACATACATTCTTCCATTTAACAAGAACTAGTCGAACACCTACTACACGCCAAGAGGAGATCAGGTGGGAGAGGGACACATGGAGGAGGTGTGTTAGGGACAGTCTTCGAACTGTGAGCTCCTCAAAGGCCGGAGCACGACCGACCACCTCCCTGTGTGCAGGGGAAGAGGCAGGGCAGAGAGGCCATGTGGTGCCTGACATGCAGCCTGCACTGGCCCAGGCTGGTGAGGGCTGGGCTCTGTCGCTCCTCCTGCTGTGCCCGTGAGACGCCCCTTCTCCCCTCAGGCCTCAACACCCTTCTCTGTAAAACGGGTAGAGATGTACTTGGCCCTGTCCACCCATCGCACAGGAGTGAGTGCACGCGGAGAACTGTGAACTGTGCCTGCCCGCGGCAAGTGCTGGATAATGGTCAGCTGCTTCGCGGTTACCGCTACCCGCGTCACCTGCAGAGTCAACGAGTCACGGGCATGAAGGACTTAGAACAAGTCTCATAGTAATGGGAAGAATTCTAAGACCTGTAATGATGGGGCTGAGGGACGCCTGGGGGAGCACAGTGCAAGTCCATGATGGGCCACCTAGGGAAGGAATCGCTACGGCTGATCCCTGGAGGAGGGGGCAGAGCTTTGGGCCTCTCCACCCCAGATGCCTCTCTCTCCTCTGCTCACTTGGCCTGACCTTCAGCCCCTTCCCGTGGGGCCTTGGGAAGACCCCAGCCCCAGATCCTGGACTATAAGAGAAGAGGCTCAAAACTTTAGCCTTTGACTCCAGCCACTCAACCGGGCCCGCTGCCTCTGGAACCCTGAGGGAAGTGGGACAAGAAAACCCCATCCTTCTAAGAGGTCACATGGCTAGGAGGCAGGGCACACGTACCCAAGATGAGCAAGGCCTGAGACAACATCAAGGTTAAGGCGTGACCCCAAGTGGTAGACCTCAAGGCCACCAACATTTCCTAAGTCCCCGTTGGGCAGAAAGCACTCTACTCCTTTGTCACTCGAGCTGAACAGCTGCTCTCTCGCACAGCAGAGGTGACTATGCCTCATTCCTCAGGGGGTGAAACCCAGAGAGGTCAGCACAAACCTGCCCAAAGTCACATGTCCTGCAAGTGGCAGAGCTGGGGAAAGAACCCAAATCTATCTCATCCAAGGCCTTTCCCGCCCGATGCGTCCCCTGAACCACGAAGGCCCTGCCACAGGGCCACGGGCCCTGTCCCTAGAAGGGCTCTTCCGCAGACCCTGCCTGCCCAGACTCCCGCCGCAGCCTCCGAGCTGAGCTGCCGACCTCCCTGCAGAGCTCCCTCACTCAGCCAGCCCCGGGAGCCCGTCAGGAAAGTTTTTTGTCCTCTAGGTTGGCAGCTAATTAGCAGAGACTCCCTCCTTTCCTCAGCAAGGACATGACTTCATTATCTGGAGCCAAAAAGAGCCCTGTGGTACTCAGCACCAGCTCAGGCAGCTGCCAACAGCAGTGCGCATCGGCGGGCAGCAAGAGGCCTGCTCTGGCCCAGCTCCCCACAGGGCTGTAGGGGTCTGTCCCATCCCTCTGGCAAATGCAGGGGACAGAAAGGAGCCGTGTTGCATGGCACAAAAGACCCAGAGACAGCCCACACCTACTGTCACTTCCACATGAAGTCAGCCAACCCCAGGCAAAGGAGGGCAGGCAGGCGAGCTGGGGAGTGGGGCCCTGTAGCAGGCCAGACCGGAGCACTGGAGAACTGAGTGGAAACCCTGACCCGTCCAAGGTGGCAGCAACCTTCCCCTGTGACCCTCCCAGGGACCAGCCCCTACCACCTACCTTCCCAAACTCATCAGCTGCCCTAAGCCCATTGGATGGGCTTCTTGCCACCCCTCCACACACACATGGCCTCACGCCAGCCTCCTCTTCAGTGACCGTGCGCTTTCCCCTATCTTGCTGCCCTTCCAGGCTCCGTGCCACCTCTTTCAAGGAGCCTTCCTGACTGTTCCATCCCGCAGGGACCTGCTCTTCCTCATGTCTCTGGAACACGTCTCACAAGACCAAGCATACGCTTCTGGTGTGACTGCCATGCCAAGCTCTGTTGTGGGGAGAACAGAAATCTGCTGCCTCCATCACCCAGCTTAATATAGAGACAGGCACACAGTAGCTGCTTGACAAGTGTTGACTGAGTGTTAGAAAGTCCTTCTAAAGGCCTCCGTGTGTGGCGGTGGGGACCACCTGAGCCAGGGAAGACCAGGGTTGTGGTCGGCTCTAACGCTAAGTGTGTGTGTGCTCTTGGACGTCACTGGCACTCTCTTGGCCGTGGTATCCCCATTTGACAACACAGGGCTTGAGTCAGAATGACCTCTGAGGCTGTGTTCAGCTAGGAGGAGACAGTGACCCAAGGGGGAGCTAGCCGCCGTTCGTAGTGCTGAACCTAGGAGTGACCTTCTCTGGGGCCAATGGGCACAAAAAATGAATGAAGCTGTGGAGACAGAGGACTGGAGGCTGGGGCAGGGAAGGAAGGTACAGCTGAGAGAGATAATTTGCTTGGATTGCTGGTTTGGGCACTGCCAGGGGCTGTTGGGTGGGGCCACGTGCTCAGGCTGGTAGAGAAGGCTCGGCCTCAGTCACTGGGAGCCAATAGTCTGGCCAAGGACCCAGAGCCACAGAGAACAGTGTCTGCTGCAGACGGGGACTGTGAGCTCAGACACGGCAAGCACACGCACGGCAGTGTTGATGGAAACGTGTGCCCGAGCCTCGCGGGTGTATTTCCCGTCCCTGAGTGCCCCCCAGCTTTTCCACACTTGATTCACCTCACGCCTGAGCAGTCACAGGCACCCTATGGACCCACTTAAAAGAGGAGCAAAATAAGGCTCAGTTCCTCGATCCTTCTCATTTCCAGAGGGTGAGAAGCTACTGCCCAGTCACCTCCTTCTCCCAACTGTGCTACGTGGCTTCTTTCCGTGAGAAGGCATTTGTTGTGGCAAAGCTGGTAACAAGCCCAGAGCTGGGGGGAAAAGAAGAAGCAGGGAGGGAGGAAGAGAAAGAGAGAGGAAAGGGAGGAAAGGAGGGAAGAAAGATAGATCCCACTGCTATTGAGAAGCAGAGCTTGGCAAGGCCCTGTCCTGGCCCAGCCACCATTTGCTTCCGCATAATTTCTCCAGCAGAAAGTCCGTAATTATGGGTAATAATAATCACTCTGATTTGCATGTATTGGGCACCTCTCCAATAGAGATCTCCAAGTGCTTTGCCAACATTAATTAATCCACTAGGCACGCCACCCCCCAGGACAGGGCCCCACAATGCTCTGCCCAGCACAGCACAGCTGGCTCCAGGGCACTTGAAGGGTGGCAGCCCCAGCATGGGCACCTGTTGGGTGTCCTGGGGGAGAGGCTCTGAGGAAAAAGAGCCTGAAGAGGGGCCCCTTTGGTCCCAGACCCTGCCTCAAGCTTCCCCGCTCAGGGGTCAGGGCCACCCTCTCAGGGCCTCTATTAGAGGACCTGGTAGAGGGAGGTCAGGTGCACAGAGATGACCTTAGCCCCAACTCTGCCCTCAGTCCCTGGGCACCTTGGGAAACGCAAGCTTCTGTGAAACCATTTCTTCACCTGGAAAAAGGAGCCTGTGTCTCTGGCTCCCAAAGTGGTCGTGAAGCTAGAGGCAGGCAGTCTGGGGGCGGGGCGGGGGCGGGGGGAAGCATTCAGATCTGGCCTGTGGGACGGGGACTAGGTGGCCACAGACACAGACAAACTTGCCCTCTGGGCCAGGACTCTCCTAGGACCACACTGGGGCACTCAATCCCCTTCAGGAACATGGAGACACCCGTCCTCCAAAGGGCGCTGAGCCTGCCCCTAGTGCCCACCCCGGCTCAGGTCCTGTGCTGGCCCTGGCGCCAGAGACCTGGCCCAGGAGGAGGAGGTTTCCTGAACGCTTGACTCAGAATCAGGGCCAAGAGGGAACTCCGGGGTCAGTGGGCTCTAGCTCCAAAGCAAGGAGCTCTTCAAGCCCACAGAAAGTGGCCAAGTCAGAGGTCATCTCTCCAGGCCCCTTTCAGTGCATATGGGGAAACTGAGGCACGGAAGTAGGGAGAGGAATACTTTGAAGTCCGACCTGGAATCAGATCCCAGCACCACCATTAATTTGTGCTGTCGCCGTGAGCACTTCGCTACCTCCCTGAGCCTCCAATTCCTTATCTGCAAAGTGACACAGTAACACCCCTGGATAACGCGACACAGTGATACGCCTGGTTAACCGGGCCGCCTGCACGGTAGGTTCCATGAACGCAGCTGCTGTCATTAACTCTGCTCACGCTGCACTTCCCACTGGGCCCCTGCCCCAAGGACACACAGAAAACTCCATAATTGGGCCCCCGGCTTCACGTCATAAATATTCCCGGAGCCTCTCCGCTGTGCCGGGCATCCCGCTGCCTGCCTCTCCAGCACATTTTTACAAGTACCCTGTGCCTAGCTGGCTGGCTTCCTGCCTCTCTCCTCCACCACATCGCTGCGCCCTTCCTGAAGCCAAGCATGTCCCCTTGATGCCTCCTCCACCTACCCTGCCCTCCTTCCTTCCCTCGGCAAAACTAAATTCTCTTTCAATCCGCCAAGGCCTGCCAGCCCTGTCTCCTCCAGGAAGCCTTCTCTGATTATTCCCATGTGGTTTAACACTTTACTGCTGCCCAGTTCCTCACCCTGTCTGCTGGGTGGGGCTGGGGGCTCCTCCAAGGCTGGGACCAAGGCTCCTCCACACCCTGTTTCCACAGTGTGGCTGGGCACAGGCTGGCCGGAGGGGTCTGGACCAGTCGGGGCCGGGGCTGGGGAGGCAGAGACTCCGCTGCAAAGACTGTGCAAGTCTGTGTACAGGAGGAAGGGCCAAGGTCCGTGACGAACGCAAGGCCCGCACGCAGAGAAACAGTCACACACACGTGCAGCACGAACACCACAACACAGTCACACATGCATTTTCGCACACACAGTCACACAGAACACAGTGACACACACGCCCCGTGAAGGGAAAGCCAAACCAGGGTGGTGGCCCCGGCCACTGTTTCCCTCTATCCTGGCTCCTAACCATCCACTTTCCCCAACACCTTCTGCACATTTTCTCCTTATTCTTAAGAACACTGATGTCAACACGCTCAGTGGAACACGCTGTGAAAGTGCCACTTTAAGGGAATGACCCTGCACTCTCTATCCCAACCTACACATCCCCCCTAGGACACCTCCGTTTGTGCAGCTCACCCGGCACCCCACGGCCCGCACACACTCCTCGGGCGCACAGATGCAGTCCTCAGGGGTACCACGCAGACCCGCTGTGCAGAGTGACCCCCACTTCTGCTGTGCCTGTCTGCCTATCCATGCCAGAGCCCCTATAGCCTGGGCGGGGGCGGGGGTGGGAACCCCAGCCTGGGGAGGAGTCCCACCATCCTCAGACAATGTTTGACGCTCAGGGCCCTGCTACCTCCCTTCTTAAATAAGCCACCCCCTCCCTCCGCCCCACCACAGTGCCCCTGTCTCAGGGTCACCTCCTCCAGGAGGCCTCCCTGATTCCCAGGAGTCATCTTGGTCTGACGTTTGAGACTATTTCTTTGACAAGGGTCTTCCTGGGCAGTGCTACTAGAGGCCCGAACTCTGATCTCACAGGACAGGAGGTTTGAGCTCCCAGGACAAGAATGGACATGAACCACTCTTACGAGACAGTAGGACTCCTTCCGAGGCTGGGATGCCAGCCCTGCTCTTCCAGGCTGGGAAGGGGTGGTTGCGTGGGGGTTGACTGGAGGGGAGAAGGACCCAGTCAGCCAGACCAAAACTGAGGTGGGGGAGGGACCCACACAGGCGGCAGGGCCTGGGCCCCGTGGGCTCAGTCACTTCCCATCTTTGTGTCTCTGTGTTCTCATCAGTTAGTGGGGGCTCTGTGAAGACCAGACAAAGGCGCTTTTGCTCTAATAATGCCACATAGGGGTTAGGGTCTCGGGGTGTTTTCCTGCAGGGTATCCTCAGTAAGGTCTTCTATTCCCCCAAGAACAAAGGGTCCTCAGTGGAACCTCGGCCATAGACATGTCAATGCAAGCCCCCAGAGGAGAAGACAGAGAGCCAGCAAGAGGAGGGAGCCTGCCCCAAGGGACAGGCAGAAGGGTGAAGAGGACAAAGACAGCCACAGGTCTCTTATGAGCAAGGGCTGGCTAGAATTGCCCAGAACCTGGGGCTCGGCCCCACCCTGGCTCAGGCCCCAGGGCACAGGGCCCTTGGTGAGGAGTCCCACCTCTAGCTCGTTAGCCAAGACCTGCTCATTAATCACAGCGGCCTCCTCTCCTTGCCCTGGCTGTGTCAGGCCATAATAACAGATGAAGAACATTCATTTATTCACCAACTTCCCACTCAGGAAAAGATACATGACTGTGTAGGGATGGATTTACCCTGACACCCAGCTTTCTGCAGAGGGAGGCTCATTTACACATGCAAGTCAACAGCTCGCTCCTCCCCTTGACTCCTAATTTATTTTTAAATGGTGGGAAGGGGAAGGATGGGAGGAAAGTTGAACATGTATGTACCTGACTGTGGGGTTGGAAAGGCAGAGGCAATGGACAGGAAAAGGGACCCTGGCTGGGTTTCCGTCTGCCTCTCCCTCACCGTCCATCCTGGCCCTGGCTCTGAAATAAAGCCGGTGCAGCAGGTGGGTGGAGAAGAGCGAGCAATGACCAGAGAACAGACTCCTGCTTCACAGCTAACTGCACCCCTGCCAAATGCCCCATCTCCAGCCTCCACTCCCTGGTCCGCAGAGCAGAGCCTCAGGCAACCTAGTCACGGCCCAGGCCTTGCCAGCCCCCAGCGCTGGGTTCTTTTGTCCTCTCCTGGGTATGTCCTCACCCCTGTGGGCCAACCACTGTTCTGGGGAGACAGCAGAGAAGCAGGGCTGGGCCTGCTATAGAGGGCCCTCAGGAATGGCCAAGACAGCCACCTGTGAGGGACAGACAGCCATGCCTGGCGGTGGTCAGAGCAGTCTGGGCAGTCAGAGTGTGCCCCGCAAAGGAGTCAAAACCTAAATTCAGCCCAGGGAGCAGCCACACCTTGAGCTCTCCAAGAACACAGCCTCTGGGGCCAGATGCCGGGACTCAAATCCCTGCTTCCCCGCTTGCTTTGTGGCCTTGGCAGGTTGCTTACCTTCTCCATACCTCAGTTTCCTCATCTAAAAATGGTGATGAGAGCGCGTACCCCGCAGGACTCGTGGAAGGGTCAGGTGGGACTGCTGACAAGGAAAAGCCCCTAGCCCTGCATGGGGCACAGAAAAACAGGCGATGGCAGGGCAGCTGTCCCCAGGGGTGGCCAGAAGGAACGGAGGAGCACCCGGGTGAGGCTGGTCTGACCGAGGGTCCCCGCTGCTCACCCCCACTTCTCCTAGGCCTGTATGAGGTGGCCCAGGATGGGTGGGGTATGCTGTGCTCAGTCCACAGAGAATCCACGAGGCCCCAACTGTGGCAGCAGGGTTTCTCTTTGCTATAGGCTGAGACTGAGCCACCCCACTCCCCATGAGTACGAAATAAAATCAGGGCCTTCTCAGAAGCGCTGAAAAAGCATAGGACAACACAGCTGGCTGGCGAGGAAGCACAGGCCCCCTGCTGCTTACTGTGACCTGTGTAAACAGAACACCCACACACACTCCACCTTCCCCACAGCTCCCCTCCCTCCACGGGCCTGCCTCTGAGCTGAGGCTCCGAGCCCCTGGCTGCTCCCAGCACCCTTGGGTTCACCCGTAAGTAGGGTGGTGGGAGATGAAGTACAGACTGGGAGGACTCTGCCCCGGTCAAAGACGGGAGGGCAAATGCGAGGATGCACAGGGACCTGAGAGGCCTGCTAACCCCCACACTGGCAGAGTCGACACAGTCCAGGCGGGCCTGGGCAGCAGCCATGGCCAAGTTCCTCTCAGACCTGAAGAAATGCAGACAGTTACGCCAACTTCAGCTCACATGGTGGTTGTAAAGATCGAGGGGGGCCATGTATGGCAACACCAAGCCCAGTGCGGGGCACACGGCACGTGCTCTACAGCACCCTTCAACACCCCGCCCTGATATCGGAGGCACAGGGCAGCTGAGAGCAGCTTCATCGCACGTCCAGCTGGAACAGGAGACTGGGGGAAAAGGTGCCACATTGCAGGGCGGTGCGGGGGGGGGGGGGGGGGGGGGGTGTTCTGTGAATCTTGCTCTCATTGAGTGTCCTATTAAAATACCTGGATCAGTAACACAGCAATTTTATTTAAAAGTTCGCGTGTTGTTTTTTTAAAGTCATAACTGAACAAATTCTCTCCCCTGGCCACGCCCTTGGGGAGGCAGGCATCTAAGTCACTCTCTGTAACCAGGATGCCCAGGTAATGCCACCCCCCACAAGGCCTGGAGTGCAGCCACACCCCAAAAAGCAGCGAGTCTCAGAGGCCCCTCCCTCCCCCAGCAAGCCTGGTGACAATCCTGAAGAGGCAGGCTTTCTCCCTCCTCAAACGGGAGCTTGTGGGTGACTCACATCTTTCCCTCAGCAGTCTGTGCGCACTGGGGCGGGGGAGGGGAACAATGAACAACGGACCAGGAGGCTATGGGGAGGGTCAAGGAGGCAAGTGAGCCAGCCACAAGAGGGTGTCCCAGGCCCCCCCAGCGACTCCAAGCCCCATCAGGCCTCAGTGCCTGTCTGTAAAAGCAGAGAGTGGACTGTACCCAAGGGTTGCAAACTGGGCAACAGAATGTTTTGTTTGGTCTGCTCAGAGGTTTTTAAAAAAATTAGAATCAGTTGCCAACTTTTACAAATCACATAGAAATAGGGATTTCTGGTTTCTCTTGGAAGAATCGAGGCTGGCCACACAGGGACTGCGTTTCCACGAGACGATAATCTCGGCTGGGGCTGACAGCAGCCCTGCGGGGCCCCACAGCCCCCTACTTCCCTCATTTCCATTCTCAGCCTGGCCACCTGAGGCATTTGAGTTGGAGACCCCAGGGCCTCCCGTGCTGAGGTCCCAATCTCTAAATCCCTATGCAGCCGCTCGAGCCCTGCCTGGAGCTGGGGGAGTGCAGCACAGGAAGAAACGGGGGTACCAGAACCCACAGCTAGATCCACTTGGGGAATGCAACCCAGGAACATAAAACTGCAGAATTTGTTGTAGAAAGTTTTATTTTGTTGCTGTTAATAACAGGTATCCATTTTCAGTTCACGGTGCATGGGGAGAGACAGCGCTGGGACCTACCACCCAACCGTGAGGGACCAGGCCACAACAGCCCAGTCCAAACACAGGGCCGCGCACGATCAAGGGCTGTGCTAGCATTTTCGCAGGTAGTGCAGGAGCTGGGATAGACATTCTCTGTTATCATAGTTGAGGACGTAAGAACCAGTTTAAAAGGCTGAGCTGCAATTGTGCAAATAGACGTAATGAGCAAAATCCTTCTTCCGCTCTTTGCAGTTACGATGTCTAGATGCTAGCAATACCACTCCTGTGGCCCAGGCCAGGTACAGGACAGTCCAGGTGAATAATCGCCTGCCGCAACTAAGTGATGGAAGGAGAGATTCTGACCAGGGAAGTTCTCAAACGGAAGGGCACCAAGGGCTGGGGGAGCTGGGGCAGACTTCTGGCCTTAGAGGCACAAAGCCAAGTCCCCTCACTAGCTGCCTGTGAGCCCTGTGCCCCCAAAGAGCTCACTGAGTCTCTGCCACATGCCCAGTCCCTAGAGCCTCTATCCCTGGCACATGCCCTGTTTGAGCCTTAGTTTTCCCATCCATAAAGCAGACATGAGTGATGGAGTGAGACCTGGCTGTGCAGTCTTCAGGGAGCAAGCCTCGGCTTCCATTTCCTCGGTTTCCCCAAGAAAAGCCCCACGAGCTGCCTGAGACCTGGTCCCAGGCTGTGCCGTGCTACTGACCCCTGGCTGTGTGGTCCCAGACCCTAACCCTCTTTGGCTTCGGGTCCCTCATCTGTGAAATGGGGCTTCACATGCTCTTGGGTCTTTTGAGCCCTAGAACTCGACGATCCAGCCTTGAAGTCACCTGGGCAGGCTTGGCTATGGCCAGGACATCCAGAGGCTACCTGGTGGAAGAGCTCAAGGAGAAGGCCGAGGTGGCGCTGGGTGGCCCTCACTGGGTGAAGGCAGAGGGCAGTGACGTGAAGACAGCGGGGGCAGGCCTATCTCCCAGGGCCTTGGCTGTGTTGGTCAGCCCCGGACAGAACGTGGGGCCACGGCACACACCAAGCGTGTCTGATACCCAAGACCCAAGTGTGAAGGCAAGATACATTCTCATGGCTCCAGAGGAGCAGGCCTTGGGTGAGCCTTCCTCCAGGAAACCCACCTTGACCACTTCCTCACTGGGTCAGGAGCCCATTCGCCACAGGCCCACATCAATTCCTGACCAGGCTCTCAGAGTACAGACGGAGCAAGTGAGGCCCCAAGAGGAGCAGGTACCTGCTCAGGGTTCTCTGCACGGGTCTCCCAGCCTCTGTGCTGCACAGCCAGGGGCTCTGGGCTGGAGTCTGGGGAAACAAGACTGGGGGGAAGAGCACCTGGGGGAGCCTCACAGTGCACAAGGCTCCGACCACTTGGTCTTTGCCCAGGCAGGTCCCCCCATTCAAACTCGGGTCTGTCCTCTATCTCCCGAACACCTTCCCACTTCTAGCACTCAGTCCGTGGGCCCTGCTGGCCACCTCAGCCTCTGCCCCGCGGGCCTTCGCTGTAACAACTGCTTGCAAAGCTGCCTCCTCACAGGGCTAGGAGCTCCTTGAGGGTTGGACGGGATCTCACTGTTCTCTGTCACCCTAATACCAGCTTCAGGACCCTGCCTGGTACATATTAGGTGCTCAACAGATGTCTAAGGAACAAATGAAGGACCAAAGGTGAGGAGGCATAGAAGAAACACCCAGAAAGGGAGGTGCCCACCCACATTCACCTACCAGGCAGGCAACCCTGCCCCACCCTGCGCTAGCCTGGTTGGCAAAAGCTGCAGAATTAAGCACAAGTTATAATTAAGATAGGATGTTTGAAGAGAAACATAATCTCCATTTCCGTGGGATCCACAGGCACAACAGTAATTAATATCTCATTAACATTCGCCTAATTAAGCAGGTTTTGAAAGTGCATAGATTTGCATACAGCCACGCCAGCCTTGCTCAGGTGGCAAATTAACCACTCAGGCGCAGCCCGGCCAGGAGGTGGGAGGGCTAGGAGGTCTGGGGAAGAGGTGGGGCAGGTGGCACCGGTCAGCAGAGGCTGGAGGAGGAGGTGATCCTCCCCCGGCCCAACCCTCGCACCACCCCAGCCTCACCTCTTCACCCACTCCCCACCCCAGCCTGAGAGTGGACAGTTCACTCTATCCCTCACCCCCCTGTGTACTCACTGAGCCAAGGTCAGGGCTTCTCAACTAAGACCTTTTACAAGAAAATAAAGGTGAAGGGCCCCATCCCCATCCCACCCTCCAGGCTTTTACTGCCTCTCACTGACCAAACCTGGGCACCTACCTGCACAGCCCATGCCTGGGCCGTGTTCCCGGGTGCTCACCGGTTCCCCATCCTTCCACCTAAGAACACTTTCTCAGCTTCAGTTGCTTTTACCTGCACCGTCTCACACAGCCTCCCAGCTCCCATTCTGTCCTGGAGGAGAGGGGCGCAGGGAGGGTTAGACCCAGCTCAAGGTCACACAGCAGGTAAGCAGCAGCCCTGCCCACATCCCCAGGCAACGGGTCTTTTGGAGACACAAACACTGGGCTGCCAGCAACAGCACGAGTGCCCCCCCTGGGAAATGGGGGCTGCTCCTTCTCACCTCTCCCGGACACTAATTAACCCCCTCCCCAGGGACTCCCCAACTCCCAGGCCACTGCGGGAGCTGAGCTGGAATCAGTCATCTGCAATGGGGCCACGGCAGGAGGCCTCTGTCTCTGAAGGAGAATAAAGGAAGTGGCCTTTTAGGGTGGTGTCCAGGGTGACGGACGGCATCTTCCTCTAAAGTGCTTTGATCCATGTGCACATTTCAGCTGCTCCTTTGTTGCCTTGTTCCTTGATCCCCACTCCCCCCCACAGGTGCAGGCACACCCCACCTGTGCACCTGGGTGCCCATCAGCTCTCTGTCCAGTCCAAGGGCAGATCAGGAGGGCACTTCTCAGTGAAGATATATATGTATATAGATAGATAGATAGATAGAAATGTTGATATCACGAAGGTGGGTTCCATGAAGATATGTTGAAATGTATATATATATGAAAATACATATACACATATATATCAAGAGCCTTAAAAATGCTCATTCCCAATAAGGTATAAAAAGCATCAGTCATAAAGGTGAGCTCTTTGACCATTACAATTTAAATCAATTTGTTACAATTTAAAACAAAGCCATCACAAAGGAAAAAGAGAAGCCGTAGACAGACTGGCCCTAAACACACCTAAACTACATTCAGTTGACCAAAAATATTGCCTCCGGGCAAATCAATAAGAAAAAGACAAATCATCCACTTTTTGTAAAAGGCCAGTGAGGACAGGCACCTGGTGGAGGAGGAGTCCTGAGGAGCTGCAAACACAGAACAGACGCGCCCCAGTGTAGCAGAGTCCCTGGGTGTGCCAATGAAACTGTGAGACACATTCTGTGCCCGGTAAGAGTGGGCTCCTGAACAGCCAGCGTGTGGAGCGTTGCTGGGGCTGCGGGAAGTGGAACTTGCCACAAGCATTCGAAGAAACCACTTGGCCTGAAAAGCTGAAGACGCAGGTACCCTACGGCCACTACTCCACTCCAAGAGACCCTCCCCACAAAGACCCTCCCCTGAAGCAGCCCTGTTCGTACAGCGAAAGGGGAAACGCGGCAAGTGCCCCCCAGCAGGAGAACAGGTCGGCGCGGACACACAGATCAGCCGCGGCAGACTGATCGCGTGCGCGCACCTTTACTCCTTCCCAAAACCCCTCCAGAACAATAAGGGATTGTTTTTGTACACAAATCCACAAGCGCAAAGAATGGGGAAACAGGAAACAGCAACGTCATTTTGGAAGTTGGAAAGCAAGTGGGTGAGTGGTAATTGATTTGGCAGAGCTGAAAGAGCAGAGTCCCAAGCCCAGGTCCTGTTAACTGAGAGCCCACCAAAGGCTCAGTGCCTGGTGGCACCCAGTAGCCATGGACAAAGGAATAAAGGAATGGTCGGAAGGCTGTGTAAGAAGCAGGCAGACCCCAGGGAGCTTCCAACCCCAGCTATGCCCAGAGAAGACGGGAGGTTTGTGGAGTTTTCCTCTGGGGAGACACCAGGACGGATGGAGGGTGAGGACCGTAGTGAAAACTGAAGGAACAGGGGAAAGTTTATATGCGGGATTTGAGGTCTCGACCCAGCCTTCCTCTCCCACTCCGCAACAGACTGCTCTGCCATGAGGGCTCCCCAGGGCTCACGGGTGCATGAGGGCCCGTGAACCGGCCAAGGCAGACCAGCCACAGGGAAGCCACAGCTGAGGAGTTGAATAGGGGGGTGACAGGGAGCGTGAGTGATGGAGGTGGACCACCCTTGAACCCGTGGCACAGCAGGCCTCTAGAGAAACCAGTCCGAGCAGGTCAGAAGGCTCAGGGACAGAGTTCTTCCAGAAGATGTAAGGAGAGATGTTCTTTCACTCGATAGAGGACTTGACGTGTTTACCTCTGTCCAGAGGAGATCCGCCCAACTAGGCAAGAGTTGGGAATTGAATTAGTGATAACTATTAAAAACAAAAAACAAAAAAACCTAAGCCCCCTCACCACCACACCTGGAAAAAAAGACAATTGGTAACACCAGAGAAAACAGAGCTGTCGAAAAACAAATGTGGTCAAATGTGGTGAACGGGGTGGAAGAGGGGCGGAGGTCAAATGGACCTAAATCCTCAGCTTCTATAATAACACTCATTAGGTAATGCCTGAAACTGGAAAATCAAGGAGCAGCATGTAAGGCCGTTTTCTAGAAGTAGGAAAATACGCACCCAATCCACAAAAAGGAGTTGGAAGAGTTTGCTCCAAACGAGTGGCAAATGGCCGGCAAACGGCCCTCGGAAGGACAGGGGGCCGGAGGGTTTGTGGTAAAGCAGCACCCATGCCCGCCCACCCCACCCCCTCCCCACCCAACGGGGCCATCTACAGCCCAAAGCCCCCCTCTGCTGCCCTAACCCATCGGTGTTCATTGTCCCACGCACCCCGACCCACCAGCACCCCAGCTTCCAGGGCAGTTCCCACCTCCACCCCTGCTGGGTTTCCACACCTGGGACCCTCCCCTCCTTCAAAGGGCCAGAAGCAGATCCCCAGGGCAGAAAAAGAGGCGCTCAGCTTCCTCATCCTCTGCTCCCTGGCTGGGGGATTCCTCGTGGGGGTCTGGCCCAGCCTACTGAGCTTCTCTTTCTATCTTTCACTGAACAGTTACTGAGCGCCTCTTCCGTCCTGGGCCCTGGGGACGGGGCTGTGAACAATTGCACATTAAGCAAGTAAAGCGGTGAGTACAAATTGTGGGGTGAGCCCTGAGGGAAGAGAATCGCGTCTGTGGGAGCACAGCTCTGATTTCTTCCCAGGGACACTGAGGGGTGTGTGGGCTGGGACGCTGACAGAAAGAAACACAAGTGTCCCAGTGACAAGTGTCGGGCTCAGAGCAGGGAGGGAAGCACCAGGAGGTGGAGGTGGGAAGCATGAGGGTCTCTCCTTCTAGCTCTGTGCTGCCTGCCTCCTGTGCTCCCCACCTAGCACACCTGGGGCCAGGCTTGTCAGAGGACGGCAGGAGAGAGAAATTCACAGTCCAGCCTCTAATGGACACTGGTGCCCACCTTCACAGCGTCATCTACACCCTCAATTCTCCTCACTCAGCTCAGATGAGGTTCTGCAGCCATGGGGGGAAGGGTGGGCCAACAGGGTGGGGGTGCAGGGTCCTTCTGCCAGACATTTCTCTCTGATTGCTGCAGCCCCGTCCTTCCTCCATAAACCCTGCTTTCATTTAGGCCTCCCTTGCTCAAGAGCCTTCCATGGCTCCTGCTGCTCTCAGGGGCAATTTATGGGCCCAACCAGACAGCCCTGGCTACAGCCAGAGCTAGGCCAGACTCAGGGCCACAGAGCTGGACCAGGAGCTGATGACCGCTTAGCACCACCCTGGCTGGAGCAGAGGAGGCTGTCCATGGCGGAGAGGAGCTGAGAGTGAAGCCCCCACCAGCTGCCACAAAGTCAGCAGAGACCTCCAGAGGGACCATGCGGAAGGCCAGCCTCGGGGTGAGTGGAAATCTGCTAAGAGCTCATGGGCAGGAAGCCCTACTTGGCACATTCCCACCTCCAGGCCTTTGCTCTTGCTGGGCCACCTGCCCAAGAGTCCTCCCTTCTCCTACAGAGGAAACTCACTTCAGGTCCTCCTGAGGCTGCTCTTCAAGGGCCCTTCCATGTTCTCTCAATCTCGCCCATGACGTGGGCCTCTCTCTTTCCTCCCCCTAGCACACAGTGGGTGCTCTGGGTGATCTGTTTGTTGGCCAATAGTATGGCCAGGGCAAGGGGGAAATAGCAAGGGGGAAAAGGAGACAAGTTCCAATGGGAAGAACCTCCCCCACACCTTGGGTACCCCAGGTTGGGCTAGGTAATGTCTAAGCCAACTAGACCCAAGGGTGGAGCCAGGAGGATTGCCCAAGAGAAAGAAGGAGAGACGAGAGCCAGCTCCTCAGCCCCCTATCCACTCCTGGTGCACAGGGACTCACACGGTGCTGGACAACCACCATCCACTCGCTTTATGTCCTCACCCCCACCCCACACCATGAGCAGAAACTGTCCCTGGGAAGGGGGGCCAGGGAGGCCTGAAACAGCCGTCACCCAGCACCTCCTACATGCCAGGCACCTCACACAAGACCTGCCTTTCCGTACCTGCGCATCGTTCTAAATGCACCACACATGAGCTTGTTTAATTCTGAGACCCTGGCCGGCCCCATTTGCCAGGGGGAGAAACTGAGGCCCGGAGAGGTTTAGTGAAATGCCTGCAGTCACACTGTGGTAGGTGGTGGGGCTGGGACGTAGATCAAATATGCTGGCCTGGGAAGCTGGGTTCTTCCCCGGGACCACCCGAGATGGGAGTTTCTAGGATTTGGGGGACATACGACTTGGGACCTGAGCCCCAGGAAACCAACCTGGGGTGCTTTCAATTGGATTGGGGACCCCATGGGGACTCTTTCCAGGCTCACCCCCAGAGAGGCAGGCCTGAAACCAATGTTTTCCCTCCAGGGAGAGAACCTACTAAGCGCTGGGCACTGAGTGAATCCTCAGCAGTGCCTGCAGGGTTGGCTCACAGCTGCGTTGATAGATAGGGAAAGTGAGGCCCCCGAGCGGCTGAGGGACTCACCCGCACACCAGGAAGGGCGGACCCCGACTCCAGCCCCAGGGGCCCGTCTCCAGGATCGATTCCTCCTCCACAACTCAGCAGAGTCAGCAGGACCTTCCTTAGCCCTAGACCAGCCAGAGCAAGGCTTAGCCATTCAGGGACACGGGAGGCTGGAGCTTCCAAACTGGCTTGGCAGGCTGCCTCCCAGGGCCAGAGAGTGTGCCCACACACCGGTCACCTGCCACCCCCGCCTGGGCAAATCAGGGGCTGGGCCCCAAAGGAGTCAGCATGTTCCCATCTTCAGGCTCTCGAATGATGATTGCGACCTTCTCTGGGCTCAAGTCACCCAAAAAGTGGAACCCCGCCCCACTCCTCTGCCACACCACTTCACCCATAGGTAGCCAGTACGGTGAGATAGGGTCAGAGAGAGGATGAGGCCAACAGAGAGGAGATGAGAGCATCGCAGCCCTGGGGGAGGAGCAAGCCCCCTCCAGACTGGGGGTTGGGCCAGGGGCTCAGAAGGTTCCTTCCAACCTCCTTGACATTAGAGACCCCTGGGCCTCCAAAGGTCTGCGACTCTAAAACCCCACGATTCTGGGGATGTTGCATCTGCCACCGCCTTTGGGGCACCAACTGCACACGCAACATCACACAGCATGGGACTCGCACCATCCAGCACCCCATTAGGAGGCGGGGTTCACCCACAGGGCATGGGATCTGCCCGAGGTCCCACTGAGGAAAGGCAAGCTGGAGTCTGACACCTGGGCACCAACCGATGCCACTGTGTCCCGAGCCCACAGCCCATGGGTTCTTGTTCACACCGTCCCGGGCTGGAGGTCTGCAACAGATTCCTCTGATCTCAAAAACCAAGGGTCTGAGAGCTGTGATTTCTCAGTCCTCGGATTCTCCACGGAGAGCTCTCAGAGGGTAGGAAGGAAGCCCCACCCTGGCCCTGCCCTCCCAGGCCCTTTCCAAGATCTGCAAGCAAGAGCTCCCCAGTATTCATAGAGACCCCTGAGGAGGGACAGGTAGAGCTTGGCCTCAGGGTCCTGGAAGCTGGGCCAGGAGACTGCAAGAGGCTGGCAGGTCCCCAGCAGCTAGTGCCAGCCATCTGCCTGTGAGGGAACAGGGTGCTACTGAGCCCATTCCACAGATGCAGTAACTCAGGAAAGAAAATGCCGGGCTTAGCTCAGGAACCTGGGGACACTACGTGCTCCTGTCCTGGCCCTCGCCCTGAAAAGCTGGGGTATTGGGCAGGCCACCTGCCCTCTGTGTTCTGTGATTTGAATTATCCCCCTCCAACCAGGCTCCAGGTGTGGGGTTAGATTCCTCCAATTCAGAGGCCACCAGAAAGGTAGGGTGCCTACCACCACTGTGGACGCCCCCTCCAAGCCTGCAGCAAACACCACGTAAATAGCATCCTCCATATGGAAAGAAAAACCCTGCAGCCCTCCTCCTGGGTCAGTGAGACCACAGGAGCTCTGGGGCCAGTGGCTAGGAGATTCTGCCAGGCTTCTCTAGCACACTGTCCCTGGGACTGACCTGGGTGTACCGTCCCACCGTTGGTGGGTCAGGTAACAAGATGGAGCAGCGAGAGCGTGGGATTTGGTGTCAGACAGCCCAGGTTCAAATGTCATCCACCAACCCCTGAAATTCCAGAGCAGTTTGGGGCAGCCCTTTTAACTTCTCTTGACCTCCATTTCCTCATCCATAAGTAGAGGAACGCACGCCCTTAAAACAAGGGATGCCTGTGAGCAAGCAAAACGGCAGGGCTGAGGGAGGCTCTCGGAGCAGCGGGCCTGCCCCAGGTCCTCCCCACCTGACACCTCATTTTCAATGACCCAAATCCGTAGAACAGAGGAAAACCTGTAGTTTAAAATAAAGTGAGATTTGCTTCTCATTAAAGCAAAGTGTGTCACCTCTGTCATAAATCGCACTCAGCGGCAGAGAAGGGTCCGCGAACACATTTTCTTCTTTCTCCAAACGATGTGAGAGTGGCTAGGTTTGAACCGCACCCCCGTGGACAATACAAAAGGCTGAAAAGTACCCCCACCTTCCGCTGTCCCCCGGAAGCCAAAAATCTGCAATGATACGTCCAACAGCAAACTGGGAGGAGCACCTTAGCCCAGCTCCTTCCGGTGCTGACCAGCGGGAATGAGCCTTGGCTCTGGGGGCTGCAGGCCAGGCGCTGGCCTCCGGTCTCTCCCTCCCACCGTCCCCCCATCTTCCACCTACAGACATTTGCTCTTAGAGCCTAGGTGCCTGCAGCTATGGCCTCCTTCTCCAATCTGAGCCGTGGAGCTGACTGTGTGACTGCTGAGGATACTGGAGCCCTGGACGTTCTGTCCCTGGGAGGGGCAGGCTGGTGTGGGAAGGGGGTTGCCCGGAGCTCTGAGCACTTTTGATTTGGATATTATTGCAATGATGACCAACATTTAATGAGCATCTACTATGTACAGGGCTGGACTGAACTGACTCAATCTTGGAACAGAGCCCCAGAAGGCCGTCCCTCCCCACGTCCTTTACAGATGAGGAGTCTAATCACAGTCAAGTTAAGTGGCAGCTAGTAGGTGAGATCTGAACAGAGACAGGCCAGACTGAGCCCCTCCCCACCCAGCCAGTGCCCTGGAAGCCCATGCGGCCCAGCCAGACTCCAGCCCCCACATGCATGCAGAAGGAGCATGTGATTGTCCAGCACAGTGGCCCTAGGAGACGGGAGCTCTCCTGTACAGTGATACACAGAGACAAAGGCCCTCACCTGCACTCACAGGGCCCGGGACAGGGAGGGCTTTAAGAATATGGGCTCTTGGCCCCACTTCACAGCCCTGGGAACTCACTTGAGCCCAGCCAGGTCCTAAGAGGCCCCACCCCAAGCAGAGGTCTCCTCCAATGCCCTCACCCTGGGAACAGCCCCAGAAGCAGCTGCCTCTCCATGAACTCAGATGCCCCGATCTGTCCTGGCAACTCAGGGGGCTCCGTCCACCCTTCCCTTCTGAAGTCCTGAGAGCACCTCTCAGGCTGCTGCCAGCCCTCACAAACAATGCCCCCCTCCAACCCCATACCTCCTTGCTCCATGGGGCCATGAGTTCTGAGAAGGCTCCCAGCCCTCCTGAGCTCAGAACAGCAGTTACAAGATCCCAAGTGGGGAGCCGCACCCTAACTGCCGCCCTCCTAAGAGGCTCCCAAGGCAGGAAGCTCACGCTTTGATCCCTGCCTGGCCAGTCCCCCTGGGGCCTGAAGGCCGGCCCATGTTGTCTCTAGGGAGAATGAGCGAGGGAGGCTGGAGGCCACAGAGGGTCAGTCTAGTGAGAGTGTACAGGGAGGGGGTTCAGCTTCCCATAAAGCTTTCTTGGCTCCCCAAGTGAGCAGGGCAGTGTGGGCCTTCATTCCCACGAAACGCTGATACGGCACTGACCGCGCCAGACAGGCCTTTATCCGCTGCCTGATGCCCACTCTGTCCCCAGCCAAGCCCTCCAGGCTCCTGCCCACTCCACCCAGGGCCCACTGCCCCTCGCACCTTCTAGCTTAGATTCCACCTACACATTCCTGGGTGCCAGAGGTGGTGGGGCGCCTTTGGGGTCCCTGCTCCAAACCCTAACACTCACTGCACATACATCCACATATGTGTTCACACATGCAGCCCGGGCATTCTGCATGTGTGAGCACAGCATGAGCACCGTCACCCACCTGGTTCAGGCCGGTGACGTCAGCAACGACAGCCACAAGCTAATAGGTCACAGGGCCGTCTGTGTCATAGGGTCATAGGTCATCTGCCACTCACAGCAGATGAAAAAGAGCTTCCTGAACCCAGGCTGAGCCCTGACCCTGGTCTCAGGGGTCATCAGTGGGTGCTCCTAGATTTCTAGCCTCCCCCTTTACCTGGAGCCAACTGCCTGCAGAGCAAAGTAGTTAGGAGGGGCTGGAGTTGCCCCTCAGCACCAGGCCCTAAGGTTCCTTAACAGCAGCTCCCGCCCACAGCCACAGTGCCCCTTGTGTTCGCCTCAGAGAGGCCAAGGGCTCCAGATGAAGTCACACAGCAAATCGAGGCCAAGCTGGCACTGGAACCCAGGTCCCCATCCCCTGGACCTGGGGCTCGGCGGCAATGTATGTCACGAGAGGAGCAGAGCCCCAGGCCCAGTGCCAATGTCAAGTCTGTCTTATCTCGTAGAAGTCAGGAGGCAGCACCTCAAACCTAGAAGGACAGGCCCCATGCCCACCCCTCTCTTCACTGGGAATTCCCTGTCCAGTTTCCTCAGCCATGGTCATCGAGGCCCCACTTGCATACTTCTGATGACAGCAAGTTCACTACCAAAGCAACTCGTCCATCTGTAGCTCTCATTGGGATCCTGCTTCCTGGACTTGGCTCTGTCCCAGGGCGGTTAGTACTCATTGCAAGTCAGGGGTTGGGGGAGGGGATTCTGGCTCCTGAAAGATTTCTGGACAGCAACTGCAGCCCCCGAGCCTGACATGTTCCAGGTCGCAGGCCCCAGTCCCTCCTTCTTTCTGCTTCTCATTAGTGTCCCTGCGGACCTAGGCGGGGGCCCAGAGCTAGAGCGCCAACTGGTTGGGTGGCTCAAGGATGGTTCTCGTGCTCTCTGAAGTAAGACAACGCAGGTAAAGCTGCCCCAGAGGCTCTGGCAGTGTGGGTCCACCGCACTCAGCCCTGGGCAGGGCCCTGCACACCAGGCATCACTGCGCCTCCCCAGCCCCCTCCTCCTTCACACCAGACTCACTGTGCCTCTGACTCGGCCTCCCACAGCCTGAGCCGAGGCTCCCTGGGACTCTGCCCTAGGTCTGTGCCTCTCCAGACCCGGAACGACATTGTGTGGTTAGGTCTCCTGTGTGCCTGTCACTGAAGAGTTAGGGAAGGCCTCCAACTCTGAATATATCTCCTTGCCAGCTTGTTCTGTCTCTGAGGTTGGAGGGTCTCCCCCAAACCTTGGCCAGCAGGCACCCCACTGTCTCCCAACATGCCCAGTTCCAAGCCCCATCACTCCATCAGCACCCCAGCCCTCATTAGCACAGCTGGCTGTCCCAAGCCCCAGGCTTGGTGAGTCACAGCCCATCAGCCCCCCCAGGGTCCTCACAACTGCCACCATGGGCCCACACTACAGTGCACATATCTGTCAGCCTGCGGCTGCCATTCCAGGGAGACAGACTCATCCGTGACATCATCGAAAGGTCCAGTCCCTCCATCCTTCCCCCCCACCTCCCTTTATGAGAACAGATTTGGGCTGTAACTATCACCCCATCTTCCCAGCAGACTCCAACAGGCCTGAATACATGGCTGCTGCCAGGGCCATCGAAACCAAAGACACACAGCCACGACATGTTCATGGCATCTAAGGCTTCACTCTGGCTGCCCTGGCCCCCTGCCCTGGCACGCCCAAAGCCACCGGAAAGGGCCCAGCCCACGCCCACCTATGCACCCACTGCTGCCCTGCAAGCCCTACAACTGAATCTGCCCACAACAGAGGCCAGGGAGGGTGGCCAGGGCTGAGAGATGAGTCACCTGCCCAGGGCTTTAATGGGAAGGAGAGGAGGAAGCTGGATCCTGGCTGAGCCTCCCACTTGGGGCCCAACATAACAGGCTCTTTACATATCAGTTACCAAGTCCTCCCAACAGCCTGCAGGTGGCTCCTGTCAACAGAAGAAAACTGAGCCTCTAAGATGGCACAGCTGGCCTGTGGGGGAAGCTGGGATTCGAACCAAGAGCCATAGGCTGCAAAGCTCCTTCTACCACATCCTGGCCCCCAAAGCCTGAGGATTAACAGCGGATGTGTCCTAAGCATTTTACATGTAATAATTTAAACATCAGGACAACTCCATGAGGATAGCACTACTAATGCATCTGTTTTATAGACAAGACACCAAGGCACAGCCAGGACCACACAGCTTGCAAGCGGAGGAGCCAGGATGGAAGCCAGGCCGGCTGGCCCCAGCTCTCCAGCTCTTCAGAGCAGCTTTCTAGCCTGGCTGGGCATGGTGTTCCCGCTGCCCTGGAAGACTCAGCCCCACGCAGGGACGGCCCTCATCACCGAGCTACCTGAAGGAGAAAAGCCCAGGCACTGGGCCTGACACATTGGAGGCATTCGCCCCTGACTGGCAGTCTTAATTACAGGGGGAATCACAGGGAGCAAACAGTCAACAGTGAGTCGACCAGGAAGTGCCTGGCAAGTGCCGTACGGGGCATTGCCATTAGTGGTATTGCCATCGTCACGGTAGAGGAGGTTTAATCCCATCGTGGTGGGCATTCAGGCCACTCGTCCCACAGAAGGGCACACACTCCCTCTCTCCATGGTGCCAGGACATCGAAGGTGCGTTCCTCACTCTCTTACCAGGCCTGTTAACAACTGTTTTAGTTGACTGTGGCTACTGGAACCGATGAGCACAAATCTGGTGATGTAACAGAAATTTATTCTCTTTCTGTCCTGGGGGCCAAAACTCTAAAATTGGTTTCCCTGGGCCAAAATCAAGCTCTGTGAGCAGAGCTGGCACCCTCGGGAGGCTCTAGGAGAGAACACCTTCCTTGCTTCTTCCAGCTTCTGGTGAGTGCCGGCACTCCTTGGCTTGCAGCCCCATCACTCCAGTCTCTGCCTCTCTGGTCACGTCACCTTCTCCTCTCAGTGGTCACATTTCCCTCCGCCTCCCCCTAATAAGGACACGAGTGATAGCATTTGAGGCCCACCTAGACCACCCAGAATAATCACGCCATCTCAAGATCCTTGGCTTCATCATATCCTCAGAGACATTTTCCATGGAAGGTAACTTTCACAGGTCTCGGGGATTAGGACACGGACATCTTCAGAAGCCATTACGTAGCCTACGGCAGTCACCACCTCTGGACAACACAGGCCCATCAAACTCCACTCATTCGTAGCCGAGTGCCTCATTTCACCCTGCCAGCTTCCCCAGTTCAGGAGGTGGAACCCCCATCAGCTGAGCTGCCAAAATCTGTGGGATCAAGTCCAGCCTCTCTTTCTCCCCATTCTCACAGTGGGCCCACCATCAGCATGCCTTGTTGGCTTAACCTTCAAAGTCTATCCTGAATCCGACCACTTCTTGCCCCCTGCACAGCCACCCCCTGTCCAGGCCACCACCCTCTCTCCTAGATTGTTGCAACAACCTCCAGCTTCTGCCCCTACCTCCCAGTGTCCTCAACAACACAGCCAGAGGGGCCATTAAAACCCAAGTCACCAATGACAAAATGCTGCCGTGACTCCCGTCTCACTCAGAGCAAAAGCCAAAGCCTTTACAACGGTCTGCAAGTTCCAGCCCCATTTACCCTCTACATCCATTTCTCCCTCCTCCCTCCCTCCCTCTCCTCCTGCCCTTTGGCCTCCCTGTCCCTCACGCAGGCAAGGCACGCTCCCACCTGAGGGCTCTCTCCGCAGGTATTCACACGGCTTCCTCACCTCCTCCAGGTCTTTACATAAAAGCTACCTTCTCGGTAAGGCACCCCACCCCTGACATTTCCTTTTCCACTTCCCTGATTTATTCCCCCCTGACCTGGACATTATCACTAGCTAACACAATACCTATTTTGCTCATGCATCTTGTTTAAAGTTTGTCTCTTCTACTGGAATGTAAGCTCCACGACAACAGCCTCCCAAGTCCAAACACTGTGCACGGGCTAGTGGGTGCTCGATAAATATTCATCCATTCGCTCACTCCACAGACGCTGTTCAGCCAGGCGCTGAGGAGGGACCTGGACCGAGCTTCGAACCAGACACAGCCCCTGACAAGTTCTGTGACAGGGAAGCCTCTGGGGTTCAAAGAAGGGCGGGCTGAACTCAGCCCACGGAGCTTTGCTGAGGAGAGCTTGGAAGAATACGTAGGAAGGAGTTCACTGGCTAGATGAGGAGACAACTTCATACCTGGCAGAAGGAACGACAGGTACAAAACCAGGAAACAAAATAGTAAGACATGTTCTTGGGACAGTGGAGGGGGCAGGAGATGAGACTAAATGGGTTGGTTGAGCAGGGGCTAAGTCTGAAGAGCCTTAGGAAGCAGGCCAAGGGGGCTGACCTCTTCCCTGTGGGCAATGGTGGGCCACGGAAGAAGACATAGCTGGTCCATGTGTCTGGAGGCTCCCCACCTCGGACGCCAATGGGCAGGCTGGATGTGGAAGAGGCTGGGGTAGGCAGCCCACCTATCTCGTGCCGGGAGAAGGACTGGGAAATCTCCCCCAATCATGGCCTCAGCCAGGAAGCAGCTTAAGACAGAATGGCATTTTAGAGCCTGCCATATGCCCAGGACCATGTTGGGAGGAGACCTGGGGAAAATTAAAGCCACCAGTTTGCAACAAATGCTAGACTATGTGGCTTCAACGTAGCCAGGGGACAGGAATGCAGGGAGGACACTATGAATCAAGCCGTGTCCCCCAAAGCCCATGTGTTGAAGCCTTAACCCCCAAAGTGACTGTATCTGAAGGAATGGAGATTAGATGAAGTCATAAGGGTGAAGCACTAATCTGATAGGGCTAGTGCCCTTATAAAAGGAGACACCCGAATTCTCTCTCTCTTTCTCTCTCCCTCTCTGCCAAGTGAGGGCATGGCTAGAAGGTGGCCATCTGCAAGCCAGGAAGACAGTTGTCACCAGAACCCAATCATCCTGGCACCCTGACCTCAGACTTCCAGCCTCCAGAACCGTGAGAGCAAACTGCTGTTGATTAAGCCATCCAGTCTGGGGTTTTGCTGTAGCAGCTGCGCGAACTAAGACAAATGGCGAAGCCGAAGAGAGCTGCCCTGAGGAGGCAGGGGTTGGGCAATCCTAGGGCTGGAGGCAGGCCAGACAGGTCACACTGGCCGAGCCTGTAACCACACAGGGGCCCCAGCTACGGCCCATCCTTACCACAGCCTACAAAGCCTGCGAGAACCACAGAGGCAGCTGAAGGGTTGATGGGACTTTGGATCTTCCATAAAGCACAGTAGACCCCTTATACAAGGGAAAAGACTGGAAGTTTATGGCTCCTTAGCACCATATTCCAGCTTCCTTCTTCTGCCTCCACTAAAGGTAACGGCCTGGCCTGAGCTGGCCAAGAGTCAACATGCAAAGGCCTTCCTCCCACCCAGACTTCCACCCGAGGGGGCTGCCTGCAAGTGAAAACCGGGGTTCCGAATGACAGAAATGATCAGGATATGCACAGAGAGAAAGGTCTATAAATATACGTTTTTATGACATGGTTAATTAAAGGGGATTAAAATTAATTTAAGAAAATTACAAGGGCCCTAGAGGATTTCAGAAGCAGGGCAACAGTCCCTGAGTCCAAAGGCTGCGCAGAAAAGCCTGAGGTAAGGGAGGGAGGTACCCCATTCCCTGAAGAGTGTCCTCAGAAGGCGGTTCACATTTACACAGCGCTCTGCGTACGAGGTGTATTCACGTGGGATGGTGAACGTGATCAGAACCTGCTTTGCCAGGGGTAAACTAAAGCCCAGAAAGGGCAGTGACTTGCCCAAGGTCTCACAGCATGTCTGTGACAGCCTCCACAGGAGGCCACAGGCCCTGTCTGTCAACCCTGGACATTTCATTCACACTCAGCACATCGAAAGCCCCTTACCTCTGTGCTTCTGAGCCCCCAGCCTGTGCTGCCGCTCCCTACCCCCACTCCCGTCCCTCCCCGCCAGCCTGTGACAATCTCGGCCCCTCTGAGGCCCAGCACAGGGAAGGCAGAGGGAGGCAGCCTGGGGGTGAGGGACAGGAGGCAGAAAGGGAAAGGGCCCGAAATCAACAAGCAGACCGGAATTTCAAGCAGCTTTTGGAGGAGCAGGCTCAGCCGTAGCAGTTTGCTGCAGGGGAGAGTCACGTTCCTGTGCTCTATTATACAGAACAGAAGGAACATTTGGTGGTCGAATACTTGCTAATTTGTTTGTTTGTTTCTGTTTGTTAGCGGCCTGAGGGCAGCAGGCTCGCATGGGCTCGCACACAGGCACAGGAGACCATGCCTGAGCCCCCCAAGCTCTCCTGCCCTCTCCCTGTGGAGGGTCACTCACGCTCTTGCTCTGTCCTCTAGATGCCAGAGGGGGGAAGCCGTGTGCGGTTGCAGGGCTGAGGTGAGGCCCTGGTTTCCTCCCGTGAAAAATGAACTTAGCAACGAGATGACCCAACACGCTAGGGCAAAGCCTGTGACCTTGGAGCCAGTGTTAACAGATGTGAGGAGGTGTCCAGAGAGTGTCCACAGATCTGCAGGAGGTCCCGCCTGGATGGCTCCTCCGCACCTCACCCGGAGCAAGTCCAAACGAGGTTTGTCACCCTTCCGCCTGGCCCAGGCTCCCGTTTCAGATGACAGTGCCACCCTGTAACTTTCTGCTCAGGCCAGAATGACCTCCCCTGACCTAGACTCTCAGCGTTCCCACCCCAAGGCCAGTCTCAAGCCACAACCCCGACTCTCCCTTCCAGACCCAGCACCCCTTCCCACCAGGCTCCCTGCTTTCCTTGCCTGTTCTCCCTGGTGGTCAGAACAGAGTCTGAAATGCACAGACCAGATTCCATCACGCTCCTGCTTAGCTTCCCACCATGCCAAACTAAAGCTGCCCCTCAGGAGGGCCACCAAGGCCTCCTTTCCCACCCCCTCTCCTCCCTCTCTCCCTCATTCCCCTCCTACCAGCCATGCTGTCTTCCTCTTCCTGGGCTTCAAACACACCCAACTCCTCCGCACCTCCAGGCCTCTCTCTGGCTGCTCAGCCCCACTGGAGGCCAGTTCTGCTCACACTTCAGGTCTCCCGGCTTCAATGTCAGCTCTTGAAGAAAGGACTGCCCAGACCTTCCCCTCCAAGGTCGCTCTGCTGACCCCCGCCACCCCCTTTCATCACCCTGTTTATTTCCCTCTCAAACCCATCAGAGTCTGGTATTATCCAAATTATTTGCAGTTTGGCTCATTGTTACCGCCCCCCCCCCAAAATGAAACCCACCCAAAAGCAGGAACGGTCTGTATAACGTTCTAGCTGCTGGATCCTCGGAACCTGCAACAGCACCTGGCACTTAATGGGCGTTTCATAAACACTTGGTAAGTGAATAAATAATGAGTGAAAAGACAGGTCAGCTCCAAGCCAGAGGAGGGTGTTGACAGGAAGGCCAGGACTCCCTGCCCCAGTCTCTGAAGGGCTCAGCACCGCCTCAGTTAAGGGAAGGGAGCAGGCAGGTACCAGGCAGCACCTGGGCTCTGGGTTCTTCTCGCTCAACAAGTTCATGGGGCACTTATGGGGAATCAGAGGTCCAGGTCTGCGCCCGCGCCCAGCCCCTCAGCGCACTTCACTCGACCCCTCTGCGCCTCGGTTTCCTCCTCCACATAATGGGGGTGGTAGCAAGACCCTCCACCTCCTAGGACCCTTGTGTGGGTGAGTGAGGTGGTGTTCTCAAAACCGCGAGATAACGATGACGATAAAGAGAATCCCGCTCTTATAGACGGGGAAGCCGGAAAGATTATGGGAGCTGCCTGGGTCCCGTAGTCAGAAAGTGGGGAGCCAGGACTCCGCTTCAGACTTGTCGGACTCAGAAAGCAGTGCTCCTGTCTCTGGGCTGGCCTCACCCCAGCTGGGAGTGGGCAGTGGAACATGGAACGCCTCCCTTCCTTTTCTCCACCTCAACATGCGTGTACCTATATGTTCCCAAGCGTGAAGTGGCTTGGCCTCCCCTTCCCCCAGGTTCAGCACAAAGGCAATTTTAGGCAGCTGAGAGAGCTGGCTGGGAAAAACAACACTGTCCCCTCCCACCACCGCCTGAGGTAAAGCAGCTGGGAAGGAGCAGCTGGCCAAGCCCCGGACAGGTCAACTGAGGCAGGCAGACTCCCCAGGTGGTCTGAGGTCAAGGAATGGGCAGGCCTGAGTCTCAAGGTCCCAGAGGAAGAGGTGGCCCACATCATAGCAGAGGAACTCTCCCCGACCTCGCCAGGGACCCAGCAGAGGAGCTGGCAGGACCCCGAAGACCTTCAGAGGCTCTAAGAATAGATTCAGAACCCATCTACTCCCGCTCAGACTGGCTTATGAGGTCGGAAGGTCATTGCAGAAGGTCCAGAGTACCTGCTCAGGACAGCTAATGAGGGACCTCACTGCAAGCAGAAGGAGCAGGGGTGCCTTATACCTGCAGCCCATGCACAGGAAGAATAATTTGTCTTTTGAGCAAACAATTTGTTACAATACCCATCCACACTTCCACCGGCTGGGCACCCTCCCATGCATCCTGGATTAATCCCGGAAGTCACTCCATTCATTGAGGACACGCCCGAGTGTACCTCCTATTTTATGAGGGAAATTTTGCATTGTTTTGAAGCACTCACAGGTTGTAATTTGGGGCTGAGATTTTAAGGCCTCCCTCAGTGGCTAAGAGAAATGAGGAGACTCGTGGCTAGAAAGACCCACTGCCCTCAGACCTGGGAGGACCCAGCAGGACCTGGCAGGAGCCACTAGTCCCCGTGGAGGAAGGGAGCACAGCACCTCCTCCCCAGGGAGCCAGGGAGTGCGGACCCAATGCTGTACGGCATTGGGGCACACCCTCAACCTCTCTGAGCATCCCCAAGATAGACAAAGCTACGGAAGACTGCATATTTGGGTGTCCCTCTACTGAGCCACCCAGGGAAGTCTGGGAGGTCATCACCTCTACAAACCAGAGTCCTGGGGGGTAGTGTGGAGCCCCTGAAAAGGTAAGAAGTTTGGAGTTCAGGTTTGGAATGTGACCCAGGGAGAGTAAATCATTGGCCTGTGAGCCTCATTTTCAACTCCTTAGGATGAGACTAAGTACCGCCCCCATTCCGGGTTGTTGTCCAAGCCAAGTTCATAGCCAGTCTGATCCAGGGCTGGGCACAACGGAATTAGATAAGCATGAGTCTCCCGGCCCTCCAGATCCACTACAGACCCCTTCTACTTCTGTCTCTCTGCTCTGGCTCTCGAGAAGCCAGACCACCTGGTTCCTTAATCCTGGCCAGAGGCTGCACTCAGGCTGACCTCCACCTCCAACTGCAGCCTCCCTGCAGACCCATCCTGCCAGCCTGGACAGCTGCCACCAGCCTCCTCCCAGAGTTTGCACCAGGCCTTCCAACCTCCCACCCAAAGCCCCAGGGCCTGGGGAGTCCTGTCTGTGCGTGGACCCTACACTGAATCCCAGCCCTCCTCACAGGCTCTGTGCTGGGATCCAGGCTACATGTTTGTTGCCTCCCTGCCCAAAGTCAGAAGACAGCTGTCCCATTCCCAACTCCTAGTCCCCCACCCCCACCAGGGCTCCAGGGCTGGGACTTCTCTGGGCTCTGGCTGCACCTGCTGTTCCACACCCAACACCCCCAGAGCCTGTTCTCAGGAGCTCACACCCTGCCCCGAGCTCTCTCACATGGCTTGCCCTCTCTATACTCCTCCCTTGCCCCACACCCTGATCCTCCTGAACACTACAGTCCAGCCTCCTCCAGGAGGACCTGCCTAACTTCTCCAGGCCTTTTATGTCCTTCCCTTTTCTGGGGCTCATAACATTTCTAACTTCAGGTTGCTACACAAAGGCAGGGACCGTATCGCCTACTGGTTTTGTGGCCACCAAGCCCAGGCAAAGCCCATTGGGTGTTCAAGAAGAGTAGGCTCATTAAATGATTCGGGGGAGCGAGGATGGAGGACTCCCACTGACGGAGCGCCCACTCCTGGACAGCACACCTCCGTGAGCTAGGGTCAGTACGTCCCCGTGCACGCAGCTGGAGACAGACACTAAGAGAAGTGAAGCACTTGCCAGCGGTAGTGCGTGGAGGTGAACCAGCCCCACCAAATCCACAGTCTGCATCCATGACCCACGAGCCCTGCAGCCCACACACACTGTTCCACCGGGCCACCTCAGTTCCACTGCTGCTTGTGCCCCACAGGAGGAAGCTGAGGTCCAGACAGATGGGGCCACTTACTCAAGGCCACACAGACAGTACGTGGCAGGACCAGCACTTAAATACCAAGTCCCTCAGCTCCCAGCCCGGTCAGAACACACATTCGGAACACCCCTTCTCAGGGTTTGCAGGACGCGCCTTGCCCTCCCTGCTGGCCCACCCTCTCCTGGGCTGCTGGATGTCCCCCTCCCTGTCCCCAGGTAGTACATCAGCTTCTCCAAGTATTGGCCTAACCCTGAGACAGGAAGTACGAAGCTAGGAAAATTCCTTTGCAGGTGGACTAGGGAGACTAAGACACATGGCCAAGCAACTTGCTGCTGAGCCACTTGCAGAGGTGCAGAGGGTCACCAGGGCAGAAGGCCGGGGACAAAACTGAGGAAACGAAGACTCGCCCCCAGGGTAACCTCTCCTCCCCTGGCCTTTCCTCCCGGGAGATGACATCTGCGCCTCAGTTGTATTTCAGTGCCAGGCCCAGAAAATCAGCAAAACCAGGTAGGTGACACCAGAACCGACTGCAGTGACTGAAGACCCTCTGCCGACCACTGACCAATCAGAGGAGACCATGGCCCTGAAGGGGACACCTGGAGAACTGATGAATATTCTGCTGAGATCCTCCCCTGAGATCTCCCCTAAGATTCCCACCTTCAAGAAAGAGATAAAAGCCTCAAGACAAAAAACCCAGCTTGAGCTCTCCCTCTGGGGAGCAGCCTGTGCTGTTCCCTTTGCCCTCTTCTCCCCGCCCCGCCCCCCCCCCCCCCCCCCCGCCCCCGCAACAGGCACGCCTCTCCTAAACTCTCAGGCAGTGGGCGGTGGCAGCTTGTCCCAGGCTGATCCCCTGAACCTGTCCCCAGAGTCCCCTCTTCTCTGACCTCCCAGTGAGCGAAGGCAGCCCAGCCTGGGCTCCCCTGTTGCTTCCTGCATGCTGAGCCCTTTCTTGTCTCGCTGTCCCAGCTTTAATAACCGCATCCTCATAGTTGCCTGGACTCATGCTGTGAAATCTCTCCCACACGAAGTGGAGAGCCCACCCCTACAGCTGGCCCTGGGCAGACCCACTTAGACCCCTATGCAGTAAAAACCCCAGGACTCCTGGGAGGGGGCTGACCTTTTGGAGGGCCTGGCTCTCAGTTCTGGGTGTTTACACAGGTTGCCTGTGGTTCCAGAGGAAAGTAGGGCGCTGCGGGGGGAGGCATAGGGATGGCAGGTGTGGGCTGGAAATACTCCTGCCACCCTGCACACCACCTGGACAGCAGAGCCACAGCCTGGACTATGGCAAGCTCTCCTCAAAGGACCCTGGTAATTCCTCAGGGTGGACCCTGTGGGGCCTTGGGTCGAGGCCTGGACTGCCCACTGAGCAGAGGGCCTTGGCCAGTGCCCCGTCCAGCCCCTCTCTGCTAGGTGAACTGGAAGGCCTTGGGAAGAGATACACCTTCTAGCAAGAATCCCGCTCTGTGTTGAGGGGTCACCTCACTTCACTGAGCCTCTCTCTGCCCCCTCATCTGTAAGTGGGGTTCTGGTAATGACTACCGCCACATTTTGGGCACTCAGCTGCACTAGGCTGGCTTACCCCAGCAAGGTCTGAGGATGCACCTCTCTTGGGACATCCAGCCCCAAGCAGAAAAGATCTGGCCTCCCAGGAAAACAGCTAGGCAGCATTGGTTGGGGACACCGGGCTAAAATGCAAGCAGACACCCCACCAAACAGCAACAACAGCATACCCAGGACGTCACCTGGCCAGCTGGGTCTGAACAGTGGGCACGGCATGGGTACCAGGAAGCCTGGGGTCTCAGAAGCCAAGAGGATGCTGGCCCCCAGCCAGACTGGCTGCTCCTAAGCCCAAACTCCAGGCCACGTATACCACTGCAGCTGTCACAAGCACAGCCCAGCCTCCCCACAGCTCCGTCCTGGTCTGAATGGAAGAGCAGAGGGTGAGCTGTGGGAACAATGGGTTCCTGGAGAAGGGCACCTGTGCCTGTGACTCAGGCTGGGGCTGGGAGGAGCTACAGGCTGCAGGGAGTGGGGGCGAGCACCTCCACCCGTCTTTGCCCTCTCCATGCCACCCCCCACCTCTACTGCTGAGCAAAGAGGAGCAGCAGTGTGGCCCCAATCACGGCCACAGTTCTCAAGGCCCTGGGGCCGTCCTGGGGCCCCACCCTTCCATCAGCTGCTCAGGCTCCAAAGGTCCTCTCCAACCCCAGCTCCAGCCCTTTTATTATTCAGAAGAGCCTCTTGATAGAAAAGGCCTCTGAGGCATCTCGCAAATAGGAGTCCTTTAATTGGGAACTTGTTAACTTCTCAAAGAGGAATTTTAATTTTGCTTCCCTACCATCTCCTCTCCCCAAAACCTGCCAACTACCCGCAAAGGCTAACAAAGCCAAGCACCTGGTCCCTGGGCACCCCTCCGTCATGGGACAGAGGCAGGAATGGCAAGGGTCCCATCCCTCCTGCAGAGACCCCAGGTTCCTACCCGTGACTGTGAGAAGGCCTCCCACCTCTCCCTTTGGGCATGCCTGCTCCATATTCCCCTCACTACCCCACACCCCAAGTGCCCTGGGCGCAAAGGTGGCAAATCGCTAAAGGGTTAACAGGAAGGCAGGGCACCCAGACAGGGCAGGGACCACAGACCCTACCTAGCACTCAGTGTCCCGCCATCATACTGCCCCAGCGCTGATGGCTTAGATTTATATTTACTGAGCACTTACTATGTGCCAGAGCCCACTCTAAACACTTCATATGCACCAACCTGTTCAATACGCAATCCACACAAGGTAGATGCTATTCTTACTCCCAATTTACTGACGAAGAGACTGAGGCCCACAGAGCCTAAGGAAATGGCCTAAATTCACGCCTGCAGCAACAGGCAGAGCTAAGACTGGACCCACATGGTCTGGCTCCAGAGCGGGCATAACCTGAAGTGTTGCCTTCCCTCGCTGGCCTGCCCACGGCCTGCACAGTTACTGAGGGTATGGGCAGGGACAAGGGGTCACGCACTAAACAGACAAGCCCAGCAGAGGCCTGCACGACAGCCTCACAAACCTAGAGACAAAAAATAGCCACACAGGATGGTCTGAAACTAAAGCTTTCTAAGTGAAAGCAGGTCAAGGAGGGTAGTTACGTTGTAGGCTGGTATTTTTCCCTAACAAAGGTCAGTCTTTACCTTAATTGAGCCTGTCTGTTGTCTTTTTCTTTTTCTTTTCCTTTTTTTTTTTTTTTGCAACTATGATCACATACCTTTGGAATATCAAAGTAATTTCCTGCCCACCTCCAAAGAGTAGAGACCACAAATCCCCTCACTGTTATCATCACAATGTTGATTGTTAACTGTTACCCACCAATGTAAAAGAAGTATGTGTCTATTCATTGCACTTTTTATCCAGTCCCAGAGATCCCCCCACCACCCTCTCTGTTTTCTCCCACCTCCCTAATCTGTCACCGGTGAATGTCATACACCCGCTCACGCCTCCTCCTTTGATTCTCACGAATAAAGTGGAAAAACTGCCAGTTTCCTGAGTATTTTCTCAATCCATTGAGATTTTCCTTCTAGCAATTGTTGTCCGTTTGGCTCACATAACTCATAAAGATTCTTACAGGTTTGACGTTCCTTATGTTGACAAGGGCCAGGGCCTTGAGCACCTCATCTCTGCGTCCCTGGTGGCAGCACAGTGCCCAGCAAACAGCCACACTGAATAGATGTCTGCAGGGTGAATACAGGAAAAGGAACAGAAGCAAAGACCTATTCATTCTCTCACAGGCAGGCTGGATGGTCTCCAATTCACAGGTATGTAGACTGAGGCCCAGAAGCAAAAGCAGGTCACCCAGCTAGGGGTGTGGAGCCCCAGGAATTTCTCCTCCCACCCTGATCACGCATACCTGCCTTCCCAGAGTGTACAGGGATGAGGCTGTTCCAGGTCCAGATTAGCATCCTGGCTGAAACAGAAACTCCAAGAGCCACGGTCACGGCCCTGATGCCGGAACCTCCTCTCCATCCTTGACAGCGTAGGCAGCCTCGCCTTCCATCTTGCTCACCTCGAGGCATGAGAGGCCCCCACCACTTGCACACTGCTTTGGAAATCCCAGGTCTAGCCACGGGGGGTTGAACTGTGAGCCCCTTTCCACCCAGAAGTTACACGTTGAAGTTCTGAGCACCATTGCCTCAGGATGTGAGCTTATCTGGAAACTGGGCCATTGCGAGTATAATTAGCTAGTTAGGATGAGGTCATTGTGGCAGAGGGTGGACCCCTAATCCGATAGGGCTTATTCCCTTATAGAAGGGGACCCAGACACACATACAGGGAGAACACCGGGCGGGCATGGGAGGCACAGAGGAAGACAGCCACTTATAAGCCAGGGAGAGGCCTAGCGCAGACCCTCCCTCACAGCCTTCAGAAGGATGAACCCCGCTGACCCCTCGATCTCAGATTTGAAGCCTCCAGAACACAGGCGGCACACACGAGGCCCACGGGCCGAAGCCGGCCCCCCACCTTGTTTCTACCTGGCGGCAGTGCTGAGCTCTTGCTTAACGGTTAAGGGGTAGTTATATTTACACAGTCCTAAAATTGCATGCGGCCCTTTGAAGGTGACCGCGAGGCTGATGTGGCTCCCGGTGAAAATGAGTTTGATGCCCCTGCTCTAGAACTATGAGACAACAGGTTTCTGTTTAAGTCACCCAGTTGGTGATAAAATACTTTGTTACAGCAGACCTAGCAAAGTGCTGACTCAGGCCTTGAGTAGTTGTGTGACACCGGACAAGCCCGCACCCTTCTCTAAGCCTTGACTTGTTCCCATCTCCCCCAGCACACAGCGTGGCACACAGTAGGTGCTCGATAAACGCTTGTTGGAAGAACGAATGGGTGAACAGCACCCACCTTCCACATGGCTGAGATAAGGATGAGAGGAGATGAAGAAGGGTGTATGCCCTGACAAGGCCAAAGTCCTCGGCACACATGGGAATGGCCACACCAACAGACACACTGAGGGCTGGCTGATGTGGCCACAGCCAAGGCCTCAGCATGGAAAGTTGCTCCAGGCGGGCAGAGGCGGACAGAGGTAGGTCCTCCATCTGCCAAGCCACAGACACTGCCTGAGCTCTTGCCCTGCGCCAGGCCTCCTGCACCCTGGGCCCTGGGAGGAGGAAAGGAGGGCTCCCCGCTGCCCCATGTGGAGCCTGGACCTCCATGAAGGCCAAAGGCAGGCAGGTTCACCTCGGTCAGCACAAAAAAGGGCTTTCTCCACCTCAGAGCTGCCCCCAGGGCCTGGGTGTCCCTGGGCAGAGAGCTCCATAGCTTGAGCAGGGTTCCGTTTGGGAAGAGTTTTGAAGGCAGTGCATGGGGACAGGGAACAGGTGTGGACAGGAGACACAAGGGACAGAGGACAAGGAGGGTGGAGATGAAGATAAGCTGAGGATGATGACAGGAAAATGACAGGCAGCTAGCTCACCAAGTAAAAGGTACCGACAGCCATTCAAAGGGGCCACAGAGTGCGAGAGTCAGGGAAGACGCCCAAGAAGAGGTGGGGCTTGGCTGGGGTGAGACAAGCCTTCCAGATGCAGGCGATGGAAGATGAGACTGAGCCTGGCACACACAGAGGATGGAGGAGGAGAGTCACCTGTTAGAAAGAAGAGGGGCAGGAAGAGTGGGCTTCTGCCAGACTGTGAAATGCCTTGAATGACCAGGAGGAGGAGCTTGGATTCAACCTGAGCCACCAAGGGGTTTGGAGGAGGAACATGACGTGAAGGCCTGGAGTCGGGACCACCAACAGGGCTCAGAGGGGCCTGGGCTGTTCCAAACTCACCAGATGAGTCTCCCTTTGGGGAGCGAAGGGTGAATGACAGGGCCCAGTATTAGCACCCCCTTCCCGCCCAACCGTAGTCCTGAATAATGTTACAGAGTGACAGTACCAACCATTAGGCCATTTGGAAGGAGCAGCCGGGAGCGTGAGCTGGCAGCACCTTCTCTGGCCTGGCAAACCCAGAGGGCTTGTCTGCAAGGCGGAAGTAACAGGCCTGCCCATGGGCAGGGAGCCCCACAGGGGAGAGTCACTTTAAGCAGTGAGGCCCAGATCCCTGCTGTGCGTGACCCTGTCCAGGCTCAGAGGTTTTAAAACATCGCCCTCCAGATGCTGATGACAACCCCCCTGACATGCCCAGCCCACCCTGGTCCTCGGCCTTGCCTTACATGCCAGGTCTATGCAACCTCTCTACCTGCCCATGGGCACCTCAAAATAACACCTCCAAATAGGACTCTTCCGTCCCCTCCACACCCATCCTCAGCCCCCTGCTGCTCAGCTCAAAGGCCCCACCACCCACCAGCTCTGACTCTGATCTCTCACAGCCCACTCTCACTACCCTTCCGTCTCCTGCAATCAGGTACTCCTCCCTGCCAGGGCCTCCCAACCAGCCCGCCAGCTTCTAATCTTGCCCACCGGCCACCATTTTTGGCCCACAGGGCAGTGGGGGAGAGCCTGCCCCATGAGTAAGGACCGCTGTACTCATACCCTGCCACTGTGGCCCCGGCCCCTCATCCCTACAGGCACTCCCAGCTCAAGGTCTGCCCAGTCCTCCAGGGGCCTGTCCCTTCTCCGGTCTCTGCTCAAAGGACACCTCACCTGAGAGGGCTTTTCCTGACCACCCTACAGAGAACATCTCCCCCTGCATGCTCACTCCCTTTTCCTGTCTTATTTATCTCAACCTCACTTGTTACTCCCTAACCGTGTATGATGAATTACTTATGTTCCTGTTCTATCTATTCTGTCTGAATCGGAGCTTTATAAGGGCTACGACTGGTCTAACTTACTGACCCGTGGATGCCAGGCATGTGGGACAGGGCCTGACGTGCAGCAGGTACTCAGCAAGTCTGTGTCAAATCGAACGGGGCATGAATGAGCCACTGAACTAATGACTTCAGTAAGCATTCGTGCAGCAGCTGGTACACGCCACACGGAAACAAAGGGGCAAATCAGGCTGGATCTGTCCTAAGAGCCCTCGAGGCCCGCAGGGAGAAAGAAACCAGCATCTAAGAGCAATTCTATGCAGCATGCAAGCAGTGCTGGGGTAAGTGAATGTGCACAAGGAGGAGAGTCCTGGGGAGGGGACCTCCAGCTGGGCCCAAAGGTCAGGAGAGCTTCCTGGAGAAGACACCCCACCCCCAGCATCTCACCTTGCCTCTCAGGGACCTGGACCACCCCCACTCCCAGCCAAGGGGAACAAGGGAAGGGGCCTGCCTCACAAGCCTCACTGATTCAGAGCCAGCGTGTGCACCCCCCTGCAAGGAGTAGACACGGGCAGAGATGTCAGGGAGGGGGGCGCGTGATCCTTCCAGTGAGGTCAAGGGTTGTAGCATCTGGGACCCCAGTCTCGCCTGCCCTTCCCCAACCCCACCATCCTGCCCTCTCTCTTGCAATCACACGAGCACTGGAGGAGCAGGCAGGGCCAGGAAGACCCTGGGCTTCCGCGGGCTTCGGGGCTTCAGCATGCCTCCAAGGCTCCCCGTGAACAGCCCTGCCCGGTCCTGGGCACCATTACCAAACACTCTGAAGTCCCCGCCTCTACAGTTTTGCTTAGGCTGGGCCCTCCGCATCCCCTAACCCTCTCTGCCCATCATAGCCCTACTTACATGTGGACCCAGGAGCATTTATAATGACACGCCGCTGGAAACCATCAAAATAGACAACGGAGACGTGCTTGAGCGTGCCGTGGCTCACACAGGCTGGTGCCTGACACCGACATTAAAAACCCCGTTACAGAAGGGGGTTCAATGGAGGGAGCATGATCTTGCTACAGTACTAAGTGCAAGAGGAAGGCTAGAAAGCAGGAAGTACAATTCGATCCCAATTATACCTATTTCGTGAAAGACTGAGGGGCAAAATAGCCAAGGGCTCACAATTTCTATAGAGAACATGCATTTCTTTAATAATCAGAAAAATAGAACATTTTTAAGGAATCCTACAGCCTTTAAGTCTCAGCCCAGGTGTCCCCCCATCCAAGGCCTCCAGGCTCCCAGCTGAAAGGGGCCTCTGCTCTGAGTGAGCTCCCCCCCAACTCCCTGTGTGCTGAGCTTCCACAGTGCTGTCCGCTTGGGCAGCAGGGGAGGCTGCCGTGGCCCCCGCGGAGAGTGAGGGCAGGACCCAGCCACCCTTCCTCCATGACACCCTTGCCCTGGGCCCCTCCCATCCCCCTGACCACCTTCGAGACAATCCTGACTGACTGCGTCCTCTCCCTCCCAATCTCCCAGCGGCAATTACAGGTTAAACTGGAGGGGCTCGTTAGCTGCTCATTCTACCCAGGACTGACGGGTCAGCAGGGATATTTTGATGGAAATAACTGGACTTCAAGGCAAGGCCTAGTGCCTAGGAAGGAAACCCCGCCCTCAGCCCCCTGCCACACCCCCACCAACTTCCTGGTTGGAAGGACAGTGTCAGCTGAGCCAGGGCACACCTATCGTCACACCTACTGAAACTGTCACCCAGTCACTGGGGGTGGGGTTGGAGGCCTGCTGCCCTGCTGGCTCTTCTCACCTGAAAGATGGGGACCACACTCCCATCCAGCCTGTTTGCAGAACATTTCCCCAGCGTTCCTTCTATTTAGCAAATTCCCCTGCAGCCTTCTCATGGGTCACAGAGGTCTGTCAAGGACAGGGAACTGGCCCAGATAAAGGGTAGAAGTCATTTGTCCAAGGTCACAAGCAAGCCAGCGGGTCCCGCCAGGCAGCAACCCAGTTCCCACTCCCTCCCCACCTCCCATCTCTTCGGGACTCGCTGTAGCTTCTCCACATTCCCTCACATGGGACATGGAGTGTGAAGACTGCCACCTCCCACATCCTGAGTATCCTGATCCTTAGGATACAGTCCAAGAGGCCACTGCTCACACCTGGCCAGAGCCAAGGTCACTCGGCTGCCAGTGACTGTCACACGTGCACACACGCAGCTGAGCTTCATCCTGCGGTGACGATGTCCGGACCTGCACGCTGAGTCTGGAGTGAGCCCCTTGACCGCTTCCTGGGCCCTGCCCGTCCCAGTCCACCTGCTCTCACTCCCTCCTAACCCAGAGTCATGCACACATTTTGGCAGCAATGTGAAAGAACCGCGGACAGAGTTCTTCTGCTCGCCATTAGAGACCTCCCGCACCGCACAGGGACCCATCCACTGGCACGGCCACGAAACCTTGGTGTGCAAAACAATGCTCAGGCTCCTGGGCTGGCTCCCAGGGCCCTGCCCTGTCACACCTCCTAGACTGGACTTCATGTGGCGGGGGAGACGGGAGGGACCACCAGAAAGACTGCCCCTGAATGGCCTCCCTACAGCCTCTCCCGTGGGGACCCCACTCTGCCCAGTAACAGAGTGGCTTCTCACCTCAGACTGGGCAGGCGTTTGTGGTGTGCAGCTGGGCTGGGGGTCAGCCTGGGCTTGACTCAGTTGCCCTCTTTGTCTGTGGGCACAGAGGCTCAGGGCCTATGGGCACAGGAGGCTGCGGGAGAAAGAGGAGATGAGCAGTCAGCCGGAACAGGGGAGCAGGGAGCAATTCTAGGGAGCCGTGGGGGCCACGCATACAACTGGTCCGATCCCACCTAGTTGGGCAAAAAACACCCATACATCTCACACACGCTCCCTATTGCTGACACACACACATTTTTGCACTCACACAAATCCACGCATGCTCTCACTCACTGACGCTCATCTGCACACACTCATATGCCACCAGCTGGGGCAGGTGAGGCTCAGGGAATGTTAAGTTCCTGGCCCCAGGCAGAGGGGGGTCTGAATGTGCTTCGCTGCACACTGGCTCTGTGACCCTGGGGAAGCCAAGTCCCTGGGCCTCACTTCCCTCACCCAAAAACTGGGGGTACCATTCCCCCTGCCAGGGTGCTAGGAAAATAAAGAGAGAGGAGGGATTGTGGCCTGGCACACAGTAGGTGTCCAGCCACCACTGGGCCTGCCTTCCTTCCTAGCCCTGCCCCAGGATGCAGGCTCAGGGGCTGGCCCTTGACAGGGAGCAGGCAGAGCACCAGGGGTGCCCATGGGGTGCCTGAGCCTCAGCCTCCCAGTCCCCACACACCCACCCCTCCCTTCCCCAGCCTCTTCCAGTTTATGGTTCATTCCCTCACCCTACATTCTCCAAAGGTAACTCCGGACCACCCCCGCCCCGCCTCCGTGAGTGGAGAGGACACTATGGAGTCCTAACCCCTTGGCAAGACCCCAGGCTGAAAGGCCTTAGGCATCAGGCTGAAGGTCTCCCACCTGATACCTGTACAGCCCTGGGCAAAGTTTCCCCATATGAGCCTCAGTTTCCTCAACCTCCCAGACAAAGCCCCAAATCCCCTTCTGAGTTGTTGCCAAGAGGTTCCAGTCCAGTCAGAGTTTCCAAAGGGTGAGACGTGACACGTGCCAGCGGGGTGTGCACGGGGACGCTAACTGGGTGGCGTGCAGACGAACATTTTTAGTACCGTAGGGATGGGTTTATTTCTGTGTGGTGTCACCGCTGGGATTCTGTGCGTATGTGGCTTGGGGCGTGCCCGGCAATCCACCTTCAAACGTGGGTCACTGCACAGACAGGGACTAAGCAGATGTGACTGCCGGGGGTGCCCAGAGGTGGCCACCACCTTGGTGGTGAAAAGGAACCAGGGGAGGGTGGCGTCGAACCCAGGCCTGGCTCTCAGCAGCCCTCACGAGAACGTGAAGTTCGCTCTCTCCCTGGAAGGCCAGGCCAGCCCCTCCTTTCCCTCTTTGTTCCCCACAAGGCGCATCCAGCACAGGCCCAGGTCCCCAGGGGGACTCTCAAGGCCTTCCAGATGGGATCGATAGGGCTCGGAGAAAGTTGCCATAATGTCATCTTTGCAGAAGATGGCAAGGGCCTCTGACTCCCTCCCAAAATCAACATTTTACCAAGTCTGAGGTGCAAATGGTGGAATTTCTAGGCGTATGGTAGGTGAGGATGGAGGGACTCTTTGGAGGCAAGGATCTCCTTGTTTCATGAGCTACAATCTTCTCCTCCAAGAAGGAGACAGAGACCTGGGCCCAGAGCAGGCTCTAGGGCCCACCTTGGCCTTCCTGTCCTGACGACAGAGCCGCCATGCAGTGTAGACCAGTAAGAGGGGGCTGCCCAGCCCTGTTCACCAGCCCCCGGCTACTCCCCCTGCAGCCCCCAGGGTGCCTCCTAATGGCTGTCGATTCTGGAGGATAAGACAGGACTAAACGGTACCAACCTGGGACAGAGGGGTAGCCAGAGCCTGGGCAGTTCCTCAGGCCTGGGTCCTCCAGGCCAGGCGTAGCTAGGCAGTATCCTTGGCGATAGCCCAAGCTGGCTCCCAGCAGACAGGCACAAGCTAACCAGCTCCACACCAACGAGCAGCCCTGTCACGGCAGGCCTCCCGACCCCCTGGCTGCGGCCCTGAGCCCAGTTCCCCCTGAGCCAGCGGGGCCAGCCATCCCCACAGCGCCACACCAAGCCCCCAGCTGCCATATTGCAAGATAAGGAATGGGTTTCCCGCTCCCTTCTCCCCAGATTTTCCTGAAGCTCCTACTCTCCTCAACAGCATCACAAGGAGTCACTAAGCAAATGGGACCACAGGCAGAGCACAGCAATGATTTGGGGCACGGGAGGAGACACAAACAAAGCCAGGCGCTCTCCTGGACTCAAGGCCTTCCTGTGCGCCAAGTCCCAGGAAGAACACGAAGTCCCAGCTGCAGGCCTCAGAGTCAAGATGGGTAAGGAAAACCACTGCAGAGGTGAGGGCTTCCGACCTGCCCTCCTGGCCCCTCCCTGCTCAGGGGAGTCCAGGGAGGTCTGGACTCAGATGCCTGTGTGTTCAACAGAATGACCACGTGCCCTGAGGTGCGTGGGACTTCTAGGGATATGGCTACCACGGGACGCTGTCAAAGCAGGTTCATACCGTGGGGAGCTGGTACCCAGTAGGTGCTCAGTGAACACTGATCAAAGGGGATGGTACTAGCGTGTATGTGCGTGCGTGTGCATGCGTGTGTGTGTGAGAGAGAGAGAGGGGCATGTGATGTGCCTACTCGTCAACACAGTCACAGAATCACAGAGCTTGAGAGGCCCACGCCCATTGTACAGATGGGGAAACTGAGGCCCAGTGAGGGCTGGGGACAGCCCCCAGGTCAATCTATAAGTCAAGCCCAGAAGCCAGATCTTCTCTCCCTCACACCTGAACCCTTGACCCAACTTCCCCAGCTTTCCATTTATTTACCCTATTTTGTACTTGACAATCGGGATGAAGAGACATGAAGGGCATGGCTCCTGCCTGCCAAGAGCTCAGAGAGGAGACCGGCCATCGCGGTCAGAGGGCAAGCACTGGGACAGAAGCCGGGGGCTTCAGGAGCCCGGGAAGTTTCCCTAGAAGATTGTAGTTGGCATTTCTGAGCTGTGCTTCAGAGGCACCTCTGACCTGTCTCCCAAGTGCTCTCTCAGCCCCCACATGGAGGCCTTACCTCCAGGAGGTAACAGGGGTATTCCCCATTAGTACCCCCAGGCCCTGGAAATGAGGAACCACGAGGAAAGTGCCCTGGACTGCCCTCCCCTCCCCTAGATTCAGCGCTGTTCATCCCTCCCTCCTGGGGGTCAGACGCTGTCTCGGCCTGGGCAGCACAGAGGACAGTGGAACCCCAGTCATCAGTCTTCACCCTGTGGAGCTCAACTCCCCATCTCTCTGCCAGCAGCTTGAAAATTCTCTCCTGTAGTGTTTTTTGGTTTGCTTTTTTTTTTTGCAGGGGGTGGGGGTGTAGTACTGAGAGGGCAAAAGAGGACACTTTCCAAAGCTTTGCTTGGAAGCCCCACCTGCTCTGCTGTGTCCCACGTGGGCTATGGCTCCCAGCAGCTGGCACAGACTCTCAGGGCCTATTCAGCACAAGTGGAAACAAGCACCCAAAGGGTAGCCAGGTGGACCTCAGGTTGCCCAGTGCTGAGAAGCTAGGGGGCGGGAGAGGTGGATGTGGAGGGGGTTGTAGAGAAGTGAGGACCAAAGGGAGGGGCCAGGTCCAGGGCTGTGGAAGTGAAAGAAGGAGCTATCTGAGAAGGCTTCTTGGTAGAGGAGGAGTTTGGACTGGCTCAGAGCCTGCTCTCGGACTCCTGCAGGAAATGCGTTTCTCTGCCCTGGCAGCCCGTGTGCAGCTAGGGCGGTAGGTAGAATGGTGCCCCCTGAAAACTACCATCCCAGCCCAACCCCTGAGGTGGGGGGGGGGGTCTGGTAGGGAGGCCAGGCAGAAGGTTGGAGAGCAGAGTCAGTGTTGCAGATGCCTGGAGGAGCCTCCAAACCAGGGCTTGGCAGAGACTTTTCAGCAATAAAATTCTTATTTGAAATGAAATGTTATGCAGCGGGGGAAGCCTTTCTATGCCAGACATGAAACCCAGGAGGCACAGAGTGAGAATCTGACATACCTGACTGCACGAACACACACCACATCTGTACAGCCGCAGACGCTGTGCGTGGTGTTAAAGGGCAAGTGAGACACTGAAAGAACATATCACTAACATACAAAGAGCCCCTACAAGTCAACAAAAAAAATACACAAAAAAAAGAAAGAAAGAAAGATCGGCAGTGAATTAGAAACGCACAGAGGAAGACCGAAATTGGCCAGTAAGTGTATGAAAAGATGTTCTACCTCACTAGCAATCAGAGACGGGCAAGTGAAAATCAGAAAATACCATTTTTGGCCCGTCACACCGAGAATAATTACATTCATTGATAACGCCCAGGGCTGGCAAGGGTGTGGGGAAATGAGGACTCAGCCCACGGGAGGGCAGGGGAATCAGCTTGCCCTTTGGAAGGGTAATTGGCACTACCGAATAACGGTTTAAACCCACACACTCTGCAACCGAGTAATCCCACTTCCACGAGCTTCCCCTACGGAAGCGGTGAGGGGGGCACTCACATATAAACATTCAGGAATGCTCACGGCAGCATCGCTGGTGAGAGTGCAAGAGAAATCGGGGTGGCCTGCGTGTCTGTCAGTACAGGACTGTCCAGCAAACCCGAGCACATCCTCCCTGTGGGACCCCGCAGCCGCGGACAGAGGGAAGCACCTCTCTGTGTGGAAAACATCGGGCTGTCCAACGCCCCTTCGGAATGAGCCCGTCTTTGTGAATGACAGTTTGGGGTATACGCCCCAAAAGGCACTGTCTGGGCATCGCTGTGATTGCCTCCTAGGAGCGGGACAAGCGGACTTTCACGGTCTCTGTTACCCAAAAATGAGTCATTGGATTTTCCTTTGTAATCAGAAAAGCAAAATCAATAAAGAGGTAATGGTTTTTTCCTTTAAATCCTGCCCAGACCCTAATATAAAGTGCAGACCTAAGCAGCCACGTTATGGTTGAAAGGGGAAAGGCCTGTCCAGCCCTGCCCCCAACCCCACAGTCCCCAGGCCCCCTCAGGGACACCAGGGCTCTAACACCAGCTGAAGGACCTCCCTCTGCTGCAGAATGTGGAACTACACTGCTACTCCCCCAAACCAGGGCCCACGGCAACAGGTTGCCCCGTCACACTGGCAGTCCAGACTGGCTGAGGCTGAGGCCAGGGCCTCTGGCTCTCTGGCAGAGTTCTGGCTCTCCAGGCCTAGATGGGCGGTTTCCCTAGGTACCCAGAAAATCCTGGGGTACCACAGTCTTGGGGAACCCTAGGCCTAGAGCCTTTGCAGTAAACTCCAGGGGAGGGGGCTTTGAGGCTTAGCTCTAAACTCTCACAGGGCCCTGGTGCTAGAGAAGAAGAGGGAGAGAGGAGGAAAAAAAGTAACAAGAAAACTTGGGGGGTCATGTTTCTCTCTAAGAAAGAGGGGGGTACCAGAAGGGGGGACTGGTATATTCAGGTGTTGGTGCTCACAGAAAGCGAAAGAGCTCATGTGGGCCGGTGGAGGTGAACCGTGGAGAGTGTGCGTGTGTCTGCATCCAGGGCGGAGCCGGTGTGAGTGTGTGTTGTCACTTCCAGGGGTGACAATGAAGAGGTGGTGTGTGTTGAGGGACAGGAGACCCAGGAGATATCTGCGTACATGCGTGTGTGTGTGTGTGTGGCAGGGTGTATGGGCAGGCAGCAGACCTGAAGACAGGCCAAAAACAGGTGGCAAATTCCAGAGATCTATCCCCAGCGGGCCCTCAGCCTCGTGCCTGACCCAGCGCTTCCCAACGCTACCCTCCAGTGAGACAAGGCCCCTGCCCTCCTTGACAGACACAGGCCCCCAAGGCTTTGTACTTGCTGCTCCCTCTGCGAGGATGTCTCCCCTCTCTGAACAGTCCCCAGTATCCTTCAAGAAACTTCTTCTGGCCCACCCCCACATCTCCCTATAGGCTGGATCAGGGGCCCCTCTGCTAGCCCTGCCCTCTGTCACCTCTTTCCTGCCCCAACCCTCAAGCAGTAAGTGCTGACAGATGTGACTTCCCGGGGACAGGGGTGGTCTTGCTCTTTTCTGAACTCAGAGCCTGGCACAGACGGTGCACGGAAAACTAAAGTTGGCGGAAAGAACGAGAGGATCATCGCAACACTTGGCCCCCAGCCAGGTGCACGGTGGCATCTTCATTAGACCACAGAGTGGAACAGGAAGAGCATGGCCTGGGGACTGAGATGCCTGGCTTCCTGTCCAAGGATATCATGACAGGTAACATTACCCACGTCACATGGGCGACGATTAAAGCCAGGGTCCCCAGTGAAGGGGACTTAGGAGGTCTGCGAGCACGGATGTGAATTTATGCGTGTGGTGTGAGAGGTGAGGGGTGGGGAGGGACATACCTGTTTCAGGTATACCCCGTGGCTTTCATGCCCCAAAGGGCCCACAGACCAAAAAGGTTCAGAACCACACAGTGGGACAGAATAAGGCTGTCTCCCAGGGGAGCAGACTCAGGGCCCCCACTTCCACCTGCACATCGGGCAGCTATTGGGAGGTGGGGGCCGGCACAGGTTCTGCAGCCCCAGGCCCCAGCCAGGGCCTCTGGAGTCACGGGGACTAGATACCGGCCCTGAGCAGGGAGGACAGCTGTCCAGGATGGCAGGTGGCCTCACGAGGATGAGCAAGAGCACAGCTGGACAGGGCAGAGCTCAGGATGGGTGAGGGGCAACCCGAGTCTCCCTTTCAGACTCTGCGGGCCCGTTTCCCCATCTTGCAGCCCAGGGTTCCACAGAGTGGCCCCTGTGAATCCATCCCGTGTGGGGAAAGGAGGCCCGGGGCCATGTGGGTGAGGCTCCAGGCTGCAGGGCTGAGCACGCAGTCCTCCTACCAGGTGGGGACCTGCAGCCCTCTTCCCTCCTGGGGTAGAAAACAGGCTGCCCTGGCGTCCCCCCACTGCCTACTGGGCCTGCTTGGGTGCTGCTGTCCCCTCCACCTGCATGAGGGTGACTCCAGAGAGCACAGGAAGGAAAGGTTTCCTTGTGAGTCTGGACAGGGGCCAAGGGAGCCCAGGGGCAGGACAGAAGCACTGAGCAGGCCTGGTGGCCAGGCCAAGGCCACGTGAGCCCAGTGGATTCCCCCCAAAGTCTCAACCACTCCAGAGCCTCTCGCAGCCTGGCCTGGGGAAACCTAGATGCCCTTGGTCACACAAGGACTTAGTGGCAGGTCTGGGCTCAGACCCTAGGCCCCCTGCCCCTGGCTGGGCTTCACTCTGGGCACCAATGAGCCTCACTCACTCAGGTGACGCTGCACACCTCCGTACCCCTAATCCTGCCAGGATAAGGCGGCTGGGACTGAGGTTCCAGCAGACTGACTGAAACACAGGCTTGCTGTGTCCTCCAGGTTCCAGCCACCCTGAGGCCCAGTTCCCCCTCTCTAAAACAGAGGCACGAACACCCCCCTCCATGCCTGTGTTTTACAGGATTATAAAAGCACAGATACATAGCCTGCTTAGAGCAGAACAAGGGCTCTCTCCAGCCCCACCCCATCTCTGGACCTCAGTCCTCCCATGTCTAAGTGAAAAGATTGCCCTGGGTGATTCCCCAGGCCCCCAGAGCCTCTGATACTCTGTGCGAAGCCTGCTCCAGCCTGGCCCAAGGCCATGTCTTTGGGAGACAGGCTGCAGGGGCAGAGAGCAGGTCCTGCCCTGGCGGAGCTCCCTGTGAGCTGGCAGAGTGGGAGCGGTGCCCTGGCGCAAAGGCTACTTAGCAGAGCTGGAGCCCTGTGCCTCCGCATCGCCAGTTCCCACCACTCCCTGCTGCGTCACACGCAGCCTGCTCCACTCATTGCCTGCCTGTCCCCTGTAGGCACTAGGTTTGTTCCCCTGCTCCAGGGGCCACAAAAGGCTTAAAAATAGAAAACCCAGTGTAGGCTGAGCCGTGATAAAGGAAAGCTTCCTAGAAGAGACAGGACAAAGAGGGTCAAGTTCACAGAGAGGCCTGAATACCCAGTTGAGGAATTCAGACCCTGAGCAGCCACCAGCAGATTCACACGTGCCCCTTCCCCCTGGACAGGGGTGCATGACCCCACCCGGGGCAGCCTCAGAGCTGCATGTCCCCAGCAGAGGTCTTGAGGTGGAGGTGGAGACTTGGGCCAAGGCCCCACCCACCCCTCCTCCACAGCCGTGGACTGTGCCTCCACCCCAGGGAACTCAGGCCTGGTCAGTGATGCCCAGCACTTGTGAGGCCTCACTGCATACAGCTTTGCCACTGGTGAGCGCCGTCTGGCCAGGGAGGGCTCCCTGACAGATGAAGAGCAATCCCAGCCCAGACTCATTCGTATTCTGGTCTGGCAGCCAGTTTCAATATGGCTGAGAGACACAAGGGCAAAGGCGCCCCTCCGAGAATGCCCAGCAATAATTCTTCTCTGATTCCAATTTATTTTCTATCATTAATGCTTTTGAAAAGCTCCACTCACTCTGCAAACAGGGAAGGAGCACAGGGCTCTCGAGGTGAGGGAAAGAAAGGGATGGGGGTAGAAGGGGTGCAGCAGAGGGGATGCGGGCAGCTGGCTAGAGGCCCTGAGTCCTGGGTTCAAATCCCACCCCATCTCCACTTGCCTGCAGGACCCTGGGGCAAACCTGGCCTATACCTGTCAGTGGGGAATGGCCCCTGCTCTGCCTACTCTGCCCACCTCAGGGGACTGTTTCCCAGATCTACCAAGGGTCACAGGTGAGCACACTTTTTACACTGTAAAGGGCTATATACCTGGAGGGGACCCCCACCCCAGGGTCCAGGGAGGGCCTGGAGCCACAGTGCAAGCAGATGAAGCACCAGGATTTAGGTCATTCGCCCACTCCCGTCTTGTCTGTCTCAAACTCACATTGCCATCCTCCCTTCCCCCAAGGGCTCACCTGAGACCAGCCTCCCAGCCAGCATCCCCCTCCTGCACCCCCCACTGTGGAGCCAGAGAGATCACCCCCATCCCTATGTGGAAAGGTCCTCTGCTCAGAACCTGTTCAGGGCTCCCTGGTATTCTCCGGACGAGGTCTAAATCCCTCACCTCATCCCTGACCAGACCCCACCCACAGCTCCCCTCACTTTTGTCCATGTCTTTTCCTCTCTGGAATTCCCTCGCCCTTGACCCCAGTTCACCTGTAAAACTCCTACCCCCTCTTCACAATACAGTCCAAGTTCTCCTCTGCTGCAGCTGTTCCAGCCCTCCTCGCCCTGCGCTTCTAAGTACTGAGCACCCTCCTGTATTACAACTCAGTAGCGCAGTGATTAGATTCGCATGGTGGCTCCCCTACCATCCGTGAGCTCTCCCGGCCAGGGGCTGCGCTGCATCCGTCCTGCCCATTCCCAACGTTTGGCAAAGCGCCTGGCTCACAGTACCGCGACCGATCCAATCCCCTGACCCTAAGTGAGCACCTGCCCTGTGCCCGGCTCTGTGCTGAGTGCTGGGGACTCGGCAGGGGAAGCAGAGCCGGGCCTCACCTTCTAGTCGCTTCCAGGGAAGGTCCTCAGGGAATGTCTGGTGAGTGATGAAGGCACGCACAGCCACCTTCTAGACGGGGAACTCAGAAAGGCAAAGTGCCCTACCCGAGTGTGCCTGCCGCCCTGCCCACACGTCTTCCTACTCCCTTTCTCTTCCAGAACCTTAGCGGAAATGAGGAAGAACTCGAAATGAAAAGGTAGAGTCAAAAAGAAGAAGAAAGAAGAAAAAAGAAAGAAGAAAGAAGAAGGAGGAGGAGGAGGAGGAGAAGAAGAAGAAGCAGCGGAGGAGGAGAAGTAGGGGAGGAGGAAGAAGAAATCATGGTGTGGATTTCCCCTCCTTCTCCATAATGTAAAGAAAATTGCTTTTGCCAACTATCACAGCTTAAAAGTAATTAGAGGTTTTGGAGGAGACTGTGGGCATGAGCAGAAGCAAAAGAGTGAGTACCCAGGCAGAATTTTTCCAACATTTGTATCAAGCAAAAGGAAAAAAGGTGCTAAAAGCAGCAATTTGCAGCAGCAGACATGGTGTGGATAAAATGTTTACAACCCCCCACTCCCCATTCTCACTCCACGTTCCAGAGGCAGAAAAGGGAGGAAGGAAAGTGGGAGACAAGGACAATGGGCTGTCCCCTTAGCCTGCAGGGATGGGAGCAAGGGGCAAGAAGGGGAAAAGTCCCCACCCTGATGCCCTCTGCTCAGCCCCTCCCCACTAAGCAGCCCCCAGCCCCCCATGTGCCCCCACCGCAGACCTGCAGGCCGGCCCCTCTGCAGCTGCATCCCTGGAGGCTCACTACACGGCAGCCGCCCTGACTGTGCTCACTCCAGGCCTCTACCTGACGAGGGGCCAAAAGGAATGCGCACCACCCCCCTGGGCAGGGGGTGAGGGGAGGTGGTTGGGGCAGGTTTGAGGAGAAAGGCCCAGGGCAGATGACAGAGCTAAGAAACACAGCTCTAGGCCAGACACTGACCTCCAGCTAGGCCTCTCCTGCGGAACCACCGTTCCTCACCTGGGCCTCTCACCTGACCCTTAGCCTCCTCTCTCCAAACAGAGAGCAGCCACGGTTAGCCCCGTACTGAAACCTAACTTTCTTCTTCCCACCTGCAGCAGACTCCCCTCTGTCTGGGGCACAAAAAACACAGCCTCCTTTAGAAGCAGAGGTTCCTACGTTCAAATGCCAGCTCTTCCCTTTCATTCACCAGCTGTGAGATCCTTTAGGTCCCTCAATCTGTCTGAGCCTCGGTTTCCTCATCTATTAAATGGGAATACTAACCATACATAGCACGGGGTTGTTCTTAGAATTAAATGAGGTAATGCATGTAAAGTACTGTGCACTGTGACTAACACTTAGTAAGAGTTGGATGAACTTACCTCTGCCCCACTTCATGCTCAGTCCTCAAGTGTGGCTCTCAGGGTGGCCCACACCACCTCGAAGTCGCAGGATAAATGCCCAGAGGGCACACACTAGCCAACAGCAAGGGGTTCGGGAGGCTCTGTAGGCTCTGCACACACCCACAGAAACCCAATCTCTCAGCATGGTGCCAGGGCCTCTCACTTTACTTGGCTTAGGGAGGATTCCTCCAAGAAAGTCATACCCAGAACCCTAAAAACCTGTCGGGCCGGGTGGAGGAGGTGACCGAAGGCTAGACCTCCCCTCCAGCCTGTGGTGGCAGTCCACCCCTCAGTAGCTATCCTCCCGGTTCCACTGGACAAAGGCAAACCCCAATGCCCAAGGAATGGCAGTCAGTGGGGCCCCTGAGGGCAGAAACCAGGTCTCGAAGGTAAAGGGGGCAGTTCTGAAACCAATTCCCACTCTGCCACCAACCTGCTGGGTGACCTTTGTGAGCCTGCTTTCTCATCTGTCCACAAAGGAGGGGGGCCATCTTCCCACGCCCTGCGTAGGTCCCAGCACACAGCCAGTGTGCTTCCGTCTTCCTGCCCCTAACCTCAGGCAAAGCGCTCTCCCTCTCCCTGCAGCACTGGGAGAGCAGAGGAAAAGCCAGGGATGGGGGCTGAGGGGCAACAAGAACCTACCTTCTTTCCTGCGACTCTTCCTGGCCCACTTTCCCCTGGGCAGGGGGCTGAAGGACCAGCCAACAGACAGGCTAACAGCCCACCACCTGCCTGGTTCTTCTCCCTGCTTCACTCGAGAGCAGAAGAGGTTTGTGCCTTACCTCCTTTTACCAAGAGGGGTAGTGACACGCCCCAGGTCACAGTGCTCCCACGGAACCACTGCTTCAGTCGGGTATTTTCCTCCTGTTCCCCAACCTCAAAGAATGCAAAGGCTTGATGTGGGGTCTGCCGGAGGCATGGGGACATAGACTGGACATTAGAAGGTGTTTGATGTCGGTCTCTTGCTTTCCTTATGGTCGCCTTTCTCCCGGGGGGCCTCTCCCACCCAGTGCACTCCCATCCGTCCTAGAGAAACAAGCCCAGCAGCAAGAGTGGCACTAATGAAGGCTCTCCTTGTGGGGGCAGAGATGGGAGCACAGGAGACTGGTCCCAGCCCCGGTAGGCTGCTGGCCCCCACACACACAGGGAGGGAGGGGGGGTACCTAAAAGAGGAACCTGGGGTTTGCCCTCAAGGGATAACTAACAGCCCTTCCCCAGCTAGGCTCACCCTCCCGTTACACCTCTGGGAGCCCAGGTGGCCCAGAAGAAGGGGATGCTGGGACTGAGAAGCCAGAGGCCTGACTTACTGCCAAGGCTTTTCACCGAGACACCCAAGACGGGGTTGGCCACTCCGTGTGCCTCAGTTTCCCTATCTTGAACCTACCTCTAAGAATAATAAGATCATTTCTGAGGCCGACCTTCTAGTTCTCCAATTCTATACCCATGACCTCCAAGACCCTGCAGAGCCAACAGGTGCTCCCAAGTCACCAAAGGCAGAATAAGGAGTCCCAAGCATGGGGGCGGGGGGAAGGATCCCCTGGACCCCCAGGAGACAAGGAAATGTAGAGAGACCTGCACCTGCGCTAGGCTGGCAGAGGACACAGTCCTGTGAAGCCTCCCCAGGAAGGAGATAGCGGGGCAGGAGAGCAAAGCACAGCTCCCCAGGAAGTCCAGAGGCAGTCATGGCCCTCCCCACTTTCTGCACGTGCCCAAGCCTCCAAGCTCCCATCAATGAGGCAACCGGCTTCAGCCTCGCCCAGATCTCAGGCTCAGCCCCAAGCTCCTGACCCCTGAGCTCCCTCAGACCCTGTGGCTGTCCAGGCTGGGATCCTAAGCTCTCCCACCGGGCCAGAACCTCCCTTGCCTTCCCCTCTGTCCCACCCAAGGTGGCTAGTGGCTGGCAGCCCCACTCCTCATGCCAGCAGAGGCTCCCCGAGCCTTTGCGTGGCCCAGACCTGATGACACCCTCCTCCAGTAAACAAGAAAGGAGAAGCTATTTTAGGCTTTCCTGACGCTGCAGTTCCCTATCAATCCCGGAAGCAAACAAAAGGAAGAGACACTAACTTCAAAGCCAGAGGAGCCCCCAGAGGGAGATCCTGCTCAGCCACCTGCCCAGCCCCAGACCAGGTCAGCTGACACCTAGTCGTCCCCCAGGTCCCACCCCCCACCCCCCCCCACCCGGACAGGACACGCCACCTCTCAGGCCTCAGTCTCCTGACCTGTCAGCGTTCTCACCTCTCAATGCGACCGCTTCAGGTTAGGTAGAAATTTTCTCCTATTTTTTTAAAGATGGATGCTGAAATATTTAAAGGTAAAATGCCCTCATGTCTATAATGTACTTCAAAATAGCTCAGGAGCAAAAACATAGCAAAATGTCAACAACTGTTAAATCTCAGCGAGGGGTATATGGGAGTTTCCTATGCTATTCTCTCTACCTTTCTGTGTGTTAAAAATGTTCCTAACAAAAAAATTTTTTAAATAAACCTGCGTTGGTCACGTGACCCAGTAGCCCACAAACAGTGCCGGTCTCCTGGTGGGCCTGAAAGGCAGCTGGGTCTCCTAAGTAGGTTAAACAGCCCCCTGCTCTCTCCTTTGTGTGGCTTCCCCAGAAATCCCTTCTTCACAGATTCCACTGAGTCCTAGCTCCCCATGCAGGAGCCTGAGCACGTCTGGGAGCCAGACACGGCGCTTTAGTGAGGCAGCGGTTGTCGTGTGACCGCCCCCTGCCCCCACTCCTGTCCACTATCTCCTTGTCCTGCAGAGAAGCCTGAGGCTGGGAACCGCAGTGCTGGCTCCATCCTCCTGTGGCCACCACCTTCCCTGAGCCGCAGAACGCCCCCACCCATCAAGCAGATGACAATCAGTGTCCGCCTGGCCATCGCTTTCAAAGGCAGTGTTGGCCTGGCGGGTGTAGCTCAGTGGATTGAGAGCGGACTGCAGACCAAAGGCAGTGTTACTCCACCAAGAGAATGAAATTTCCCCTTAGCAAATGGGAAAGCTGAGACCAACGGCCAAGAGATACTGGAAGCAGAACCTGGAAGGTGGGAACAGAGGGAGGTGGGAGGGAGCAAAAGCTCCCAGTTCCCCCTTCTCTATGTCCCTCGATCCCAACCCTAGCGGTGCATCAAAGAGAGGGTACACTGCACCTCCTTTGCTCTGGCTCCTGTTTATTGACCTTTCTAGTCAGGAAAAAAGGGCCAAGATTGCAATGGCCCAGTCCAGTCTGGCTGACCACACAAACAGTGGCCAGACCCACCGCCGCTGGTTGATAACGAGAAAGGTACCAGCACCCTAAGGAATCAGGCACTCACTGCAGAATGCCACGCAGTGCGCAGGGAAGAGCTTCGTGTGGCCGGAGTCTGGGCCCTTGCTCTGGACGGACGGAGCCTCCAGGGGTGGGGACAGTCACGTCTGTGGTCAGCACGAAAGCCACCCAGAGTCCTGGGTCTCGCCCAAAGCCCCAGCCCGAGGAGGAAGAGGAAGTGGCAGTGGCCACAGAGACCCTTGGGGACAGGCCACATACCCCTGTCAGCCCATCTGGCTCCAGGTCCAGGGATGGACCGAGGACCCAGGATGGATAAGCCCGGTCCCTGCCCCTGAGGTATTCCCAGAACTTGCAGCACAAGCTCACTCACATACAGCAGGCCTCACACCAAGCAGGTACGCGGCAAACGTTTGACAACTGCAAAGCAGATACACTCCTCTCAGAGTTCTGAGGAAGGAGCAGCTACTTCCAGCCAGGAACACCGGGGAGGGGTATTTAAATACGGCACTCGGGCTGAGTGTTGAAAAGTGGGTGGGGGTCTCTACTGGGAGATATGGAGGAAGAGATGAGGTGGAGGGGACAGGCAGCCAAGCCCCGGAGGGAGAAACCCACGGCAAGTGTGAAGAGGAGAGTGAGTGGTGTTTGGCTGGAGCTGGGGGCACAGAGGAGCACAGAGGGAGATTTCTGGGGCAGAGGGGCAGAGGGTTGGACTGTGCAAAGCACCGAGGGGTCCAGACTCCAGCCTGGAGGCAACAGGGAGCCTCAAAGTGGGCTAATTCAGCAGGAGCGTGACGGCCAACATGTGTTTGCAGTCCACAGGCACTGCCAGGCTACACTCCCCAAGAGGGCGGGGGCTGGCTTCATTCGTCTCTGGCCAGTGCAGCCGGCCCAGAGGAAGAGCCCAAGAAGAGAATTGCTGAATGACTATAGGGTCACCAGATGGAGGACTGGGGACTTCTGGACTCACAGCTATGGAATATCATGTTTGTATATTTAGCCCTGGTTGGCGTGGCTCAGTGGAATGAGCGTGAACCTGTGGACGAAAAGCTTACCGGTTTGATTCCCAGTCAGGGCACATGGCTGGGTGGTGGGCCGGATCCCCAGTTGGGGCGCGCAAGAGGCAACCAATTGATGTTTCTCTCATATCAGTGTTTCTCTCCCTCTCTTTCTCCCTCCTTTCCCCTCTCTCTAAAAATAAATAAATAAAATACATATATACTATATATACATATCTACATATACATATAGTAGATCCTCAAAAACAGTCTTGTGAGGCAGGCAAGGAGGTAATTATCTCAAGGGGCAGCCAGAGATATGCAGAAAATGTTGCCTCATTGAGAGTCCCCCACACCACCCCAGCTGCGATGGGCTGCTAGTCACCACGACAGCCTGCCCCCTGCACCTGTGACGGAGACAGGACTGTTCAAGGAATCTCTGGGGTCCCCAAGCTTGGTCTAGACAGGCCCCTCCCCCAGCAGCTTGAGAAGCACACCCATGGAGCAAGAGTCCCGGCTAGGAGTCCAGAGACAGGGCCAAGCCCGGTGCAACTCTGGAGAGTCGCTTCCCAGTTTTGGCTTCTGTGAAATGGACCAGTGGCTCTCTGTCTGCTTCACAGACCTGCCATGAGGGCTGCGAGGGAAGGAGTGTGAAAACGTATGGAAAATCAGAAAGCAAACTTCATCTGGGAAAAGAACAATAAGAAGGCCCCTTCCTACTTCAGCCTAGACACTGACACTCCACCAGGACTCACCTCCCTCTGCTGGCAGAGACCCAGCCAAGCTGACGCCGACTGAGATTCTTCAACGATCGGGTTGGTGTCTGCTTTCCATTATTATTTCACAGTGTGCTACCGACACCTCTACAAGGGAGGCACCGTTCTTCCAGATACGGAGGAGGAAACTGAGGCTGAGAAAACTGAAGCGCCTGGTCTGAGCTCACCTAGCTTAGCAGTGGTGGCACCGGGATTCAAACCCAGTTCCTGACGGCATCCAAGCCCAGGTCCTTTTTGATCACAACAGGCTGGGCTGATTCAAGGGGCCCATTTCCATAACCCTAAACCTCAGAGCTGCAGAACCCATGCTCGGGGTGAGGCTACATTTCACATACACACACCCCACTGAGGCCCAGGGCCCTGACATCAGATGTGCTGGGCCCTCCCAAGGCCTGTGCACCAGCGGGGCCATGAGGGCTGGGTGAGGAGTGGGAGGACGGCCCACACAGCTGGTCCTGAGCTAACGGGATCAGTCCTGGGCCTGTCTGGCTGCCCTAGCAAATGGGTGCTAGAACTGGGCCACCTGTCACGGTCCAACCTCCATGTCCAAAACAACCTGGACCCTGAGGCTCCATTTTGGTTTCCCCTGACCCTGACCCTGGGGACTAGCAGTGCCTACATAGATCCCGGAGGCCAGGGTGGCAGCCGCGATCCCTCTTTCAGTGGCCGGCTCCTCCTCTGATATGGCGGTATGGCCGCATATGCTCCCTGACAGCCGGACTGCCGAGGCAACTGGCTGAGGGCGAGGCACCAGCCACTGCCCCACCCCCACCCAGCAGGCGACAGGTAGGACCAGGAAAACCCAGGCTGGAATGCGCTGCTCCCAATTTGCTTTAAGACTCTGTGCTAGTCACTGGCCCCCTCTAAGTCTCGAACTCTTCCCCTGTCAAACAGCAGTGCTGACCCTCTGCCCCCCCTTCATATCCCACTTCTGAGTCCAAAATTTCCACCCAAAGTCATTGAAGGTCTCCAGGGGGAAACTTGCCCTTTTTAGGGACGTAGAAAATGAGCCTGAGGGACCACAGGGACTTGCTCGTGTGTGCCCCTGGGAGGCTCCTGCTAAAGGCCCATATTTAGGATCCCGGGACACGGCCCCTCTGCATAATACCCAGGTGGTGGGGATGGTGACCCTCGAGTTTCTGCCCAGCTCTGATGACCTACACCACCCCACCTGGCTTCCCATCTAGGCCGAATCTCTCCATCCTCCATTGGTGGGAAACCACGCCGGGACCCTCAGCCACCCTGGTGAAGGTAGGCAAGGCACCTGTCCCGCTGGAGCCCTCACCACCAAGCCGACATTCCCATAGCAGCCTCAGGTCCGCCTCTCTGCCTCTGTCTCTCCCGGCCAATCCCTCCCACGACCACCAGAGGGAGCAGTTTACACTGCAAATCTGATGGAATCCCTCCAGCACTTCAACCCTGCAAACCTGGAACACTCCTCAGTCAGGTACTCAAGGTCCTCCTCGGTCTTGTGCCAACTTGCTCTGGGCCCGCTGTGCCCCTGCACAAACTACTCCATTGCAAACACATTTCACTCATGCCTGCTGCTTCCCACCTCCATGCCTTTGCTAATGCTGTGCCATCTGCCTGAAAAGCCCTCATTCATTCCCATTCTCCATTCATTCATTGTATTCAACCTATTTACTGAGCATCTACCAAGTGCCAGGAACACCTGAGCAAGTCAGAATGCACCAGCCCTGCCCTGGCCAGGTGGCTTGGCTGGTTGGAGCACTGTCCCACACGCCAAAAGGTCTCAGGTTCAATGTCTGGTCAGGGCATATACCCAGGTTTCGGGTTCGAACCTTGGTAGGGGTACACACAGGAGGTAACTAATCAATGTGTCCCTCTCTCTCTTTCTCTCTCTTCACCCTCCCCTTCCTGTCTCTCTAGAAATCAATGAAAGCATATCCTTGAGTGAGGATTAAAAAAAATGCACCAGCCCTTCCAATCTATCTGAACAGCCCCTTGCCCACCGCCCTGCCCCCTACCTCTGCAGCGGCCCAGAGCACCCTGCCTCATACCTGGGTGTGGGTTGATGTCTGCGTCCCCTTTCAGAGCCCATCTAGAGAGGAGCCCAGGCTCATCAGCAGTATTCCCAGAAGTCTGTCCCAGACCTCAACCCAGGAGATGCTCCCAAATGTGGAGTAAGCTCCAAGTGTAAGATTCCAGGCAGTGAGGAGCAAGGCCAAGGCATGGCTCTTGGGAGCAAAAGTCTGGGCTCTGGAAGCCCACAGAAGAGACTGTGATGATCGGTCAGGGTGGCCTGTCCCTGTTTCCCTCAACAGGAGGCCCGAGTGGTCAGGGGTGTCTTTACCCCTCAAGTCACCGTAAGGTCTGGCCCTCCCGAAAACTTCTTATCATTGAATTTATTAGAATGTAATATTTTTATAATTTAACACATGCATATGGCATGGTCGGGGTCTGGCTAGAGAGGGAAATTAAAGGGGCCAACTAGGCACTACCCCTTACCAGTCAGAAGGTTTGAGGGGTGAGTGGCTTCCTTCCTGAAGGGGCAGTGAATGGGGGCAGTGAGCACCTGGCTGGAATTTTCACCCTTGACAGCAGAGATCAGGCGCCAAGAAGGTAACCTGTTCTCTCCTTCCGCATGGCCCGAGGCCCCACATGGAGGTCTCATGCTGTGGGAGTCAGCTGGGGCCAGGAGGTGGGGAGTACAGAAGAACTAGGGTCAGTGTGCAAGCAGGCCTTGATGGCAGGGGTGGGGCCAAGCAGGCACCTGGCCATGCTCCAGCCACCTGGGTATCAACCACAGCACTGGTCAACACTCAGGAGGCAGAAATCCTGAGCTCAGAGACCCACAGGGGTTTGGGGGTGGGGGGCAGGGAGAAAGGACAATTAGAAAGACCAAGTCAGCAAGAGGATGCCCAAGAGTGAAGTCAGCAGAGGCTGAGGGAGCCACTACAGGTCCAGCAGCCCCCCTCCCCACAGCTCCAGGAGGAATTCTGGTCACTCCTGGGCAACAGCTCTTTCCACCTCCCCACAGGAGGCCTCCAAGGGCCTGAGTGGCCCTGGGGATGAGTCTGGGCTGCCATCAGACTGGAGGGTCACAGAGGCCTGCCTGTGGCTGACAGCTCCTCTGGCTTCTTGACTCAGGTGGGCCACCTATGGAGGAAGTGGTCTCAATAGCCACCAGGACGCCCTCCCCCAACACACAATTAGATCTCTGTGGGGACCCATTCCCTTGAGGTGAGCTATGTAGCTCCAGGACTGAGCTCTCACGAGAATGGGAACAGTTCCAGGGCCCAAACAGGAAGACAATGCCAGGGCCCAGCCTAGAGGGCCAGGTTGGGGGGTGGGGAACCCCAGTGATCCCCAGAATGATACCAACATCCCAGTGCTGAGGGTTTGCAAACCATCATGCGGAGCCCTGGCAGGCTCTGGCCCCAAATCTAGAAAGCAACGGTTAATGAGTCTGGGGTCACTACTTCTGGGGTACCAGAAGCCAAGCCAGGGAGAGTCAGGCTGGGGGTTGCTCTGCCCCCCTCCCTGCCCATCAGGGGAGGGTGTCGGTCAGGGAGCCCTGATGCTAAGTCAATAAAGAGGGGTGGTGTCTTCACTGTCCCCTCCCCACCTCGACAAAGACCAGAGTTAATACCTTCAAAGGACGGGGCCAAGCTGAAACTGGAGTTCTCCTAGCTCCACCTCGGCCTCAAAACCCTCCTCTGTGGAATGAAGAGGAAGTGTGCCCATGGACCCTGCATTCTCACAAGGAATCCGAGGGATTCCAGAGGAAGAATGGAAGTGGAAGTAAAGTTTAAGCCTCAAAGCTGGTCACACGATGTGTTACCGTACCCCAGAGACCCAGATACATACTGAGTGGTCCAGCATCACACCCCTCAGCCAGCACCTAGGCTGAGAACAAGACTTCTGACTCCAGAAGCTCCTACGCTGGGAGCCAGAAAAGAGGGGGCATGGACAAGGACTGCTGGGAAAACCGACTGCCCTAACCCAGAAGTTCGAGCTAGGATTCAGGAACAATCAAGAAGGCTTCTTAGAGGAGGGAGAACTTGCACTGAAAGAGGGGAGGAATGGCAAAGGGGAGCGGCCTTCAGAGCGACATTCCCACGGAACAGAAGGCGAGGAGACACCGACACGTACACAGTGGGCACCACTCCCCCACCTCAAGCCCCACATCCTTAGCCTGCTGGAAAGACGACCTCTCAGACCCGGACCTGGAAACTGTAGCCGCGCAGTCCCGCCCGACCCCGGCAGGGTCAAAGGAGTCCGACAGCCGGAGGGGCTCCAGCATGGGACCGCGGGGAGCAGGCGGCTGCGCAGACCGGGTAGTAGAGACACACCGCTGCCCGCCCAGTGGCACAACCTGCGCCCCGCCCCACTCCTCCCCTGTGCTCTCTGCTCGGGTAAAAAAGGTCAGAGTGCTACCATTAAACCATTTCCATCTTCTCCCCGCACACAAAGTTGCTCCAAGTCGCCGGGGCTCTGGAGGCAGGCGAGGCTTAGGCGGGGCTGCGCAGAGGGAGGGCGCGCGGTCACGAACTGGGGTGCCGAACGCGCCCCACTCCCGCTCCGCGCGTGCATGCACTCAGGAGCGCGCACCCAACACCCCATCCCCACCGCAGCCTCCCGCCCAAGCTGAGGCCGCGCACACTGCACAGCTGGCCGGCAGACACCCCACTCCCAGCGTGTGCCCAGCGATTCCAGCCTCGCCGCAGCACCCCGGCTTGGCCATACTCACCGTCCCGGGTGCGCAGTCCGCGCTCAGCTCCGCTCCGGGGCTTCATCCCCGTCTCGCCTCCTTCCTGCTTCCCGCTCCGGCTCGGTTCCCGCTCCGCAAGGCTCGGCTCCGAGATTGTGGCAGCAGCGATGAGCGAGCAGAAAGGGCGTGTGCGCGCGCGGCCACAGTGGTCGCGCGCAGCGTGTGCGTGTGCGCGGGAGGGCCCCTACGCGCCTGTCCCTCGCGCGTCCGCTCCTGCCAGCTGCCCTCCACGCTGCGATGGCAGCAGAATCCCTAACGCGCGCTTCCTCCAGCAGGAGAGATCACAAGTGCGCGCGTGCGCATCCCGCCGCCGCACCCAAGGGCCCGGTGCCCCGGCCCTCCGGATCCCAAGAGCGCGGCCACCACAGAGCCAACCTGAGTCCCCTTCCTGCCGGACCCCACCTCAGGTCCCCTTCCGCGCCCAGAGTGAGCCTTTCTGGCGTCCCTGCTTCGCCACCGCGCCGCCCGCCGGGGCGCCCAACTCCGGGTGCTCGCACCCAGAGGCTCCCGCTCCCTCTTCGTTGCCCGCGCCTCCTCCCGCAGCCGGCTGCTCTCACGCTCCTTCTCTGCCCTTCTCTGTCACTGCCCCTTCTTTGCCTGTTCCCCTTTCTCCCGCCTGCCCTGCACCCCCGATCCTGGTCCACGCTCCCCGCTATCTACCTTGCCCCCGCCCTCTCCCGCGCCAGCGGCTCCCCGCTCTGCCTCTAAAATTCTCCGCATTACATTGGGGGCCGCCCACCGCTCGCCGGGCCCAGGTTTCGAGCGCGCAGTGGGCGGCGAGGGGACCCTGCGGCGCCGGATCCCGGTGCCCGGGGCTTGCCGCCCCCTCAGCTATCTGCTCTCTCCCGGGCTCCTAGCCCCTGCCTGTCGGGCGGGGACGTCCTGCGCTAGCCTCAGCGATCGCGAACAGCTCCCACCTCCCTCGGGCTTAAAGGGATAGCACACCAGGTTCGACCTGCCCCACCCAGGGGCACCGAGGAGGGCAGCCCCGCCGCCCCGGGAAAGTGCGAGGCGGTGACGTAGCCCGGACCGTGGTGCGCCGCGGTTCAGCCGAGCCTTCCCTCCTGGAGGTGAGTCAAGGAGAAGAGCTGTGGAAGCCGCCCAGACCACGCCATCCAGGGGGCGCTCGGTGCTCCTTGGAGGCTAAGCCTAGGGGCAGGCTGGTGGTGTGGAGGCAGTCGGCGTGGGCTTGGGCACTGGACTGCGTGGCCGGGGAGGACGGATAGGGAAGCAACTGGCTGAGTCTGAGCCCAGGGTGAAGACACCTGTCGTGTTGGGAAGACAGAGCTCACAGGTGGGCCTCCCACTCCCGCTGTCTGACCTTGGGCAAATGTCTGCCTCTCTCTGGGCCTCAATTTACACTTTTTTGGAAGGACACGGGTTTCCATCATCTCTGAGACCATGCCCACCTCTGCGGTATTAGATCCCACAGGAGAGGGAGACCCCAGTCAGGCCCTCAGCCTCTGGAATCCCACCCACTCCTTGCTTCTGAGAGCTGGGGCCACTGCTACTCCTCCCTCACCAGTCCTGGTCTGTGCCTTCCCTTACTCTATAATCTTCCTTCTCCTTCCTCCTCATTCGTGGAGCGGGGCAAAGAGATACCGGGGCCTACCGGTGACAGCACACTGCAGTTTGCAGAGCTAATTCACATCCAAGATCTCCCTGGACCCTCACGAGGCCCCTAAGAAGGAAAGTGCACCCGTAGACTCCTGGTCAGCCTGATCCTGGATAGGGCTGGTGCACGAGCATGTCATCTTCCTGGGCCCCACACCCCAGACAGACCCTTGCTCCCCAACCCCGCGGAGGAATGCATTTTGGTTGTTTGTTTACTAAACGTCTATTATGTGCCCCATCCCGTGCCAGGTACTGGGGACACGCAGATGATTTAGACACATTCCTGCCCTCAGAAAAGGACACAGCAGTAGGTATGATGGGACTTTGGGGGATAGAGGGGGTCCAGGAGAGCTCCTGCAGGAGGTGAGCTTGAAGCCAGGAATGAAGGATGAGTAGGAGTTGACCGGGCAGAAGGGAACGTAAAGGGCATCCCATGCCCAGAGAAGAGCATGTGCAAAGGCCGGGAAGTGGGAAATAAGGAAGCATGAGTATATGTGGGGGGAGAGCAGATACAAGAGCCTTGGATTGAGGAGTTTCAACATTGTTCTGGGGCGGCAGCAGGCCTGCCGCTTAGCAAATCTAGGCGGAAGCCCTGCCCATCTTTCCGCCATTACGGAGGTATAGCTAAGGGCCTCCCAAATCCAGCAGCTTTTGAGAGAGGCCTACTCTCCCGTCAGTGTGCCCAGTCCTACCTCCGCTCCCCATCTCTGTGGCAGGACGCAGCAGCACAGCATCCCCCTGCTGACCAGAGCGGAAGTGGCAGAAGCCCAGGCTCCAATTTGGCTCCATTTAGTCCAACAAGGGCCAGACTTGGGAAAACGCATGCGTCGAGGTGCCTTGTAAAGACCCCGGACTCTGGTGTCAGGCATACCCCAAGCCAATTCCAGCTTTAGTGTCCTCCTTTGTACGGTGGAAATAAAAATACTCAGCCACCAAGGGAGTTGGTGGACTAATTGTGAGGCATAATGTACACAAATGACCCAGCACACAGTAGGTATTCAGCAAATGGCCTTTTCCTTCCCCACACCTGAGTTTGACTTAATGGGCCATTCCAAAGTCCCTTACTATCTTTCTGTTCCCTCCTTGCCTGGCCATTTTCCTTCTACCTTCCTACCAGACTTCCTGGGGGCCTCTAGGGAAATGAGCTCACGACTGTTGCCTGCTCCGACTCAACACACCTCCTGAGGAGTCTTCCCAGAGCTCCCGGGTGGGCCCTAGGGAAGCCAGACAGAAACAAACAGACCTTCCCTAGAGTCCTTGACATCCGAGCACGCTACGCCCCTGCCCATTTTTCCCACTCTCTGGTTCTGGGAGCCACGCAGCCTTGTGTCTGTGCTTGGAGATGTGCGGCCCCAGCGTGGCTCTGCAGCCTTGATGCACTGCATGCCTTCTCCGAGCTTCAGGGTCCTCCCTAAGTACGGGGTCAAGCCTGTGTGCCACGCGGGGGCCATGAATATAAGTCTAAGTCATTCATTTTCCCTCAGCAGACACAGGCCTTGGCCCTCTGCCCAGCAGCTCTGCACAGAGCCAGACAGGTACAGAGGTCCCCTTTGGGCCCCCTTGTGTCCTGCCCTTGTGCTGGTGGCCAGGAGCTGCTGCCACCTCTGCTCCCAGCAGGCTTTGCAGAGAGGCAAGGCATGCATAATGAACAGGCCCACCTGGAGGAACCGGTCTCGCTGCCAGAGCAGCAGCAGCTGGGGGCCAGGGGCCAGGAGCAAGGCCAGTGTGGGCAGTTCCAAGAAGGAGCTCCTTCACCAGAAGCTGGGAGCCAGCTGTTTCCTGCCACAAGGGTTGAGTCCCTCCCCCCACAGATGCCTGCTCAGGGCCCCTCTGCTATTTTCAGCCATGTCCACAGACCAGTGGGGGAGACGTTGGCAGTGTCCCAGACCCAGTCACCAGGCCAGTTCCAGCCTGGGACTGAGTTGCCCCTGTGGACTCCCAGGAAGGAGTGGGTATTTCCTGCCTGCCTTCTCAGCCAACCCTTGGCTTCCTGGGTCAGGCTGAAAAGTAAACAGGATAACCGAGAGTTTAGAGAGATGCCCACCCAGCCCATCTGTCTCCTTGCCGTCTCTCATCCCATGTCCCCGCCTCCAAGTCTTTCCCCACCTGTCCTCACCTCCTCTTAGCTTCCACACAATCCATTCGCTTCTCAACTCCTTTCACGCTTAAACAGCCTTTGTCGGCTACCTTCTGCCCATGTCAGTTTCCCTCCTCCTCTCAACTCTTAACTAGGTATCAGGAGTTTTTATTTACTGGGTTCACCCTCACACTGATCCTGGCATTATCATGCCCACTTCAGAGCGGTGCACCTTGCCGAAGGCCTTGCCTTTCCATGGTCACCTGCATCCAGTGACTAGTCACAGCAGGGGATAAAGGCGCAACCCTCTTGCCCCAACTCAGGACAACCTTGCAAAGAACACTTGGGTCCCCATCCATAGCAATCCACCTTGTCCCTCTGCCCTATCTTGCTTCTCCCTCCATCCCTCCCCCATGGCTGTTGATCTCATCAAACCCCTTGTGTGCTAATCTCCCCCCACGTGGCACTAGTATTATCATCCCCATTTTACCCACAAGGAAACGGAGGCTCCGAGGTGTTGCATGTCTAGCCTACCATTGCACATTTGATGAGGGGCAGGTCAGGGCCTGCCCGGAGAGGGAGGAGGCCAGGACTCCTGACTGGCTGGGGTAGGGGTGGGGGAGGAGGGTTGGTGGTCAGACCCCAGGGAAGGCCAGTCCAGCCCATAGGCCAGTGCTAGAACCTGGAGAGATTTACTCCATCTGCCTCTCTCCCCATTCCACAGATGGGGAAACTGAGCTCAGAGAAGGGACAAGATATATCCAGGCTCATAAAGATGGCCCCAGAGGTATTTTCTAGGGTTCTGCCTCCCAGCTCAGCCCAGATGTTTCCTTTGGACCAGACAGATGTCTCTTCCTGCCTGCCCCCTTGCCAAACCCAGGACTGGGTCTGGGGCTTGGGGACCGTGCTGGGTCGACACTCCCCAGTTCCCCCATGCTGAAATGAGGCTCCTGCAGCTCCCCCGGGCCTGTCACAAAGACCCGGGCCGCAGCCTGAGCTGCCCAGCCCTGGCATGAAGCTGGGGTGGACTGGGCTCGGGGGGAGGTAGGCGTCTGACTGCACAGCAGAGCAAACAGACGGGAAGGAAATCAATTTGAGTGTTTGATTAATTTTAATTTTTAATTTGCACGGAGAGCAGTGCACCCCATTTGACACTGCGTACTCCCTGCACTGCTGGCGTTCGTCACTGTTGCCACCGCTGCCGCTTGGCTTGCCCAGCAGCTCCCTGCCCTTCTGTCAGATGAGCCAGACCCCACGTGGCAGCCTGGCCTTCCACAAAGCCCGAAGAAAGGGGCCCCTCTCGGAAAAAGGTGTCTGGTGAGTCCCCTCTGTGTGAAATGCTCCCTGCTGGGAGGGGCCTTGTGAAGCCATGTCTGTTCCTAAGTCAGGGCTCACTAATGGGCTGTTGGGCGGATGACAGCCCAGTTCAGGGGGCAAGGGAGATTCTAGGTGCACCTCAACCCACAGGTGCTAAGTAGTTACCCAGGCCACCTACACACAAGGGCAGTCCTGTACCTACAGTCAGGTCTGGCTTAAAACTAGACAATCCCAGCTCTTGTGATCTACAGCTTCGAGGGCCAAAGCTCTGCTGGCTCTTTGCTGATTTGGCATTTGACCACGTGTGGGGAAAGTTGACCTGAACTGGGAGAGACTGAGTCCATTGCACTCTGTAGCTCCCGGCCCTTCGCTCTCCCCACACCAGGCCTCATGCCCTGAGGTCATTGTCCTGTAAGGTCGGGAACAGAGACGTGGAGTGAGGCATACTTGGTTGTAATCCTAGTTCCGCTACTTATTAGCTGTGTGACCTTGGACACGTCATATAATAGGATGCATCTGACTGTGTTTTTTGCCTATTCCCCTTCAGACCTCACCCTGTCCAGAGGTATCTACAGAACGTAACATTCAATGGCCTCCTCCAGGAAGCTCTCCCCACCATTACTATCACCAGGTGCTGGCCCTGCCCTGAACACAGGCCTACCTGACCCTTCCTGAGCCCCCCTGAATCTCAGCTGTGCCTACACACTCTGCACAAGCTGGTAGGTACAGAGAACATGGATTTCCATGCAGATTCCCCTGGTTCAAGTTCAAGCTCGCCTCTATGCTGGCTGCTTAGGCCCATCCCTTGAACACCTCAAATTCAGGGAATCCAAAACTGACCTCATCTTCCCTCCCCACACCTACTCTTGCTTCTTTTTCTTTCCTTACTCAGTAAACAACACGCCGTCAACCAATTGCTCACGCCAGAGAGCTAGGAACCACTGGGACTCCTCCTCTGCCTCACCCCCCACATCCTACTCTGTACCAGGTCCTCTGTCCCCACCGTCCACTACATACCTTCTGGGGAGGGATTCTCTGGGGTATTAACTCCAGTGCCTGGCAGGGCTGGGAGAGCCTTCAGACCAACCAGTCCTACCCTCCCATTTTACAGACGAGAACACTGAAGCCCAAAGAGGGACAGAGGCCTGCCCTGGACCCAAAGGTGAACTGCCCACAGCAGAGCTACTCTGCGAGGCCAGGCCTCCTCTACGGCCAAGGTGGGAATCTCAAAGAGGTCATGGTTAAGGCCGGGCCCTGAGACAGTGGCAGAAGAGAACCTGAAGCCCCTGAAGTCCCAGCCCACTTCCCCCCACACCCCCAGCCCAGAAAGGCTACAGGGGAGGAGTGAGGGTCTCAGGCTGTTTTCAAATTCCCAGGCAGAATGAATAATCCACTGGTGAGAGCTCACGAAAACCAGACATCATTTCAGAGCAATGCCACGGCCTGGCCTCCAGGAGTCCTCCCTGGACATAGCCGTGAGAGCAAGGAGGAGGGGCCTTAGCCATGATTGGAGCTGGTGACCATTCTCTGTGTCCTACCAGCCATCTCTCACTGTGCCTGGCTCAAGTACAAATTAATGCATCCCCAACCATCAGAAGGGCTGGCACAAGGAAGAGTGGGGGAGAAGGAAGTCCTCCCAGTTGGGAGTCCCAGAGAGGGAACCCAGGGTGGTATCACCTTTTCTGAGCACCTGTAACAGGCCGACACTGTGCTAAGGGCTTCACAAGCTTCCTCCCTGTGGCTCTCAGACCACCTCTGTGTGACCCACGCATCACTCAAACCCTCCAGGCCTCAGTTTCCTCTCATGCCAAATAAAATTAGTAATAATAGCTATGTCTAGAGGCTGTTGGTTGATTAAATAAGAAAAGGTGTATAAAGTGCTTTTACAGCACCAGATACAAAGTAGGTGCTAATTACAAATGAGATAATTCATGTGATAAGGCCTAGAACCCCACACCCACCCCAGTTTATGCTTGTCAAGTCTGAGCTGTTAATAAATAAGTATTTCGCCATGTATTACTAGAATGGGGCAAAGCTGGGGGGGGGAAGGGGTGTCTACATAGGGCTATGGGACAAAGGAGTTGTTTAGAAACTCAGAGCATTAACGCTGAGGCAAAGTGGCAAGAACAGGTGAGGCCTCAGGTAAGGGACCACTGGGGGCCAGAACCTGCACGCATCTTTTGAAAGCCTCTCTCTTTGAGGTGGCCTGTTTGGGCCAATTCTGAAGGATGGGCCAGTCCAACCCTGGGTTGGACCAAGCCAGGAAGTCAAGGAGAAGAGGGAGAGGGGAGTGGCCAAGACCCAAAATGAGAGACAGAGACACTAGGGAGACAGCCAGGCGCCAGCCGCCACTACAGAGACCTTCAGCACGTGTGCTTGACCTCTGCCTACAGTTCTCTCATCCTCTCGAGCAACGCCGTCGCAGGTATTGTCACGCCCTTACACAGATGAGGCTCCAAGAGCCAGTAATAACTTGCCAAGGTCATTGCCTGTGAGCCTCAGAGCCAAGATGTGAGCTTGGGCCTTTCTGGCTTGGAACCACAATGAAGAAGGAGCAGGGAAGGAGGGGGTGCCAGGGCCCAGCCTCCTCTCAGGGTCCCACAGTCCCTGGCCTAGTGCACTGGGGCCTCCCAATTCCCAAACCAGTGCTTCCGCAGACAACGCTGCTGACATTGCCGACAGTTTACAGGGCCAGGAAATGCCTGCCTCTTCCCAGTCTGACCCCGAGAGCAAGACCGGGAGTACCATGGGAAGAATGTGGCAACGCATCAGAGCCGGAACAGAGATTCTTGGGATTAAAAAATAATAAGAAAAAAAATAATAAGATATCACTGCACGTACATGCCAAGCACTACTTTAATGCTTTGTATGTTACATTTAATTCTCACAACACCCTATAAAATAGGGGCTTTATCATCCCCATTTTCAGATGAGGAAACTGAAGCATACATACATTCAGTAATGTACCCAAGTTCACACAGCTTGGGAGAGGCAGAGCCAAGAATCAGTTTTAGGCAGTGAGGTTGCAGAGTCTGCAACTGCCACCATTACCACGTTGCCTGTCAAAACAGCCAAGTACTGTCCGCACACCCTGAGCTGCCTGGGATGGTGTCGAGGGTCTGGTTTGGCTGACAGCATTCCTACTTGCACACACTCTTTAGAGTGCAGAAAGTGTCCTGGCTGGTGTGGCTCTGTGGTTGAATGCTGGCCTGCAAATCAAAGGGTCGCTGGTTTGATTCCCAGTTGGGGCACATGCCTGGGTAGCTAGCCAGATTCCCAGTAGGGGGCATGCTAGAGGCAACTACACATTGATGTTTCTCTCCCTCTCTTTCTCTCTCCCTCCCCCTCTCTAAAAAGTAAAATAAATAAAATCTTTTTTAAAAAAGAGTACAGAAAGCGAGCCACCTGTGTCTTTGCAGACTCAGAGCAGAGAAGCAAGCTATGCTGCCCCTGCTTTCGCCTCAGTTCCAGAAGATGACACACCCCTAGGCAGTCAGGCCATTTGGAAACAGGAGGCCCCTGACCTGATTAATACCTTTGGAGCTCATGTTCCCAGGACCTTGGGTCCCAGCTCCCAAACCCTATATAATGATTTCCCAGGATGAACCAGTTCTGAAAAGCCCAACTACTCATTCCACCCACCTCCTGGGAGTTTGAGATACTCTCTAGGGTCCTGAATATATCTCTCCTGAATGTTAGCAGGAAGTCTGGAGACCCCGAGGCTGACTTGGTTCTCTGGCCATGTTCTTTAAAACGAGGCAAGTAAGCCAACATTTGGACAAGGACTGTTACCCTAAACACACACAGGGAGCTTTTTCTTAGGTTTACCACCACCACGGAGAATCTGAGTTCATGAATCAATGCACCTCTCTCCCCTCCCTGTGGGGGGCTCCCTTCCCACCTGAATGGTCATTTAAAGGGTGCACCTCAATGACGTGGACAGTAGCCTGGAATTCCGGTGAGTGCTGCAGGAAGTGTTTAGCCCAGGTGCTCAGGGAATGTCATCAGCTGCCATCATCACCACCATCAGCTTCATCTTCCAGGGCAGCCCCCCTCTTCTGGGGAAGCAACCACACCCAAGTGTACACCCCCAGCTTGTGGGGAGCACATCTAGGGAGAAGGCGGTGTCCCCACCATTGTGTTCAAAAGGTGGCCAGAGAGCAGTCTTTAGGCAAAGGAGAAGGGCCCTCCTCTCAGTGGCTGCTCAGATTATCTCTGTCCTAAAACTATCCCCTTGGGGGACCTAGAATAACCTTGTCCCACTTGTGCTTTCCAGTTAAAACTGGGTAACAATCTGCCCTGGCTGGTGTGGCTCAGTGGATTGAGCACCAGCCTGTGAACCACGGGGTCACTGGTTCAATTCCCAGTCGGGGCACAGGCCTGGGTTGTGAGCCAGGTTCCCAACAGGGGTTGTACAAGAAGCAACCACACATTCTCTCCCTTTCTTTCTCCCTCCCTTCTCCTCTCTCTAAAAATAAATAAATAAAATCTTTAAAAAAAAAAGGGGGAGTCTGAGAGGGTCTCCCGCAGTCCCCATCCCCACCATTCACAAGTCCTGATGGGAGGTGACTTCAGGACCAATTGACTTTGGGACCATCTGTTCCCTGTACACCCAGGCCCCCCATCTTAGTAGGAAACCAGGGAGCCAGATTCTAGTTATTAAAGATGCCAGGGGCCCTCCTCATTTAAAAAAGGGTCCCAGCTCATAGGGAAAGGGCCGTGTCCTCAGTACAAGAATAGGGGGTGTGGAAAGAGAAGAAGCTACACATCTACCATTGGCTTCCCACATTCTCCCAGTTATCCCAGCTTGGAAGGGGCAAGGTCTCAAGGCAGAAACCCCTCCCTTCTTCTTGTCATCAATCCAGTCCCATCCAGCCACAGGACCTTGTTAGGCCTCACTGCAGAGCACCTAGTCAGGCTTAATTGCTAAGTCTGAGAGCCCTCAGCTCCTCCTTTCAGCAAATGCTTATTAGGCACCTATTGTGTACCTGGCGTGTACCAGGCATTTCTCTTACACTTGAGTCCCTTTGACCCTTATGACAGCCCGTGGAAGTGAGTCTTTTACAGGTGAGGAAACTGAGGATCAGATAGGTCATTTTCCAAAGGTCACACAGGTGAAGAGGGGTGAACCAGAAACTCCAGGTTGCCCCTTTTCCATTCTGATGAGGGGGGCTTTACTAGTCTTGCTCGGCATGGTTTATCCCACAGAGCTGGCCACAGGCCATGCTGTTGTCTACATACAAGTGTGCCTCACTGAAAGATGTGGGGGGAAGGAATGGCTGGCCTAGCTTACACCTGCTCCGGGAGAACCCACCCAGCTGGCTCCCTGAGTCTTAGAAGTACACGGTTTAAGTGGGCAAGAGCACAGGCGATGGAGGACTAGCAGCCCCTTCCGGGGCACAGCTCCTTCTTCACCCTTCTCCTGGCAAGCAGCCAGGCCCCCAGAGCACTGCTGGAGCTGCAGCTTGGGGACCCAGGAGGCGGCTGTGCCCTTCTCCACCTGAGTATAGGCCACTCACTCTATGAGCCACTTGAGAAGACACCTTTTGAAATGCCAACCTTTCCTGAAAGGGTCAGGGGTCAGGCAAGTACCCAGAAATGGACATGCTGAGGGAGGGTCAGGAGAACACAGGTCCTGCATAAAAGCTCTTGCTGATTCTTCAAGAAGAGCCAAAAACCTGACTTCCCTCAGAAACTGCCCTCTTTTTTTTTTTTTTTTTTTTTAACATATTGGCCACTTACTCAGTTTTGTAAGTAATTACCCTGTGGGCCAACAGGTGCCATCTCTGGCGTATGGCCTCAGGTGCTCCCACTGACTAAAGGCGTCATGGACACCAGCACAGTGCAGGCCCAGCAGCTCACAGTTCACAGACCCCCTATGCTCCTCCTCATCTGAGCCCCAGGGATCACAGTCCCTTTTTTACAGATGCAGAAACCGAGGCTCAGAGTCGGCAGAATCCTTGGCAGGGCTGGGCCCTGACCCCAGCCCAGACCTCCTCCTGCTGCCCCATGTCAGTGAGCTGGCCCCTTGTTGCAGCCCAGGGCACGCAGGCAAGCCCTTCAACAGGAGGAAACCTGGGCTTCGCCTAGATTTGAGCCAGCCTGAGCACAGGTGAGGACACCAAGCTGCTCTGAGGAGCAGCAGGGGCACTGACTTTACTTACCCCCCCAATCCTCAGTGGGCCCTTTTAACAGAAATTCTGTATGGAAGGAGGGCCTCAGGGCCCAGAAGAGGTAAAACTGCGTGGCAGATGGACTGCCAGTGGCCAGGTAATTGGGAATGGGGAATGGGTTGCATTGCATTTTCTCCATTTGGAGGTGCGTGCCGCTCTCATCAATATTTTTGCTCAAGAAGTTGCTACATTGGATAGGTGGGGGCTGGGTGGGGACAAGGCTCAGGGGCCTGGGCCCACAGGGAGCTAGAACCCAGGACCCAAGGCACCAGCTTCTCATGGGGAGACCAGAGGGAGGTGGGAAAACCCACAAGTCCAAGACAAGGAGGCACCAATATCCTTCCTCACCATTTTACAAGCATGTATATGTGTGCCCAAGGCATGTGCATGGCATGTGTGCACATACGTGTATAGAGGCAAATATACTCCCACACACATCTCCAAGCCTTTGCTCACATGGCACTCCCTGCCTAGGACATCCTACCTTGCTCTCTGACTCTTCCCATGGCATTTTTTGGACTCCTGATATTCCTAGCCCCTCGAGCCAGAGAGAGGTGTCCAGGGTGGACCATGACTCAGCCCTGGGGGTATTACAGATACCCAAAGCCTTCCATGAGCCCTGGGTGTGTATGGGGGGAGCAGGAGAGACCTAGAGTAAGGTGGAGCCCAGGGATCAGGGAAGGGCCAGAGCTGGTAGAGGGGCAGAGAGGTGTCCCAATGCTGCCAGGATGAGAGTGTTGAGGCTGCCAGCAGTGATCTGAGCAGGGCCTGTTGTCTAGAGAAAAGGGCACCAGGACTGGGCTTGAAAAATCCTCCATCCACACCTCCTCCTGGAAGTCCTCCAGGGCTGCCCCAGGCCAGGTGCTCTCTCCTTCCCCTGACTTCCAGCAGCCCTGATGGTAGACAGAACCTACTGGATACTGTGCTTAGGAAATCTTAAATTCATCTTCCCAAAGCACCCAACCTCCTGCATCAGCTCCAGGACCAGGATTGGACTTTTAAAACCCATGCTCTTCTGCAGTGGGGAGGTAGCCCTTGGCACCTAACAACAGAAAAAAACAGTCCAAGTGTGATTAGTCAGTTCAGTGCACAAGAGGGAAGGCATGAGCAGATTGAATGATGCTGACTGACTCCCTTATAAAGTGGAGAAAGCAGAGACCTGGAAGAAGCAGGAAGTACAAAGGGAGATGACAGGGCTAGGCTGCCTCCTGGAGCCTGGAAGTAGAACTGTTCATAGCTCAGAATTCCCCCTCATGACCACACAGGCCAGAGCGGAGCACCCCAGTGGAGGTACCCAATTTCAGCCGTACTCCCAGCTGATCCCAACCTTGGCATGCCCAGGAAGAGGGGTCCAAACTCAGTCCACTCTAGGAGACAGAACTACTTGCAGTAAAGCAAATGTTTCTGGCACTCAGAGTCTGGATTAACCATAACAAACCCATAAACATTCCCCAGAGGGTCCCAGAGCCTGTGCTCCCAAACGAGTTCCTGGAAGGAAGGCCAAGAGCTTCCCAGCTGGAGGGGCTTTGGGAATGACGTAGTCCAGTTCCTACTGGATAGATGAGGGACCTGGGGCCCAGAGGAAGTAAGGGGGTGGAATTTATCCTGGGTCCCACAAGTACTTAGAAGAACAGCTGGGACTGGGTCCTGACTCCTGGTCTGCCCAGCTCTTTCCTCTGCCCCACCCAAGCCCCACACAACCCCTACCCTTGAATTTTCAATTCAGGAATCATCTCATCTAGCAAGCCGTCTCGGGCATCCCCTCTGTCCACCCTTGTGCTCCTGTAGCTTCCTTCATGCCATCTATCAGAGCTTGGTCACACTGAACTCTTACTGTCTGTTTACATGGTCTGTCCTCCCCCACAAGTCTATGACCCCTCGAGGACAGGGTCAGTCTGCTCCATCCTCATGGTTCCCGCTCCGGGCAAGACCCAGGGCACAGCTGAAGGCTGAGAAATAAATGTCTCTTCCATAGAGAAATGAAAGACAACTTGCCTCCATGTGCCCAGCTCTGTGCTTGGTAGGAAAAAGCAGGAAGACGGAGGCCCAGGCCATGCCCCTGAAAGCTCCCAGACTGGAGCTGGGGAAAAAGAATGTTAAGTCGGGATTCAGACATGGTGTGCTCAGGGTTGTTCCTCACAGGCCTGGGTACCAGTAGTAGGAGTAGCACTAGACAGAGCAGGACTAGACAGTAGTAGACAGAGCCTATCCGCTTTGGCCTTGGCCTTGGCCCAGGTGCCCATGCAGCAGGCAGATGCAGGGAGGAGCTGCCCACTGTCCCAGATCCCCCCAGCAGTCGTACAGCCGTGGGACCGCCACCCTGAAGAGCTCTCGGGCCTCAGCCGCATACCTCTGAGGGCGTTATCTGTAGACTACACTGTGAACAGCGCCCCCCAAAGCTGGGTAATGCAGTGACTCAGCACTCAGGGCAGCAGAGCTGAGGGTAGGCCCAGAGGGACTCCTTAGTCTCACCTTCACAGTATCCCTAGTGATGCTGGCGGGTAGGGACCGACTAACAACTGCCAGCTCCAATGCCCAGGAGAGTCTGGACACCCCCAGCCTTGAGCCTCTCTTCCCAGCCTCTGCTTTCAGCCTCCGCACTCAGCAGGCAGCAGCCGCCTGGCTTCACGGGTCCATGATGCTACATCTGCAGCACCCTGATGGCAGCCAGGCAGCTGATCATCACAAGACACCCATTCACTGCTGGGCAATGTGACAAAAATGGGGGCATAGGGGCTGCTCTGTATAACAGTGAGACCATTAAAGGAGTGTCCCTGTGTGCCAGACCCCATGCAGGATTTCTTTTTTTTTTTTTTTAATTTATTAATTTGAGCAGGGGGGAGGGAGAGAAACATTGATTTGCTGTTCATGCATTCATCGGTTGATTCTTGTATGGGCCCTGACTGAGATCAAACCTGCAACCTTGGTGCATAGGGGAAATGCTCCAACCAACTTAGCTACCCAGCCAGGGAGAACGTAGCATTTCTAATTCTCACAAAACACTTGGGAAAGAAGTAAATTAGTCCTGTTTTGCATATGAGGAAACTGAGGCTCACAGAGACTCAGGGACTTGCTAAAGCTGCACTTTCACAGCAGAGCTGAGCCTGAACACAGAGTTTTCCACCTCCCCCTACTAGCCCAACCTCGATAGCCCTCTGTCCTCATGGGTTAGAAAGGCAGCAGTAACTTACATCTGAGTGGCTTTGGTGAGGCCAGAGTGACGGAGAGCAGCGCAGGAGCGACCTCCCAGTGGGGGAAGTGACTGAAAACTGGCAGAAGCAGAACAAGTGGCATTGTTCCCTCTCAGACCCTCCCCCACATACAGGGTCACAGCACCTTGATGTGGGTTACCCCGCCCTGGTGAACACCTGAGGCTCCGCCCCTTTATGTAGCAGGTGCATTGAGAGAAAAAAAATGGCCCAAATGAAAGAACAGATCAAAGCTCCAGAAAAAATACAACTAAGCAATGAAGAGATAGCCAACCTATCAGACGCACAGTTCAAAACACCGGTAATCAGGATGTTCACAGAACTGATTTAGCTCGGTCCCAAAATGAAGGAACAAATGAAGGCTACCCAAGGTGAAATAAAGCAAAATGTACAGGGAACCAACAGTGACGGGAAGGAAACCAGGACCAGAAGGAAGAAATAAACATTCAACCAAAACAGAATGAAAGAACAAGAATTCAAAAACATGAGGAGAGGCTTAGGAACCTCCAGGACATCTTTAAATGTTCCAACATCCTAATTATAGGGGTACCAGAAGGAGGAGAGGAAGAACAAGAAATTGAAAACTTATTTGAAAAAATAATGAAGGAGAGTTTCCCTAATCTGGCAAAGGAAATAGACTTCCAGGAAGTCCAGGAAGCTCAGCGAGTCCTAAAGAAGCTGGACCCAAGGGGGAACACACCAAGGCACATCATAATTACATTACCCAAGATTAAAGATAAGGAGAGAATCCTTATCTTTAAAAGCAGCAAGAGAAAAGGAGACAGTTACTTATAAAGGAGTTCCCATAAGACTGTCAGCTGATTTCTCAAAAGAAACCTTGCAGGCAAGAAGGGGCTGGAAAGAAGTATTCCAAGTCATGAAAGGCAAGGACCTACATCCAAGATTGCTCTATCCAGCAAAGCTATCATTTGGAATGGAGGGCAGATAAAGTGCTTCTCAGATAAGGTCAAATTAAAGGAGTTCATCATCACCCAGCCCTTATTATATGAAATGTTAAAGGGACTTCTCTAACAAAAAGAAGATAAAAAATATGAACAATAAAATGACAACAAACTCACAACTATCAACAAATGAACCAAAAAACAAAACCAAACAAAAACAAAAGCAAACAACTAGAACAGGAACAGAATCACAGAAATGGAGATCACATGGAGGGTTATCAGTGGGGGAATGGAAGGGAGAGGGGGAAAAGGTACAGAGAATAAGTAGCATAAATGGTAGGTAGAAAATAGACAAGGGGAGGTTAAGAATAGTATAGGAAATGTAGAAGCCAAAGAACTTATATGTATGAAACATGGACATGAACTAAAGGGAAGGAATGCAGGTAGGAGGGGTTGTGTAGGGCAGGGGGGAATAAAGGGGAAAATGGGACAATCGTAATAGCATAATCAATAAAATATATTAAAAAAAATAAAGAGGCAAATCGAGGATAATGTAGCCGGATGGCTGGGTCAGCTTCTGGATATCATTCAGGTTACAACCTAATTCTCTGAGAAATTAAAAACAGCTGCTCTTGTCTTACAAATCAAGTCTTTAGGAGAATAGAAACGGAGCTGTGGAAACAATGTAACGCTATCCTTTTACCAACTCCAAAACTCTTCTAGCCGGCTCAAAGGCTTGAAGATATTGTAAAAATGTCTGGAGTCAGGAAACAAAATCACTTCGTGGAAAAACTTACATTCTTTGTCTGTGTCTTTGAGGCTTAAATGTTCTATCTGGTCTTGGCTAGGAATCCAGAGTCATCTCCTGAAATGCGAACTTCAGGGAGATGATTCTGATCAGAAAAAAGGGGTGGGGGCTATTTTGAAACTACGTGAGTGAAAAACCTTCAAAGTGTTTCCCACAAATATTAGTAAAGACTTTGGCCATCTAAACAGATAGCTAATTTTATCTGTCAGAACCACAATTCGGATCCAACTATTCTTTCATAAACAGGTAAGTTTACTAGATCATAATTTATCAGGCCATGTACTTCATAATGAAACATATGTCTTTCTCGAGAATAATCCTGTAGTTTTTCTTGCCCAATGAAGTGCAATTGGTGGACTAGTATCTCAACTAACAGATTGGACTAAACAATATTGTTCTTGTCCCTCCTCAGCTGTGCAAACCTGAGAGAGACATTTAATCTCTTGGGCTCGTGGTTTTCAGGATTAAAGAGGTTTTTGTTTTTGTAGTTAAATGACTAATTTATGCTTCACAGAAAAAATTTAAATGTGGTACTTGGTATGTATTAATAACTGTTCCTTTTTACTTTTTAGTCCCTTCATAATTGTTATATTAAAACACCACATGCATCCTATATTAGTTCTGGTTATATAAGTTTTATATATTTTTTTACATTTCCAAGAAAACGTTTTGCAAAATATGTGATACTGCATGACTTTACGTGTGAGAATGTGAAATATTTAAAGAAAACCTGTTGTAAATCTCACACTGTTAAGAGGCAACTCAGGCAGGTACGGTAAGGGGAAAAGAATCTCAAAATGCACTCATCTTAAAGGTTAGCTGTTGAGTATGAATGGGTATTTCTACGCTGGCAAAAAAGGAGCAGGAAGAAAGAGCTCCGTGTAATACTTTTGATACGGTGGTGATAATCCCGGTCCTTACACAAAAGTGCGTTTTCAACCAGAGAAAAAATGAATTCATCTTATTTGTTAGACAGACTTGGCCACATACATTCAGAGATACTAATTGTTACCAACTCTTTAAATGAGAAGGAAAGTGAAAAGTAACAACTGGTATTTACTGAGAGGGGATTAAATCCACACATCACCCCCTGAGGGATGTGCTGCGGAAAACAGCCTTCATGTAGGTCTGTTGATTTCCCCAAGACGTCTACTTAAAACAGGACTTCATTTTAATACCAGAAATCAAAAACATTAGTCTTATTTCATCTGTCAGAAACACTATCTTACTCCTTATCAAAGGCAACTTTTAAAAGTATCAGGGTTTTTTCCATGATTTTCCCATGATTGTCTTTTTTTAAAGGTTAAATGCTTTTTATTTTAATTTTTAAATATATTTTATTGATTATGTTATTACAGTTGTTCCATTTTCCCTCCTTTATTCCCCTCTGCCCTGCACACCCCCTCTCTCCAGCATTCTGCTCCCTTAATTCATGTCTGTGGGTTGCACAAATAAGTTCTTCGGCTTCTCCATTTCCTATACTATTCTTACCCTCCCCCTGTCTATTTGGTACCTACCATTTATGCTTCTTATTCCCTGTAACTTTTTCCTCCATTGTCCCCCTTCCCCTCCCCACTGATAACTCTCCATGTGATCTCCATTTCTGTGATTCTGTTCTTGTTCCAGTTATTTGCTTAGTTTGGGGGTTTTTTTCAGGTTCAGTTGTTAATAACTATGAGTTTGTTGTCATTTTACTGTTCTTATTTTTTATCTTCTTTTTCTTAGAGAAGTCCCTTTAACATTTCATATAATAAGGGCTGGGTGATGATGAACTCCTTTAACTTGACCTTATCTGGGAAGCACTTTATCTGCCCTTCCATTCTAAATGAAAGCTTTGCTGGATAGAGTCATCTTGGATGTAGGTCCTTGCCTTTCATGACTTGGAATACTTCTTTCCAGCCCCTTCTTGCCTGCAAGGTCTCTTTTGAGAAATCAGCTGACAGTCTTATGGGAACTCCTTTGTAGGTAACTGTGTCCTTTTTTCTTGCTGCTTCGAAGATTCTCTCCTTATCTTTAATCTTGGGTAATGTAATTATGATGTGCCTTGGTGTGTTCCCCCTTGGGTCCAGCTTCTTTAGGACTCGCTGAGCTTCCTGGACTTCCTGGAAGTCTATTTCCTTTGCCAGATTAGGGAAGTTCTCCTTCATTATTTGTTCAAATAAGTTTTCAGTTTCTTGTCCTTCCTCTTCTCTTTCTGGCACCCCTATGATTTGGATGTTGGAACGTTTCAAGATGTCCTGGAGGTTCCTAAGCTTCTCCTCACTTTTATGAATTCTTGTTTCTTCATTCTTTTCTGGTTGGATGTTTCTTTCTTCCTTTTGGTCCACACCATTGATTTGAGTCTCAGTTTCCTTCCTATCACTATTGGTTCCCTGTACATTTTCCTTTGTTTCTCTTAGCATAGCCTTCATTTTTTCATCTAATTTGTGACCAAATTCAACCAATTCTGTGAGCTTCCTGATTACCAGTGTTTTGAACTGTGCATCTGATAGGTTAGCTATCTCTTCGTTGCTTAGTTGTATTTTTTCTGGAGGCTTGGTCTGTTATTTCATTTGGGCCAATTTTTTTTTTTTTTTTTTTTTGGTCTCGCTGTGCCTGTAACGTAAAGAGGCGGAGCCTTAGGTGTTCACCTGGGTGGGGCAACCACGTGGCTGCGCTGTGACGCTATATGTGGGGGAGGGGCTTGAGAGGGAACAATGGCGCTTGCTCCACTCTCTGTCCATTTTCAGTCGCTCCCTCCGCTACCCACAATCAAATTGGGCCCTTCTGATGCTGATTCCCAAGTGGGTGTGTGTGGGTGTGTTCGAGGCCCCTGTGGGTCTACAACAAACTCTCCTGTGAGGCTGGGAGTTTCTCCTGCTGCTGCCTCAACCCCTACAGGTGTTTGCAGTCAGAGGTTTGGGGCCTTCTTTCCCGGCTGGAACTCTGGGTTGCGGGGTCTGCTACCTGGTCCACCAGCTGCAGCCTGGCCCTCCCGCACCACAATCCGCTACCTCACGGGATCCACCAGCCACCGCCTCCCTGCGAGTCCTCTCCACCCAGCTGCCCCGCTCCACCCCTCCCACCATCTGGGTGAGTGTTTCTTCTTTATCTCCTTGGTTGTCGGACTTCCATACAATTCGGTTTTCTGTCAGTTCTGGTTGTTTATTGTTTTTAAATTGTTGTTGTCCTTCTTTTGGTTGTGCGAGGAGGCACAGGGTGTCTACCTATGCCTCAATCTTGGCTGGAAGTTAGGCTACTGCCTCTTATGAGCAAAGATGATAACATTTACAACTTCAAGCATAAGCCAAAGTGAACAGGAAAAAGGAGAGCAGTTCTGGGAGGGAGTTAAAAACCTGGGCAAACACTGGCTTATGTTTATAAAGCCTGGTGAAGTCATTCTCCCATATTCCTTTAGGGTTGAAAAATGATACCCTAAATGACCAGCAGAGGGCAGAAGGCTTTCGAATTAGGTAGGTACCATATCTGGCCATGTATAATGCACTCCTACATTTTTCTGGGCCTTATACACAAGATTGTTATACCATTATTATATCCATGGTATGTAACCATTACGCCCATGTATAATGTGTACCCTTATTTTTACCTCAAAAATTTGGGCAAAACAGTGCACATTATACATGGCAAAATACAGTATTTCTTGAAAATAGGTTCAACGGTATAAAATATAATGCCAAACTGTTAGTACAAAGAACTTCTAAACGTTGACAGTTTTCTGTAAGCTAAGCCCTGCCGAAGTGACTGACTGATTTTTATGGGTCCAAAATTTAGAACGTATTTGGTTACACCCTAACTGGTGTTGCTCAGTGGGTTGGGCATCATCCCGCAAACTGAAGGGTCGCTGGTGCAAGTGTGGGGCACATGCGGGGTTGTGGGCCAGGTCCCCAGTAGAGTGCATGTGAGAGGCAAAGTGGGCCTTTCTGGTGCTGATTCCCGGGTGGGTGGGCTTGTGCATGCTCTGGGCCCCTGTGGGTCTCTCCAATGAACTCTCCTGTGAGGCTGGGAGTTTCTCCCGCTGCTGCCCCAACCCCCACAGGTGTTTGCAGTCAGAGGTTTGAGGCTTTATTTCTCTGCTCTGGAGCCCTGGGTTGCGGCTCTGTCTCGCTCCCCAGTTGTTCTTCCCAGTTTAACTGTACGTAAATGTGGGGCCACATGGGCCGTCAGCTGCCGCCTTGGTGTGAGTCCTCTCCCCCCGGCTGCCCTTACCACCCCTCCTATTGGTGAGTATGAATGTTTATTCTTTAACTCCTTGGTTGTCGGACTTCCATACAGTTCAATTTTCTGGCAGTTCTCAGTTTTGTTTTTAAATTTGTTGTCCTTCTTTTGGTTGTGGGGGGAGGCACAGTGTGTGTACCTATGTCTCCATCTTGTCTGGGAGTCCTGCTTCTTTTTTTTTTTTTAACATTTTTTTTATTGTTGTTCAAATACAGTTTTCTGCTTTTTCTCCCACCCCTCTCCCCCACTTCAGCCCTCTCCACCTCCTTCCCCTGTTTCCACCCCCCTGCTTCTTTATGTTGAGGGGATCATCAACTAAGATGGAAGTTGAAATATTCCTATGTTCTAGATTTAGAGCTGTGTTTCCTTGGCATGTTTTCATAAATCTTTCCACAGTGGCTCCAGAATGTGTTTCTTCTCCTCTGGCTTCACAGCATCACCTTAGCCCTTGCCAGGTTCCGTCAGTTTTCCCAGGATCTCGGCTGCAGGCTCTGCAGGGAATGCAGTGTCCCAGCAGGCTCATCACGATTCCCAGAAACTCTGTCTGGTTGCTCAGTGCTCCTGGGGGCCTACAAGGGTCTCCTTCCATTTCCTCTTCTGACATCAGAGCTGTTAAGAGATTAACTGGGGCGTATTAAACATTTTGAGAGTTCATTTGAGCAGAAATCAATTCCAATCGAGCAGCACCAAACTGAAACGCGGTGAGGAGCTCGGGGAGGGACCCAACAATTTTCCTGACGTTGAGTCTCCGCAGAGTGACTCATAATTACTCCAGACTGAGACATTAAAGCAGAGGGGGAAGACGGAGGGGAGGAAAAGATGTTTTTAATTAAAAAATTAATTTTTCTAACATATCCATTGACAGCTGCCTGGCTGTAGTGCTTTACTACTCTGGAGACAACCCCCCTCCATCCCTCTCTTCCTCATTAGCCTGGAGGAAGGGTAAGGGGTGGTCCTGGTGGGAGCAGCCCCTCCCCTGAACAAAAGGCTTCCTCTGCTTCCCACTGAGGCCTCCCCCGCTCTGGTGTACTGTAAAGTAAGTGGATGAATTGCAGGATTCCAAGTGTGAACAGCAGACGCAGAGCTCAGACATTGGAGTCAGACAGACATGAGTTCTTATTCAGTCACTTGGGACGTGTAGGACTTGGCCAAGCTCACTGGCACCTTCCTGTTCAAGTGAGGCCTTTGAGTCAGCAGCATCAACATCACCTCATCACCTGTTAGAAACCAGAACCTTGCACTGCACCCTCAGTCGCCTGAATCTGAATCTGGTGACTCCTGTGCACACTACGTTTAGGAAGTCCTGCCCTGCTGGCTCTGAGAAGGGAGCTAATCACAACGTCTGGCTTGCAGCTTAGTTTGTAAAGGATTATAAAGATGTACATGAAAATAGTTGGGCACACTGTAAAGCAAGAACCTACAAAAATGTTCACTACTTACTACCCTGAGCCATTCTGTTGTTTTTGTCAAATTTCACATCTGGTAGCAATTCAGGAACTTGACCCAGCAAGCCAGAGGCCTTCGGCTTTCTCAACACTTTGCTTCCTGTATCTGGGGCCCAGGCTGGAGTGTCCTAAAGGATCCAAATTGTTTGTAACCAAAAAACACTTGACTAGAGAAAATAAAGTCCCTCGCTGCCTGAAGCATCATTCGGGTCTTCCCCTGCCCCCAGCACACTAGGAGCTGATGGTGGTGGGTGGGGCTGGAGGTGGGGGCAGCTCAAATTCCAAGGTCATAGGGATGCAGGTGTCTGATCTACATCGATAGCAACAGCCAAAGGCTCTAGTTTCTAACTTGCCATTCTTTTCTAGAGTTTTTCCCAAAGACGCAGTCTTAAGTGTGAGTAAAGCTTTATGCCATCAGGTCACTTCTAATTATGAATAAGTGGAAACAATACTGAGAGAAAGAAGTAAGTGATAGTAAAGGCCTTTAAAATATTAGAGAACTTGTAACGACAAGAGGAAATGTGCATGATGTACTGTGGGATACAGAACAGCTATATACTCACGTATGTTTTTAAAAATTGTGTATATAAGTGATGGGGGGGACTGTTTCTGGCCCGTAAATGCCGTTACACTGGTTTCCAGGGTCTCTACAAGCCCAAGTCCCATGTCCATGGGACCCTGCGAGCAAAGCCCTGCTCGAAGAACTGCAGAAACCAATGGAAGGAGGGTATTTTTATTTTATTTTTAACATTTTTATTGTTGTTCAAGTAGAGTTGTCTCCATTTTCCCCCTACCACTCCCCCCCCAACCCCACACATCCCCACCTCGCACTGGAAGGAGGGTATTTTTAGAGAGATGAAGGGAGGGAAACATCTGTTGCCTCTCACACGCCCCCAGCTGGGGACCTGGCCCACAACCCAGGCGTGGACACTGGCTGGGAATCAAACTGGCGACCTTTTGGGTCTCAGGCCTGCTCTCAGTCCACTGAGTCACATCAGCCAGTGGTAGGATGGTTCTCTAAATTCATGCCCCTTGCTCTATGACCCTACCCCTGACTCCCTCCCCTTTTCTGCAAACCTGTAACCATGACAGAAAATTTGAAAAGAAGCAAATGAAGATGGTGTAACTGAGAGGCCAGAGAAAACTGGCTCAGGGACTAGATTCACAATTCTTACAAAATCATTAAGGGATATAGTCCTAAATGAAGTATGAAAAAGGGAGTAAAACAGAATTTTAGACATTAATTAAAAAGTAAATTAAAGATCTGATTTTGCACATGGGACCTCAGGGAATTTATGTGAACAATTGCAAAACCAATCGTTGTAGGGACAAAGCAACAGAGAAGAATATCCCAGCAAGATAAGCTTACAGAGCAAAATTTCAAAACATGCAATAAAGATTGATACTAAAGCAAAGTAACTGAGTGCTGAGTATTTGCTATGAGTATTTACTCTGCTATGAACATAGGGGTGCATAGGTTCTTCACAGCATTTCAAGATTCTTAGGGTATAACCCTAGCAGTGGAATTGCTGGGTCAAAGGCAGTTCCATTTTTAGATTTTTGAGGAAAATCTATACTGTTTTCCACAGTGGCTGCACCAGTCTGTATTCCCACCAACAATGCACTAGGGTTCCCTTTTCTCCACAGCCTCTCCAACACCTATTGTTTGTTGATTTGTTTATGATGGCCATTCTCATTGGTGTGAAGTGGTATCTCATTGTGGTTTTAATTTGCGTCTCTCTGATGGCTACTGATGTTGAGCATCCTTTCATATGTCTCTGGGCCCTCTGTCTGTCCTCCTTGGAGAAGTGTCTGTTCAGGTCCTTTGCCCATTTTTTAATTGGATTGTTTGTCTTCCTGGAGTGGAGTTGTATGAGTTCTTTATATATTTTGGAGATCAAACCCTTGTCCGAGGTATCATTGGCAAATATGTTTTCCCATATGGTTGGTTCCCTTTTCATTTTAATGCTGTTTTCTTTAGCCATGAAGGAGCTTTTTATTTTGATGAAGTCCCATTTGTTTATTCTTTCCCTTATGCCCCTTGCTCTAGGGGACATATTGGTGAAAATATTGCCACATGGAATATTTGAGATTTTCCTAGCTATGTTCTCCTCTAGGACTTTTATGGTGTCACAACTTATATTTAAGTCTTTTTATCCACCTCGAATTTATTTTTGTGTATGGTGTAAGTTGGTGGTAGAGTTTCATTTTTTTGCATGTAGCTGTGCAGCTCTCCCAACACTATTTGAAGAGGCTATTTTTACTCCATGTTCTGCTCCTGCCCACTTTTCAAATATTGGAGACCTGTGTTTATTTCTGGGTTCTCTATTCTGCTCCATTGATCTATGTGTCTGTTCTTATGCCAGTACCAGACTGTTTTAATTACAGTGGCCTTGTAGTATAGTTTGATATCAGGTACTGTGATCCCTCCTACTTTGTTCGTCTTTCTCAAGATTGCTGCAGCTATTCAGGGTTGTGTTTGGTTCAATATAAATTTCTGAAATATTTGTTATAAATCTGAGAAATATGTCCTTGATATTTTAATGGGGATTGCATTGAATGTATAGATTGCTGTGGGTAGTATGGACATTTTAATGATGTTCGCTCTTCCAACCCATGAACACGGTACACGCTTCCATTTGTTTGTGTCTTCCTTAATTTCTTTCTTCAGTGTTGTGTACTTTTCTGAATACAAGTCTTTTACCTCCTTGGTTAAGTTTGTTCCTAGATACTTTATTTTTCTTCTTGCTATAGTAAATGGGATTTTTTTTTCCTGGTTTTTGTCTGATATTTCATTGTTGCTGTACAAAAATGTCTTCAATTTCTGAATATTGACTTTGTATCTGCCATTTTGCCAAATTCACTTAGTAGGCTGAGTAGTTTTTTGGTGGAGTCTGTAGGGTTTTCTATGTACACTATCATGCCATCTGCAAACCATGATAGTTTTACTTCCTCTTTTCCAATTGGATGCCTTTTTTTTTTTCTTGTCTGATCACTGTGGCTAGAACTCCAATACTATGTTCAATAAATGTGGTGAAAGTGGACATCCTTGTCTTGTACCTGATCTTAGGGGAAGAGTTTTTAGTTTTTGCCCATTGAGTATGATGTAGCTTCCCTGTAGTTGCTTGTAGTTCTCATTGAGCTCCCTTATAACCATTATTTTGAACTCAGTGTCTGATAGTTTATATGGCTCTATTTCTTTTGGCACTCTTTCTGGGGATTCCTCATTTCCTTTTGTTTGGTGGTTGGTTTTTTGTCTTCCCATTTTAGGTAATCTTCTTGTTTGTATCTGCTTCTTAGATTGATCCGCTTTGACTCCCTGTCATCATGGTGTGAGTTTATATGGTAGGAAACCTGTGTGATTCTGTGGTACAGTCTCCTTGATTTCCTGAACTTAATGCTTTTGGGATGTCCTTTATGCCGTTTATGTCAGTTCTCTGGTTGTAATTGGGTTTTGATTGCCATTGGGTCATTTGTTGGTGGGTCCTTCCCTCCAGCTAACTGATGGTGAGTCACTCCTCCCACCACCTCTTGTGTGCTGTTGTGCAGGTGCACTGTTTTTTCTTTCTGGATCTGCCTCTGGTGATGTCAGATGGTGTTCCGGTCTGGCCCTATGATCCACAGTCTGTGGCTGAGTCCTTCAGTTGTTAATCTAGTCAATCTATAATCAGCAGTCGGGCTTAGGCACCACAAGGTGAGGCAGAGTAGTTCCTGTGGCCAGGGCGATTGCTTCCTCTCAGGCTAGTGCCACTTGGAGGGGAGTGCTCTGCCTAAGCAAGATGGCTCCTGTAATAAGGGGGATGACTCAGCACAGGGATCCTAGCAGCTGCTCTCTCAGTTTTCTCCCCAAAACCACCATCCCCAGACTCTCCTCAAGTGTCTCTAGTCCATTCTGCCCTGCCTTTGCCGGAGCCCAGTGTAAGTGGCTACAAGTGAAATTTTATGCATTGGCTCTTTAAAAGGCTCTCTGTGATTCCTGCCATCTGTTCTTGGCAGAGAGAATCCCTGCCATGCCCTGGCTGGTGTGGCTCAGAGGATTGAGTGACAGCCTGAGAACCAAAGAGTTGCTGGTTTGATTACCAGTCAGAGCACATGCCTGGGTTGCAGGCCATGTCCCCAGCATGGGGCACATGAGAGGCAACCACACACTGATGTTTCTCTCCCTCTCTTTCTCCTTCCCTTCCCTTCTCTCTAAAAAATAAATAAATAAAATCTTGAAAGAAAGAAAAGAAAAAGAAAGAAACCCTACCGCTTTTTGCAGCAGGATGCTATCTGGGTCCTTTTTGGGCTCTGGTGCTGTAGGCTGGGCAGGCCAGCTTGGGATTTAGACCCCACACTTCTCAGGGGGAATCCCCTGGCCCCTGAAATATTCCTCTGGCACTTCAGCTGCCACCTGTGGGAGCCCAGCCAGCCCTGTCATGTCTCCTTTGCACTCCGTACCGGTCACATTGTGGCGAAGCTGTTCTTCTGTCTGCCTATGGTTATAAGACTCCTCTCCCTCCATTGTTCAGATGTTTATGCCAGATGATTTCTCTACAATTAGTTATAATTTCAGATCAGTCCTGGGAGGAGGTTAGTGTAGCTTGTACTTACTCCTCTGCCATGTTGGATCTGCTGCTAAAAAGAAACTTAATAAATTGAAAGATAGTATTAAGGAATTTACATAGAACACAGCATAGAAAAGTGAAGACACGATAGCTGCATTAAGAAGAACAGAAGATAAGTTGAAAGGTCCCAGCAAACACTACATAGGAGTTCCAGCAGAAAAGAATCAAGGGATGGGAAAGAAGCAATAGTCAAAAATATAAAAGCAGATCTTTTCCCAGTATTAAAAAAAAAAAAGGTAAGTTCTCAGGGTGAAAGGAAGTAAACATTGAGTGTCTGACATCAAAATAATCAGCTAATCATAGCTAGACATGGTAATAAAACTGAAGAATGTCAAAGATAAAGATCAAAACTAAAGAGCTACTGAGCCCTGGCTGGTGTAGCTCAGTGGATTGAGCACAGGCCTGGGAACCAAAGGGTCTCCAGTTCAATTCCCAGTCGGGGCACATGCCTGGGTTGTGGGCCAGGTCTCCAGTAGGGGGTGCTCCCTCTCTTTCTCCCTCCCTAACCCTCTCTCAGTAAATAAATAAATAAAATCTTTCTTAAAAAATCAGTAAATTGAACCATTGACTATAAAATAATAACAATAATAGTGACTACAATGGTGGAAGTTTTTAAGGTGTAAGACTCCAGACAATTTTTTAAAATTGTTTACTCATCTGAAAGGACAATATAGATACTGAATAACCTTTGACATTTGTTAGAAAAACTTATAAGTAAATGTGTATATTAAAATGTAAAAGTAACTAGTAAGGATTGTAAATACAATTGATAGCTTGTGAGGCACAGCTGATACAACATTTAGAAGTAAATGTATGGCCTTACATGAATTAATTAAAATATAGAAAAGATTTTAAATAAATACATTGAGATCTTTAACTCAAAGAGAAAGAAAAAGAACAAAAGAATAAATCTAAAGAAAGTAGAAGAAAACAATAAAGAGAAAGGTCAAAATTTTTTAATATTAGGAAACAAAGCAACAGAGAGCTGTAGCAGTCCAACTATTCATCTCTCACGTCTGTTCTGCAGAAGCACATCTTTACGTGCTATAAAAACTTCATTCTAACTTTGTCTGTATTTGAAAGTTATAACTTGTATACCTGTTCTTTTCCCTGGGAGGTTTAATGGTGGACTTTGGGTACCACTTAAGTGTTTTGACTAGGGGATGGAGGTAGAAGTCCGTGACAAATAATGTAGGATTCCTACTGTATTTGGACCCTGTCAACACCAGTGCGGTGGAAGAGCAGGGCTGTCACTGAGAGGCAGAGAGGCAGAGCCTTGTCTACACTTGTGCAATGGTTAGTGACACAGCTAGAAATAGAACCCGTGTTTCTTCCCCCATCACCTCAGTTTTCCTCCTGCCTCACCAGCCCACCAGCCCACATTGTAGAGGGATTATGAAGTATCTTTCCTTGAAGTCTCCTTCCTGGGCCAGTTCAGATTTCTCTTCTGTATGTGACCTCATCAAGATGCCGGAGGTGAGAGAACCCAGGGGCCCTGTGACTACCCCAGAGCAGTCCAGGTTCTCCTGCCCCTTCCTTAAGAGCATGATAGGTCTTCAAACCAGGAGAGCCATGTGCCGACCAGAACACCGTCTCCATCACCCAGGGTTTGAGGCTCAGATGGCAGACAGACAGCAGGGAGTGCCCGGCAATCTTACAAGATCAGAGGCAGCAGTTTCCAGGTGGACAGAGAAAAGTTGTGAAGAAAATCATTGTTCTTTGGATCTGCTTAAAATGAGGCCCAGCCGTTCTCTAGTTAATAACTTCACTGACTGGGAAGAAAGGTAAATCATTGACGACCCTTCAGTAGAATGACTTGGGCCGATGTGGTTACAAAACCATAGGCTGGTAAATTCCCTCTCCTCTGTAATGGTCTTACCCAGAGAGTTTCTAGAGCTCAGCAGACATCCAGCAACCTGAGTTGGGTTAGAGGTGGCAACCAGGTTCTCTGTGGGGCCCGCTCTACCCCCTCTTTCTCAGGGGCAGAAAGCTAATTGAGTCAAGATGTTATCTGATTGCCCACCATTCTGACCTAGTGGGTTGGACTCTTAGGCAGCCTTGGGGACAGTCACTAGCCTGCTGGCCTGGGGCTTAGTCACATGCTTCCCTGGAGGATAAAGAAGGGTGCCTTCATTTCCTGGGGTTTCAGCACACTGGGGTCACCACTGTCCCACCCAGTTCCTTCACACTGTCACGATCTTGGAAGAAAATGCTATGCAACTTGCTTTGAGATTTTAAAAAAATAATAAGCCACAGAGTAGGCAGGGCCAAAAGGAATCTCAGAGCACAGCTGCTCCAGCCCCTCATTGTTCGGAGGACACTGAGGCCCAAGGCCACACGATGAAGACGAAGAGATGAAGAGCCCTGGTCTGAAACCCAAATCCATAGCCCCCGCAGTCAGCATCAGCTGCCTGCAGCTCACTCCCCCAGGCCCATTCCCTGCTACCAGGAGGGAAGCCTGAGGAGCTGGAGAGAAAGAGGCTGGGTAGAACAGTAGCAAGAGCAGGAAGTAGTAGGAATTTGCTCAGCCCCATTGAAACCTGATCAACGGTAAGCAGGTGAATGACAGTGGGGGCTGCTGCTGGAACCACAGCTCCCCTGAGCCCTGTCACTCAGTGATACAGTAATAAAGTGGCCAGGGCTGGAAAAATGCTATGAGACTCTAGAGAACTCAGTCTCCTCCCACTGGATTATTAACACCCCTGAGGCTTCTTCTGTCTCCTTCAACCCCAGCCCTGGAGATGAAACCTGCCAGGGGTATCGGGCGGTGCGGGTGCTGGCTGGTGGGAGGCAGCCTGACCCAGCCCAAGGGCTAGCAGGGAGGGGAGGCACAATGGGAGACACTGACTCCTCCAGTGCCACACTTGCCATTCATATCTTGGGGTGACTCTTCTTCCTGAGCCCCAACTCCAGTATCCACGGAGGTCTTAGATATACACTGGCTATGCCATAAGGGAACAGGGGGAGGAGGAACCGGGGGCCAGGCCGGAGGGTTCTGGAGTGCTTGGGGCACAGTCTTCACTGGCCAAAAAGTTAATGGACAGGAGAGATTGGGCGGTTCAGCTGTGGATACTAAGAAGGCAGAAAGGGCCCTGAGAGTTTCAGGGGAAAGAGGAGCTTGCTAGGTGCTGCATGGATGCACAGGCTGGAAGGATCAGAATTCCGTTCTTGAACCACTGCCACAGGCTCCTCCCACACACAGATCAGGCTCCTCCCACACGTGGATCAGAAAGCACGCAAAGCTGCAGATGCCTGCTGTCATTCTACCGTGACGCTCTCCCCAGCATGCAGCATTCCAGGGGAAAGTCAAAGTCCCCTCACGTGATCACAGTAGTCAGTAATACACAGGCATGAAATTCTGATACACACTACAACACGGATGAAACTTGGAATCATTAAGCTATGTGAAATAAGCCAGACACAATAGGACAAATACTGCATGATTCCACCTATATGCAGTACCTAGAACAGGCAGATTCACAAGAGACAGCAGAATGGTGGTTGGTTACCAGGGACTGGGGCAGGGGGGGTCATGGGAGAAAGGGAGTTATTAATGGGAAAGAGTTTCTGTTTGGGAAGATGAAGAAATTCTTGGAATAGACAGCGATAGCTACACAAAAGTGTGAATATAGTTAGTGTCACTGAATGCACACTTCAAATAGTTAAAATAGTAAAATTCATGTCATATATATTTTACTACAATTTAAAAAATCCATCACATGTGGCCATGCAAGGCCCCCACCACCTTTCCCTAACTTCAGGAGAACACGGACCTAGAATGAGGGAGAATGAGAGATCTTGCTAAGCACAGGCAATGCCACCACAAGCATACACCTCATCCCCTGGAGGGCCCTCTGTCCTGGCCACCGCAAACTACCTTCTGTAGCCACCATGTCCTATCACGTCTCTGTGCCTTTGCACATGCTGTTCCTTTGGCCTGAAGTCCCAGCTTCCCCTTCTCTTCCCAACTAATGCCAGCCTGCTCTTCGGCACTCTGCTGTTGTGCCATCCTTCCTGTGCATTTTCTCCCACCCTGCTCCTTATACAAGCGGAGTTAGACTCACCCTGATCTGGGCATCATGCCTGCATCAACATCCCTATGTTGACATGTGCTGAGTTTGTGGGTGCTTAAGATAATGCCACCCTCTTGAAGAGGGGCTAGACTGGGCAGCCCAAGACATCACAGCAAAGAGTCACCTCCTGTAGGTATCCTTACTTAAAGCAACAACAACAAGCCACACCACTGGTTGGAGGTAGAATTTGGGCGATCTCCCCAGCATTTTCGATGTGAATCTAAGCCACGGCTCAAAAACAGGGCAGGTATTGCTGTAACATTAGGGCCAACCCCAGTATTAACTTCCCAAGAGAATGCAGTGATGTTTTGGTCTACCAGCAACAGAGAAAAAAAGAAGACAATGATAAGAACTTGGAGAAAATCAAAAAAGCAGCTAACCATGCTCATGGCTGGAAGAATTAACATCATTGAAATGTCCATACTACCCACAGCAATCTACAGATTCAGCGCAATCCCCATTAAAATATCAAGGACATATTTCTCAGATTTATAACAAATATTTCAGAAATTTACATTGAACCAAACACAACCCTGAATAGCTTCAGCAATCTTGAGAAAGACAAACAAAGTAGAAAGGATCACAGTACCTGATATCAAACTATACTACAAGGCCACTGTAATTAAAACAGTCTGGTACTGGCATAAGAACAGACAGTGGAGCAGAATAGAGAACCCAGAAATAAACCCAGGTCTCTATGGTCAATTAATATTTGACAAAGGGGGCAGGAGCATAAAATGGAGTAAAAATAGCCTCTTCAAATAGTGTTGGGAGAGCTGGACAGCTACATGCAAAAAAATGAAACTCAATCACCAACTTACACCATGTACAAAAATAAATTCAAGATGGATAAAAGACTTCAATATAAGTCATGATACCATAAAAGCCCTAGAGGAGAACATAGTCAGGAAAATCTCAGATATTCCACAATATTCCAGTAATATTTTCACCAATATGTCCCCTAGAGCAAGGGGCATAAGGGAAAGAATAAACAAATGGGACTTCATCAAAATAAAAAGCTCCTTCATGGCTAAAGAAAACAGCATTAAAATGAAAAGGGAACCAACCATATGGGAAAACATATTTGCCAATGATACCTCGGACAAGGATTTGATCTCCAAAATATATAAAGAACTATATGACTCCACTCCAGGAAGACAAACAACCCAATTAAAAAATGGGCAAAAGACTTGAACAGACACACTTCTCCAAGGAGGACATATGGAGGACCCAGAGACATATGAAAGGATGCTCAGCATCACTAGCCATCAGAGAGATGCACATTAAACCACAGTGAGATACCACTTCACAGTGGTCAGAGTGGCCATCATAAACAAATCAGCAAACAAGTGTTGGAGAGGATGCGGAGAAAAGGGAACCCTAGTGCACTGTTAGTGGGAATGCAGACTGGTGCAGCCACTGTGGAAAACAGTATGGAATTTCCTCAGAAAACTAAAAATGGAATTGCCTTTTGATCTGGCAACTCCACTGCTGGAATTATACTCTAAGAACCCTGAAACACCAATCCAAAAGAACCTATGCACCCCAATGTTCATAGCAACACAATTTACAATAGCCAAGTACTGGAAGCAACCTAAGTGCCCATCAGTAAATGAGTGGATCAAAAAAACTGTGGTACATTTACATGATGGAATTCTACACAGCAGAAGGAAGGAGCTTCTACCCTTTGTGACAGCATGGCTGGAACTGGAGAGCATTATGCTAAGTGAAATAAGCCAGGTGGTGAGGGACAAATACCATATGATCTCACCTTTAACTGGAACCTAATCAACAAAACAAACAAGCAAGCAAAATACAAGCAGAGACATGGAAATAAAGAACAAACTGACAGTAACCAGAGGGGAGGTGGGAGGGGATAATAGGGGGGAAGGGGGAAGGGTTTTCAGGAACATCTATGAAGGACACATGGACAAAACCAAAGGGGCTTAGGATCAAGGGTGGGAAGCGGGGATGACTGGGGTGGGGGGAGTGGTAGTGGGAAAATTGGGACAACTGTACTTGAACAACAATTTTAAAAAGTTAAAAAAATTAAAAACAAGAACAAAAGAGCAGCTAAAAGCTGTATTTACCCCCGTCTCACTAGGGGAACTTCTGAGTGGCTCCAACTAGAAGAGTTGAAAACAGGATATTAGCTTAGAAACTTTGTGATCTATAAAAGTGATAACTCATCAATCAAGATCTGGTTTCCTATTCTATCCCAGGATAGATGACACTGAATTTACATAAATAAAATCACATTCAATATATGCATACATACATAGAGACAGAGACAAAGAGACTTAGAAAAATATGCGAAAAATACTCATATTTTTTAAAATCCTTGCACACCTGCATACGTATACTTCAGCAAACACGGTACTGCATCTAAGTCCCTGTTTTCCCATCCAGACAGTAAGCACCTTGAGGGCAGGTCCCTTTGTGGTCGCAGCCCAACAGAGTGCACACACAGAAAGTAAACAACTGTCTGCTTTGTAACTTATCAAGTTATTCCCATGGTTAAACAGTTGGAGCTTAATACACATCGGGGAAAAGGGAGGAAAAGAGCTGACCATTGACAGGTTGTCCTCAACTGTAACATGGCCCCGTCCGCTGTTGAAAGCACGTGGAGAAGCAGAGCTGTCACACACGGCAGAGCTCTGTCCTCACTCATTAGTTCGCCAGCACCAGTGCTGGGGCGTGGATGGCAGGAAGGTGGCCTCTATGGCTGAGAAGCCAGACCTGGGCTCTGGGGCTGTGAAGGCTGAAGTGGGAGCTGAACAGGACTCTCCGGGAGCCAGGAGTAGCTCAAAGTCTACAATTTGGATGATCCAAATTGGATGTCACTTTGGAAATCCAAGTGACATTTCAGGAAGAGACTATTCACAGTGGCACTGTTCATGATGTAAAAAAAAAAAAAAAAAAAGTCAGCCAACTGAAATGCCCTGTAAAAGGGAAATGGGTTCTCAGGGTACAGGCATCCCAGGGATGACTGGATGCCAATGAGAGGAGGGAGACCACAGCTCCCTACAACAGTGGGGGTGAGTCTTAGCACCATAATGCTGGGAGAAAAGTTAATCTTGGCTTTGGGTCAAGATGGCAATGTAGGGAGACACGGCTCACCTCCTCGCACGACCACATCACAATTACAAGTAAAATATAGAACAACCAGCACTCAGCATCATCAGAAATCAAGCTGAGTGGAAGTCTGACAGCTGTGGAATTAAAGAAACCACACCCATCCAGACTAGTAGGAGGGGCGTAGACATGGAATTGTCTTAGAATTGTCCCACACCCATGTGTGGTGGATAAAAATTCGGGAGGGATATCTCAGGAGTGAGGAGTCCCAGACCCACACCAGGACTCCCCACCACAGGGCTCCAGTGCCAGGAAGAGAAGTCCCCACAACTTCTGGCTGCACAAACCAGCAGGGACTGAGTTGGTGGAAGAAACTTCTGGAGCCCCAAACAGTTCCTCTTAAAGAACCCACACACAGACTCACCTACTCAGACACACTCCCTCTAAACGCTAGCACTGGGGTGGCAGCTTGAAGGGCACCAGTGGCATACTGGGAGAGGCTGAAGTGTCTAGTATCAGGGTGATCAGAGGCCATTGTCCCTTTTCTGAGCCCTCCCTCTGCAAAGCCACGGAGCAGTCAGGCTGGTGCCATATTTGAGACTCTGTCAACCTGACTAACACTGTTTGACCCAACTTACAGGCCCATCCAAACTGCTATTGCAAATGAATGGCTGGTCTTGGCTTAGCCTGCACAACTTCCTAAATTCTCTCAAATAAGCAACAGCTGGCCTCAGTGAGCCCCAGACCCAGCACTAGCAGTGGCCACATTGGTTTCACAGCTTGGCCTCACCCAGGAATCTCCAACCCAGCACAAGTAGCAGCCATCTCAGATTGCTTTGTAGCTCAGGAAGGGTGGCCCAGGCAAAACACAGTGGGGGTCTGACCTTGGCCTGCACCACCCAGGAAATCCCAGGACCAGGCCACCCAGTGGACAGCTGCAGACAATGTTGGAGCACCACCATCCTGCCTCTGCACAGCTGATCCTTCGCAGAGGTCAGAGGTTGGTGGTAAGTGATCACAACCAATCCTTGTAGCTGACTGGCCTGGATAAATCCCTCCCATTGATCTGCCAATGGCAACCAAGGGTCAACTGCAAGAGGAGGGTATACTCAGCCCACATGAAGGGCACACCTCGAATATCCAGCTTGGGTGATAGGGGAGGCTGTGCCACTGGACCTTACAGGACACCTACTACATCAGGCCACACCAGAAGACACGCAGTCAAAGCAGCTCTACCTAATACACAGACACAAACACATCGATGCTGCCAAAATGAGGACACAGAGAAACATGGCCCACGTGAAAGAACAGATCGAAACTCCAGAACAAGAGCTAAACAAAATGGAGATGAGCAATCTGTCAGATGCAGAGTTCAAATCACTGTGTATAAGGATGCTCAAGGAACTTAGTGAGGACCTCAGCAGCATAAAAAAGACCCAGTCAGAAATGAAGGACTCACTAACTGAAATAAAGAACAAGTTACAGGGAAACAACAGTAGAGTGGATGAAGCTGAGAATCAAATCAATGATTTGGAACATAAGGAAGGAAAAAACAACCAGTGAGAACAACAAGAAGAATAAAGAAAAAATGAGGGTAGTATAAGCAGCCTCTGGGACAACTTCAAGAGGTCCAACATTCACATCATAGGGGTGCCAGAAGGAGTAGAGAAAGAGCAAGAATTGGAAATCTATTTGAAAAAATAGTGAAAGAAAACTTCCCTAATTTGGCGAAGGAAACAGACATGCAAGTTCAGGAAGCACAGAGAGTCTCAGTCAAGTTGGACCCAAAGAGGACCACACCAAGACACACCATAATTAAAATGCCAAAGTTTAAACATAGAGAATCTTAAAAGCAGCAAGAGAAAAGCAGTGTTACCTATAAAGGAGTTCCCATAAGACTGTCAGCTGATTTCTCAAACGAAACTTTGCAGACAAGAGGCTGGAAAGAAGTATTCAAAGTGAGGAAAAGCAAGTACCTACAACCAAGATGACTCCATCCAGCAAAGGTCTCATTTAGAATGGAAGGGCAGATAAAGTGCTTCCCAGACAGGTAAAGCTAAAGGAATTCATCATTCACCAAGCCATTATTACATGATAAAGGTACTTATTTAAGAAAAAGAAGATCAAAACTATGAACATTAAAATGATAACAATCTCACAACTATCAACAAGTAAATCTAAAAAATAAAAATAAAAACAAAAACAAACTAAGCAAACACCCAGAAAGGAACAGAATCATAGGTATGGGGATCATTTGGAAGGTTATCAGCTGGGAGGGGGAAGGGGGAGAAAGGGAGAAATGGTGCAGGGATCAAGAAGCATAATTGGTAGGAACAAAATGTACAGGGGGAGGTTAAGAATAGTATAGGAAAGGGAGAGGCCAAACAACTTGTGTGCACAACCCATGGACATGAACTGAGGGGGTGTGGTATTGCTGGAGGGAAGGGCGTTCCAGGCAGAACGGGACAAAGGGGAAAAAATTGAGACAACTGTAACAGCATAATCAATAAAATATACTTTTTAACAAAGTTCATCTCAAAAGATCACTTATAACATGATGCCTGGTCTATAAAGTTCACCGACAACTGCAATCAAAAGCACTGTTTAGGCCCCCACAGGTGCATGGTGTGGTGACGTTATCCCAGCTCAGCGAGACCTCTGGTTCTTCATTCTTCCCAGATACATGCTCTACGGAAACTAGGGAGAGCCTGGGCCAATTGAATGTCAAAGAAGTGCTCATGTGTCACTATTGGGTAGAAGAAACACCTAAGAACTGGGGCTGAGTTCCTTCTTGTTTAAAGATTTTATTTATTTGTTTTTAGAGAGAGGGGAAGGGAGGCAAAAAGAGAGAGAGAGAGACATCGATGTGAGAGAGAGACACCCATCAGTTGCCTCTGGTAGGTGCCCCAGCTGGGGACCAAACCCACAACCAGGTGTGTGCCCTGACAAGGAGTTGAATAGGCAACCTGTCGCTTTGCGGGATGACATCCAACTAACTGAGCACACAGGTCAGGACTGGTGCTGAGTCCTTATTCCCCTCCCCTGCTGGAGCAAACCCCAGGTCTTCGTGTGGCCAGCAGTGCAGTAGGATGACTGCTGCGCCCTGTCCAGCCGTGTCTGCAGTGGGCGCAGGCCGCCAGCCCGCACTGGTCACGGAGCAGGAGCGAGAGATGAACCTGTTGGGGTGAGCCCCTGAGAACAGTGGTTATTTGTTACTGCGGCATCTAACCAGTTTACCCTGGCTAATACAGTGACAAAATTTTATTTTAAAAGGCAAGGGAATTATAAGCACAAAATTCAGTAATCACCTCTGTGGGGAAATTCAGGGATATCGTAAGGGAGGAATAAGCACAAGATAAGTGAAAATATTGTTAAGGCTCTAGATCTCAGGCTGAGTTCTGAGTTCTGACATATTCACCATGTCACTGTAAATAAGTTAATTGATTAAAGTGGGCCTACAGGGGCCAAAAATGAGAGAGTGTTATTAAGTAGGGCCTGTGATTTACCCAATTCTGCACACCTGAAGGGCATTTAAAAAGGGGGAAAAAGGAAAGGGAGTGCTGTTCCTACATGCACTGGAAACCTAGACACTCTCCCTGCCCCCAGGGATGCTGCTCTCTCACCTTATAGGCAAGGGGCACACACAGAAGTGTGTAAGGAAGGGCAGATGAGCTCAAAAGCGTGAGGTTTTCCCCTCCCTAATCCCCTGAGATTCTATTCTAGACAGCCTCTCCTCTAGCCACCCCCACCCCAAAATTGTTGCTGGAGCCAGCTGGTTGGGAAGGTGGAACAGTGGAGCATCACAGCGCCTTGCCTTTGTTCTTGGCAGCTTGTCAATCCTGCTCCCAAAGCCTCATTACAATAAATTTGCATGAGATGGTTGCATCCCAGACACCTCCTCCTCTCTACCCCCACCCCAAGGGGCAGTGTAGGCTCAGACTAGGCTCGGAGACCTCACAGGCCCCTGGGCCAATCCCAAACCCCTTTAATGATGCCATTATTTATGAGGAAGAATTCTGCTTTTTCTGTACCCAGGGCATCATGAGACTTACATACTTTTTCTCCCTCAACCTTGATGCTAAAAAGCATTGCATTCAATGAGAAGCCACTGGGAAGGTTTAAGGAGGAGGGATGTGGTGGGATTTGTAAGTTGAAAGCTGCTCTGGTTGCCAGTGAGAGACAAGGGTAGAGGCAGGGGGACCACTGAGGCATTTAGACTTGGGCTGGGGAGAGGGGGAGAGGAGTTGGAGGCCCCTGGACAAAACCAAGAGCCACTGAGAAGGTGGAATCCAGAGCCTGGCAGGGAGTCCGAGGGGTAAAGCCTGCCTGCCACCCCATGTCAGGCACCTAAGCTCACAGCCAAGGCTCCTCCCACCTGTGCCAACGCTGCTTGGGGAGCTTGAGGGCACGAGTAGAGAAGAAGAATATCGGGGGACATGGCTGCAAGAGGCCTCTGGAGGAGCCTGGGCCCAGAGCTGGGGGTGAGCAGGGGAGTAGCCACTTAACTTTGGACTTTTAAAACGATTTGCATATATCAATTTGACCCCCCAAAAATCAGCAACAACTTTTGAGTCACATTGGAGTCAGAATGGCTCAGTCATGTCTTCTCATACAGGTGAGCTTCAGGGAGCTGTTAACCCTAAACGCTGTGCACCGAGATGGGTATGTGAGTGCAGGTTTCTTCTGAAAAGGGGCTAAACGTTTATTGGATTTTCGAAAGAGCCTGTGACCTGGCAATAACTAACATTTATATAACACTGTACTTCAGGCTGCACACTCATTTAACCCTTACTTAGTTACATCATATACATTCATTTAATCCTCACAACAACCCCATGAGAGACAAGTTGTCATTCCTGTTTTACAGATGTAGGGACTGAAGCACGGGGGGGCTTGAGCAAGTGGCTGAAACGTGCTCTGTTAGTGAGATTTGAGTCCCCAGAATGTCAACCACTAACATGGACCTGGTCTGGTCCCATACTGACTTTGCCCGAAAAGGTGAGCCCCACCCCCACCCCAGGCACCAAAGGGTTCGCTGTTCCCAGGTCTTGCAGACAGACAATGCCAGTCAGTGAGACGGTGGCCTCTGCTCCCAGCCCTTCGCATGCCCTTCGCCTCAAGAGTAATAGGAAGTCTGCAACTGTCACTGTCATCCTCACTGTCATCCCTGCCCACGGCAGAGAAGGCACATTTGTGCCAGGACATCTTGGGAGCAATCGTGGGGGATGAAAGCCTTCCCACCCACCAACACCCCAGCTTCCTCAACAGCCAGGCCTTATTATCTCCCTGGCCAGGCTGGAGACCATTGCCAGGGAGTGGTGGCAAAGGCAGAACCCCAAAGGTGACGTAGGGAAGGAAGGGGGCTGCCAGCAGAGTAGAGCTGCCTCAGAAAGCAGTGAGGCGCTGTCCCAATGGGCACGTAAGCAGAGGCCAGATCCCCAGCCATCTGAGAGGGACCTGGACCAGTGCTCATGCCCAGATCTCAGACTCTCCCCCACTAGGACTCCGTGTGAGGCCTGGTGACGCTTACAAGACCTCACAACGGGGTATGCGAAGAACCCTCGCCAGCTCTAGACCTGATTTCATGGAGGCCCAGAGGGGCACAAAGGCTTGCTCAAGGTGCCACAGCACCTCAAGCTGCACTAGGGGAAGGGGAGCCCCGGGGTCTGGATGGGCAGAGGGCAGAGGGTGGAGGGCCAGAGGGATGAGCTTGAAGGAGGGGCTGGTGCCTTAAGCAGAAGGATCAGAGGGGCTTCCTGGAGGAGAGGAGACACACAGGAAGAATCCTCAAGGCAGGGAGGTTTGAATACGCTGAGAAGGGGATGGGCCCAGAGCAAGGACATATTCAGGCAAAGCAGGAGATTCAGTAAGTGGCTAAGGGTCCCCTGATGGAGGGGACTTGGTGGAGACTGGGGGCCGGAGTCCAGAGAGCTCTAATGTCCGGCTGAGCAGGAGAGGCGTCTGTGGAGCTCCCTTAGCCCACCTAGGACTTCTAGAAGCCCATTCTGGTGCCTTGTCTCAGCCTGGCAGGGGCAACTCCTCACTTATCCAACAGTGTGGGAGTGGGGAGAGGCAGGTCTGAGATGCCCCCTACCCACTCTCAGATTGGAGCCCTCAGGTCAGAGTTCCGTCTCCCCCACAGTCTTCCCAGGCCAGGGCCATGTTCCTCACCAGCCCCATCCCACCTCTGGGCCCCAGCAGGCCACACCCACACAGGAGGGGTTGCCCTGCTTGCCCCCCCTTCCCCGAGCCAGATTTTAACAGTATATAGAGCAAGAGCAGAGCGAAAATTTGGACTATTTTGACCATCCAATATGGAATCACTGTCAGCCAATGACAGTTGTATCAAGTGCTATGTCAGGATTGGGGTAATGGGTATAATGGGGACACCCTTAGGAGGAACCCAGAATGCCCAAAACCATAGGTCTGGACTCGTGGGTAAGGACTCCATCTGCACACTGATACGAGTGGGGCCTCCACCCCTGAAGGGTTTTAAGGACTCAGAGCTCCAACCACCCAATGCTTGAGCATGGTGGTACCCACGGGTCATGCTGGACTTCCACTCCACTAGCTGCGCACCACCCTTGTAGCTGCCTGGCTTGAGACCAATGCCATCTCTGTCTTGCGGATATTGCCAGAGCCTGGGACTTCTCAGGGGACACTCACTGCTTGCTCTGCTCACTTCTTTCGCATAAGTTCCACATCTCTGAGTCACTTGTGTGTGACTCTGTTGGCTTGTTGAGGAGGTCTCCCCTAATAAACCTGGCATTGTGGGAAGGTACAAATATGTGTGAGTGACTAGTTTCGGGGATACTCCCTGCTCACCACAATCAGAGTGCCCCCGTATTAAACTGTCACAAGTTCCAAAAGTCCACTCTGCTCTTGCTCTGAATACCCAAGTTCCAGCATCAGCCCAGAATCAGGCTATTTTTAGCAGGCTCCCCACAGCGGCACGCTGGCTCCCAGCAGCCCCATACTGTTCTCAGCTTTGAGCTCTTGCAGGGAGCAATTCTCACACCCAGCATGCTCCGATTACCAGGGCGACCTGGGCAGCTGCCTTGAGTCTCGGGGTCTGTTGAGATCACTGGCAGGTGACATGAGAAGAGGCAGTGGGCAGGCTCCCCCCTACCTTTCTGCAGCCCTACTGCCTCAGGAGAGCCTGGGGGCAGGGGGTGGGTGGACAAGTGGGCTTCCTTGACTTCATTTGCATAATGCACCTGGTGCTTCATGGGTTGTGAGGAACATTCAAGCAGTTCCACCTACCTCAGCCCTTAGCAGAAGTTAATGCCCTGGAGAGCAGTGGGCCAGGTATAGGTCACCTAAGTGAAGAGGAGCTCCGTGGTGAAGAGCCACACACTCCCCTTGACAGAGGTCAGAAACATGGCCGTTTCCAGGGGGATCGGCGGCACCAGGAGTACAAGGATTTGCTTTGCATGTAAGTGTCTCATGCTGCTCTTCAGTCCCCGGGGGACGCGTGCATGCTGCATCGATAGAGCTTTTAGCTTTATAAGAATTCAAAATCCGTTGTGGGGGATCTCCCAGGTGTTAAATGTTGGCAACCAGATCAAATTGTAAAAGCATTTGTGTGGTTTCAACAAAACACATCCAGGAGCCACGCCTGACTCAGGAGGTAGAAGTGGGCGTTAATAGTGGGGCCCAGCTTCCCAATGCCTGCCCTGCCACCTACCACGATGTGGCCCTATGGGAGAGCCCTGGAGGGGCAGGGGAGCCGGTCTTAGGACCCCAGATCCCAGAGGACAGGGCACTATAGCCCAACCAGCATTTTCCAAAGAGTGGTCCAGGGAAACTGGCTGCTAGAGCTGTTCAATAGCTCTAGCTATTGAACAATAGGCAAACACTCTGGGAATTTCTGGGTTAAATAAAGCAAAACAGACTTCTTTACTACAGGACTTGTCCCAGCCTCTGACACTGAACTTCGGGGAGGTAAAGCATAGGCAGGGATCTCGAAAGAGTTCCACACGAAACCCATTCTCCGGGCATACCCTTTAACTCTGGAGTGTGTGGTTCTGGAAGTACAGCTCACCACCCTAACCTGCCCATTCCACAGGCTCAACATCCCAGGGGAGCTGGAGCACAAGACTGGAGATGGGAGAGGAGGGGGGAGAGGCTGGGGCTGGCAGGGGATGGCCAGGAGCATGGCTTTGTGCAGAGGGCAGTGGGAGCTGCTGAAGAGTTAGGCCAGGGGGGACATGGAGGAAAAGAGCTCATGCATGGAGAGCAGACTGCAGGAGGAGGACCAGGCCAGAGTCGGGGAGGCTTGTGCAGAGTGTCCAGCAGGTGGAAAGAAGGGTCAAGACTAGGTGGCTGGAACGCTGTGGGCGCACAGGGGAGTGAGGCTGGGAGGATAAGACCAGGCAGTGGCCTACATGGGAAGAGCCCACATGGAGGCCCTGGATCCCTGGGGAAAGGAGGAGTTATGAGCCCCGGCTGGGGATCAATCCCCTCCATGTTCCCTGCCCCACTACCATCTCGTCAGGGAACCAAGCTCAGGCAAACCTTAGCCACCTGGGATTCCCATAGTAACTGTGGAGCGATGTAGTGGAGCACCTGAGCAAGCAGGAAATGAAGAAGCTGGTTGAGGAGTGCCTGCCAGCACTGTGGGCTCCAGGGGTTCAGAGCCTGGCCTCCCCTTCCCCCAGGCACCTGGCCGTGGCAAAGGGGTGGCCAGGACAAGGTATCCAGGCTCTGCCCCCAGGCTCCTTCTCTCAGAGACAGATTATGAGGGTGGTCCAGAGAACCCCAACTCCACTCTGGGTCCAGGCCTGTATCTGTCATCTGTCAGCAGCCTTTGTCACGACCTCTGAAAGGAAAGGCAGGGGCAATTCCTGACTGTCTCTCCTGCAGCCCCCACAGCAACAAGGCTAATTTTAGCCCTGATATCAGGCTGCAGTCAGAGGGGTTGGGTTGGAGAGGTCTGTGTACCTGCCCAGCTCTAAACGCAGGTGGGGAACCCAACAGGAGTGTCAGAGGGCTGGCTGCCCCTCCCCCCCAGGCGAACAGAGCAGCTCAGCCAAACTGGCCCTCCTGACAGTGCCACCTCCCCTGCCACCTCCCTCTGGGCCTTCCTGCTCTCACCAGGACCCCCACTCAGCATCCATCTTCCTAGGGACCCCACTCCCTGCCAAACAAGAACCAAACCCGTAGCCACACACTTGATGTCCAGGAGCAGGCCCTGCCCCCACCTCTTTTGATTAACTCCCACTGCTCTGTTCTCTCTCCCCAACCAAGTTAGGCCAGTGAGTAGTCAGCCCCCCCACTGCTGCACCATCTACGTCTACAGAGGGGACTTTTCCAGCGACCTAGCTAAAGTCTTTACTTTGTGGCGCAGATCAAATATCACCCCTTCCATGAGGTAGCCTTGCTACCCCTCAGTCAGAACTGAATTCTCCCTCCTCTGTGATCCCAAGCTTCTGATATCCTTGTATTTCCCACGTATGGACACACTGGCACCCGCATGAGACTCTAATTCCCTGAGAGCAGGGCCTCAGTCCCGTTCATCACTGCTTGCCCCCTAAGCCTAACTTGGTGCTTGGTGTACAGTAGGCATTGCTGGGGTCCTGGTGGAGGGGATGGGGAGAGCGCTGTGTCTCAGCCACTAGTGACCCCCTGCCCCAATTCCCACCTTGTTTTAAGGAAGCCAGCCCTGAGGGAAGAGAGTTCCGATCAAGATGGCAGAGTAGGTAAACACCATGCTCGCTTCCTCCCAGGACCACACCAGAATTACCACTAAATTATACAGCAATAAACCTAGATAATCATCTGAAGACTAGCTGTACAGAATTCCTATAACTAAGGACATAGAGAAGAAGCCCCATCAAGACTGGTTGGAGGGGCAGAGATGCAAAGTGGGCTGGTCCTACATCAACATGTGGCAGTTGAGAATCAGGAGGGGCATCTCACCTGTGGAGGTTCCCCCTGAGGAGTGAGGGGTCCCAGCCCCACACCAGGCCCCCAGCCCAGGGTTCTGGTATGAGGAAGACAAGTCCCCATAACTTCTGACTGTGAAAATCGACAGGGATTCTGACCATCCTGGTGAGACACAGGCAGCAGGAGCCCCAGGCATCCTCCTAAAGGGCCCGCACACAGATTCACTCGCTCACAGGCACTCACCCTGGGCTCTGGCAGAGGGACAGCAGCTTGAAAGTGCCAGAGTCATACAAAGAGAAACTGAGCTGTCTGTCTTCAGGGCCAGGCTGGAAGGACAGCGGCCACGTCCCTGTGTTGAGCCCTCCCCAACACAGTTCTATCCGAATCTGCATTAGCCTGGTGAACTCCACTTGCACCACCCTGGTGACTCCCTGAGACCCTGCCTCACCCACTTTAGGTACCACCCGAGGCTCTTTCAGCAGCTGAGGCTTACAGGCAGCTGGCAGGCCAAGGCAGGTCTCAGGGTCCCTGAGCCTTTTGCTGAGCAGCCCCAGGCCCTGTACCGGTGTCAGCCAGCCTTGGTTTGCAGCAAGGCCTCTCCCAAGTGCCTCCAGCCCAGCACCGGCAAGTACCAACCACAGATTTCTTTGTAGCTCCTACCAAGGAAAACCGGGCCAGTCACAGACATCAGCTGACCTTGGCCTGCACTAGCCCCTCCCAAGAGGCCCCAGAACCAACACACACAGTAGCCAGCTGTAGACCATAGCAAAGCACCACCTGATTAGCTCCACAAGCAGCACACCCAAACGGTGATCTTGGTAGGCTCTGGAGACCCCTGGGGTAAAACTTGTTTCTTGGGGTCAGTCCATACATAGCAGCTCATACACTGAGGTGGTGGCCAGTACTCACAGCCATTCAGCCTGAGGGTCAACCCCACCCATTGACGTGCCAACATCAGTCAAGGCTCAACTACAACAAAAGGGCACACACCACCCACACAGAGGACACTCCTGGAGCCCCTGGCTCAGCTGACCAGGGAAACTGCACCACGGAGCCCCTCAAGACACCTACTAGATAAGGCCACTCTGCCAAGACTGGGAGATGTAGCAGCTCTACTTAATTAACATATAGAAGCAAACACAGGGAGGCAGCCAGAATGAGGAGACAAACAGGTCCTGAACGAAAGAACAGGAGACGTCTCCAGAAAAAGAACTAAATGAACCAGAGGCAAGCAATCTACCAAATAGACTTCAAATAAGGATGCTCAAAGAACTTAGTGAGAACTTCAACAAGGAGATATCAAGCATTGAAAAGGATATAGAAACCATAAAAAAGAACAGTGAGGGGGGTTCTGGTCAAGATGGCAGAGCAGGTAAATGTGGTACTTGGAACCTCCCACAACCACATCAAAATCACAACTAAACTACAGAACCACCATCATTCAGAAGCGATGAAATCTGGCTGAACAGAAATCTACAACTAAGCATATAAAGAAGAAACCGTGTTGAAACTGGTAGGAGGGGCAGAGTATTGGAACTGGCTGGTCCCACACCTACATGTGGTCGTTAAAAACTGAGAGGGTTATCTCGGCTGTGGAGGTTGCCCCTGAAAAGCCAGGGGTCCCAGACCCAAACCAGACCCCCCAGCCCAGGGTTTGAGTGCTAAAAAGTCCCCATAACTTCTGGCTGTAAAAACCAGTTAGGATTGTGGCTGAGTGAGACAGAAGTGGCTGGAGTCTTAGGAATTCTTTCTCTTTTTTTAAAAAAGGGATTTTATTTATTTATTTTTAGAGAGCGTGGAAGGGAAGGAGGGAGGGAGAGAAAAAGCAATGTGTGGTTGCTTCTCACATGCCCCCTACTGGGGACCTGGCCCACAACCCAGGGATGTGCGCTGACGAGGAATTGAATTGGCGACCTTTTGGTTCACAGGTTGGCACTCAATCCACTGAACCACACCAGCCAAGGCATCAGGCAGCTTCTCTTAAAGGGCCCTCGGTGTACCCGGAGCGCCCCACTTGGGTGACTGGGGTGGCTGCACCACTGGGCTCCACAGGACATCTTCTACACAAGGCCACTCTACCAAATCCAGGAGATGTAGCAGCTGTACCAAATACAAAGAAATGAACATAAGCAAGCAGCCAAAATGTGGAAACAAAGAAACAGGACCCAAATGAAGGAATAGGAGAAATCTTCAGAAAAAGATCTAAATGAAATGGAGGCACACAAACTACCAGAGTTCCAAACAATGGTTATAAGGATGCTCAAGAAACTTAGTGAGAATTACAACGAACTTAGCCAGAACTTCAACAGCTTGAAAAAAGATACAGAAATGTAAAGAACCAGTCAGAAATGAAGTATACACTAAGTAAAATGAAGAATAATTTACAGGGAATCTACTGCATGGTAGATGAAGCAGAGAATCAAATCAGCAATTTGAAAAACAAGGTAGAAGAAAACACCCAATCGGAACAGCAAAAAGAAAAAAAGAATTTTTAAAAAATTGAGGAGAATTTAAGGGACCTCTGGAACAACATCAAGCATACCAACACTCACATCATAGGGGTACTAGAGGAGAAGAGATGAAACAAGGGATTGAGAACCTATTTGAAGAAATAGAGGACTTCTGGCCAAGATGGAGGTGTAGCTAGACACACTGTGCCCCCTCGCACAACAAAAAGAAGGACAACAACAAATTTAAAAACAAAAAACAACCAGAACTGCCAGAAAATCGAACTGTATGGAAGTCTGACAACCAGGGAGTTGAAGAAGAAATATTCATCCAGATGGTAAGAGGAGCAGAGACGGGCAGCCAGGGGGAGAGGACTCACAGCAAGGCGGTGGCTGACAGACCAGGTGAGGCAGTGGCTGGCAGAGCGGATGGACTCATATTTGTGTGCAGATAAACCGGGAGGAACAACTGGGGACCAAGACAGACCCACAACCCAGGGCTCCGGCGTGGGGAAATAAAGCCTCAAAACCTCTGACTGAAAACACCTGGGGGGTAGAGGCAGCGGGAGAAACTCCCAGCCTCACAGAAGAGTTTGTTGGAGAGACCCACAGGGTCCTAGAACGTACAGAAAGCCACCCGGGAATCAGCACCAGAAGGGCCCAGTTTGCTTGTGGGTAGTGGAGGAAGTCACTGAAAGTCAGCAGAAAGCTGAACAAGCGACATTGTTCCCTCTCAGACTCCTCCCCCACATACAGCATCACAACACAGTGACCTGGGTTGTCCTGCCCTGGTGAATACCTAAGGCTCCACCCCTTACTATATAACAAGTGCACTAACACACACACACACACACAAAGGCCCAAATGAAAGAATGGATTTAAAGCTCCAGAAAAAATAGAACTAAGCAACGAAGAGATAGCCAACCTCCCAGACGCACAATTCAAAACACCGGTAATCAGGATGCTCACTGAAATGGTTGAGTATGGTTGCAAAATAGAGGAAAAAGGCTATAAAAAGTGAAATAAAGAAAAATGTACAGGGAACCAACAGTGACACTAAGGAAACTGGGACTCAAATCAACAATTTGGACCAGAAGGAAGAAATAAACATTCAACCAGAACAGAATGAAGAAACAAGAATTCAAAAAAATGAGGAGAGGCTTAGGATCCTCCAAGACACCTTTAAATGTTCCACCATCTGAATCATAGGGGTGCCAGAAGGCGAAGAGGAAGAACAAGAAATTGAAAACTTATTTGAAAATGTAATGAAGGAGAACTTCCTCAATCTGGCAAAGGAAATAAACTTCCAAGAAGTCCAGGAAGCTCAGGGAATCCCAAAGAAGTTGGGCCCAAGGAAGCACACACCAAGGCACATCATAATTACATTACCCAAGATTAAAGATAAGGAGAGAATCTTAAAAGCAGCAAGAGAAAATGAGACAGTTACCTACAAAGGAGTTCCCATAAGACTGTCAGCTGATTTCTCAAAAGAGACCTTACAGGCAAGAAGGGACAGGCAAGAAGTGTTCCAAGTCATGAAAGGCAAGGACCTATATCCAAGATGACTCTGTCCAGCAAAGCTTTCATTTAGAATGGAAGGGCAGATAAAGTGCTTCCCAGATAAGGTCAAGTTAAAGGAGTTCATCATCACCAAGCTCTTATTATATGAAATGTTAAAGGGATTTATCTAAGAAAAAGAAGATCAAACATACGAACAGTAAAATAACAAACTTGCAGCTATTAACAACTGAACCTAAAATTTTTTTAAAAAAAACAAAAAAACTAAGCAAACAATTAGAACAGGAACAGAATCCCAGAAATGGAGATCACATGGAGGGTTATCAGTGGAAGAATGGGATGAGGTGGGGAAGGAAAGGTACAGAGAATAAGAAGCATAAATGGTAGGTACAAAATAGACAGAGGGAGATTAAGAACAATATGGGAAATGGAGAAGCCAAGGAAGTTATATGTATGACCCATGGACATGAACTAAGGGGTGGGCAGGGGATGTTGGTCAGAGGGGCATACAGGGCAGAAGGGAATAAAAGGGAGAAAATAATGGGACAACTGTAATAGCATAGTCAATAATATATATATATATATATAATTGACTAAATACATTTATTTATTTATTTATTTATTTATTTATTTATTTTAAATCCCAGAGCTAGAATGGATCTCTGAGGTAATCCAGAATATAGACAGATATTCCACAGATGAGGAACCAGAAGTCAGAGAGAGGCTTTGCCCGAAGTCACACAACAGCACAGTGGTGTGGCTGAGACGTGAACCCCAAACCATCAGGACCAGTCACTTCAGTGTCTGGTCATAGCCAATTGTCGTGTGGCCATGGGAATAATTTTCATGTCCAAGTGCAGGCCCCTCTCCAGAGAACAGATGAACCTGGGCTTGAAATCCCTGCTCCACCACTGTGTGTCTAAAAGTTACAACCTCTCTGCCTATTTCCTCACCCAAAAATTGGGGCTCAGAAATTACCCTAACATCCTGTGGTCATCATGAGGCTCACATGATACACTGCAGGTAAAGTCTCAGGGCGGAGTTGGGCCCCTGGCAGGTGCTCCCTGCATAACGAAGATGGTCCTTCATCATCATCCTTAGGTCTCAAGGGGCCCCACTGCCCGATTTGCTTAGGGGTGGGGGACCAGCAGGAGGAACAAGGAGAGATGTGTGTAGGGCTTTGGGGCAAGAGTAAGGCCACTTCCTGCTGGAGGAAACACTGGAAGACTCGCTGGAGAAGGTGGCTTCAAGCGGAGGATTCAAAGCTCCATCTCTCTTGTCCTGAGGCCCCTTAGGGGCTTCCTGAAGACGGCAGGGCTCATAGGAGGCACCCTGCCCTGAAAGCCAATCCAAATCCAAGCTTCTAGCCTGGGTGTCTTGGCGGTAGGTCCCTCACCTCTCTGGGCATCTGCAAAACAGGGCCAGAGAGGACCAGACCACCCTCCCTTAGAGACGTCTTCCAGCCCTGACCTTTTGCAATTCCATCCATACCCATTCCCTGCAGTATCCAAATCTTGCCACTGGGAGGCAGCAGGGAACTGAGCTGGAGTCCCCCTCCTCCCAGCTGCTGAGGCTGGGGCTACTGCTGGACAGTCCCTCCCCCAGCACCCCCACATGCTCCGTTGGCTGTCCAAGGAACCAGAACTGGGTGAACACACGCATCCAGACATTCTATCCTTCCCACAGCCCTGCAGAGCAGCCACTTTTCAGATGGGGAAACTGAGGCCCAGAGAAGGAAGGACTTGTTCAAGGTCACACATCAGACAAGGCAGAGCCAAGTCCCAGCCGTCTTTCCCAGCCCCAGCCCCGGAGCCGAGGCCACATTGAAGGGAGGGTTAGAGTCAGATCAACTTGGGCTGGGACCCTGGCGCCCCACCCCTGGCTGTGAGCTCTGAGCAGGTCACCCACCCTTCTCTCTGATGTCAGCTTATGGAAGTGCCTGGCACATGAAGCCACCACTTCCCCCAGCAGATTTTACCGTCCACGAGAACAGACACTTGTCTATCTTACTCACGCCGGCCTCCCTAGAGCCTGGAGGCCCTCTCCCTCCAGGGCCCTGCCTGGGACTCCATGTAAGGGTCGCCCTCCTCGAACCTGTTCCACCACCCCAGATCAACTCTTTCATTTGCTTCCTCCCCCTGGCAGCCCTGCCTGGTGCCCACACCCACCCAGGCCCTGAGGCAGGGCTCCTGCTCACCCAGCCCCCCTTGCTCCCATCTTGCAGCTGCCTTGTCTCTGCCCCTGCCACTTTCTCAGACCCTCTCTCCTTCTGGGCCCCCACTCTACACAACATGCTGTGTTCACAACAACGGCAGTTTTTTATTTCTCTTTTGTCTCCCTTCCTCCCCCAAAGCAAAACATGCTTCCACACTCCTAGGAGAAAATGAAGCTCCGGAAGAGCAGAGCAAGCAAAGGACAGTGAGCATGTGGGGCCCAGCCACACCGCCCACAGTCCCCCTCTTGTCAGGGCCTCCAAGAAGGGCTCTGGTTTTTGCAGAGTAATTAAATGTTGATCTTTATTCTAGAGGGTAAATAGGGCAGAGGGACACAAGAGCAAGAGGGAGAATGAAGGAAAGGAGAAAAGTAAGCCAGAGGTAAGCAGAGAGACTTGGAAGGAGAGGAGCCAGAGGGGAGAGTGTAGACAGCGAGAGAGGAAAGAGGAGAAGCCGGAACAAGGCTCTCTGCCTGCAGGGAGCTCGGGGATGCAGCTGCCTACTCCGACCACAAGCCCTCCAACCAGCTCCCCTGACCCCGACCCCACCAAGGATGGGGACCTGGAGGGCCGGGGGGCAGGAGCTCCTACTCTAGTCAACTCGTCCTTGGGCAGCTCCTCAGGTGGGCGTCTCTGAGTGCTGGGTCTGGCTTGTCTGGGTGGGCACCCCATCGAGAGGTAGGACCCCAGTGTGGAGGGCTGGGAGCCAGCCAGCAGCAAATCTAACCCCAGGGCTGGGAATCACGCCCCAGCTCCTTCCTGAGCATGGAAATGCTCCTGGTGGGGGGAGCGTAGGGGCCATTCTCTCATCTGTCTACATCATTCCCCAGGGCGCTGGGCAGTGTGAGTGGGCGTGGGCGGACAGGGGCATCTGGGGGGAAAGGGCAGGCATTGTGTCAGTGACAGGTGTGTGTAGTGTATGTGTGGCGTCTAAGGCTGTGTTGTGTGTGTCTCTCCCTGTGAGTGTAGTATAAGGCCAGTGTTTGGGTGTGACTGGTATTGCAGGGGGGTTCTCTGCCCGTGAATGTGCGCACACACACAAGTGAGTGTGTGCAGTACGGGATGCAAGTCTTGTCTCTGTGTACACGGGTAAGGGATGTGAGTTTGTGCACAACCCCTACCCATGTGCTGTCTGTGGTGCATTCATGTTTCCCTCAAAGCAGGTCTCCAGCTTTGCTCCTGGCCGAGGGCCGCCAACCCCCCGGCTCCTGTGAGCCAGAGTGACAACCGGCCCTCAGTGTCTCTCCAGCAACAATAAAGTGACAGAGACCAGCCCCTGAGCCAGTGGCAAGGAGGGTTACGTGACTATAGTTCTACCACCCAGCTATGGCAGGGGCGACCCACGGAGTGAATCCCCTGGAAAGAAAGGAGCAAGCTCTTGTGGGCACCCTGCCGTACCTTGAGACTCATCCACTGAGCCCTGACCTGGCTCGCATCCTGAATGAGGACCTTTATTTAGAGACAGGCATTAATGTCTCATGTGGCCAAAGTTATTTTCCTAGCTCTGCACCTCAGTTTCCTCGTTTTCCCACTGGCAGTCCTTTGGAGGGGTGAGCATTACATCGATGGTGGTGCCCTGTAGCTCCTCTGACCCAGCGACGCGGAAGAGCCTCAGCTGCTGCCACCAGCCAGCCCCCACTCCTACCCAACACTTTCAGACCAAGCATCACTAATTTCTGCAGCCTTCATAATAAATGGCATTGTCAGCACAATGACATCTTCCTCATCTGCTGTGAGGCAGATGAGTCCCTAAGCTTGCTCACTCACTCCCTCTCACGCATGCCCAGCCCAGTCTCGTTAAACTGTGCGGACAGGCACCGTAGCCCAGACACGGGCTCCCGCCACGCTTCCCAGTCTCCCCGCCCCTCATCCATGGCAGGGCCCAAAGGAAGCAGTCATGAACATTTGCAAAGGCATAAATCAATAAAAATATTTAATACTTTCTCTGTGCTAATGCAGCAGGCACCAGCTCTGCTACTCGAGACCACAGTCAGTGGATCGATGTGGTGTAGAAAATATCATCTGTGGGGAGGACTGGGTGAGTGCAGCTGGAGGGGACTCAGTCGTGAATGTCGATGACCAGCGGGCACAGGTGGGGTGAGTGTTTGACACCCATGGTGAAAGCAGGTGGGCAGGGCTTGTGGGCTGTGACCTGCTGGACATCGTGGGAACCTGGGCCAGGCTGAGGTGTGTGGTCCGTCGGGTAGGCAAAGCGCCTGGCCATGCTGTAGATGGGGCTGCGGTTCTGGTAGACAGACGGCTCGGGTCGGCTGTGCATGGCTGGCCCGGGACCTCCTGCCACATCCTTCTGGTAGAACCAGTTCTGGTCTGTGGAGGCCAAGCTGTAGCAAGGAGCAGCTCGGCTGACGGGGTTGCTGGGCCCCAGCAAGCGCGGCAGATGGTAGCTGTTGGGGGCCGGATTGGGGTCCATCACTCTGTATGGGCACCGGTAGCTGAACGTGTACTGCGGCGCCCTGCGTTCCCCAGGAGGGTGGGTCTCCTCCAAGTGGTAGTGGCAGGAGGCTGGGGTGGAGCTCAGGCCTGAAAGTGGGTGAAGGCGGGGAGCTGAGGCCTTGATCAACCTGACGTGACTTCACTAGAACCTCCTTAGCTTTGGGCAGGGACGCAACCAAGTCTGCAGAGGGCTATGGGCAGCGGAGGGACTTGGGCCATCCTGACATCAGAACGTGACACTGTTGTTATAATACGAAAACCACAAGCGTCAGCAGAACATCACCCTTGGGCTATCAGCATTCCGACATCATCCCCGCGACAATACCCTAAAACCACCACCACAGCCCACCAGCTCACTGCTACGGCAATCGTGCTGCCCCAAATGAGCCCCCTTTCTATCATCACGATCGCCCTGTGACATGGGTGCATGATGTTGGCTTCAAGATATTAAGTGCTATGACGCAGACATGGTGGCATCGGCATCTTGATGTGACATTGCAGGGAGATGCCAGCATCCACAGACACACCTAGAGAGGGAAGTCATGGCCCCTTGTCCCTGCTCAGGTCCTAGGGGTACAGACCGCCCTCCTTCCACCTCCCGAGCCCCGTCCCCTCCACCGTCTTACACAGGTTAGAGATGCGTTCTTCCACGGGTGCCTGAAGGCAGCTGGACATTCCAAACCGAGTTATTTTAGGATCCAAGAAGTAACAAGGCCCGGGGCTGCATGTGTCTGTGATCCCTGCAGGGCAGCCAAGGAGCTCAGTCAGCCTCAGAGGCTGCCCCAGAGTGGGCCTGGACTGTGCCCAGGAGAGAACCTCCTCCCGGAGAGACCCTCCTCCCCGAGAGAAGAGCTAAGGGTTCCCTTTCGATCACTCGGGGTCTTTGGTGTTTTGGGAACTTAGGTTTCCCCATCTGTAACATGGGGCTTTCAGCATGCTCAGGGGCTTGCTCAGAAGGACAGACGAGATAGCAGACACACAGTAGCTTGGCTCGCAGGCCAGGGGTCGGCCCAGGGGCCGTAATAGGGCACAGTGGCTATTGCTAGGGTTGGAAAGGGTCCCAGCCTCAGCCAGGGGTTCCCCTGCTGAGGTGGGATGTCACCCCAAGGAGGGGCCTAGAAGCCCCCCCGATCTCAGGCCCCACATACATACCCCTGCCCAGCCTCCCCTTCCGCTGGCCTTGGCCAGCAGCCTCAGCTCTTCTGTGGCTCTCTGCTCCCACCCTTCCAGGGGGTTCTAATCCTCCCCACACTCTCTCCCCACTCCCCAGCTATTCCTACTCAGCTGCTGTGGCCAGTGAACCCACAGTAGCCAGAACTGAAGGGCCCCAGCCAGCAACCAGACAGGAGATCCCGATCTGCCAGCTGGACAACAACAGCATCCTTTCAAGCCCCCTCAGGCAGCTGAGTTGGGAGACACCTACACAGTCGCCTCTGTGGTGGGGCGGCCCAATGGGCATCTCTGCTGACTTCCTTCTGGACCCAGCAGATCACCTTGTTGTCCAGCTCAGGGCCGGCCTGGGTTCCCAGGGCCCTGCAGCTCCAGATAAGGGTCCCCTTCCTCTCCCTGCCACCTCTGAACTTACAACAATAATAACCCTCTACCCAAGGGGGCACCGGGCATGGGGGGCACTCACGCTTCTCCGAGTGCCGCGTGTGCAGACTGTAGGCGGGTTCCCGGAACATGGAGCTGTCGTGGCCCAGGTGGCCCGTGCAGGATGGCCGCAGGTACTTGGCAGGCCCCGGACCTGCGAGGACAGACCAGCAGATCAGAGGCAGGAAGCCCCCATACAGTGCCACATGTGGGTCTTTGCTCCCTCGTTGCCCCAACCCCACCATCAAGCTGCTCCCCTGAGTGACAGGCAGTGCTCCCAGACAAAACATAGTTTCTCTTGGGCAGGCAACGAATAATAAGAAAGGAAGTAGTTACAATTAGCTGAGAACTTATTCTGGGCCAAGTACTACACTAAGCATTTATATGGATTATTTCAGTTAAGCCTCCCAACAACTCTGTAAGATCGAGATGACCATTTTTCCCATTTTACACATGAGAAAACTGAGGCCTAGAAATGTCCATCTGCCCAAAGTCACACTGGTATGTGAACATTCTCAACCAGCCAATAGAGCCCCAACATTTATTCACATACTAAACCACCTTCCACATAGAGCGATAATCAGTCATTAACAATGTAGTAAAAATTAGTATTTTTTTTAGGTTTTATTTATTTGTTTTTAGTGGAAAAGGGAAGGAGAAATAGGGAGAGAAACAGCGGGGCCAAAGAGAAACATTGATCGGTTGCCTCCCATGTGCCCTGATTGAACAGACACCTTCTTGTTCTGCAGGACGACACCCAGCCAACTGAGCCCTGCCCGTCTGAGCTAAAAATTAGTATCGCTGCTTTCATTTGAGAGTAAGAGTCCAGGGAAGTGAGGAAAGCTAGAGCTGGGCTGAAGGCGCCAGTGAATCCCCAGCCTTTTTCCAAAGCTGTGTTCACTTCACGCCTCCTGCTGCCCTTCTTTCCTACCCACCTACCCCCCAAAATTCCCAGCTGCTAATCGCTGCTGGCAAGGCTCAGCTTGGAGGCACAGATCGTCTGTGGGCTTCAAGGAGAGATTGTAGGAGGCAGGGCTAGAGGGCTGGAACACCTTCAGCAGTGCTGAAGAGAGAGGAAGCGGCCCAGGCTCAGTCAGGGCAGAGGGGTCCGCTCTCACCTTTGATCATGCTCACAGGGGGCTGCTTTGCCTCCTGCCATGAAGGCACCGGCGCCTTCTTCTCTGGGTGCTTCCCACTGAGCACAGAGCTCTTGGACCCCTTGGGCAGTTTCATGGCCAGGGCCAAGGAAGGGGCAATAGCAGCTCCTCTAAGCAGCAGACAAGGAACCGGGCTTGTGTGGGTCCTGTCCCAGGTGCCCCTGCCTAAGCCCCTGTGTCCACAGTCTCCCCCACTTCAGAGGTGGCTTGGGGACTGAGAAGGAAGACAGTACTCCAGCCTGCGCAGCTGAGACCGTCTGGGGTGCAGCTGCCACAGGGCCCAGCAGGCAGGAGCTGGAGATGACATCACTGCAGAACTTAGACTGTGAAGCCCAGTGTTTATGTCGGTCCGTTGCCATGGCGCCGGAGCTGTGGTGTAGGGATTCCATGCTGGCAGCTCAGTTATGGAAGCCTGAGAACTTGGCCCCACTGCCCCTTACCCCCACCCTGGCTACATAGCCTAAAGGGTCCCCAGGACCCTGAGTCACTGAAGGGAGAGGGAGAGGTGGAGCGACAGGGCCAGCTCTTTACTCCTAGTAGGTACCCTAAGACTGGGGAAAGGCATAGAAAGAATGGGTCAGTCGTGAGTCAAATGTTCCTGCAGCCCGCACAGCCCCCTAGGGTGACCCTTTACCCCCTACCCCTCCCACCTATCTCCCCAGTTTCCCACCTGTGACCTCCCTTGCACCAAAGTCTGTTTTTCCTTGGGAAAGGATCAAGCCAATTATTTCACACTAAGGTGTAACTGTCTGATAGCTTCCTAGACTCCAATCCCAAGGCCAGTGTCTGTGGAAACCCATGTCCAGCTCAGGGAATACTTGCCTGCTGCTGGTATTTCAGGCAGAACATGAGAAACAGATAAAGGAAGATGCAGGGGTGGTGCCGAGGCCTTAAGAAACCACTTCCTGTGCCTGCGGTCAGGAGCCACCTAGGGTGGTAGGGTGCGAGAGGAAATGCTGAGTGGTAGGGAAGACTCCCAGTGGCCGTGTGGTTCATGTGTGAGCCCCAGGGCCGAACAAATGCTGGAGACTTCTTCATCCCTAAAAGCCCAAGGGTTTGGGGGGGCCGGGGGCCTGCTGGCACCCACCAGTTCATAGCTCAGATGGGATTTGATGGAAGCCAGAGGGAAGGGTTTCCCTCTTGGGAATAGATGAGAGCTGGCTATAGAGAAGGTGTCTGTAACAGCCCCAGCACATAGATAAGAAACTGAGGCCCGGAAAAGAGAAGGACTTGCTCCAAGTCTCCCCTCACATCGGTAGCAGAGGCAGAACCAGGATGAAACCCCATGTATCTCTGGATCTTCGCCTCTCACCGAATGGAAACCAAAATATGCTGTGCACCATTCCCCCCGGCAGGCACAGTAAGGAGCAGACCAGCCCTGCAAGCTCCGAACAGCGTGTAGGGGTCCACCCCAACAGCAGCAGACCTGCCCATGCCCCTCACATCACCCACAGAGGAGCCGAGCCTCTGATTTCTGGAGAGGCAACGCCTGGCAAGGTGGGGACTGGCCCGGCTTCCACTGGCCTGGGGCCACAGGCAGTGCCGCCTCCACACCCCCATCCTCGTCAGATTTTCCTGGAGGAAGCTGTGGGCCCGCCGAGCCAGAGCCCTGATGGTCCCCTCATGCCAACGAGGGCCGGATGTGGGGCTGGGACTTCCACCATCTTGGTCTGGGATTCCCACCCCGGGAGCCTTCCTGACTCTTCCCTCCTCCTGCACCCCTCCTGTCTGTCCCCCGCATGCACACTCCTCTCAGAAAACCCGAGCCACTCTACACCCCTGCTTCTGCTCCAAATGCTCCCCGCCCTCCAGCATTCACAGACACCTAGCTCACCCAGAAGACAGCCATCCGTCCTTTCCAAAGCTTCCGTCTGTCCCCCATTGCCCTGTCCCTCCGAGTCCAAGGTAGAGAGGGCCCTTGTCTCCTCGGGGCCCACCCGGCACTGACTCCTCCCTGTCAAAAGCACCGCTCCTCCAAGGGTTCCGGCATCCAGAGTGCCCCTCCTCACCTCCTCACAGCTGCCCTCTGTCCTGGCTCAGACGCCTGGTGGCCCTGGCTCATGGTCTTCTCCCCCACCTCCCCAATTCCTGCCGTTAACCTTGTGGCTTAGGTCTCCCCGGGAACCTCCACCAATCCTTTGGCCTCCCAGCTGCCAGACCTCCTCATCTCCAAACACCTCCTCTCCCCTCCCGCTCAGCCACCCTCCCCCAGCACATCCTGGCCTTCTCCCCGCCTCCACGGCACTAACCATCTGCCTCCCTTGGGAGCACCAGCCCACAACTCCACCTCGCTCACACTAGTACCTGCTACCACAGAGACCCTGTCCCTGACCCTGCACTTTCTCCCCATCCTTCAGTTCCCTCCTTGCCAACTTTTTTCCTGATGAGTCACCAGGACTGCCTTGTCCACCTGCCCAAGGAAGCTAAAAGCTCATGGCCTCTAAACCCTGGACTTGCCTTAGAGCCACTCAACTGCCCATGTCCACTCAGGTGGCCTCCCTCTCCAGAGGTCATTTCAAGCACGGCTCATTCCCCTGTTCATGCCTGGCCCCCCCCCTCCAGCCCCTGCTCCCCCCCTCAGCTGAGAAGAGAGAGGCCCCTCCCTGCCACACCACCAGTGCCACTGGCTTCCACTGTCACCTGCTTCCACTTCCCGCTGGGGCTGGGAAGGACCCCCCACCCCACTAAGGCTCCGCCCATCTCCTCTGCCTCCTCAAGAACATTTTGCTCTCTGCAGTCCCTTTCTTTGCTTTCACCCCTCATCTGGCCCCCTCACTAGCTCACTCTATACACCCTACGTTCTTCCATCTATCACAGACCAACTCCCTGGCCCCACACACCTCTTCGTCATAGCCTGGGTCCCTCTCCTCCAGTCCACAGGCAAACTTCCCCAAAGTAGCATTTTCCTGTTGTTGCTCTCGCCTCCCTTCCACACTTCACCCGTGCCCAGCTAGCCTCTCAGCAGCCCAGAACCAAACTGACTGGCCTCCCTCCTCCCTGCAGTACCTCCTCCTAGTTCCAAGATGTTCTGGTCTTCCTCCCATGTCCCCACTGCGCCTGCACAAGCTTTCTTCCTGGCTCCTCTTCCTCAACCTGACCTTTCAGTGTTGGCACATGCTTATTACTTGCAAAGGGAAAAACAGCAGCTTTACCGGGAGAACCCTGACAGGCACCACCTCCACCAAGTGAGCTACGTTAACACCACCCGCCATGGGGCAGAGAGGTGCTGTGCGCCTCCAGAGAGGGTGCGCTGAGAAGGCCACAGCATCGCCTCTGGGCTGTTCCCACCAAAGACGCCCAATCTGAATCCAGTTATGAAGAAGCCAGATAAACTCAAATCAAGATTCACTTTACAAAATAACATTCCCATGGGGTGGGGAGCAACCGGGGCGGGGGATTGAGCAAAATGAAAAAGGGAAAGAACTCCTGGGCAGCAGTGTGGGGATTGCCAGGGGGAGGGGTGGGGCCAGGGGGAGGAGGGTACCGGGGGATAAATGGTGATGGAAGAGACCTGACTTGGGGCGGTAAACACACCACACAGTGCACAGATGACGGGTGGTGGAGTCGTGCACCTGAAACCTGTACCGTTTAGTTAACCAGTGTCTCCCCGATGAGTTCAACAACAAGGAAAAAATATACAAACAGAAAAAAATAACACCTGTGAAAGGTCATGGAAGACAAACACGGAAGCACTTGTCCAGATTAACAGTAACCCCAGAGACAGGCCAGCTAAATGCCACACAGGAGCCAGAACTTTCCTTCGCTGCCGAGGATGCTATTGGGGAAATCAGCAGGGCTGGGGAAAAGCCTGTGGCTAGCTCAGAGTATTGTACCAGTGTCAACTTCCTGATTTTAATCACTGCGCTCTGATTATGAAAAAGAAGGTCCTTTGTTCTTAGAAAACACACCCTCAAATATCTAAGGAGAAAGGAACATTACGTCTGCAACTTACTCTCAAATAGTTCAGGAAAACACGTGTATGCGCAGAGAAAAGAATTTAAACTGTGGTGCAATATTAACATTTGGGAAATCTAGGGGAAGAACATGTGAGAAATATTTATAGTGGTCGCGCTAGTTTTCTGTAAGTTTGAAATTATGTCCAAGAAAGTTAAGAGAAAAAAATGTTGATGCGCCCCAGTCTGGGCCTTCCTCTCATCCACCGCCCTCCTTTCGACTGGGTAGTCTCTTCCTCTCTTGTTGCTTCCGTCTCATCATCTGCACCCTAATAATTCCTGGATATATGCCTCTGACCAACACCTTTTCAGGAGTTTTAGACCCACATATCTGACAGCCCGCACAGTGCCGCCTGGGTGTCTCACAAACACCCCAAAATCAACATGCCCAAAGCTTTTGCCATGAGATGCCCCTGAGCCCGTGTATCTCAATGAATGACGTCGCCATCCATCCATGTGCACAGGCTATGTCCTAGGCATCTCACTGTCCCTAATCACTAACAATCATCCACCAATCACTAAGTGACATTGGGGAGCCTGGGAGCTCCCAAAGGCAGAGTTTCTGTCATTTGCTCTTGTGTCCCTGACCCCCAGCGTAAGGTAAGTGCTTGAGAAATATTGTTGAATGAATGAATGAGCAGATCCATTGCTTGATCAGGAAACATCACTCCTCCTCAAGGGAGCGGAGTCTTACTTTCTGAGTCCCAGACGCACTTTAGTTCTGGCTCACGGGACTGCCAGTTACAGCTGGGCAGGTATTAGTTGTCTAGTGCTGCGTGACAAACTGTCCTCAAAACCCCAGCCCTGTCTGTGGGTCAGGGGTTCAGGAGTGGCTTAGCTGGATGGTTCTGGCTCCAGGTCTCTCGAAAGTGGCAGTCAAGACGTCACAGGTAGGGGCTGCAACCGTCTGAAAGCTTGGGTCTGGCAGATCCATTTTCAAGACGGCACTGCCATGAATGTGGACTTGGGGCTGCCCGTTGGTGAGAGAACTCGGTCCTGTCTCCATGGGTCCTCCACAGGCTGCTTAACTGTCCTCGAGTCACCGTGCCTGGCTTCCCCTGCAGCACTCAGTCAGAAGACAGCGAGGCAGAAGCTTCCATGTCTTTTATGATCTCCCCTTGGAAGTCACAGTCCATCATTTCTGCAATGTCCTATTGACCGTGCAGGTCAGCCCTATTCAATGTGGAAGGCGGCTATGCAAGGGCACTCGTGCCAGAAGGTGAGGGCCATCTTGGAGGCTGGCTACTGCAGGGTTTTACTGCACACGCACACCTAGCCACCAGGGCAGAAATCCAAGCCCTGTGTTCTTGTGTAGAGCGGCATACCCACCACTCCCCACCCAGGCTGAGCACGGCCCTGCCCGCTGGTTCCAGCTGGCTCTTGGTTGTCAGTCTTGCCTCTCCTTAAAGGGACTCACAGCAGTCATGCAGACAGCAGGACCCTGGTATTAACACTTCCCATCAACATAACCACCAGGCACTGCCCTTCACAGCTTATGAAGCCCCAGCACCTCCGTTGGAGGACATCATCCAAACACCATGGTGGTTCTACAATTTACAGGTGAGGGGAATGGTGCAGAGAGGTGCAGTGACTCACCAGAGGCCACACAGAAAGGCTTGGCAGAACCAGACTTCTGGCTTCTAACCCTACATTCTTTCCACTGCCGTGCCCTGCCACCAGCTCAGACTCACGTCCCCCGACACCCACTGAAGCCTCATTCACAATCCCGAGCAGGAATTTCTCATCCACATGGGAAGACCTCCCCAGTCCTGGACTCTGAGCCAGGATATGCATGGATTTCCCATTCAAACGGGGACTGACCATCCCCGTCCCGGAGGCTCTCTCTGCAGGAAGCCGGATGTCTGCTGGTAGCGCACGGCAGGGGTTAACAACATGAACCAATATTTAGAAATAGTGCAACCCCAGGGGAAGTCAGCTGCGGCCAGCTGGTCATAGCCACTGTAGCCGCGGCCTTTGTGGACGTGGTGTGGAGGAGGAGTGTCTGCTCCTGGGAACAGAGGCGCTGAGAGGCTCCTCCCACCCCCAGTCTGGCCCCCCAGTAGGGCTTAGGCATGGCTCAGACCCTGTGCCTGGCCAAGGCACAGTCCCGCCACTGGCCTTCAGTCCACAGCCAGCTCCCGAGGGCAGCGAACAAAATTTTTCAGCTCCTAAATTTTGTAATTGTTGGGAGTAGCTGCCACACCCCTTCTGTGCCTGGCCCCTGCACTTGGAGTAGCTCCATCAACACCTTCAGCCTACAGCTGGAGCAAGACCACTCCTAGCAGAGGCCCCTGTCAGAGGCCCAGGCCCGGGGCCCACGCTGTGGAGCTCCTGCCCATGAGACTCCAGGGCCACAGAATCAGGGCCGGAAGCCTGTGTCCCCTTGCATTGTAGTGGCCTGAGTTCTGTGTCTGTGGCTCAAGTACCATCCCATCTAGGGCACAAGCACCCGCCCTTTACCAGCAAACGCTTTGGCTACAGGATCCTTGGGTGGGGCCCAGGCGGTCAGGGTGCAAAACATAGAGGCATTGAGAGTGCCAGGCCCTGGCCAAGGCTACTGCCAGAGCGGGCACTCTCCGTCCCAAAGCATCGAGGGTAAGCGTGACCAGGAGGCCCTGGTCAGCTCTACTCAGGGCCAGAGCTTCAGGGTCTTGGGGGGCACGCTAAAGAGGCTGGGGAGGGAGCAACTGAGGAGCAGGCAGCAGGCACTGCCCAGTCCAACAACTTGCTCTGACACAGTGGGAGGTGGTCAGGGACCAGTTCAGAAGCCACACAGGGTCCCAACTTTCCGCCAGTCTGCCTGGCATCACGGCTCTCAGCACCGCTCTGGGGTGTAAACGCTGGACTGCAGGCTGAGCCGAGGCCAGGCCTGTGTGTGCCAGAGCCCCAGCAACACTCCTCCTCTACAGCCTCAGTCTTCTCATCCGTGGAAAGGGAACACTGTCTCCAGACATACCACCTCCCAGGGTTGTCAGAAGACCAGGAGAAGTTTTGAAAACTGGGAGGCCCAGCAGAGAAGCTGAGTTTCCGTTATTTTTCTGGGCCTGTTTCTCTCCCTAGCGAGCAGCAAGGTAGGTGGGGCTTTGAGCTAACACTGACTCCATTCTGAACTGCAGCTGGAGGCTCCACAGTGGACTGCTGGAGGTAAATCTGTGTGCGTAGCGATCGGGCAGAAGGCAGAAGATGGAGAGGGGGAAGAACGGCAAGATGGGGTGCGTGGAAGACTCCACCCAAGTTTTTGATTCATAAATAAGCAAAGGCCTTCTCCAATCTTCTTTTTTCATTCCTAAAATTAAAGCTCTATTCCTCCAAACACAATCTTCCCAGCAATCCCCACCCCCATGCCCCAGGCCCACACTTGGCCAGTAATTAACCCCTAACAAGCACCAGGTGCCTTACTGACTTGGGGAGACAGAAAAAAAAAGGGACAAGTTGTGGGATCAATGGTTTTATTGCCACTGAGACCAGCTGAGCACAGCCCTGCCCCAGGCCTTTTTTAGGGTGAACAAGATGGGACTTGTTAGATTTGCCAAAATTCCCACAGAACAGCAGCAACTGGCTTCCTAGTCAGCCCCAGAGTGCACTTATTGAGCGCCTACTAGAGGCAGCTGCCTCTGAAGGGGGAAGTTCAGCCTTCAAAGGGTTTTCCTTTAAGGGAGGTAAAGAGTGTAAAACCATGTGTGAACCGGAAGCACAACAGAAAAGGAGAAACAGGGAGGAGCATTTGCTGAGCTCTTGCTTTGCTTTACCCCGGGCCCTGGGCTAGGCCTTCGAGGTACATTAAAGCATTTAACCCTCACAAATCCGATTTTAGAAGTAAAGAAGCCAAGCCACAGATAGGTAAAGCCACTCGATCAAGTTTGGACAGCCAAGTCTTTAGCTGGACACCATGGAATTAAGAATCCTCCCTGCCTTGTAGGTGAGTGTAGACATCTCTCTTTACAGACTGGGGAACTGAGGCCCTCCCTGCATGGCAGAGAAGGTCAAGGTGGACAGCTGGAATTTGAAATCAGGGCTGGGTTCGAGACCAGTGCTCACAACCACCTCCCAGACCTGGGCCGCCACGCTGTGCCATGGTGGGCGGGGTGCTGGGCTGGGGGTCAAAGGCCTGGCTCCAGCTCTTAGCAGCTGTGGATACTTACTCAAGTCCCGTAAGTTCTCTAAGCCTCGGTTTCTTCATCTGAAAATGGGGCTCAATTTTGTTGTAAACTGAAAAGCTTGTAAGCATCGTGGGGATGTGACTGGTCAAGGGGAGATGTTTGGGAGACTGTACTAAGTGGGAGGGAGTTGAGGGTGGGCCGAATCAGGCAGGTGTGACAGAGAGATTGTGATGGAAGAAGGGAGAGCACTCCAGGGGTGCTCTGCCCCCCATTTGCTGGACATAAAAACTGAGGCCTGGCAATGCTGATGCTGGGGCCGGCAGGAAGCAGGCAGAGCCTCTAGGCCCTTGAAGCTCTGCAATAATATGGCATTTTCTCCTCCTATTTGGGACAAGGATGATGTTGTTGCCTGGGAAGGAGCCAAGAGGAGCAGGGCCCCAGCCTGAAGCTGTTAGGTAGGAGCTAAATCCAGGGCCAGATTTCCAGGAGGCAGCCCCAGAAATTTGAAACATCAGATTCAGGAGCCAGGACGCCTGCAGTCCTGGTACCAAATGGCCAGGGGCCTCATCTCCACCTGGGGGCCTTGGAAGGAACTTCCAGCTCTGAGCCGGTTTCCTACTCCATGAAATGGGGGAAGGGTTGTTCTACCCACCTTGCAGAGCTATTTTGAGGCAAATGATACCATGGAATTGAGAACCCTTCCTGCCTTGTGGGTGAGTGTAGAACATCTCCTTTAGGGACTGGGGAACTGAGGCCCTCCCTGTATGGCAGAGAAGGTCAAGGTTGCAACACCAATGAGCACAGAGCCAGTGAGAAACCTCAGGCTGGTGCCTCTCTGCACAAATGGGGTCCGAGGAAACCTCAGAGACAAAGAGGACCCACAGCAGTCTGCGGGGTGGGGTCCTTTCTCCTAGGCCTGGTGTGATTGCCCTGCCACCACCACCAACCCTTGCAAGAGCAAAAGAAGAGAGAAGCGCATGGGCTGGCCCAGCCCACGTGGGTCTGGAGTCCTCTGGGACTCCGGTCCAAGGCTTCAGAGTGGAGCCTGGGTCTGACTGAGCTGTAAGGATGCCCTGGCCCCTGCGTGGGGAAGAGCAACCCAGCACGGGCCCTTTAAGAAGGTTGGGGAGGGGGGCAGGCGGGGAGACCCGGCCTGGTGAAACCGGAGCGCTGGTCTGGTCTGTCCGCTGCCTGCTCCGCCCCCCAGAGTTAAGTAGGCGGCAGGCACCGGGAGCCCAGCCCACACCAGAAGAGCCTCGCTCTCTCAACTGGAGACTTTGTTGCCCAGGTTCTGGATCCTGCTGGGCTCCTCTCAAATCCTGCCACCAGCCTGCTGCGATGCACCCAGGCCCTCGGCTCGCAACTCTAGCCCCTGCCCTGGCCCTGGCTTTGACCTTGGCTATGTTGGCAGAACCAGCATCTGCAGGTAAGTGAGGGGCCTGAGACATCGACCCAGAATGGCAGGAGCTGTGGCGGGTTCCTTAAAGAAAAGGGGCAAGAGGGCCCAGAAGTGGCCCCCAGACCATGAGGCAGGGAGACTGCACTCCTGCTACTCCAGGCTGGGGTCTCTGGGAGTTCCAGCAGCCATAGATGCCCTCCGTCTCAGGGCTGCATGGGCTCTGGTTTCCTGAGCTTGGCCCCAGAGTGGGGTTGCCTAGGGCAGAGCTCTGTCCAGGACAGTTCTCCACACCTAGAGGAGCCACCTCAATGCCACCTGGGCTCCCTGAGCCCAGCAGGCTTTCCGTGACCATGTGGTGTCTGAAGGACACCCAGTGAGAAGTACCCCAGCTGCAGCCACCCGGGCCAGGAATGGGGAGTCCTGCAAAGTGAGAAATGAGGAGAGAGCCACCCTGCCCCACCCTATGCTAGGGGTTGGGGGCACAGGCACCTCAGCCTCCACCTCCTTCAGCTGCCTCCCAGCTCTGCTCCTGCCCCTCCTACTCCTACTCCACTTGTAACCAGGTGAATTTTCTGTCTGGCTTCTTCATCACCACCTTCCTCCTGCCCTGCTCTTCCTCTTTCTGTCTGTCTCTCTCCTCTCTCCTCACTGAGAAGACCTGGTGGGTGACAGGCAGGACCACCCACTCTCCGGCTGCCTAGATGCAAGGATGGTGCCTCTCCATATCCTACGCTCCAGCAGGGGCTCGTCCCCCAGACAGCCCTGGGCAACTTCCCTGTCCCAGGCACTGGTGGCTGACCCCAGCAGAGACCTGATAATAGTTTGCCTTTTGAAGGGTGCTAGGGTATGTGTCCTCTCAGTCACAGTGCCAGAAATCCCACCATTGCGTATTCTCCCTTTAGCTAAGGCATAGTCTAGTTATTCCATAAGAACCATGGCCTCGTGAATGAATTAGTGCTTCAGCCTACAGATTTCGGGACCGTTCCCAAGGGCAGCTTTGAGCAGAGGAAGGGTTGAGTCTCCCTTCCAGGAGCCCAGGACATGAGAAGGGAAATGAGTCAGGGGAAGACCCCCCACACATAGGGTGAGTCAGAGCTGGGTCCCCAGGCTTTCTGCCACCATTCCCAGGGATCCCATCCTCCAAGACCTCAGCGCCTGGGTGATGGGCTGGGCCTTTAAAGAGGTGGAAAAGGGGCAACGGAGGTGACTGGGGAGGTCTTCTCATGTAGTTCCCCAGCCTCCAGCCAAGGGAAAGGCTCCAGTACCACCACTTCCTTGGGCTTCAACTGAAAGCCCCTCTCAGAATATCCTCAGCGTTGACATCGTGAAGGCACCATGCTGGGCAACGAGGAGTACACAGAATGCGCAGGCTGAACTTGGGTTCATTCAGGAGGCAGAACAGCAAATTAAAACTCAAACAGCAATTCCTATCATTTCCTTCAAGATCCAGAAAACAGAGTACGGAAAAGAGAAATGCAGAAGCACGCTGAGGCGAGACAGAGGGTGACCCGTGGGCTAAGACTGGGAGGGTGTGAAGGAGTCGGCACTCCAGGAAGGGTCTCAGGGAGCAGAGGCCCTGAGCGTGAGCACAGAGATGCTGAGCCAAAGGCCTGGCTGCGAGGCTCATTTTGAGCACAAGCCAGGAAAAGCAGTTGCACTTGGCACAGAACCCTTAAATGGCAAAATGCAGCCCACTGCCCGTGGCCTCGTGAGGAGCCACCAGAGGTTTGAGGGAGGAGAGCCGCATGTGGTAGTGGGGCTTTATAATGTTGAACCAGCTCCTGCCTTTAGTTAGGAAGGACTTGAGAATGGATAGGGGGTGGGTGAGCTGGTATCCCCTCCCCCTCCCAGGCAGAGCGGCCACTCCAAAAACCCATCTCTGTCACCATGCCTGTCCTTGCTCCCTGTCCTGGTCTCTGCAATAGGGGAAGCCCCTGCCTGAGGAGGGTGTCCCTCCCACCACCCATGGACACCCCTGGCCCCAAAGGCCCTCCAGATTGACACATAGTAGGCATTCAGGTCTCATGAGCCCTGAGAGTCGAGCACCCTTGGAACCTTCCAATTGTACAGACGTGGACACGGAGGCCCCAGGTAGGAAGCAAAGTGCTGTGAGTCCCACACAGGAGCCCAGCTGCTGGGGAAGAGCTCCCAGTCCTGCTTTGAGGGAGTTCCTGCCTTGTGTGGGGGCTAGGCTTGGGCCACTCTGAGTAGGGGTGACAAGTACGGCATGCAGCCCCTTCAGAGCACTGTGGGAGGCCCTCAGTAGAGTGACAAGTATTGGGGAGACTGGGTTTGAGCTGATGTGGAGAGGCAAATCCGGAGGTCAGAGTAAGCACAGGGCATGCAGGGCCAGTGGCTTGGCATAGGTGCCTTTGACAGGTAGAAGGTGAGGGGCTAAAGAGGTGCCTGGAAGGGAGGATTCCTGTGTAACCTGGGCGGGGGGGACTCTGAACTAACGGGGGCGTCTGAGAGAACATGGGGGGATCAGGTGCAAGGAACTGAACCAGGGCAGACTCTGAGGGTGGTCTGGGGCGGGGGCGGGGGGGGGGGACCAATGATGTTGGAGACAGCCTCTGAGCCACACGCACGCTGCCCTGAGCCTCTGGGGCAGGGCAGGGGCCGGGGCCCTTGGCCCAGGCCACCGAGACTCTGGAAAAGCTGTTCCAGAACCAAGTATAACTGAACCCCCAATGTTTGCCTGCCGACCTGGGCGGGACAACAAGGGCCTTTCAGCACAGCCACCTAGGGGGCCCAGAGGGGCCAGGCCAGGTGGTCCAGGCCACTGGCCATGGCTAGCAGGGAGTGGGTTGTGTGGGGCGTTCTCAGAGGAAGTATATAGGCTTCGTCCGGGAACTGGGCGTGCTGCCCAGGAGGGGGCCTGCAGGGGAGGGCCAGTGGGAAATAACCCTGACTGACGTGCACACTCGGGGACGCACACAGATGGCGGTGCACACGCGAACACAGAGAGCCTAGTGCACAGCCAACCTCACTCACAGACCGGGTGGTGGCTGCTGCCTCCTACCTGGGTGCTGCCTGGGTGAAGCAGGTGAGGTCAAGATGGGGGGACGGGTGTGATGTTGAGACGTGGCTCCTCTTTGGTGCCCGGAGTAAATGAACAATAGGGCCTTTGGGTCCAGAACTTCAGCCCACTCCCTCCGTGGTCCTCTGCTCCTTCGATTCCTGGCCCCGCCCAGCTCCCCTTTGCCTCCAGCCCCAGCATCTGTCCAGTTCTATAGAGCCAGAGTTCTAGAGTTAGGGTTCCCCCTCCAGGGGCAGGCGCGGGCTGTATTTCAGAAGTACTGCATTGCCAATGTTAATGCGTGCGTAGGAGTCATTTTTGAACAAGCTGAATTGGTATGAACAATTTTGTACTTGGATGTTCTCTGGGGCAGGGGGTCCTAGTTCTTCCTGCTTCTCAGGAGAGTCCAACTGCAATCCAGGGGGAGGAGGCAGCTGTGTTATAATAGCAGGCCCTACCTGCAGAGACAGCCCAGGGGAGCGCCCACCACACTGCTGCAGCCTCACAGTCCTGCGCGCCAAGGAAACCCTGTTTCACAGTTGAGGAAATGAGGCTCGAGGCCCAGGCGGGGTTGGCATCAGGTCACTGAGCACACAGCTCCCACAAGGGCTGGCCCTCCAAGTCACAGCCCGGTGGACAGCCACCCACCAGGAGGCTCAGGACCCCAAGCAGGGGAGAGAGATCTCTCCAAGGCCCCTAGATCTCTGTTCCCATCTCCCTGGTCCCCTTCCACACCCCCTCACCTCTCCAAATTTTCTCTGCTTTCTGAAAGAATAGGTAAATACTCTTCAAGAAAGCCCACTCCTCCTCCAACAGCTGAAATGGCAGAGGAAGCCACATTTGTCTCAGATGCAGCGTAGTGGCTCTGGGGATGCCACAGCAAGGTGACCTGGTGGCGTATTTTAGACAGGACCTATCCTGTGGACCATGTCTTCCACCCACTCCGCTCCTGCCCAAGCCCTGCCAGCTCCCAGCCTGTGAAGGAGCTGGCTCTGCCGGGCCTCCCACCACTGCTCACGCTAAACTGTCTCAGTGTGTGTCTCTCCCATGGCTTAACTGTCGTGGTGGGTCAGCAGGACCCCCTCCCCTCCCAGACCTTACTGCAGAGACTCCCCACCCCAGGCCTGCGCCCACGTTCCCAGGGAAACCAGGGCCCAGAGAGGGGCAACTGCTCTCTCAGAGTCACAAGAAAGTCCTTAGCAGAGTAGGGGTTGGGCCTCTCTGCTCTTTGTCCTCGTACCCTGGTTTGGGTGTGGCCACAGGGCCAGCAGCTGCCCAAGGACAGACAATGCCTTTCTCAGGGGTCTCCACTCTCTCGCTGCACACCCGGGACTGGGCCCACAAGGGGCGTAGAGATCACTGAGCCAACCAGGGCTTTGCAGACTCTGCCCAAGGTCCTCCGGGGCTTCACATCCATATCTGGGGGTCTGGGATACATGCTCCACTCTAATTCATGCATAGCAGCTCTGTGAGCATATGGTCATAGATTGAGGGGGTGTTTTTGATAAAGTGTTCTATGGCAGGAAGGAAGGGAGGAAGGGAAGAAAGGAAGGAAGGATGGAAGGAAGGAAGGAAGAAAGGAAGGAAGGAAAGCTTGAAAACCAATAAATTGCTTTGGGTTAAAACATACTGACAGCAGGGGAGATTCAGGTCAGATACAAAGAAGAACTTCCTGGCTTTCAGAGAATCCAGATCGTGATTACAACCAAGGACCCCCTAACAGCTGTCCTTCCCCAGGTGGAGCATAGTCTGGGAGCCCAGCAGCAGGGAATAAAACACAGTCCCAGCTTCCTCCCAGCCAGGCGTGGAGGCCTAGCTTATCCGGTCCCCGAATCCCATTCCTACCCTCCTAGAACCAAAAGGAACATTCCTAAACATCCAGGTAGGCAAGACCCTCATGGTGCCCCCTGCCTGCGAAGGCACCATGGCTGGGCTGGGCCCCTCCTCCACTTCATATATCAGCCTCTACCTTCAAGGTGATCCTGGGCCCCACAGCCTGACCGATGAACTACATCATCAGACAATAATCCATAACCCCTGGGGCCTTCAACCTTTGCCCAACCTGTTCCCCGCAACTGGGTTTCATTTTTCCTCCCCGCCCTTAGAGGTCCAGCTCCAGCACCACCACCTCCGGGAGCCTTTCTGACCATTGGCTGCTGAGGCCCACAGCCTGGTTCTGAGCCCCTGCCCTGCATCTCTACGAGGTCACAGACCTTCCTTCCCCTTCCCACACATGGCCTTGGTCTCCTGGTCCAGGACCTGCGTCAGTACGATGCCCAGCGCGCATAGGCACACAGTGTTGCTCAGCGCCCTGGCTCAGCGCCGAGCAAGAAGAGTGTTCTGCTGCCGCTGAGACAGAAGTTCTGGGGAAAGCCCCCACTTCAGGACACACCGACCCCGCGCCCCCCCTCCCCAGAGCAGAGCCCCTGGCCTGAGCCAGCCTGCTCTCTGGGGACTCAGAGGGGGCTGGGAAGAGGAGACCCACTTCCGTTCCCACCTAAGAGCAACGCTTCCCGCCCGCCCCACCCCCACATTTCAGGAGGGGAAACTATAAATATCAGTGGGCCCAGGATGTTGATTCCCATGACAGCAACCCCTCCTTGTCCCTTCCCTCATGCATAGTGGCGGGACCAGTCCAGCTCTCCTGCCGCTGAAGGCCAGCCAGGCAGGCCTCTGGCCCAGACACACACACACACACACACACTCACACACACTCTTCCCACCGTGGTCAGGGAAGGAACGAATCACCCTTTTTGGGCATCTTGGAACAACTAGAAGTAAGCTCCCCTTCCACCCTCAGTTCTGACTCAGGCCCCACCTCCCCCCACTGAGAGTATTCAGCTCTGGGAACCTCCACAGGGCTGGGGGAGGAAGAAGGCCAAGCACCTAAGGGCAGTGAGCAGTGGTAGAGAGCCTATGATTTAACTGCAGTCCTTTGACCGGAGGCCTTGGGCAAGTGACGTGGCCCTTCTGGGCCTGTTTTCTCCTCTCTGAAATGGACGAATAAGGCCTACCTCCTCCGTTTGTTAAGGATGAAAGCCCTTTGCCTGGAGTAAAGGCTTAGTTAGGTAACTGCTCCCGAGATTGCTGTGACTCTATTCCCATCTCCTTCCAGAATGCGGAAGCCCTCACAGGATGAGGGCTCCTGCCTAGGAATCTGTTACAAAGGTCCCAAGGTAGGGATTGGATGTGGTGGCCCTGCGAGAAGGTCAGTGTGGGACAAAGTGACGTGGAGGAGCGGAGGTAGGCTTCTCAGGGAGCTGTCAGCCAGGACCCCTCAGGAAGGGGGATCAGGAGGGGGACGTGCATCTGAGAGGCCTACTGTGAGGAGAAGCAGGGCAGCCCCTCCCAGCTCCGCCCCAAACCCCAGCAGTCCCTGATGGAGATCACTGAGCCGGAGCAAACTATAACCCATGTGTGTTGAACGAATGACCGAAGGACATTGGGACTGACCCAAGAGCAGATGAGTGGGACAAATAGAGGGCCGGGCCCCAGAACCTCCTACATGATGGGGAGCCTAACCATCTGTCTTGCCCCCATCTGCCCGCCCCTTCGGGGCTGCTCTGGAGGTAGGTATGGGCAGAAGGCCAGGGCCATGAGGTGGCTCAACTGCCAGAGTTCCCATGGGGCTGTTACCACCACTCATTATGCAGTAGAGGCTGCACAGTGAGGAGCAAAACACAGGCTGAGGGAGTGAGGGACCCTCTCTGCCCTGGGCTGTCTGGAGCCACTGGGGTGTTGGTGAGGAGTCCCTGGATGTGTGAGATCCAAGTGGGAGACATAAGGGAAAGTGAGTCTCAGGACATGAGAAGCCCGGGCACGTGCCTGAGGAACAATCCGGATAAGAGTCTGGCCAGGGTCTGGGCCCCCAGCTCGAGCCCCCAGCATGTGAGGGTCCTCTGCCATCAGCACTGCAGGGGCGACTCTTCTCACCTGACCTTGGTGCAGAGCCCGGCTGGCTCCCCAGATGTGCACTCATACAATCCAGGTGCCAGCCGCCGGCTGAGGCTCCATTTCTGGGCATCTGGCGCCCACGTGCTTCCAGCCACCCATCTGGAGCCCAGCTGAGCCCTCTGTGGGCAGGTACAATTGCCCCTCCTTCTCCATGGGGGACGTGTTCCGAGACACCCAGCAGATGCCCAAAACCACAGGTAGTATCAAACCCTATATATACCATAGTCTTTCCTAAACAGACACACCTTTATTGTGCTTCACAGATACGGTGGTTTGTTTGTTTTACAAATTGAAATTTTGTGGCGACCCAGCATTAAGCAAATCTATGGCTGTCATTTTTCATATTATGGATAGCATTTTTTAGCAATTAAATATTTTAAATTAACGCATGTACACTGTTTTTCTAGACATAATGCTATTGCACACTTAGTAGACTATAATATAGTGTAAACATAACCTTCATATGCATTGGGAAACCAAAAACTTCCGATACCTCATTTTTTGGCCATATTTGCTTCATCGTGATGGTATAGATTCAGACCCTCAATATGTCCCAAGTATGCTTGTAGATACATTTTCGCCTAAAGGAGACACTCTATACCTTTTCCTTTTTAAAAAGATTTTATTTATTTATTTTTAGAGAGAAGGGAGGGAAGGGAGAAAGAGAGGAAGAGAAACATCAGTCAGTTGCCTCTCACAGGCATCCTAACTGGGGACCAAACCTGCAACCCAGGTATGTGTCCTGACTGGGAATCTCCCAACCGACTGAGGCACCGCAGCCAGGCCGCACTGCTAACCTTGCACTTCGGGGCCGTTAAGTACAGTCAGGGGGACTGGAACACAGCAGCTGACCTGATCGTGGAGCCAGCTAAGTGACGAAGAGGTGGGAGCATGTACAGCACGGAGGGGCAAAGGGATGACTCCTCACACTACTCAGAACGGTGCACACTTTACAACTTGTGAATTATTTCTGGGACTCCCATTTAGTATTTTTGTATCACGGTTGACCACAGGTAACTGAAGCCACAGAAAGCAAAGCCACAAATAAGGAAGGACTTCTGTACTCAGATGGGAGCCTGTCCCTCTTAAGTGTTGACAGCCCTGGGGCAGGGGAGATGTAGGAACCTGAGCCAGCTGTATAGGTCTTGTGTGAGACACCTGGACTGCTGTGTGGCCTTGGGCAGACTTCTGTCCCTCTCTGGGACTGTGGGTAGAATCTTCATTCTCCAAGGCCAGCTCTAAAATTCCGAACTCAAGCCTCATAGGAACAGAACAGGGGACTCTGCTTCCGTCCAGAGGGAGACAGAGGTTTGTTCTGGGCCACACAGCAACCTGGGCTGGGCCTGGGAAGGGGCTGAGGCGGCCCAGCCCGCCAGAGCTCCCTGGCGTTGGGACTCCACTTTCCTTTGCAGCATGGGCCCTGTGGCTCTCCCAGACTGAGAGTAGTAGCTCCTGTCCATCCCCAGTTCCCGTCTTCCACTCCCTGACTCCAGCCCCACCCTATCAAAAATAAACCCAGACCACCCCACCTTGTACCAACTAGGCCCACCCAACCCCTCCAGAGCCAGCTGAGTCATCGCTTGGAGATGCTTCTTTTTTAAACTGTCTGAGTCACCAGTCCTGGCTTTGGCTCCCTGACACATGCCCCAGGCTACAGCCCCCAGTGGTCCAGCCGAGGGAGGGGTCAGAATAGAGGCTGGCAGCAGGTGTGAGCTCAGACTACAGCCTACACCTGTCTCACCTCCAAGCCTAGGCTCTCCCACCCTAGCAATCCAGAGCTCAGACCTGCCCTGGGCACTCCCGGTGCCCCCCGCCCCTTCTGCCCAGGACAGTCCCTTGGGGGTTTTGGTGACAAAGCCCATCTGCATTGGCTGTGCTCCTACAGGATTTCTCTGCCTCCACATAGGTTTGGGCCTCCCACCCTGAGATTGCCAGGAGCAAGGGCCTTTGGGTACCGGGCCCTGTGGGGAAGGGGTGGGCATGGCCTGACTTTCTGAGGTAAAGGCCATGGAGATGCCTGATCCCTGCCCTTCCCCGCTGGATCCAACTCCGACTCTCTCCGCACTGCCCAGAGACCCAGGGGGACGTTCTGTGGGTCAGACGCCCCACTTCAAACCTTCCCTCGCTGCCTGTGTATCCCCCTTCCTCACCCAGGGCCAACTGGGCTGCAGACCTCCCCCCATCCCTGTCTCTCTCTCCATCTCTGTCAGCCCCCTCTCTGGCCTCACTCTATTCTTCCTTTACCCAGTCCCAGGGGCAGTCCAAAGTGCTCCCTGACATTGGGCACCTCCTCAACTCCTTCTCTGCCTTCCCCATAGACATGACATACCTCACCTCCACCCATTCCCACAGGGACTCGGGGCCCCAGGGACCAATCCAGAGGGAAAGTTTCCATCCTCCTCACCCAAGTCCCCTCCTTCCCCTGTCCCCAATTGCAGCTACATCCTGTCCCAGGGAATGTCAAGATCCCACAGGCACTTCCTTGGCCACTGAGAATGGGTGGGGTGGGGGGTGGGGGAGGCGGGAGAGGCCACACCCCCAGCCCCTGTGGAGCCTGCACAGCCCCAGATCCCATCCATCTCCTGTCTGTGGCTATGGCTTCCAGCTATAAATAGGGGCTGGGATTCTATTTTCTTTAAAAATAAGCACCAGACTGTGTCACCACAGGCCCAGAAAAGCACTCCCTGGCTGGGCAGGGTAGGGACATTGTGTCCAAGCCCCTGCCCCTGGGCAGTGCAGGGAACTGGAAAGAAGCTTTGGAGGTGAGACAAGGTTGGGGAGAGCTGGTCAAGCCCCCAGGCGCGGCCCTTGCCAGCGATCCACCAGCGATGGGGCAGCCCTTCCCACCCTGCTGCTCCCTCCCTCTGCGCTTCCTGTCTCCTCCACCAAGCAGCCAGTCTTGTCCCAAGGCTCACGGTGTTCACGGAAAGAGGTGACAGTGACATGAATCCCCAAGGCACAGCTGAGCACCTGTGTGTCCCCAATGCAGAGGAGCTCTGGGCTGTGGGGAGGAGTGCGGAGAGCTTTTCTGAAGGAGCGTGAGGCCGTTTCACAGGCAGAGAGGAAACGAGAGCTCACTGGGTAAAAGGCCAGGAGCTGGGGCCAAGCAGGTGTAGGTGGAAAACAGCCAAGGCCGGGTGAGGGTACTACGGGGGTGTCCGAGGGGGGTGCACAGGAAAGCCTGTGGAGCAGGAGCAGGGTCACCCAGCACCCGACATCAGTGCTGTGCCAGAGGGTTGGGGCTCAATCATGGGGCAATGGGGAGCCACGAGGGCTTCCAGGCAAAGAAGGATGGTGGAGTGGTTTCCATTTTAGGTTAACTGTGGCTGCTATGAGCAAAACAAGGCGGAAAATGTATTAGGCCAGGCAAGAGATGATGGCCGTCGCCTTGCGGGGCAGCACAGAAGAGCAAGAGGGAGGAATGGGTTTGAAGGAGAATTTAAGGGCAGGATGGGTGGACTGTGAGGAGGGAGGAGGAGACTGTCTGAAACAGCTTTGAGATTCCTGCCCGGAAGTAGGTGGGTGGTGGGGCCTTCGCCGGATGGGGAGTGGGTTCGGGGAGCGATGACACAGACTCTGGCTTGAGGTGGATGGGCTTGGGTTTAGGGGCTCCTAGAGGTGTTCCTGGTACAATGTCTAGGGGGCATTGGCAGGTGCCAGAGGTAGAGGTGTGGAGACCATGGCAAAGAGGTGGTGCCTGAGGCCAGGAAAGAGATGAACTAGCGAGTGTGGTAGGGTGGGCCCAGCTCGGAGGTGTTGACAGACTGGGGGGTCTACGGAGTCAGTGGGGGTGCCAAGAGGATTCAGGCCCATGGGCAGGTGGAGAACTCAGTCTGGGGACCTCTGGGGCAGCTGGTTAGCACAGAGGCCACCAGCAAGGGCAATGAGGTTACCTGGTCTACCTTCCCAGGCCTCACGTTCCAGCCAGCCTGCCGCCAGTACGGGAGCTTCTGCTTTTCCGGTCTGCTACCGGCTCTGCCGATAGAAAATCATTCATATGGGCCAAATGCCACCTCCACTTGGTCCTTCGATGCTGACGTTTCTCTATCAGCACATGTGTGTGGTTGTCCTGGATGACAGACACCGTGGGCCCAGGACACGGGCTCTGGGCTCTATCCTCAAGAGCTTCCAGTGTGGCCAGACCTGTGGTCCCTTAGGCCAGAGGTAGCTCTGCTGTAACCACTGTAGTGACCGCTGGGCGGGGTGGGCTGAGCCAGCCAGGGGCCAGGTGTGTGTCAGTCTCCCACCCCAGGTCCCTTTCCACAGATGGGAAACCGAAGCCAGAGAGGGGATGGCAGCATGTGACTCTGAGTATGTGTGTGTGTGTGTGTGCGTGCGCACACACAGGTGTGCATGTATGTTGGGGGGGCTGTGTCCTCTGTTTCCCCCAGGTCTCCTGGACATGGGACCTCTGTCTGTGCCGTCTTCCTACCCCCTTTCCTGTATTCAGACGGGAGAAGTAAGGCAGGGATAGCGGTGGCTTCTCTGAGGCATGTAGCCTGTTGAGCACGAGCCGGGTCAAAACGGTCCAGACCTCCGTCCAGACCAACAGTCATGGCTTCCACTGTCCCCCGGTCCCAGCTCACACACTCACTGTCTCCAAGCCCAGCCTGCCAGGCTCAGGGAGGCCCTGAGACCCCGGTCCAATAGCCTACCTTCAACTCTTTCTCACCGAAGAGCAGAAGGGAAGGGATTCTGCCAGAGGGGGGTTGGCCCCTCAAGCTCCTGGGAGCAGTCTTCGCACCCTGGGTGCAACCCAAACCTCCCACCACTCGAGCCTCTTCCCTGACCTCTAAGAGCTCAATGGGCTGGTGGGTCAGGGAGAAACGTGCTCTAGGACTGGCTCACTTATCGCTGTTGTCTGGAACATGCCACCCTCAGCCAGCCCCCGAGAAGGTCCCTCCCTGACCCACCAGGCCCCAAACCAGACCCTACCCAGCCACGCTGGGGAGGCCAGCTGCCAAACCACTCATGGAAAGCCAGTGCTTCCCCCTGCCTCCCTCCCACCCTCTCCACCCCACTCCCCACCCCCCCACAACCCTGAAATAAGGAGGCTTGAGGACAGGAGGGGAAAAAGTGTGTCTTCCCCAGGCAGGGGGCCAGTTCTCACACCCAGGCAGATGTTCCACTCCCAAGTTCCACATAGCGACCAACACGCTTCCCTGAGACCCACAGCATCACACTCCACACTGCTCTTTAGGCCCTCACACAAGTAACCGCCCTCCCTGCCTCAGGTTCTACACCTATAAAATGGGAGCAATCCCACAGGGACCCGGCTGGGGTGGGGGGCTGGGCAGGCCCAAGGCCAGGCCAGCTCTCACCCTTCTTTCCAGAACCACTGTCTTAGCCCGGTCACCTGAGATAAGGGACCATATTTCCTCCAGGGCCAGGAAAGCCAGGGGAAAGAGGACGTGAACGAGGGCCTAGGGCTCCTCCCCTGCAAGGAGGAAAATACAAGGCAAGGAAAAGCCTCTCTGGACTGCTCCAAGCCACAAAAGTCCCACCCTTCCGTGCCTGGAGCTTGGAGAACAGTAGGCTCCCACAAACACTCCACTGCTGGCCCTGCTTCCTCCTGCTCCAGCCTTCCAGCCTGGGTGGACTCTGGGCCCCTTCTTCCAGATAAACCTCTCATTTTCTCTCTCACATCCTCTGTGCCCCACGTGGTCCCAGGATAGGGACACAGGGCTGAGAGCCCAGGGCACCAGCCCTGCCCCGTTGGCATCTGTGGGCCAAGCTCAGCATCCCATCCCACTGGTTCCCTGCTTCCTCTCCAGGGGCACTCGCCTTCCAGAGGGGGCCCCTAAGTTGGACATGTTCCTCCGTGCGTGCCCCATAGCACAGGTGGCCTCCAGGCACTTGCTTAGAGGACCATTAGCTGACGTCAGTGACCAGGGTCAGGAAGCCATTGTTCTGCCCTGTCCTCCTTGGCCTGGCAACCAAACACAAGGTCAAGTACCCCGAGACTGAGTCTTGTGGCTCAATAGTTCTCAAAGGAGGGACAGGGCCACCTGGACCACAGCCGAGGTGCCACAGTGCTAAGAGGTAGAGACGGTGGTCTGCCCACAAGCACAGGAGCCTGATGTCCCCACACGTCACTAGGGCAAGCTGTTGCCTCCTGAGGGGAACAGGGGCAGCTGCTGTTTTCAGTGCCCTGTGACACTGAACTCACCTGCTGCTGTCCCTACGGCCATGCCTTATGTGGGCGCTGGCACGCCCTGCATTGCGGACTCAGTCAGGAACCAAGGATGGCGGCGCTGAGCACTGAGGGTCTGCAGCCCCAGCCCTGGCAGGGAGCGAGCCCTCTTCAGCGTGGCTCTTGCAACGCCGATGTCACCACTGCAGGCAGGTGACGTTGTGCCTTTGGTCTGACACGAAGTCTGTCCTTGTAACTTTGCCCCTTGTTACCTTTGAAGGCAACAGGCATGGGGGAGAGTGAAAGTTAGGGCTGAGCTTTGAACCTTGGGGGTGGGGGGCCATAGGACATGCTGAGGGAAGGGCTGACACCTGACTAGACACAGTGACAGCTTCTCCCTTGCCCAGGAGTCCAGAGAGATGGATGTGGCTGGCCAGGAAGGGCCATGGGCCAGTATTCAGAGCACCAAATCCTCCCTTGTCCCACACTCAAATCCACCATTACCCACTGTGCAGGGGTGCGGGGTCTGCGCTGCCCTGTGGGACTGAGTCCTCATCCCGGTGTGTTTGCTCTCCCAGCTCTGCAATGGGAGGGGACAGCCCAGGGATCACCAGCCCTGCCAGGCTGTGAATCAGAGGGAACTTTTCACCCTACTCCTGCCTCCTCAGAGGTCCCCTGGCTTGGGGATCTGGCATGAGGTCCAGAGAGCCTGGTGACCTCAGGGAGGGCCCCGCTGCAGGGGAAGGGCACCTGGCCCATCCCTGCTCTCACACAGGGCCACTCCCACACACATCTCTGAGGGAAAACAAAGAATCCTTCATCTTTGCCTTGGCCCTCCTGGAACACCCCACCCCACAGCCCCTCAGACTCCCAGCCAGGGGGACTCTCCCAGTCTCACCCCCTCCTGCTCTGGGGTCTGGAACCAGGATTTGTCACCGCCGGTGGCAAAAGCTATGGTGCAAGGGCCCAGCTTCACCTCGAGCAGGAGCCCCTCCCTGCCCACTGGCCGGTGGTGCCCCTCCTCACCCTCCTCCACCCTGTCCACAGTAGCAGGCACCCTGCCCACATCCTGCCTTCTCTGTCTCTCGTGGGCTTTTCCTCCTCCATCTCCCTCAGGCCTCAGTCTGGACCCCCAAGCTCAGTCTTTGCGGAGGGTCTTCATTTTCCATACTCAGTTTTAATATCTTTCCCTGGCTTTCTGTCTTTTCCCAGGTCGGCTCTCCTCCTCTATCCCCATCACTCCAGTATTGTATTTGTGAATGATTGAATGAATGAATGAATGAATGAATTTACATTGTTCCACCCTCATCCCACCCATCTCCCAACTCCTGCCCCATCTTGGCACCAATGTGTCCCTCCTCGACACACACGTGTCCAGGTCTCTCACCCACCACCCTGACTGGGCCCAGGCAATCCCCTCCAGCCACCCTGCCCAGTAGCTCTGGGCTCCAAACTCTCTCCCTTATAAAGCCAGGCAGCAGCAGACACCAAGGAATGCTGCTGCCCATGACGCATGCTGGCTGTGGGCTGCCGGCTGCCCCCAGGCCACCCGGAATGCAGCTGGAGCTGGCACACAGAGACTGATCGCCAGGGAGGGGTGTGCTGGGGTGGGGGTGCCCAGACAGGTAGCAGGGCCAGGAATGCAGGTTTTCTAAGAAGTGGAAGCCAAGTTCCCCACGGCAGGCAGAGCTGCAGAGAAGAACTTTGATAGTGTGGAACCCATTGAGCAGGAAGTGGGGATGCAGGGCTAACAGTGTGGAACTGATTCCCCGGGAAGTGGAGACCCAGGGCTGAGGGGGCAAGAGGCCCCAGCCAGGCTCCCTAGACTGCTGTGGAGCAAGGGTGATGCTCCCAGCTACCACCAGGATGGGACAGAGGGAAGAGGGGAGGCCAAGACAAAGACAGGGGGAGGTGACAAAGCAGAGGCAGGACAGGCAACAGGGTGACTGAGAGGCCAAGACAGAGACAAAGACAGATGGGACAGAGCCGGGGAGCCAGGCTGGCTAGCCCTAGGGGTTCTGAAGACTCAGAAGGAGCAGGGTCTGCAACAGCCCCCGGACAAGAAAGGCACCCGTGTGCGAGACCTACCCCTAGGGGTAGGGGCCGCCTGACAGGCACTTACTGTGCCCCTTGTCCCAAGAACCTGTTGACAGGCAGACAGTTGGGCACCATGATGAAAGTAAGCCTCATGTTTGTGGTCCCCCGGGAGCAGGGACCAGATCCCCATTCATGAACACCCTACGAGTGCCTCCAGGGAGCCGGAAGATGCCCACGTGACTGTGCTCTGCAAGAGGGTGGCTCGCTAGGGGCCCATGTCGGAGGAGGGGCTTGGGAGGGAAGGACACAGGCTCTTTCTGTGTTCCCAGCCCTTGTCTTGGGAATAGGGATGGAGCCACCCAACCCTGGGCCCAGACAGCAGTGCCCTGTTCGTGGGCAGGAAGGGTGGGATGTTACGGGTCTTTTCCACCTTCAGTAAATGTCTCGGGTGGATGGGCGCTGAGCAGGAGGGGCAGGAACCCTCCAGGAACACAGAGCTCCTTTCATGGAGCTGGCGTAGCCTAGTCATGGCGGGTAGGCACCGAGGGGCAAGACAGGCCTGGGCACAATCGCCGCTCTGTCCTGGCAGCTCCCAGCCCACACACGCACACATGCACCAACACACAGCCTTACATAAATCCTAAACACACCCAGCAGCCACCCACACACTTGCACACACATGCAAATACACATCTCTGGAGCCCAGGACACTCGCCTATGTGTCTTTTTCCAGGCAGAGAAACCCATACCTGGGGGGCTCTTCCCATGCCTTCCCTTACCCCAGTCCCTGTGGCCGTCCTGCTCCCCACATTTCAGAAGGACCAGCACCACCCACAACACGAACCCTCCACAGATCCACACGCAGATGGGGTGGGGCCTCCATCACTACTCCCCAGCCAGGAGGAGGGAGGAGGGGGAAGGAGTGCTCATTTTACAAAATGCTGAACCGGAGGCCTGCACGGGGCGCTTCTCCAGCCGCTGCAGGCCTGAGCTGGTGTTTTGATGAATCATGGGTCTTCTTCACCCAAGAGTCCAGGGAAGGCCTCTGGGCAGTGCAAATGCCTCCTCTTCCCCCACCACCCAACACCCCATCAGGCCACTAAGCTTGGCTTGTGCGTGTTACCTTCCCCCCTGTTCCTCTGTCTTCAACTTTCCAGAGCCTATGTACTTCTGCCAGGTGCACACTTGTCCTCGCTACCCATTCATTCTCCTCCCTCTCTGCTCCTCTACACCCCCCAGGAAGCCCTTAGGGATTGACCCCTAGTTCATTACTTCTTTTTTTTTAATCCTCACTTGAGTACACACTTACTGATTTGAGAGAGAGAGGAAAGGAGGGAGAGAGAGAGAGATCAGTGTGAGAGAAAGAAACATTGATTGGTCCCAATGGTGAATGGAACCCGCAACCTAGGCATGTGCCCCAACCAGGAATCAAACCTTCCACCTTTCAGTTTATGGAACGGTGCTCCAACCAACTAAGCCACACTGGCCAGGGCTAGCTCATTACTTCTTCATCCTGCACCCCCTCTCCATTCAAAGTCCCTTTCCCACTGCCCTCCCTCCAGGGCAGAGATGCTAGGTTCCAACTGCAGCCCATCAGAGACAGTAAGAGGAGCAGAAGAAGGAGACCAGGAAGTGGGGGGGTGGGAGTGGGGGTGTAGGGGGCACTGTCAGAGTTTCCAAAACCCTGGCCAGCAAGGCCTCAGAAACCTCTGCTGGGGCAGGGTGGAGGGGCTGCCTGGCCTATGCACTCCCAGCCCAGCACAAGGCTGCTTGTGTGAGTCCTTCCCGCCTGGTCCCACTGGGAACGGCAGGGCCCAGCCCCTCAATGAGTCCATTCAGACTCCAGCCTTCTGGAAAGTACCTCTACTTCCTGCTGCCCTCCCACTTAGGCCCAGAGAACCAGGCCAGGCTGGCCTGCTCCGAGGGCACTGGAGGCAAGGTGCTCAGTGGTTAGGGCCAGCCAGCCACTTCAGTTCCTGCCTGGTCATAGCCCTGACCTTGGCCATACTCCAGAAGGTTTATATCCACCTTTAGCAAAAGGGAGTGTGGATGGGTATGTGGGCTCAACTCCCACGCAGGACTTACTCCTTGTGCGTGGCAGGCAAGTAAATGTTTAACAACCGCCTGTCTGGGAAACAGGGAGCCCTAACTTGTCATATTGGCCTCTTTCCCTGGTATAAATATTCTCGCTGAGCAACATCACCTGGCTCACAAAATCTCCAAAAATTTACAGTCAGCTCTTGCCAGCTTCTATGACCTCTGGCCCACCATGATGGTGGCCCTATTCTGCGGGGACCACATACCCCACCCTCTGCTCTGTGGCTGCCCTCAGTGTAGTGTGCTGCATTTTGTTCTAAAGAATCAGTGCTCTGCTTAGCCGGGTAGCTCAGTTGGTTAGAGCATCGTCCTGATACACCAAGGTTGCAAGTTCGGTACCCGGTCAGGGCACATACAAGAATCAACCAATGAATGCATAAATAAGTGGAAGAGCAAACCCCTCTCTCTCTCTCTCTCTTTCTTTCTTTCTTTCTCTCTTTTCCTCTCCCCTCTCCCACTCCCTCCCTCCCTCCCTCCCTCTCTTCCTCTTTCTCTCTAAAATCAATAAGTAAAATTTTAAAAAAGGAATCAATGTCCTTGCATATAAGTCATCCCATAGGTGCCCAGCACCTGCCAGTCCCTGGCCCATCCCTCACCAACACTGAGGTCTTCCGGGCCTCCCAGGCCACAAGGCCCAGATGGTTTCTCAGTTCTTATTTGACTCCTTTAGCTTTCCAAACTAAGGCTCTGATGTGTCCAACAAGTGCTGGCAACGGGGTGATTAGAGGGGATGCCGGCCCAGCCCAGGTACTGGCTGCCTTAAGGTGTGCACGCCTCGGACCCCTCCGGAGGCTACTTCCTCAGGCACGTGTCAACCGACACAGGCTGGCCCAGGCCGGGCAGGTAGGTAGCTGGTGCCAGACCATCCCTATAAAAGCCATAGGCCTTTCCTCACTCACACATAGTTTAAGGGAAGCCCAGCAGAGATGAATCATCTCTTCAACCATTCCTGCCTGCCCTCCCCAGCCCCGGACATCTGTGGGACAGACTCAAAGTTATATTTGGCCCTAGTCTTCACAAAGGAATAGACCAGAAATTGTGGCAGCTGGATGGAGGTCCAGGGAGGCTAACTTCGGGAAAATGCCTGGAAGGAGGTGGTGTCCCAGTGTGAGACACAAAGGACACTGCGCAGTGGCCCTTCTGCCTTGCGAGGCCCGCTGGCCTGCCCAGCAGACCTGCGGCATCCTGTAGGCCTTGACTTCAATATCGGGCCCAGGCTTGGAGAACCCGGCTGCCGCCATTCCTGGCTCCCTGGCCATGGTGGAAACAATGGGGCCGGATCTGACTGCTCATCAGGGACCATTAATAGCTCAATGCAGCGTGGAGGGATGCAGGAAGTTTTGGCCCATTTGGGGTCCAGCACTGCATGTGGCCTCCATCTGGCTTTAGAACCTTTGTTCCTCTGTGGACTCAGGCCAACAAGCCGCCTCTGCCACCCCCCAGAGGCAGCTAGCTGGGAGCATGGCTCAAGAGAAAAGCGAAGATGGGTGGGCTGCCTGACAACACCAGCAGCAGGCCTCCGCCATGGCCCCAGCCTGCCCACAGAGGTGGGGCAGAGCATGGGAAGCGTGGCCAAAACGTAAGGGCACTTAGGAGAAGGACTCTGAGTGGGGGTCAGTGTGGGTTCTTCTGGAACTCCAGTCCTGGGATCTGCAAACACCAGGCAAGTGGTCAAGCCAGTCATGGTTTCCCTCTGGGCCAGGGAGGGGCCAGACCCAGGATGGAGATTCTGCTGGACCCCAGGGGAGGAGAGCCATGGCTGGCAGAGGCCCCTAGCCCTGGAACCTCTGAAGAAGAGACCCAAGTTGCTTGGAATTGCTGGGTCTGGCCTTCTTCAGAGGTAAGATCTAGGCTGGGCCTTACAGCCACATGGAAGAACTATGAGGGTGTGCAGCATAAGACCCTTCCCCGAAGCCCACCTATCCACTCTGTAGCACCTCCTCCTCCTCCAGGCAAGGGCCTGGGACTTGACCGAGACCCCACTCTCACACAGCCTCGTTCTTCGGTGAAAATCACCTGGAGGTGTTCGTGGCCACGGTTCTGACCGACATAGACCTACAGCTGCAGTTCTCCACGTCCCAGCCCGAAGCCCTACTTCTCCTGGCCGCAGGCCCAGCCGACCACCTCCTCCTGCAGCTCTACTCTGGACGCCTGCAGGTCAGTGACAGCCCCCGGCCGGACTCTAGCTTTCGATGGCCCCTAACCAGCTGTGCGGCCTTGTGCAGGTCGTTCTCCCCTTGGGGTCTCAAGTTCTCCACCGTGAGGTGGCCAACAGCATCCCAAAGCTGCGAGTCCCTCCTGCTCTCCAGCCTCACGTCGCAGCACGACCGAAGCTGGCCCTTTGGGGGCTGAGATGCCTTTCGGTTCCCTGGTTGTCTACGGCCTCTTGCTGCTAGGCCTTTTCTCACCCCACTCCCTCTGCCTGGTGCCTGCTCACCCACTCCCTGCACCTTCCTGCCTCTAGCCTGTCCTCAAAGTCTCAGTGTGAACCCTCCAACCCCACCCCAGAGCTAACCCGGGCTCTGTGTAACCCCAATCATGCCATGACTTTCTCACCTTTCCATTTCATCCTTCGAGTCACCACAAGCTATGCTGCAAGGATTCTTTGGCGCTCTCTTGAGGCTCCCCCCTAACCATGAAGGGTTTGAGAACCCAAGGTCTTGGTCCAAGTGAGAGCCCTCTGCTTCCACACCCCACTGTGGCCTAGTCGTCCACCAGTCCATCTGCTGCTGCCATTGCTCCTCCCTGCCGTAAGGTGTCACTATTGAACACGGCCTGATATAGCCCGGTCCTTACAACCTTCCTCTCGGTCAGAAACAGTGAGGCCACACCCCTACCGAGGGGCTCCATACCTGGACTCCCAAGGTCTCGGTCCTTAATGCTCTGCTATTTCAGCTCCCCTACTCTGCCACCAACCGTCCTACTATGTGGTTGGGGGGAGCACTGCACCAGAGTCAGCTCTGGTGTCCATGTTCCTCCTCTGCCCCAAGGATCTCCCCTACTTTAGGTCAGGGAGCTCTTCTTACTAAACCTTCATGACGCAGAGCCTCTGACTGGGCTCCCCACCCCTGAACAGTGAGCCCAGCCGCCTCTGTGACTGCCGCCCCCGCCCCTACCCCAAGTTTGCCCCACTCAGGGCCCTCAGCAGAGAGTTTCCAGGTGCCCATGATACAATCTTATGTATTCCAAGGTAATTTTTCTGGCACCTCTCACCCAGAAAAAGAGGGAAAAATAGCCCAAGCTGGTGTGGCTCAGTGGGTTGAGCGCCGGCCTGCAAACCAAAAGGTCACCTGTTTGATTCCCGGTTGGGGCACATGCCTGGTTTGTGGGCCAGGTCCCCAGTTGGGGGCATGCAAGAGGCAATGGATTGATGTTTCTCTGGCACATCATTATTTCTCTCCCTCTCTTTCTCCCTCCCTTCCCCTCTCTCTAAAAAATAAATAAAATCCTTTTCAAAAAAAAAAAAAGAGAGAGAAAGAATAAAAAACCCAGGTTGAATGTCTAGGACAGCATCTTCTACATGTCAGGTATTGGTGGGCAGGGACCACCTCTGACTCATATTGGGGTCCAGAGCCTGTCCAGGCCCACCAGGGATAACTCTGGTGAGTGCTTATGGAGTGAGTAAAGAGAGAGCGGGAAGGAGAGAGGGGTGGCGTGAGAAGCCTTTCTCCCAGGCCCTCCTCTGCAGACCCCAAGCATTCCTGGGAACCCACCGTGCTTTTGCAACAGAAGGGCTAGACTCACAGTGCCATCTGCCCCAATCACTGTCTCTCCTCAGGTCAGACTTGTGCTGGGCCAGGAAGAGCTGAGGCTGCAGACGCCGTCAGAGGTGCTGCTGAGTGACTCTGTCCTCCACACAGCGGGGCTGAAGGTATCCGACGGCTGGGCCTTGTTGTCAGTAGATGGGCTCCTCAACACTTCCGCCCCAGTGCTGGGGGGCCCTCTGGAGGTCCCCTACGGGCTCTTCATGGGCGGCACTGGAAGCCTGGACCTGCCCTACCTGAGGGGAGTTAGCCGACCCCTGAGAGGTTGCCTCCATGTAGCTACCCTCAATGGCCACAGCCTCCTGCAGCCGCTGACCCCAGATGTGCCTGAGGACTGTGCTGAAGAGTTTTCTGCGGGGGACGACGTGGCTCTGGGCTTCTCTGGGCCCCACTCCCTGGCTGCCTTCCCTGCCTGGAGCACTCAGGTTGAGGGCACCCTAGAGTTTACACTCACCACGAGGAGCCAGCAGGCACCCCTGGCCTTCCAGGCAGGGGGTCAGCGTGGGGACTTCATCTACGTGGACGTATTTGAGGGCCACCTGCGGGCCGTGGTGGAGAAGGGCCAGGGCACTGTGCTGCTCCACAACAGCGTGCCTGTGGCTGATGGGCACCCCCATGAGGTCAGTGTGCACATAGATGCTCACCGGCTGGAAATCTCTGTGGACCAGTACCCAACACGCACTTCCAACCGTGGGGTCCTCAGCTACCCGGAGCCTCGCGGCAGTCTCCTCCTCGGGGGGCTGGATGCAGAGGCCTCTCGCCATCTCCAGGAACACCGCCTGGGCCTGGCACCAGGGGCTGTCAGCGTCTCCCTACTGGGCTGCATGGAGGACCTCAGCATCAACGGCCAGAGGCAAGGGCTCCGGGAAGCCTTGCTGACTCGCAACATGGTGGCCGGCTGCAAGCCTGAGGAAGACGAATATGAGGAGGACGCTTATGGCCCCTACGAAGTTTTCTCCACTCTGGGACCTGAGGTTTGGCCAGCCATGGAGCTGCCTGAGCCCTGCGTGCCTGAACCTGGGCTGCCTCCCATCTTTGCCAACTTCACCCAACTGCTGACCATCAGCCCCCTGGTGGTGGCTGAGGGTGGCACAGCCTGGCTTGAGTGGCGGCACGTACAGCCCACCTTGGACCTGAGGGAGGCTGAGCTGCGTAAATCCCAGGTGCTGTTCAGTGTGAGCCGCGGGCCACGCCACGGCAAGCTGGAGCTGGACATTCCAGGCGCACAGGCTCGGCAGATGTTCACCCTCCTGGACGTGGTGAATCGCAAGGCCCGCTTCATCCACAGTGGCTCCGAGGACACCTCGGACCAGCTGGTGCTGGAGGTGTCAGTGACGGCTTGGGGACCCGTGCCCTCCTGCCTCCGGAGGGGCCAGACTTACATTCTGCCCATCCAGGTAAACCCCGTCAATGACCCACCCCGCATCGTCTTCCCGCACGGCAGCCTTATGGTGATCCTGGAACACACACAGAAGCCACTGGGCCCTGAGGTTTTCCAGGCCTATGACCCAGACTCCACCTGCGAGGGCCTTACCTTCCAGCTCCTCAGTCCCCTGGCTAGCAGCCCTGTGGAACGCCGAGACCAGCCCGGGGAGCCAGCAACCGAGTTTTCCTGCCGGGAGCTAGAGGCGGGCAGCCTGGTCTATGTCCACCGTGGTGGGCCTGCCCAGGACCTGATATTCCGGGCCAGTGATGGGCTGCAGGCCAGCTCCCCGGCCACACTGAAGGTGGTGGCTGTCCGGCCAGCCATTCAAATCCGCCACAACACAGGGCTGCACCTGGCCCAGGGCTCCGCTGCACTGGTCTTGCCCGCCAACCTGTCAGTGGAGACAAATGCTGTGGGACAGGACGTGAGTGTGCTGTTCCGAGTCACCGGGGCCCTGCAGTTTGGGGAGCTGCAGAAGCAGGGGGCGGGAGGGGCAGAAGGCACAGAATGGCGGGCCACACAGGCCTTCCACCAGAGGGACCTGGAGCAGGGCCGGGTGAGGTACCTAAGCACTGACCCACAGCACCGCACCGAGGACACGGTGGAGAAGCTGGCCCTGGAGGTGCAGGTGGGCCAGGAGGCGCTAAGCAATCTGTCCTTCCCAGTGACGGTCCAGAGAGCCACTGTGTGGATGCTGCACGTGGAGCCACTGCACACTCAGAGCACCCGGCAGGAGGCCCTCACCACAGCCCACCTGGAGGCCACCCTGGAGGAGGCAGGGCCAAGCCCTGCCACTTTCCACTATAAGGTGGTTCAGGCCCCCAGGAAGGGAAATCTGCGGCTCCAGGGCACTCGGCTGTCAGAAGGTCAGGGCTTCACCCAGGATGACTTGAAGGCTGGCCGGGTGACCTATGGGGCCACAGCTCGTGCCTCAGAGGGGGCTGAGGACGTCTTCCATTTCCGCGTCACAGCTCCGCCACACTTCTCCCCCCTCTACGCCTTCCCCATCTATATTGGCAGCGACCCAGATGCTCCGGTGCTCACCAACGTTCTCCTGTCAGTGCCTGAAGGTGGTGAGGCCGTCCTCTCCGCTGACCACCTCTTTGTCAAGAGCCTCAACAGTGCCAGCTATCTCTATGAGGTCATGGAGCGGCCCCGCCACGGGAGGTTGGCATGGCGAGGGGCACAAGATAAGACCACCACGGTGACATCCTTTACCAACGAGGACCTGCTGCAGGGCCGGCTAGTGTACCAGCACGATGACTCTGAGACCACGGAAGATGACATCCCGTTTGTGGCTACCCGCCAGGGGGAGGGCAGCGGTGGCATGGCCTGGGAAGAGGTACGTGGCGTCTTCCGAGTGGCCATCCAGCCAGTGAATGACCACGCTCCTGTGCAGACCATCAGCCGCATCTTCCACGTAGCCCGGGGTGGGCGGCGGCTGCTCACTACAGAGGACGTGGCTTTCAGCGATGCCGACTCTGGCTTTACCGATGCCCAGCTGGTGTTGACCCGCAAGGACCTCCTCTTTGGCAGCATTGTGGCTGTGGCTGAGCCCACGCGGCCCATCTACCGCTTCACCCAGGAGGACCTCAGGGAGAGGCGAGTGCTATTTGTGCACTCAGGGGCTGACCGTGGCTGGATCCAGCTGCAGGCATCTGATGGCCAGCACCAGGCCACCGCACTGCTTGAAGTACAAGCCTCGGACCCCTACCTCCGCGTGGCCAATGGCTCTAACCTTGTGATCCCTCAAGGAGGGCAGGGCACCATCAACACAGCTATACTCCACCTGGACACCAACCTGGACATCCGCAGTGGGGACGAGGTCCGCTACCACGTCACAGCTGGCCCACACTGGGGGCAGCTGCTCCGAGCGGGACAGCCAGCCGCAGCCTTCTCTCATCGGGACCTGCTGGATGGGGCCGTTCTCTACAGCCACAACGGCAGCCTCAGCCCCCAGGACACGCTGGCCTTCTCTGTGGATGCAGGGCCGGTGCACACCGATGCAGTCCTACGTGTGACCGTTGCCCTCGAGGGGAGCCTGGCTCCGCTGCACCTGGTTCAGCACAAGAAGGTCTATGTCTTCCAGGGGGAGGCGACTGAGATCCAACGGGAGCAGCTGGAGGTAGAGGGGGTGTGGGCCTTCGTGCGCGTGTGCTTGGTGTGCCTGTGGTGGTTTCAGAGGACGGGTGTATATGCTTTCCTTGCATGTGTGCGTGCCCAAGGGTTTCTGGGGAATTCGCTGCACATAGCTGCCTGTCTGTGTGTGACGTGCTGCGACTGACTGTGCAAATTCCTGGGCCCCCCCAGACCCCGAAATCTCTGAAGTTGAGCCTCAGAACCTGTACTCTACTAACAATAATTTCTCTGAGGAGTTTTCATGGGAACAACTTTGAGGACTGTAGGCCTTGGAAACAAGACCTTAGCTGCCCCCTGGGCTCCCATCGCCTCAGCCCTTTTCCCAGACCCCAGATGCCAGGACCCATGGGCTGGAGAGGGCTGCTGACCCCCCGGGAGCCTCATGGAGCCGCTGTGGGCCTCCCAGCAGGCCCACCAACCTGCTATGTGACCTCAGGCCAGTCTTTTGCCCTCTCTGGGTCTTATTCTCATGCACCGCCAGTTTCTGAGCCCCTTGCGGTTCTGGCTGTCTGGACTTTCGGGCAGAATGTGAGTAAAAATGTCTGGCGTCAGGCTGTCTTTGCCCTGGAGGAAGCGGCGTTTAAACCAGGTTTTGAAGAGTCTTCCTGGGTTTCCCTATCGGGAGATGGGGAGAACTGTAGCACAGGCCGAAGAGACAGTCCAGGCAAAGGCACAGAATCAGGAATGGAAATTCGGGGGTGACGATCAGGTGAGGGAGCACCCGGCAGCCCTTGGTCTAGACCGAGTCCACCATCCCCGCAGAGCCTATGGCATCTCAGCGTCTGGTGCCTCTGAGAAGAACGGGGTGCTGTCTGGCGGTGGGAAGTGGCAACAGTGGGGGTGGGGCGAGCGTGTGTCCTTGTTCAGACGTCAGTGTTTGACGAGGTCACATGTTTGTGTCACTGAATCTGAGGATGTGTCATTGTGTGCATCTCAGGCAGTGTGTCTCAGAGGCCACGATGGCCTTCTTCTGTGCCTCTGGTGAGTCCCCCTGACCCTCTGTTAACCAGGCAGCCCAGGAGGCAGTGCCGCCTGCAGACATTGTGTTCTCAGTGAAGACTCCCCCGAGGGCCGGCGACCTGGTAATGCTGTCTCATGCCACCACTGCGGCCGAGCTGCCCAGCCTGGACCCCGTGCGAAGCTTCTCTCAGGAGGCAGTGGATGCGGGCAGGGTCCTGTACTTGCACTCCCACCCTGAGGTCTGGAACGACTCCTTCTCCCTGGATGTGGCCTCAGGCCTGGGCGCTCCCCTTGAAGGTGTCCACATGGAGCTCGAGGTGCTGCCTGCCACCATCCCACTGGAGGCACAGAACTTCAGTGTCCCCGAGGGTGGCACTGGCACCCTGGCCCCTCCACTGATCCGCATCACGAAGCCCTACTTCCGCATGCTGCCAGACCTCCACCTGCAGGTGCTAGAGTCACCTCAGCATGGGACACTGCAAAGAGAGGGAGACCCTCAAAATGAGACCCTCAGCACCTTCTCTTGGAGAGAGGTATGCTGTCAGGGAAGCCCCGGGGGAAAGCCCAGTTCTGGGGGCAGAGTGGGGTCTCACACACACACATGCCCCACCAGCCCTAGGGATGCCCAGTCTGGGGATGCGAGCAGAGAGGAAGCATGGAGCCCACCTTTGCCGGGCACGTCTGTCCCAGATGCCTTAGCTCATTCCTTCTTCACTGGGCAGGTAGAAATGACCATTCCCCATTTCCTTCATCCCTTTACTTCCTCCCTCTGGGAGAAAGGGTTGTCCCCACCGGCAGAACCGGAAGCTCTGAGGGACTCAGTCTCCTCCCGCTCCCAGGGCAGAGCAGGAGGAGAGCTGTATGTGACTCCTAGCTCTGGGCCGGCCCGTAGGTGGAAGAGCTGCTGATCCACTATGTCCACGATGGGAGCGAGACTCAGACAGACGGCTTCATCCTGCTAGCTAATGCCTCAGAGGTCCGCCGCCAGAGCCATCCGGTGGCCTTCACCATCACCGTCCTTCCTGCCAACAACCAACCCCCCATCCTCACCGCAAACACAGGTCTGCAGGTGAGAGCGATCTAGGACTTCCTCCTGCTCCCCCTCCTGGAGAGAGGCCCACCACACAGCGTCCCCTCTCTGAGCCTGAGTTTCCCCCACCACCACCACCTTAGAGTAGGGACACTGCCCCGTGCCCCAACAAGTTGTTGGGGAAAGAGACGAGCTGTTGCGCTGAAAATGGAACACAGGTGTGAGGCTTTGCTCCCGGACACTTTGGAAGACCTGTAGACAGCCTTGTGAGTGGCCACACTCGGCCCTGCTCTCTCCAGGGCTCACCCTCAACAGAAGGGGTTTCTGTGGCTTAGGACCAAACTCCTGAAAAAAGTGCTTTCAAGCCCTCGAGGGCTGACTCCAGGTGCAGAGCCATTCCGTTCCCCACTTCCACCCTCAGCAAGTGAAGCTCACAGCTCGGTTTCCCCAGCCCCTGCCCCCTACACGGGGCACAGTGCTGCTGCTGCTGCTATCCAGCAGAGGTGAAAGTTGAAGCAGACAGGTGGCAGAACTTCTCCGCAGTCTTGAAAGGAATCATAGGTGGAACAGAAAGAGTGTGGCTTGACCAAGGCCACCCAGCAGGAAGGCAGATGGGTAGGACCTTGAATGCTGACTTCTAGGGTGTGGGCTGCAGGTCAGCAGGAGCCTTGGAAGCTTCATAAGAGGGCTGACAGGCTGTCTGTGACATGCACACTGGGTATTTTGTGGGAGCAGACCGGTGATAGGGAGACCAGCAAGAGCCGTGAGGGCTGACGGCTGCCCAAGGACCACAGGCAGGCCATGCTCTGTGGAAGCTCAGCCACCAGGTGGCGCTATCCACATTGTTCGTGCCAGGAACCTCTATACAAAGTGACCCTCCTCCTAGACCTCTGGCGGGGTCAGCCTGGGGCTGGGAGAGGGAGCCGGGCATCCCAGAGGGCTCAGTTCTCCAGGTAGGGAAGCCCCTCCCCAATATTGCTCACAAGCCGCTAACTCAGCAGGATAAGTCACAGGGCTCTGGGAACAGATCCTGCCCTGCTGGCAGGTGGGGGCGGGGGGGGGGGGGGGGGGGGGGGACTTCTGCATCCAGGTGCCCCTCACCCTCCCTTGGGGGCTGCTAACTGCCTTGACCCCAGTGCGGCTTCAGCTCTTCCTGCCTCCCACCTGCTCCCTCACCTGGAAGGGAAGCCCATTTCTAAGTACCCTGGGCAGGCAAAGTCACTGTGCCCATAGAGTGCCCCGCCCCACCCGCACTCACTGTGGAGGGTCTTGGGGACACCTGCCCTACCCCTGAGACAGCCAGACTGAGCAGCGCTGTTGAGCAAGCTTTGGGGTCTTTAGGGGTGAGGAGTCTGTGAGGCAAGAGCTGGGAGCTTCCTGAGGTGGAGGGATGTGAGCTGCCCTTGAGGGACAGCCCAGGTTAGGGCAGATGGGAGCAGGGAGCCTGGGCGTGGGGCCGGGCAGCAGGGAAAGGTAAATAGCGTGGGGCACTTTGTGCAGGGGGCCCAGCATGGCCGGGGGGTGGGGGCAGAACCTTCACAGCCCTGTGTCCCCAGATGTGGGAGGGGGCCACAGTGCCCATCCCTACCGCAGCCCTTAGGGGCACGGACGGGGACTCCGAGCCCGAGGACCTGGTCTACAGCATCGAGCAGCCCAGCAATGGACGGGTAGTGCTGAAGGGGGCCCAGGGCACCGCGGTGCACAACTTCACACAGAGCCAGCTGGACAGTGGGCTCGTGCTGTTCTCACACCGAGGTGGGTGCCAAGAAGGGGGGGCCCTATGAGGGTGGGGCCCCCGAGGGTGGGCATGGACAGTGAGACGCAGCTCTACATCTGACCTCAGGGGCCCTGGATGGAGGCTTCCGCTTCAGCCTCTCTGACGGCAGGCACACGTCCCCTGGACACTTCTTCCGTGTGACAGCCCAGAAGCAGCTGCTCCTTTCGCTGGACGGCAGCCGGACGCTGACTGTCTGCCCAGGTGGGTCTGCCAAGGGTAGGTGGCACGCCAGGGTCAGGGTGCCTCTCCAGCAGTCACAGACCTCGCCCTGGCTCCTGGGAAAGTCTGACGGGCCCCTTTTGCCTCTCACAGGGTCTGTCCAGCCGCTCAGCAGCGAGAGCCTGAGAGCCAGCTCCAGCACAGGCACCGACCCCCACCGCCTACTCTACTGGGTGGTGCAGGGGCCTCGGCTTGGCCGGCTGCTCCACACCCAGAAGGGCAGCCCTGGGGAGACCCTGGGGAACTTCACTCAGGCCGAGGTAAGGGCCCAACTCTCAGCCATGGCCCAGGTGGCCCGCTCTGCCACAGACTCGCACGTGGACACGGGTACCGGCTCCAGCACCATTTGCACACTTCCCTGGGCCTCCTGCTGTCCGGGTCATGCGTGCCTTGCCCTCCAGAAGCCACTAGGCCCAAGCAAACAAGGCTTAGTATTCTATAGTGAGAGTCGTTTTTTATCACCATAAAAAACGTCCAAACCTGCAAGAATTTTTATGAGTTTAATTGAGCCAATCTGACAATTGCCCGGAAGCAGAATCTCAACTGATGAAGAAAAGGCTCCATAGAATGGCAGTTATTTTATATATCAGAATCCAAGGGGAAGCTATAAGGGGGTTACATAAAATTCATTGATGATAAATTAGGGAGGTGGGGAAAAGCAAAGTGGGAAAACCCTGGGATTGGATAAAAGGGAAAAAGAATAGACACAGACTTCTTTTATATAGACCAGTATAAGACAGTTAACAGTTATTAACATGATAGTAAGCCCTGGCCGGTGTGGCTCAATGGATTGAGTGCCAGCCTGAGAGCCAAAGGGTCACTGGTTCGATTCCCAGTCAGGGCACACTCCTGGGTTTTGGGCCAACACTCCAGTAGGGGGCGTGCGGAAGGCAACCACATATTGATGTTTCTCTCCCTCTCTTCCTCCCTTCCCCTCCCTCTAAAAATACATAAAATCTTTTAAAAAACAAATAACATGACAATAATAACAACATATTCTGGTGGGAGATTGTGCCCTGAGGGGTCTGGAAAAGGGATTACTCAGACATTCCAAAGGTGTGTTGTTATAGGTACAAAAAGATAACAGACAGGCTCAGTCCAGGAGGATACCAGCCTGGGACATGACTGCCTGCCATGACTCACTTTCAGTTCAGAAGTTTTCATTTCAGACCATCCTATGTGGTTACTTTAGGTCTCTGAGTTCGTAAGGCTGCCCTGCAGGGTACAGGCCTCCCCTGAGTTTGCCAGGTTTAGTATATGGCCCCTTTTTTGTCCACACATCCCCCTTTTGCTCATAAATTAATCCAAAGGATGCATCGATGACCAACCTTTTGGTTGGATAACAGGGTACCACGGTGTTAGGAAGCCTCATTCCTAGAAGTCTTAGTTCGTCTTGCCAAACAGTGGACCACTGGGGAGGGAGCAAGACCGGAACCTCGGATGGAACTCAAGGCTGAATTTTTCTCAAGAAATGAAAAGCAGATCAATGGGAGGCAGTCAGGTCTTAATAAAGGTCTGATGGGCCTTTATTAAGAAAAACACTCTGGCCCTGGCTAGGGTGGTTCAGTGGATTGTAAACCAAAAGGTCGCTGGTTCAATTCCCAGTCAGGGCACATGCCTGGGTTGCAGGCCAGGGTCCCAGTTGGGGGCGTGAGAGAGGCAGCCTATTGATGTATCTCTCACACATTGATGTCTCTCTCCATGTCTTTCTCCCTCCCTTCCCCTCTATCTAAAGAAGGAAGGAAGGAAGGAAGGAAGGAAGGAAGGAAGGAAGGAGCTCTGGATCATTTCTAACCTATCAGCTATCGTGGTCCAGCTTTTGCTGTCTGTCTCACTTCCCTGTATTTTGCATCTAGTAAAACATTTTCTTAGTCTGAGAGCATACCATACACCTTTTCAGTTTTCATAATCTGACCGTGAGACGGGTTTCTGTTTACTGTGGCCTATCTACTGCCCATTGGAAGCACTCAGGTGTTGTTATTAATCTGATTCCCCCTAGTTGTGCAATTGGAAGCTGTAACCTTAAGGTTTAATCAGGGCCAAGGCTGTAAGTACACAATGCTGTAAATTACAATTACCATCTACAATTCCAGAGGCCAGGAGAACAGTAAGATTTTTTTTTAAGAGAGAGAGAGAGAAACATCGATCTGGTTTTCCATTTATTTATGCATTCACTTGTTGATTCTTGTCTGTGCCTTGACGGGGATTGAACCTGCAACTGTGGCGTATCAGGACGATGCTCTAAACTGAGCTACCTGACCAGAGCCAAGAGTTCCATAAATAAATTTCCGGGGCCTCAGCAGCAGTTACAGAGGGCCATGTTTTTAGAGACATTTCAGCTTCTATAGTTAGCAGTCCTGTTATCGGTGAATTTGGGTTTTTGTCTCCTGGATTAAAATAATTTAGACCAGGGGCACTGATCCAAGCAAAGGCAGATTTATTGAAGCTCTGCAGAGGGTGAGAGAGATAGGGCCTCGGGTTCCGTCCCCCGGATATGGGGCTTAGGGATTTTTATCTTTGGGAACAGGGAAGTTGCTGGGGTTAACCGAACAGGGTGTGGTTTGGCTGGCTTTTTCCTTTTTAGGAATGCTGGGGTCCCACTGAAGTCCAGGTATGCATCAATAAAGAAAGGCATTCTGGGATTGTGCAAGACTTACTATGGGATGCAGGAAGGGACTTTCCAACCAGGCACTGTGTTTGTCTCTGGGGTTTGTGACTTGGCTTTAGATCTGAAAAACAAACTTAGAAGAAGTTGCGATCATTTCTGCCCTGTTGTTGTATAGCTGCCTGTTGAGGACTGTTACGGTTCCGACAGGGCTAGACTCGGTGGGCAATTTGGGGGAACATTTTATTCTACCTGTTTCAGTCCCTGTTGGGTTAGGGGGTAAGCATATTTCCATAATTAGGTTCTGGCATTTATACATAAAATTTCTTTCTTTTTCCTTCTTTCTTTCTTTCCTTCCTTCCTTCCTTCCTTCCTTCCTTCCTTTTTCTCTTTTTAAGAAACAAAATCCAAGTCGACTCGTTCATTTCTTGCACTTGAAGTACTCCTCAGTGGCATCCTTCACTGAGACTTGGCAGGGAAAGAGTGAATTTCTTTCTTAATATTCTTTTTCCACTAACTTTCTACAACTTCCCTGTTTATCTGTCTGTCTCTTTTTACTCATTCAGAAAAAAATAAAACAGCTTATTAGGACAAACTACTTCCGTTTAACTTCTCTTAAAAATATACACATCCTTTTCCTTCTCCTTCCAAAAGCATTTCTTCTAAATTTCAAAACAGAAACCATAGAAAAGGTATTAGGGATAATACAAAAGTTATTTTGTACACCCTCAGCAATTATTAACATCTGGACTGTACACACAAGTTTTGAAAAAAGCCTAAAGAACAAGTACGGTTATTATTATTATTACTAGTGTGAGCAGACAGGAAGAACAACCAGACGGCCTGACTGGTGTGACTCAGCCAGTTGGGCAGCATCCTGCAAAGTGGCTTTGACCCCTGTCAGGGCACACACCTGGGCTGCAAGTCTGGTCTCCATAGTTGGGGCACTTCGAGGCAACCAATCGATGTTGCTCTCTCATATCTATGCTTCCCTCCTCTTTCTCCCCCCCTTCTCCTCTCTCCTAAAATAAATATATAAAATCTTTTTCTTTTTAATCAAACAAAGTTCAACATCCATTTGTAGGTATACAGGCCTCGTCAATGTCTTGAGATAGCTATCTCTGATGTCCAAGGCTTCACATCCTTGAGCAGTCTTTGACCTGCGCGGTAGGCAGAGCAAGTGTCAGAAATAGGGCAGACGTCCGTTCTAGGCTAGGTGTCTGGTAAGGGTCCTTCCCACAATGTTGCAGAGAGTCTTTCATTAATGTGCGGGGGTTTTTTTCCAATGGACAAGAATCTCCTGATTGTAAGTTGTGGTCTCCGAGGCGTCCATCACTGGGAGCACACTGTGAAATGATTGTTACCGATTTATCAGTCTCTATAGGCTGATTAATGAGCCGGTGATAATAATGCAGAATATCTCCTTTCAGAAAAGCTGATTTGCACGTCCCTTTACTCAGAGTCATAGAGTGACTATTTCATAAGGAGAAATTCTATGTTTACCAAAAGCACATTTCAGGTTGAGGATCAGTATAGGGAGAGCTTTTGGCCAAGGGAGTTTAAAAGCTTCTGAAAATTACCTAGTTGAGTTTTAATTGTCCCATTTGTATGTTCTACCAATCCAAAGAAAGGGGGATGATAAGCACAATGAAAATAACGTAGAATAGGCCAGATATTACGAACGAATTGCATTATTTGCTCAGTAAAATGAGTCCCTCAACCGCAGTAACTCAGAAGGAATTCCCCAATTGGGAACTAATTTTTCCCTAATAATTTGCCGCCCATAAGGCTGTTGCTTTCCTGCAAGGAATGCCTCAACCCATACAAATCATAATGAACACATATTCGTAGTCTTGAAATGGTAGCATTGGAATAAAATACAATTACGGTCCCTCCAATGGACCTAAAGAAAGTGGGAAATGTTCTCGAGGCCCATGGAATGATTTTCCAGGGTTACTATTGGACACATAAAACATCTGCTGATGGGCTGCAGTACTGATAATGTTGCTTTCCCCACGAAATCATTTTTTCACACTCCGTTTTAGCTCGCGCACATGTTAGAGTGTAGGTGATTAAGCCCCTATTGCTAAGTTTGGTTTCTGACTGGGTCCAAGTGGTATCTGTTTGCCTGGGACAGAGGTCCCCTCTTTTTGTCCCCATGTCCTCTTTTCTTCCGCAGCTGTCCACTGGAATTAAACAAGAGGGTCTTTTGTTGGTTTAGTAGGAAGCAAGGAGCAATCTCAGGTCTGGATAATTTGGCTGTTCAATGTTGCCGGTCTCGCTGCAGCATCAGCTAAGTAACTTCCTTTTGCTTCCGTGGTGGCAGTTGGAGAATGTCCTGGAATTTTCGATAATTGCCAATTGTTTTAGTTTCTGTATGACATGTAATAATTCTGCAACCTACTTTCCATTCCTTCTGGGCTGCCCTGCGAAAAGGAAGAAGACTCGCTGATTTATCAATATTCTAAAGTTGCGAGCTATGCCAAAGGTATAGATAGCTACTATCAGTGTAAATATTGGCTGTTTGATCTTTGGCCAATGGGCAAGCCCAAGTCAGAACTATTAATTAGGCTTGTTGGGCAGATCTATTCAGGTAAATAGAACCTTCGGTTACGTCCACCAGGGAAGTTACTGTATATCCAGTTCAGTAACGTCCCTGTTCATCTTTCAAAGACCCATCTGTGAACTAAGTCAGCGTTATCAACTGGTGTTTCCTGTAAACTATTCCTAGGAGCGAAAATGTGGTCAGTAAGCAAAACGCAGTTGTGGATGTCTCCATCCTACAAAGAAGGTAGCAAAGTCCTTGGGTTAAGACTGTTACACAGAGTCCCAGTTAGGTGCAGAAGGCAAGAGCCAATCAATGAAGGAAGTGGTAAGTGTGACAAAAACTCAGTGGAGACTTACCAGTAACAGAACGGGGAATATAAACAAAGGAGAGCCCGTAACCGTCTTCTCTGCTTGTTTGCACAACGTGTCTACAGCAGACATGGCGGTCATGCGGGGAGGGGGCCGTCTGGCTACTGTGTCTGGTTGCTGACCATCATACCCTACAGGTCTGTGATGATGACCATGTGTGAGTTCAAACTTCTAAAGTAGTTCCTTCGCTCTTACGTATAAAAAGTTACAAAGTTCATAATTAAGGTGTCCCAGAATGGGAGTTGTAGATAATTCTTTAGAGATTGTACAGGTTGTTTTCCTTCTGGGTTCCACTGAATTAGGTCAGGTCAATTTGATTTTGATAAACCATACAAAGGCTGGGCCATTACTAAAAAATTGGAATCGCCCTGGCTGGTGTGGCTCAGTGGACTGAGCACCGGTCTGCATGAGAACCGAAAGATCACTGGTTCAATTCCCAGTCAGGGCACATGCCTGGGTTGCAGGCCAGGTCCCCATTTGGGGGCATGCAAGAAGCAACCAACTGGTATTTCTCTCCCTCTTTCTTTCTCCCTCCATCTCCTCTCTCTAAAAGTAAATAAATAAAAAAAAATTTGGAATCCAATTGTGACTATATCTAGTCAAACCCAGGAACTCTCTAAGCTGTTTTTTTCTGCTGTTCATTTGTTTGTTTTTAAAAGAAGAAAGGATATTATTCCTCCGAGTTTTCAGGGTTAATTAGTAACCCGTGTTTAGATATTAGATACCAAAGTATTTTACCTGGGGTAAACAGAACCAGAACTTGTCCTTTAATATCCTGTGTCCCTTTATAGCTAGCTGTTGTAATAGGTAAGTTGTGTCCATTTGGGAGTCTAGTAATTTCCTAGAGCCTAAAAAACTAAATCATCCACATATTGGATTAGAGTGGAATCTCTAGGAAATTTAACATCATTTAAATTAGCTTTTTAAAAATATATATATATTGCTCGATTTTAGAGAGAGGAAGGCAGAGAGAGAAACATTCATTTTTGTTGTTCCGCTTATAATATTTATGCATTCACTGGTTGATTCTTACGTGTGCCCTGATCAGGGATCAAACCAGAAACCTTGGCACTTCAGGACAACACTTTAGCCAGCTAGGCTAAATCAGCTTTTAGTATCTAAGACAAGAGGCGGGACTCTGAGTATATTCCTGGAGCATTACTACCCAGGGAAACGTGCAATCTTCCCAGGTGAAAGCGAAGGGGTACTTCTGAGGGTTTGTTGTTGTTATTGTTTTACAGAAATGCTGCAAAGGCAGAACGTAAACACCTGCAGTCCTCAGGAATAGTTGATAATAGGCTTGTGGCTTTGGAACAACATGATGTTTGGGAAGAACTATTTATAGCCAGGAGATTCTGTGCCGGTCTCCACCCTTTCCCACTGACTTACTAGAAGGATAGAAGGATTACAGGTGCTTGTATGTGGGATTAGAAGCCCCTTGTTAAAAGCAGTCCTGTATGTTGGGCTTAATTCCAGCTCATGTATAAATGGTATCGGTGATGGGGAAGTCCTGAAGCTGCCCCCAAACACCCTGTGCAAACGTTCGTCTCAAGACGGTATTCCTCCTGTGCAAGTTCCTTTAAAACCATTATCTTCCCATTGGTTCAGTATCTGATTGATTTATTTCTAAATACATTGCCCGCTCTGGAAAAAGGATATGTGGGCATCATGGGTTCAAGAAAATCTTGCCACATCGGGTGAACTGGGGCAGATTAGATTAGCAAAAATATATTGAATATACTGCCACGTAACATTCCCTAGTTGGAGGGAACAGGTTCTGGATTACTTATTTATTTTAAAGGATTTATTTATTTCCAGAGAGAAGGGGAGGGAAGGAGGAAGAGGGAGAGAAACATCAATTGGTAGCCTCTCACATGCCCCCAACTGGGGACCTGGCCCACAAGCCAGACGTGTGTCTGGACTAGAATCCAACCAGGGACCCTTTGGTTCGCAGGCCCGCGCTCAATCCACTGAGCCACACCGGCCAGGGCTGGGGAGATGTAGAACAGACAGAGGGAAAGGGACAGGGAGGGCGAGTCTAGCCAAGGAATCTCAGAGAGCAAAGAATACAGTGGAGAGCTGTAGAAGGGGCAGGAATGGGGTGTTGGCATTTATTAGCTTCAGAGCCTCCTTTAGTTCAAAGACAGTCTTTAAAATTTCTTATTAACTTTTTAAAAAACAAATATATCTGTGCTTCTCCTGGAAGCTTCTAATCTCTAATCAAGAGGCTTCCCTTTCATTCAGTGTAATTTTAGAACCTGCATTTTCTTTTTTTTTTTCTTCCTTTAAGAGTTTATTTATTTGTTTTTGGAGAGAGGGGAAGGGAGGAAGAAAGAGAGAGAGAGAAACATATCCATAGTTTGCCTCCCTAGTGCCCCAACTGGGGACCTGGCCTGAAACCCAGGCATGTGCCCCAACCAGGAAATCAACTGGCGACCTTTCAATTTGCAGGACATTGCCGGACCCACTGAGCAACACCAGTCAGAGCTAGAACCAGCATTTTGTAATTTGGGATGTAAAAAATTAATTTAGCTCCCCCTCCCCCAAAACAACCCCTCCATTTTGGCCTTAAGTTGATATAATTTCTAGTTAAATCTTCCCGTTTCTGTAAGCATTTGCAATTCAAGCCTTCCTATTTCTTTCGTATCTGCAGAAGTGTTCACGGGGGCTGGAGGCTGGGGAGTTTCTGGCCTTGCAGGCACGATTTCCTGTGTTAATTTTGTTTCATTTGGGGATCTGTAGTCTGAACACATTTCGGGGGATATTGTGTGGTGGGTGGAAGGGTGCGACTCATGGGCTGAGTTCCAAAAGGCTGTCGCCTCCCGAGTCACTTCAAACAGTCTTGCAAGTCTCGGTCTCTCTCATCAGCTGTCTATCGGATACAGCCGTGAGGACCCAGAGCGTTAGGTGACCAACCTTTGTGAGCACCTCCCGGGACAAGTCAACTTAATTACAGTCGAGCTGGAAGTTCGCATGGGGCTCTTGCACAGCGTGAGGTGTGCCCTCTGACACCTCCACGCAGATTCTTGATAGCCTAAGAAGACTCAAAATTTGAGCTGGAGGGAGGAAGTGCTTCTTATCTCTGGACCCCAGCGAATTCAGGCTGTCGTATGTCCAGCAAAATGTTTTTTTATTCGGACTCTCAGAAAGAAATTGCAAATGAAAAGTCCAAGTTAAAAAAACAGCCACCTGTTTTTCTTTCTTGTACGGCCTTAGCCTGGGTTCTCTCAACCCTTAACCTATAGTTTTACCTCAAGGAATGTTTTAAAAATTAAAAAAAAAAAAAAAAAAACGAACAGCTCAAGTAAAACCAGAGCCTCTTACCTGAAAACAGGGAGGTCTGCAATTCCACGTGAAACTCACCCAAGTTCACCTGATGCAAAACGGGGAGCAGGTGGAACACAAGGGGTCCCTGCAGGGGGTACCTAGCATGGGCCCTGGGCAGGCTTCTTTGGACTCCTGTCGCCCTATGCCAAGTAAATGTCAACATAAGAAACGTCCAGACCTGTAAGAATTTTTATGAGTTTATTTGAGCCAAACTGACCATCGACAATTGCCAGGAAGCAAAATCTCAACTGATGGAGAAAATGCTCCAGAGAATGGCAGTTATGCACCTTAGTTTATACATCGGAATCAAAGGAGAAGCTGTAAGGGGGTTTTGGAAATCCACTGGAGATAGATTAGGGAGGTGGGGGAAAGCAAAGCCCGCGGTGGGGAGGGGGTATCTCTGGGACTGGATAAGAGGTAAAAGGAAGAGACAGACACACCCCCCTTTTACATGGGGGGGGGGGGGGTTACAGGACAGTTAGCAGTTAACAATTAACATGATAACAATAACAATGCGGGGATCCCTGGTTTTGCACTCTGGTGGGAGATTGTGCCCTGAGGGGTCCGGAAAAAGGGATTACTCAGACATTCCAAAGGTGTGTTATCATAGAGCAGAAAGACAACAGATAGGCTCAGTTAAAGTAAAGACTGACCTTTGTCAGGGAGGATACCTGCCTAGGACGTGACTACCATGGTTCGCTTTTACTTAAGAAGTTTTCATTTCAGGCCATCCTGTGTGGTTCCTTCTGGTCTCTGACTTTGTAAGGCCATCCTGCAGGCCTCCCCTGAGTTTGTCAGGTTTAGTGTGTGGCCACAGAAGAATGCAGGAGGTCAGGATAGAAGGCGTTCTGATCAGGGAAGCAGCAGTTGAAACCCTAGGGGCTAGAAAACGTGTACTGGGTGGCGGACACCAGTGGCTGGTGAGGGGCAGCGCTTGGTCCAGGGACGGAGTATGAGGTGAAGGCAGCTGTTGGGGCTGTGGACAGAGGTATGAGCCTAGGGCTCAGGTCAGCGGCCAGCAAGAAGCAGAGCGGGTCCTGGGAGCTTGCAGCCAAGCGCGTCTATCACTGCAGTGGCCGGGTGTGGCAGTCCCAGAGCACAGCACAGGCTGTCAGTAAACACTCTGACAGCAGGGCCGCTGGGACCAGAGCTCAGGGCTCACTGTGCCCTGCCAGCAGCCATCACTTAACGCCCCTTCTAGGGCAGAGGAGGGGAGTAGCTTTCTGGCCTCAGGAAAGGAGGAGCTTTAACAGGGGTGGGAAAGGTTTATTGAGTCTCTTGTATCAACGAACGCCAGGCCTGGGTTCTCTGTCCTCCTGTAGTCCTGGCTTCTGCTGTGCCCCCCTTCCTGCCCCTCCCGACAATGAAATACTCGGCAGGCTGGTGGCTCCAGTCTCTGTGCACCCTGAGACCCTGGGAGCCTTTGTCATCAGATGCCCCGGAAGTGGGAGGGACTGACCCAGCCATCAGAGCCCTGCCCCCATCCGACATCGCTCCCCCCCCAAACCCCAGCAGTCTGAAGGACCATGTTGAAGGGCCACCAGGAGATGCGCTGGCAGTGTCTTGAAGGAAAGCTGGGGGAAGCTGCATGGCAAAGACCCATCTGCCCCAGGGGAAGGGGGCTGGGCAGGACTTGCTGGTGTCTGACATCACCACGGCCCCACAATACCTGAGCTGGATGGGATAGGGAACAGGCACCCCATTTGCAGATTAGGAACCTGAGGCTCACAGAGGTCCGGTGAATTTATTCAGAGCACATGACTAGTAAGAGGCAAAGCCAAGAATGTGCCTTCTGACTGTTGGTCCAAGGTTTCCTTCCGCAGATGACACGCTTGCTCTCAGAGCTGTGGGACCCTCCCACCTTGTCTGTGACTGGCTCCGCCCTCACCAGACCCCTCCCACCCTGATGCTCCCATACCCAGGCATCCAGCCTCCCACCCCCAGCTCCCAGGGGTCTTCATTTCCTTCTTGCCCACCCTTCAGCCTGAGCCAAAGGTCACAGCTGGCCATCCTTGCCGGCCACATCTGGCCAACAAATGTGTTTTAACTGGCCTGCATATGCATTTAATATGTTTTAATTAATGGTCAACATACAACCTTTGGGAGATTTCACCAAAAAACCTAATTTCCAGTTTCTAGGCCTGCGTTCCCTCTTACAGCAGCCATCTGAGAAGCCGCCACCCTTCGGCGGGGCTGGGCTCCCCAGTCGCCACAGGCCCGCTCTCCTAGAGGTCTCCCACACCATCATTTCCGTCTCGCCATTGCGCAAGTCCTGTTTCTCTGTGAGAAGGAAAACAGTTCTGTGTCTTCTGAAAGGAGAAAACAAAAGATGAGCCGAGAGGACGCATTTGGGTCAGAAGGGGGAAGGGCCTTGGTTCTTTATAGCAATGAAAGTGAAGACTACGCACACATGTAGTGAGCAGCAGGTTGGATGGACTGCAGTTGCTGGGGGCAGGGGTCAGAGGTGAAGTCACAGGGGCAATAGGGTCACAACAGGGTTTCTGCAGTCCAACGGTAGGTTACTGCACCACCCGAGCAAGGGTGATATAACCTTATTTTTCAAAAGCTTACTCTAGATTTTGTGTTAAGAACAAACTGTAGGGGAAGGGAGCAGGGGCCAAGGCTGGGCCAGTTAGGAGGCTACCTCCTTAATCCAGGCAGATATGATGAGGTGTGGGGAGAGGAGGGAAGTCAGGAACGACGCCAGAGTTTGGCCTGAGCCGCTGGAAGAACACAGCTGCTACCTTCCACAGCGGTAGGACGGAGACGTGGGCAGATTGGGAGCCCACGTGGCACATGCGGAGTCGGAGACGCCCACTAGACAATCCCTCCCTAGGAGCTGCCGAGGATGCTGGTGGATATGAGAAGCTAGGGTTCCAGAGAGAACAGGCCGGGTAGGAGACACACATAAGGGGGTCATCCATGTAGCTGGCATGAGGACTGAATGAGTGTTCCAGGGCCCTGCCTGCCGATGGAGAAGAGTCTCAAGGCCAAGCCATAAGTGCTGGGGAGAAGTGGAGGGACCAAGAGAGTCTGTGAAGGAGCAACTACTGAGATAAGAAACCAAGAGTGGAGTATTTCTTTCCCCTGAGGCTCGGAGAAGAGATTTGCCCGAAGTGGCAGAGTCCAGATTTGACGCAGGCATCTGGCTGTAGAGCCTGGGTCTTCACTGCCACGTGAGGGTCCAGTGGTGACCCACTCAGCCAGTGAGGGAGAGTGCAGGTGACAGACAGGCAGGTAGGCACAACTGGGGGAGCCTAGAGGGAGGCTGGCACTGAGGGGTGATCTGGGGGCGTGGCAGAGAGCTCAGTGCCAGCCTGGGAAGGGGCTGCTGGGCACACGGTTTGTACCTGCCTCATCCCAACAACAGGGGTCTCCCACAGGTGTACGCTGGAAATGTTCTCTATGAGCACGAGATGCCTGCTGAGCCCTTCTGGGAGACCCATGACACTGTGAAGCTCCGGCTGGTCTCGCCCCCTGCCCCCGATCTGGCCACCACCCTTGCTGTGGCTGTGACATTTGAGGCTGCCTGTCCCCAGCGCTCTAGCCGCCTCTGGAGGAACACAGGTGAACAGCATGACAGGCTGACAAAATCAGGGGGACACTGGGAGAGGACGAGAGGGGAGGGGGCACAAAGCCAGGGTCAGCCCACAGGACCTGGGATGTTATAGGGAGGGTGGACAGATGGAGAGGCTTTGAGGTCAGAAGGGAGACATGGCCCTTATTCCTACTGGGACCTCTGAACCCCATCTTTGGGTACCTGGTCTGGTGGGGCGGGGGGAGGCAAACCATGCCTTGGGGGCCCCAGTCTGAGGGTCCAAGGCTCTTCAGTGGACTGGACCTCCATAGCCTGTGTTCTACCCCCAGGTCTCTGGGTCCTCAGAGGCCAGCGGGCCAAGATCACCACAGCTGCCCTTGACGCCTCCAACCTCCTGGCCAGTGTCCCAGTGCCGCAGCGCCTGGAGTATGATGTGCTGTTCCAGGTCACGCAGTTCCCCACCCGGGGCCAGCTGTTGCTGTCCGAGGAGCCCCTCCACGCTGGGCAGCCCCACTTCCTGCAGTCCCAGCTGGCTGCAGGGCATCTGGTGTATGCCCACAGTGGTGGGGGCGCTCAGCCGGATAGCTTCCGCTTCCGTGCCCACCTCCAGGGGCCAGCGGGGGCCTCCCTGGTGGGACCTCAAACCTCAGAAGCCTTCACCATCTCGGTGCAAGATGGGAATGAGCAGCCGCCTCAACCACAGGCCTCTGCCCCGCTCCAGCTCACCCGCGGCTCCCGCGCCTCTGTCTCCCGGGCCCAGCTGAGTGTGCTGGACCCAGACTCAGCTCCCGAGGAGATCGAGTTCCAGGTGCAACGGGCACCCCACAATGGCTTCCTGAGCCTGGCAGGGGCCAGTGCAGGGCCTGTGAGCCACTTCACACAGGCTGATGTGGATGCAGGGCGGCTGGCCTTCGTGGCCAATGGGAGCAGCGTGGCAGGCATCTTCCAGCTGAGCGTATCTGACGGAGCCAGTCCACCCCTGCCCATGTCCCTGGTCGTGGATGTCTTGCCATCCACGATTGAGGTACAGCTGCAGGCACCCCTAGAGGTGCCCCAAGCCTTAGGGCGATCCTCCCTGAGCCGGCAGCAGCTGCAAGTGGTTTCAGACCGGGAGGAGCCGGATGCCACATACCACCTCACCCAGGGGCCCAAGTATGGGCGTCTCCTGGTGGGTGGGCAGCCAGCCACAGCCTTCAGCCAGCTCCAGGTAGACCAAGGCGAGGTGGCCTTTGCTTTCACCAACTTCTCCTCCTCCCACGACCACTTCAGTGTCCTGGCGCTGGCCAGGGGTGCCAACACGTCAGCCACAGTGAATGTCACTGTGAGGGCTCTGCTACATGTGTGGGCAGGCGGGCCGTGGCCCCAGGGTGCCACCCTGCGCCTGGACTCCACCATCCTAAATGCGGATGAGTTGGCCAACCGCACAGGCAGTGTGCCCCGTTTCCGGCTTCTGGGGGGACCCCGATATGGCCGCCTGGTCCGTGTGCCCTGGGCCAGAACACAGCCTAGGGACAGCCAGTCTGTGGAGCACTTCACACAGCAGGACCTTGAGGATGGAAGGCTGGGGCTGGAGGTACGCGGGCCAGAGGGTGGGTCCCCAGGCCCTGCAGGGGACAGTCTCACTCTGGAGCTGTGGGCAAGAGGTGTCCCACCTGCTGTGGTCTCGCTGGACTTTGCCACTGAGCCTTACGATGCGGCCCGACCCTACGGCGTGGCCTTGTTCAGTCTCCCTGAGGCTGCTCAGACGGAAGCAGAGAGAACGGGGAGCAGCCCTCCGACTGGAGAGCCAGGCCTAGCAGCCTCCAGCCCTGTGCCCGCTGTGGCAACAGGGGGCTTCCTGGGCTTCCTTGAGGCCAACATGTTCAGCATCATCATCCCCGTGTGCCTGATCCTCCTGCTCCTGGCACTCATCTTGCCCCTGCTCTTCTACCTCCGCAAACGCAACAAGACAGGCAAGCACCATGTCCAGGTGCTGGCAGCCAAGCCCCGCAACGGCCTGGCCGGTGATATGGAGACCTTCCGCAAAGTCGACCCCAGCCAAGCCATCCCACTCACAAACTTGACTGGCCAAGGGCCCTCGCCGGGGGGCCCTCCTGACCCAGAGCTGCTACAGTTCTGCCGGACAGCCAACCCTGCCCTCAAAAATGGCCAGTACTGGGTGTAAGGCCTGGCCTGGGCCCAGACACTGAAGGGCCAGGCTTCCGCAGGCCCCGGCCCCATTGCTCCCATGCCCTGGTGCTGTCTGAGTGTCCCCAGAGCCACAGAGACCTGAGGATGCCAGGGGTGGAGGGTGCTGGGAGAAACCTACAGGGGTCTGGGACGGAGTACAGTCAAGAACTGCCATCTCCGCAGCCTGTTCCACGCAGAGAACTGCAGGGGCCAAGGGCAGAGGCAGGCTCAGGGAGTCAGTCCCTTGCCCTGGAGCTACTTTGAGCTGTCAAAACCAGAGGGACCTCCTACATGGGTGAGGACTCTGAGTCCTGGGTCTGTGACCTTGGGTGAGTCACCCCTTACCCTCTTAAGGACAAGGAGAAGAAAGGAAAGGGAGGGGCAGACAGGGATTCCTGGGAGTTCCCTCCACACCAGGCCTCCCCTTGTCTCTGCCCCAGGGTTAAGAGCAAACTTTCCCCTCTGGTCTTTTAGGGAGATGGTGTTCCCCAGAGCAGAGGGCAGAAAGGAAGAGACCTTCCACTTCTTGGAAGGCATAAGCCAGTAGAATATGTTCAGAACGCAAGGTCGGTGGGTTGCCCTTGGGACAGGTTTATTTAAGGGGGATTACAAGGAAGCTGTTTAACATGGCCCTGAGCCTGCCCACGCTGACGGAGCCCCTGGCAGTGTGAGATGGAGGCCAGTTCATTCGCGGGCTGAGGGCTAAGCGAGCATGGGTCTGTGGCCCTGCAGAGGGTTGGGCGGGGGACCATGCGGGGTCTGAGGCCCCGGACACTGTAGTGTCTGTGTTCCCCTCACGACCAGGGGGCAGGCCGTTGGGGACACTCGGCTCCATGGGGCCTGGATAAACGGTGCTTCAGAGGTTCTGGACAGCTGCGTGTTGTTTGTCTGAGTCTGCACTGGACCCTTGTCCTCACCAACCCGCACTCCCTTACGCCTCAACCAGCAGTGTGGCCAGGGCCACAGGAGCCCTGAACTCCTACCTCCTGGGGCCTTCCTTCCAAATCTCTGCCCCCTCCTTCTGGGATGGGGCCAAGCCCTTTGGTTTAGTAGACATAGGCTAGGCCCTCTCCCGGGAACTTAAAGCAAAACAGGAAACTAACAGATGTTCAGCGTCCAGCCCTAGAATTTTTAGCCTGAGTTTTGGCCTCCACAGCTCTATCCCTCCCCACCCACCTCTCAAGAGGTCAAACAGAGAAGGTGAGGAAAGTGAAGGAGACGTGGGTTCCCAAGCTTGGACCCTGGTGCTGATGGGTAGGCTGAGGCACTGCACCCACAGGTGCCTTCCCTCAGCTCGGTGCAGATTTCCACAAGGGAGATTTCTGCCGGCCTCTGCCCTTCCAACAAGAGGCCCAAGGGGCACTCCTTCTCAAAGGCAGAGTAAGCAGCACGGCTTCTGAAAGCTGTCCCTGTGTGTGGCCTGAAAGGTGGTCCTTTGGTTAGGAGTGAGACCCCCTGTGAGTTCCTACGGGGCCACCACCCCCTGGTTCTTTCCCTTCCGAGGGTCTCTCCCAGGGTTGCAATGGAGACAGATTCTGGGTCCCAGGGGGTAACCCAAGTGAAGTCCTCAGAAGAAGCATGAGAGGCGTCTGAGCTCTGGGGTGGGTGGGGGCAGGAGGCAGGTTTCTGAGCACAGCCAGCCTTTGGCTGTTGACCTGCATCTGGGGAGGGGTCACCTCTGTCCTGTGCTTTGGCATCTGTAACATCGAAACCAGGAACCAGGGAGAGAAAGAAGATCCCCTCCTCTCCACAGGCTGTCCCTGGACCACCCCTACCTCTGATACCATTTACATCTCAACACCTGGCTGCCTGGATCCTCTCCACTCTCTCAGAAGGTTCAGGAGGGCCCCTGCAATCCGGCGTGTCACTGCTGAGAGAGCCCAGAGGACACAGGGAGACAGAGTCAGAGAGGGAAAGGGTCACACTCAGCAAGGCTACATGCAGTACAGTAGCCCAGACCCCTAGGCCCAGCCAGCGCTTGTTGCCACAGTGAAAAGCCTGCCCTAGAGGGCAGCCAAAAGCCGTAGTGGGGAGGCCCACAGAGATCCCTCCACACCCAGAGCTCGAAATCCTGGCCCCACTTCTGGGTCTCTTCAGTGGCCTCAAGGCCAGCCTCACACAGGGCCTTGTCAAGGGTGTCTACAAGCCACACCCCGTGCTTTGCCCCGCCTCTCCCAGAAGCCCAGGGCTGGATCCTCGGGGCCCTGATATCTGGGACCAGCCTCCATCCAGAGCAACCAGTTTCCTTGGAACCGTAAACTGAGACAAGGGTGACAGACCTGCGACACAGGATGTGGCCTTGACTTGGATTTCCCCTGAGGACTGACCCAACCCTCTCTGTTCACACGGGCCAGCCTGCCCTGCCCCCAGTGTCCACTCCAGCTCCTCTAAACCTCTGTCGGCCAGTGCACTGGCCCCCGAGGCTTCGGGCCAACAGCTCTGCAAATTGCAGATATGCCCCCGAAGCTTAAGGGGGTTGCTATCCACTCTACAAAAAAACTCACCAACCCCTTCTGTTAAAGAGCCAGCTCCTCCCAGGCACTGAGGATGGAAGCCGACCTGTATACAAGCGACCGGAAATGTCTGGGAGCCTCTGACCCTCTCTCACACATGCACACAATGTGCACTTGCACAAACAGCTGTGCGCCTCCAGGTCTTCAGACATACAACACAGATAAATACCTGCCTACAGAGTACATACACGTACACACAAACTTTGGGAAGACCTGTGGCCTTCCACAGTCCCAGCAACTAGCACATAGAGCCAAGGGCCAAGATGCCCTCCCTGCCCACCCAGGGACCCCAGATGCCATCAGCAGATTTGGGCAGTGCCCCACAGTGGGAAAGGTGGCATTGGAGTGGGGAACAGGATTGGGGTTCCAGAGAGACCCCCAGCTTGGGAGCCCTGCCCACCACCATAAGTGGTTTAACCTCTTAGGTGCCAAAGAAAGGGCTCACTTTCAGCCCCTCTCCTCATTCTAGAAGCTGGCCCTTTAGGTGGAGTTGCTGTTGACGCAGTGAAACCCTCAGAGCTAGAACCACCATCCTCTGCTAGGAAGCAGGAGAAATGGGCCCCTACCACCACCTCCTGCTGACCCATGTGAACTGCTGACATCTCCCTCTGGGGCCTGAATATTCCAGATCTGAAAGGGATGGACATACCTGTGCAGCCCCCCCCCCCCCCCGAGCTCTCTGGTTGGGCCTCCTGTTCCTGGCCATAACATGTGTGGGAGCCCTGGCAGGTGGGCAGAGCAGGAGCTCGCTCCACAGCTCCTGGCCCACCGTAGGGTCCTCTCAGTTAATGTTGTGTAGTTACTGCTGCAATCAGTCAGGTGTTGCCGAGCTCATTTTGTGCCAAAACTGCTGTGGGAACTGCAGGGAGGAATCCCTCCATCCCTTCCTGAAGAGCCCCAGCCCTGCCAGTGGGTACCTAGCACGCCGTGAGGAATGCCCTCGCCCGGTGGTTGCAGCTGGCTGATGAGGGGGAGCCCAGAGGGAGAGGGCAGCTGGCTCTGCCTGCATCCTTCTCTCTAGAGAGTGTGCGCTTTTCCTGGGAAGAGGCAGCTGTGTAGCCACCAGGCCTAGCGTGTCCGGCTTACCTCCTGATCACGTTTCCATCTTAAGGACAGTTGAGATGCATTATTTAACTGAGAGCCGCTATCCTCACACCGGGTGCCAGCTCCTCGGAGGGCACCTGTGGCCTCTAGGATAACTTGTGGACTTTAGTGTTCATTCATGTTTCAGGTGTCCTACGAGCTCCTAAAGACAGGAGCAGCCCTTGGTTAAATCAACCAGTGGCCAAGAAGGGACTTCTCGACCTGAACACAGCCTCGCTGGGGGCTAGAGGGGCTCCCCTGCTCCTGACCTCTGAACTGCCAACCCTGTTAGCTGGGAGCTAATCCCAAGGCTTCCTTCTGATGGCTGGGAAGGTCACAAAGGACTCAAGTGACCAGTCCTGAAGGCCCAAATTCAATGAGTTCTCTAAGTCTTTACTGCTCAAAGTAGGGTCGAGGGACGAGCAACACCTGGGAGCTTGCTGGAAATGAGGAATCTCAGGTACACCCGGAGCTGCTGAATCCCACGCTGCATTTGAACAAAGTTCCAGGTACTTAGAACACAACCAAACAGCAAAATTGGAAGACACACCAAGTCTTCCCCCTCAACCACTGGGGAAACTGAGTCAGAAGAGGCAGGGACCAGGCAAATGTCACACTGAGGCAGTGATTTTCAATCCTTTTTTTCATCTCATGGCACCTACACTAATTACTAAAATTCTGCAGCACACCAAAAAATAAAATTTTTGCCGATCTGACAAAAAAAAATAGGTATGGGGAGCAAAGGGTGGAAATCAGGACAACTGAATAGTATAATCAATAAAATAAAATTTAAAAAATAAGTATAATTTTGATTCATTCACACCAAATAGCTATTGTTGTGTTAGATGCTGTCATTTTTTTTTGTTTGACAATCTGAGGGAAAAGAGGTCAGTGTCCCTGACCAAACGGTCAGGTTCTGCAAGTTGTAAAAAACTCGTGGCGCATGGGAACCTCGTTGCACTCAGCCGGTCACTCAGCCTGGAAGGAGGTCAGACCTTATGTTCCATTGCCTTTCGCTCCACTGGCAAGAGTCGTTCACTGAACGTCGACTACTCTCTCCTCAGCCTTTCGGCTCAGATCAAGAGTAGTGTCTGAACACCTACTAACCACCTAACCCTGGGCTCCCTGTCCTTCTCCCCCACCCTCTTTTGAAGTGCCTATACACCCCACATATTTGGGGCGATAGGGTTCATGTTATAAATTTTTTTTTAAGATTGTATTTATTTTTTAGAAAGGGGAAGGGAAGGAGAAGGAGGGAGGAAGAGAAATATCAATGTGTGGTTGCCTCCTGCATGTGCCCTAGTGGGGAGCTGGCCTGCAACCCAGGCATGTGCCCTGAATGGGAATCGAACCAGTGACCCTTTGGTTTGCGGGCCAGCATTCAATCCACTGAGTCACACCAGCCAAGGCTGGGAAAAGGGTTCTGATGTGGGGGTTCCTACTCCAGGGGCCTCCAGTAAGGCAAAGAGGGAAGCAGAGAAAGGTGAGGCTGGAAGCCAGGGACGACCCAGTGGGGAGGGTCTTTAGGAAGAAGCTCACTCTCACCCTTACCTCCCAAAGACTGGTCCCAGCAAAGTGCAGCAGCTCCCTACACCCTGCCTCCTGCAACCAAAAACCAGCTGGTCCTCTCCCTGGCTTCACCCCACCTGTCTGGGTCTCACAGACAGAGTGAAGGACAAAGGGAGGTGTCCAGGCAAAGTCACCTGTCTCAGCCATGTCAGAGCAGAGGGGTCAGCAGAGAAAGGGGAGGAGCTGCCTGTTTGTCAGGCTTCCACCAGGTCTGGTCAGGAAGGAGGGGTTGGGCTCCCAAGAGCTCTCTGTCCCACAGAGGGTAGAAACTAGAGACACTGCTACACTAACTGTCCCTTCTGCCCCCCAGAACAAATATCGGCCATGGCCACCAGTCTAGGTGCTGCCCTGGTCCTGGCACCCAACTCCAGGTTGCTATGGCCCTGGCATGAGCGAAGGTCCTCAGTACCTTTTATAGTAAACATAATTCACTGCTGTGTGCTCCTTCAGGGCAGTCCCCAGCCTGACTCAGGGTTAGGTGCACAGTAGATGCTCAGCAAACATCTATCGCCCGACTATAGCCCCTCCCCCGCCACAGGCCAAGAAGTCCCTAACCACCAATCCCAACTGGGCCTCCTTTCTTGAGTTGCCACTGGTTCCCCTGGCTTCCCTCATTCCCAGGGATTCTGGCTGGGCTCCCAATTGCTGCTCTGGCTCCCAGATCCCTTTCAGGACCCAGGCAGAACTGACCCCAGGCCCTAAGTATCTAAGGAGCAAGGTTAACCTGTCCTTCTCACACTCTTCAGAGCTCACTCCTCTCTCTCTCTCTATCCTCACCCACAGCTCCCTCCAACCCAGACATCCCAGGTCTATCCACTCCGAAACCCACGGGCTTCTGCCACTTTCACCAAATCCCACACGAGAGCCCACCACAAACATAATGAAAGTTGATTCCGTGGGGCAGGAGGAGGAGACAGTGCAGAGCCCCTCCTACTCAGCCTCCTCCAGCCCTGCATCCCATCCTCGAATCTCCTTTGCCAGCCGATCTAATGATTACAGCACTCATTTGACCTAACCTTCAAGAGCAAGGAGCACAGTAGAGCCGAAGGTGTCCCCACTGCTACCCACCCAGAGGACCCTGCATGCCTTATGGGAGTGAGTAACTGTCCCAACCACACAGCACAATTTCTGGAGGCTCAGAGCCCCTCCAGATGCCAAGGACACATCTCTCAGCGGTGGAACTCTGGGCACCAAGAGCGGCATTGGGTAAGTGTGAGTGGGCCCTCAATACCAGACATGCTGGCCTCAGCAGTGACCTCCCAGAACCAGGGGCTTGCTGGGGAAGGTGGAGCCTGTTCTAAAGGGTCATTGAGCAAGCAGGCAGGTAGGCAAAGCTGGTAGAGTCCTGGAAGTGACTCTGGAAGGGGCAGAAAGGCCCCTTTGGAGTCAACCTTGCTAAGAGGTCGCCTTGTGGGCAGGGCATCCAGACAGGCAACTGGGGCAGAGTCCGTGAACCCCAAGAAGATTCCAGACCACAGGACCTCAGCCCCTCTGTCCCATGATCTGCCCTGAGAACCTCAGAATCTAGGGACAGAGCCCATGACCTGAAGGAGGGAGGGCAGGGGTGGTGACTGCCTCTGCTCAACGAACTCCTGCAAGTCCACCTCCCTACTCTAACTCGGGTGGGGTCATTAACCCCAGACGGTGTGGATCTAAGCCTGGAGGAGCGTGGTGCCTGCTTTCTGCCGAGAGCCCCACCTCCTGACTTTATTTCCACCCCACTGCCCATCTATACGGGTAGCCATGAGATGCGGCTAGCAGGAGGCCCCAGCCCAGGTCCCACGTCTCCGCTTGAGTTAGGACCTATCAGAACAGAGCAACTGACCAAGCTCTCTTTTCAAAGGGCCGTTGCTGTGGCAGCGCTCTCAGAACAGCATCAGACGCAGTAAACGCTCAGTAAATATTGATCGTGTGATGCATGTTGTTATAAGCGTGCTGATTTCAAATTGCCTAGCGTGTGGGTCTGGCATATTCCGGGTGCTTAACAAATGTTCAAAGTGAATGTTCTTGTTATTATTATAACTTCTCGCAGCCATCACAGTGCCTGGCACATAGTAGGCGCTAAACAAATGCTCGGTCCTCCTGGAAAGTCAAATGCATGCGTTCCCCTTCTGGGAAAGAGGACATCGAGGCACTGGTCTCTGCTGGGTTCTGGAAGGGAGAGTAAGGTGTGCAGCAAGGAGTCAAGTTCTGGGGCAGAAGCTAGCATTCGCACTCTGACCTCCCTTTCTCCACCCCGACCCCGCTGATTCCGAGGACTATCCCTGAGGTTGGGAGTGGGGTGGGCGGGGACCATCTGGCCTACCTTGGAGGAAGAGGGCGGGATGGGATGGGTGGGTCCAGGGAGGGCCAGAACACAGGCTTCCTGGAAGAGGCAGGGGCTTTGGGGACCAGGCTGAAAGAAGCTGTGAAAGGCCCGATCTGGTAGGGAGCGGCCTCCAGGAGTAAACCTGGTGCTGGACTGGAGGCATGTTCTTCCACCACTGCCCACCTTTCAGGGCCCAATCCTTTAAGATGAAGAAATGGGGGGAGGGACTGCAAAGACCCTGGCCCAGAACTCTGTACCCAGTTGCCCCCAGTTTGAGTGGCCTCAGTTGTCCAACTACCCAGGGGTCATCCTAGAAGCCTCAGGAGTTGGCCAGGAAAAGATACCCCCACCCTGCATACATGCATACCCCACACCCCACCCAGCTGACGCCAGCAATACCGGGCTGAGCTTCAGTGCCAGGGAAGTAGGAGGTTGTCCACTCTGCCAACTGGGACAACACAGCCTCCTGTTGGCCAGAGGAGGACAGGGAAGGGCTCTCTAGGCCACCCTGGCTTCAAGCCAGCCCGCCAGAGGTGGGGCAGGGACTGGTGCTTACCCCCTCCCATCCCTTCACCCCCATGCCTTGCTGAGGAAGAAAGGAATACTCCCCAGAGCGAGTCCCGGGTCCTGGAAGGTGGGAGATGATGTCAGGCTGGAAGCATGCGTTCGGAGAGCGGTGGCTGTGGCAGCGTGCATGCTCCTGGGGCTGCCCCGTGCAGCTGTGCACGGCCGTGTGAGGGCGCGCTCACCCGCTGCAGTGGGCCTGTGCAAACGAGGGCCTGCACACACCCTCCTCGGAGACCTGAGACACAGCCTAGCAGGCATCCCAAGTCACCTGTCTTGAGCCAGGTACTGTTGTTCTAAGCACCGAGAACACAGCAGTGAGCAGGAAGGATGGGAAGCAAAGGATTCGGGGGAATAAAATGTTGCCCGGGGTCGATAACTGCTGAGTCTGGGGCACAGCACACGGAGACCCACTGCGCGGTATCAGTTTCTCTACTGCGGCATGTTGGAAGCTTTCCATGATCAAAAGTCAAATACATACACGCATGTCATTGGCAGTTGGTAGCAAGTAAAACAAAGAGAAAAGGGCAGGGTGAGGGGACGGAAGACTGACTAGAACGACTGTTTGGAGGATCAGGAAGGCTTCTCCAAGGAGATGACATGTAAGGAAGACCTAAACTGACTGAAGTGTGAACCAAGCTGACACGGGGAGGAAAACCATACCTCACAGAGGGGACAGCAAGTGTAAAGGCCCTGAGGCACAAGCGAGCTTGGCCTGTGTCGGGAATAGCCAGCAGTCCAGTGCGCCTGCACTTCTGTGTCCGCAGTGAGATCAGAGCGAAGCCTTGTGGTCTGTGGTAGGGGCTTGGAATCTGTGCTACAAATGGCAGGAAGCCCTGGAGGTTGAAAGCAGGGGAGGGACGTAATCTGATTTAGAACGTGGTTTTAAAAGATCGCTCTGGCTCCTGTTAGACTGACTGACTGACGTGGAGCAGAAGAGAGCAGAGAGCAGCGTGGGGGCTGCTGCAATAGTCCAGGCAGGCGTGTCTGTGGCTCAGCTCAAGCAGCAAGATGATGAAATGGGTCAGGTTTGGGACCCTTTTGAGGATCTAACAACGTTCTGCTGGTGGAGGAGATGTGGAGCGTGAGAGAGACAGAGGAGCTGAGCGTGACTCCAAGGCGGGGCTGGAGCTCTGGGGTGAGAGGTGGCCCATCCTGGCTGGGAAACATGCAGGTACGACGTGCCCCCGCCAGGACTGCAGAGTCAGGCCCAGGTGCAGGCAGACGCACTCGGCCACCACACAGCTGGAGGCGCCCACGCCAGGGCAGCAGGCATAGGCACAGACCCCACCACTCAACAGCTGCTGCTTCACTCTCTCCCACAACGAAGCTCCCGGGTCAGAGCCCTCACCCCACCCCATCTTTCCCAGCTCAGCCTTGGCACTCACAGGACATGCCCCCCACCCCGTGTTCCTCTGTCAACCCTCACTCCTGCCCATGCTGGTTCCTTTAGCAAGGAGGTTCCTGACTCAGATTCTTCTGAGACCAGAGCCTGGCCCCTGACTCCAGCCCCCTCCTCCATGACCAGACCCTGCTCTCACACCCCAGCCTGAGGCCCTACAGAAAATCATCACTCAATAAATATTTGCTCAGTGCTCTCTCTGGGCCAAGCCCTCCGCCTTTTCACCTTGACTCGAAGGCCCACAGCCACACTCACCCAATATATACCACCTGCCCCCACTCTCCTCATTTCCCAGCACCTCTGCACTCACTCTGCAGGGTGGCCGCTCCCCACCCTCCCCACACCGTGGAGCTGCTGCACAGCCCCACACAGGGCACTCAAGCCTCTGAGCCTCCATCTGCAGGGACAGGTCAGCAACAGTTCTCACCTGCCAGACTGTCACGGGAGACCCTTAGTATGACGCCCAGCGCATACAGCTGTTGTGCGCTCAAGCCCACCCCTACCTTGCGGCCTGTGTGGCTTTGGGGGCGGAGCCCACCTGGGACAGAGGCAGCACCACAGTCATGACTTCATGTCCCTGTGTAACCATGACAACCATAACTTGAGTGATGGGGGGAACTAAGACTGGGTGGTGACCTTGCCTGAGGCCCCCCAGTGAACCCAGAGAGGTAGTCCTGAGGTGTGAGCCTGCCTCACAGCCCCCGGGCCACGCGGTCCCGTGCGTAGCACAATATGTGACAGCCCATGGCCCGGTGGACGCCTCCTGCCCTGAACTGACAAATAATGTGACAGCCTGGAAGCCCCAAGAAGTCAGCTCTCACGAAGACGGGGTGGCAACATGTGGCAAGGCTCAAGGCCCGGGAGTAGTTGGGGCCTGGTCCCAGGCCCAGCCCTGCATTTACCCTGTATGTGGCCTCGGAGGTCTCACCCAGTCTGTTTTCTCACCTATGAAGCGAAGCACCCATATTCTTGGCCTGAACCGCTCTAAGTTTCTGCTCAAAGGCGTGTAATCCCTGAAGCTCATTACAGAGGACTGGCACTGCCCAGCTGACCCGTTTTGCTCATGTGGCTTCTTCTTGCTAAAAGCCGTCTGACATTCCTGTTATAAATGGGCTCATAGAAACATGGGTCTGTTAAGAAATATCCCTGAAACAAGTATATGCAGGGCAGCATTTGTGCTTGGGCTCAGCCACCCGGGGCCTGCCTCTGGAAAGAGCAGGGAAAGAAGCCAGAGAGCTTATTGGTATCTGGGGGACGTCGCGGCTGTCTAGCGGACCCTCAGACTCCCCCACCCCACCCAGAGCCCTCCCGCCACACTACCCAGCAGCAAGGGGCTTTGGGTAGGAGCAGAAGTCTCCAGACTCCTAGAGGCTCTAGCCAGCCTCCTACCTCAGGCATCAGCTACCTCCCTCCCAGCACCGGTGGCCCAGGACAGCACGGGTGGTCTCACACCAGCCTTGGACGTGCCAGCCCCTGCCTCACTGGGCCTCACTCATTTCCTGGTCCCTTGTGCACAGGGTGGTTATGAAACGCTGGCTGCCCAGTGTCCATCACGGTGCTGCCCGCACTGGGGTAACACAGGGTTGCAGTGTCTCTAAGCAGCCCCCAGAGCTCCTTTTGCTTGGGCGTGAGGTGGGAGCTTTGGATCGACGGCCACAAGCCCGGAAGGGACACTGCCACCCCTGACCCCACAATTGGGAGAGCCAAAGCAGAGAAAGGGCCAGCCCCAGAGGCCTCGGGGTGGGAATCAAAGCAGGTGGGAAGGCTGCTCGTGGAGGAAGCCGACCGGAGAAAAGGAAAAAGAAAGAAAAGACAAAATCAAAATTAATAAAGTTTAATTAAATATCTGTAAGACAAGACATTGTCGAGTAGCAATGAACCCAGCTCAAATAGGTATATATTAATGACTTTTAATGTGGAATGCCAGCAAAATTTCCCGTGTGACAGAGTGTGGGGCTCGGCCTCTAAAATTCAAAGTGCCAGGGGCCTGCCTGTGGTCTTCAAAAGTGCCACCCCCAAAATGTGGGCGCACCCCTCAGGAAAGAAGCGGCCCCCATGTGACTTGAGGTTAATTTTCTAACATGTGGGGCAATGCAACAGCAGGAAAGGAATTCGGGTTAGTTACAGAAAAATGAAGTGGTGGCACTCCTCCGACGTTCATCTGCAGTGGAGTCCGAGCCCCCGCGAGGTGCCGCCAGCCTCTTCACCTCCGGGGCCTGGAGGGGCCACCTACCCTCGAGCCCTTCACGTTTCCGCAGTTGGGTTCTCCAGCCTTCCCATTCTTTCCCACCTCTGAAGTAGCAATCTGCCACCCCCTCTTCCTTCAAACCTAAACGAGTTAATTTAAGGAATGAAGCCAGAGCTGGATTCAAGCCTGAGGCCTCAGGCTCACCGTGTGAGTCTAGGCAGGTCCCATCCTCCCTCTGGCCCAGTCTTGGACTCTTGCCCACGAAATGGAACAACGAGGCCTACCTAGCAAGGTTGCCGTAAGGACCAAGGAGGCTGTGGCCTCCTGTGGCCTCCACAGCTGTGTGAAACACTGCTTCTTAAACAGACTGGACTGCACTGAGCTATGACGGACAAAGTAAAACCCAAGGGAAAAGGTTTGTGTTGAGCTACGCTGAACCTCAAAGAGGCATTCCACAATAGGCCTTCCTGAGCTAAGTCTGGGGAGGTGAATTCTTATTGTTCCCCATGATGTTTTAGCCAGGGCTCACCATCCCTTTCTACCCTTCCCAGTGAGAGAGGTACCGGAGCCGAACTGGTGGGGAAGCAGGTTTGGCGGGGAGAGGCAGGGAACTGAGAAGGCTTGGCTCCTGCAGATCTGAGTCAGCAGGCAGGCAGGCAGGCAGGCAGGGCGGGCCCAGTCCCTGCGTGCTTGGGGAGACGGTGCAGGAATGGCCGGGGCTCTGTCCACTGCATCCCAGCTCCTCTCCTGTTCTTATGGACACAGCAGCCTCAGCTCTGGTTCAAGGAATGGGAGATGCCTGGAGACTTGTTTTGTGGCTTCATCCAGGGGACTTCAGAGGCAGCCTGAACCTATTGACTGGCCTGGGGGCAGGGGGCAGGGGGCAGGGCAGGGAGGCAGGCAAGACCAGGCCACATAGCCTACAGGGAGCTTGCAGCATCCCCCACCCCCCGGGGACACTGGGTGATGCAGCCAACTTCCAGCAGCCACTAGACCTCAAGCTCCTCATGTGCGTGTGCGCACGAAGAACTGAACGTGGTAGTGGGTGAGGGACGATCCTAGCCGGCTCCCCCAGAAGCTGGTCCAGGTACAGCCACACGTGTGTGACACCTCCGCTATGTGCGTGTGCGACTCTGTGGCAGTCTGTGTGTGTCACAGTATGAGGGTACGCCTGTGTGCATGAGACTGTGGAATGGCTGTGACAGCACAGTTGAGACGGACGCCACAGAGATGGCACGTGTGGACGTGGCAGTGAACGTGAGTGTGGCACTGTGGCTAAGAGTGCAACTGGGAGAGCATGTGACCGTGCATGCGTGTGCATGTCTCCTGGTGTGACTTACATGCCTGTGGAGGAATTGTGCAGCTGTGCATGGCTATGCATGCTTTGGGGTGTGCCGAGGTGGACAGCTGTGTCACAGGATGGAGGGGCAGTGGTGAGCTGGGCCTGGGACCACGTGCCTCCCCCAGCCCCGGCTCTGCTCCAGATGCAGCTCAGCGGTTCACAGCCCTCCTGTGTCCAGGAGACAACAGGGTGCGGTGTCTGAGAACCACCTCTCCCACCACCCCACATACGGCCACAAAACAGACCCCTTCCCTGGATTGTGCCAAGACTGGGTATCAGGGGTCCCAAACCCTCAGGTCCTGGTAGGTGCCCAGGGCAGAAAGAGTGACCCTGTTTTCCACCTCTCTCAGAGCAAAATGACAGAGGGAACTGGAGGCAGCTTGGCCCAGCCCAATCTGGAACATGTGCCTGGCATGTACCTGAGGCCAGCCAGCAAGCCATGTCCCCACCAGGGCACTCCCCACACTATTCCCCCGGCCCCAACAGACCTCAAATTCCCCCAACACCCCAACCCACACACAGATAGGAAGAAACCACAGAGAGGGGCTCACCAAACACACGCTATCTCAGCCTAGAGACCTCAGGATACCTAGAGCAGGCCTGGCCCACCCCAAGACTTCACATTCTGGTTCTTCTCCTAGGTCCAACTCCCTCACCCTGAGGACACAGCTGTAGGAGACAGCCCCTCTCCAGGAAGGGTTGCCAGAGGGCAGTCCAGGGCAGGAAGCGTGAGTGGGGATTTTCCAGGCTCTGTGGGTTTAAGAGCATTCCCATCCCACCCAGACTGGCCTCAAGAAGGAGCCACCAACCCCCCACCCCCACCCCCCACAGACCCCTCACTGTGGTCAGGTTGCCCTCTGCAGATGGGACCTGAACATCAAAGGTAAGAAAAGATTAAGGTAGGAAAGGTCCTCAGAGGAGACGGAAATAAGGGGAGGAGGGCGGGGAGGAAGGAGGGGCAAGGTCCTCAGAAAGTCCCAAATCTGACCTAATTTTGACCCAGGATCAAGGGCCCATTCCAGAAGTTCCTCTGAGGCTGTTCTGCCCTGAACAGGGAGCCCTCGCAGCCCGCTCCCCCACTCCACCTGCCCCGAGCTCCTGGGCCCCAGCCTAGCCAGAGACTCCGCTGATGCCTGGACCGCAGGACTCCTCCCTCCGCCAAGTCTCCCTTTCCCGAAAGAGCACCGTTTCGCCACACTCCTCCTTCCCAGGGGTGAAGATTCCTGTTCATGCTGCCTGGGGCAATCCCAAGGGCAGGGCTGGGGTGTCCTCAGTTCCCAACACGGAAGCTACCGCATGGCTGGGTACCCAGCACTGCCTGGGAAATGACACAGTTTCTGAGCTCTGTCCCCTTCTCCTGGACTGAGGTCTCCTGGAGACAGGAACCCCACCAATCAGGCTGTCCAGGGACATAGCCTCCCATCCCTTCCTCCTGCGACACTTAGCCATAGATAAGAGCAGCAGGCCAAACCCCCAGCAGAACTCCACCGTGGGTGAGATGTGAGTGAGGCCTGGGGAGGGCGTGCATCCCGCTGGGGTCCTTGGCCCCCCCTGGATCCTCCGATAGCACCTCCCACCAGCACAGCCCTCCCCCCAGCTGTTGAGGTTCTGGGGTAAATTTTGTGCCTCGGGAACAACCAGGGTTCTATCCTTCCCCCACCCTCATCCTCTCTAGGATCTAAATTAAAAAGTCATGTGTTTCTTATCTTAATTGTAAAAGGTTTATCCAGAAAAAAAAAGAAAAAATATTCCAGCAGCAGCAGCAGCAGCCAGGAATGGCCATGACCTCCTGGAAGGGCCAGCAGTGTGCTTGTCAGTTCGACCCAACCCGGTGCTGGACCAGACCCTGGCCTGGGGGGTAGGAGCAGCCCCCTTGAGGATGTAAACAACTGGCCAGGACCCAGGCGGGCACTGTAGTGAGGCTGGCCATGGGTGGGTGGGCCCAGGGTCCCTGGGAGAGTAAGCAGGCCAGCCTATCTTTTCCCCTTGGGTTTCCCACCGTGCACCAGGAAGGAATCCAGGATTCACAGGGTCGAGGACCCCAGCAGCCTGGGGTGTGAGCCTGCTGGAGTGTGAGGAACTGTTGCTAGTGAACTCGAGTATCTGGTGCCTTTCGGACATCCCCACCAGGAAGACAACAGCAGGGTCCTGGAGCCCATGCCTTGTCTCAGCGCCTGGAGCCCGGGGGGAAGGTGCTGCACGGTCCCTGACCAAGGGCAGCAGGGGCTTAGCAGGGGAGTGGGGGGTCAGGAGGGAGTTGTTGGCCAGCAGCCCATCCCACAGGGGTGGGAGTTGGACAGAGACAGGGACAGGGACGACGAGGGAGCAAGGAAGATCCTTCCCCATCAAGGCAGGGAAGCAAGGCAGGAAAAGTGAGGGGGAGAGGAAGGGTGTTTCCACGCCTCCATACCTTTGCTCATACTGCACCTCTCTTCTGCATGTCCTCCCATCTACTGCACTCATGTACTGTCTGGCAGGTCCTTGTCATTTTTCAAGATATCACTTGAATGTCACCTATACCATGGAGACTTCCCTGACGGGTAAAATGAGTGGTCTCCTCTGTGAGCCTCCAGGGACCCCTTATTTACTATGGGTAATTCTGCACTGCCCCCATCTGCTTCTGTGTCTGAACCCCATCTTGACTGGGGACACCTTGCGGGCAAACATGCCACGGCCCTGGTGTCCAGCACCTGACCCAGGACCACAGCAGCCCCGGTGTCTGCTGAGTGAGCAAGTGGGTGGCAGCCAGGAGAACAAGGTCTGAAAGCTCGAAGGTTGGCTAAGACCCTGGCCTGGCCTCAAGTGACTGACCAGCAGCCCAGGCTTCAGCCTGGAGGGTTCCTGGCTCTGTTCTCGCCGCTGTTGTGCCCCAACCTCTAAGGGGTAAGAGACTTCCCCAGGGGTAACCCTGACTCTTCCAGAGCCCACCCCCAGCTACTGCTGGTGCAGGAGGTCTGGAAGCCAGAGTGCGTGGCAGCGACCGGGCGGGAGGCGGGGCGGGGCCAGGCACTTGAGATCAGAGGTTGTCGTACATGCGCAGCGTCTTCTCCAGCTGCTGGCCTACCCGCTGGTAGAAAAGGATCTGCTGGCGCAGGTAGCTCTGCATCATGTGCTTGAAGTCGAGCTCACGGCGCTGGTGGAAGTGGTTCATCTCAGCTTGCAGGGCGAAGCCCACCACACGGCAGCGCCTGCGAATGCCATCTGCTTCGTCCTGCACCATGCGGCCCTCGTCACTCATGCGTTGGCTCTCCTTTACCTTGGCAAAGGCGCCTGGCACAGGCAGAGCGGAGGACAAGGGAGGTTAGGGCTCTGTTCTCCCCAATATGTTCCCTAAACCCTCCATGAGTCTCCTCAAGGGCAGACAGTACCCTTATCAGACAGTACCCTTATCAGCTCCAGCTCCAAGGCTCCAGACCCCTGGCCCAGCCCCTGGGTATCTCCACCAGGATGCCCTCAGTCCTCACCCAAACCTGTGGCACCATCAGCAGCCCACACCCACGTAGTCACAGCTCGGCTAGCTACATGGATTTCTAGGACCAGGATGTCCTAATTCAGCTCAGACATGACCTCCAGAAAGCCTCCCCAGTACCCCCACTGCGTTAGGTGCCTCTCAATGCTCCCCCAGCTCTCACCCCCCTGTGGTTTCTCTAACTGCCTCCCTCGGGGCTGCGAGCTCAATGTTTCAAGCACCAGAACAAAGCCTAGCCCACAGCAGATCCCAAAACGCGTCCACTGAGCTGATCCACCCTGTTCCTCACTGGACAACTACAACAGCCTCCCACGGGCCCCCCCACCTCAGTCCCGACCTCCGAGAGGTTTCCCATAGCACCGGAAGAGCAGCTAGGCTGGGCACCCGTAGCTCCAAGCCTTCCCTGGCTCCCCTGTGTCTGCGGATCAAGGTCCACACTCATTTGTGAGGCCCTCTGGGAGCTGGACCCTGCACCCGCTCCACACTGACCCCGTGTTCACCAGATTCACCCCGCTCTTTCCCAGCTTCATCTCTCTGCCCCCTGGACCCCTGTGCACGATTCAGTGCCTTTCATCAGGTACACCGGAAGCCTCCCTCACAGCTCCCAAGCATAATGCTTCCCACCCCACCACACTGAGGATTCTAAAACAGAGCCTCAAAGGCCGCCTGGAGATTTCCTTTGCGTGTGTCTCCCCCCCAGACAGGCCCTGGCCCCTCCTCACTCCAGCTCCCAGGGGACTAGAGGCGGCCATTGTAAAAACCAGGTGACAGACAGATGGAGGGCAGGAGATAAACCTGGGCAGGTGACCCACTTTGGAAGAATCTGAATGAATCAACAAGCAATTGGTGAATAGATTCCAGTTCTGAATTAACTGGAACTTGACTAATTCTGCATTGAAGCTGATGGGGACCGTTGCTAAGAAGGGGAGGCAGTTTGGCAGTGCCTGGCACTCACTCCTTGAAGGGCTGTAGAGAATCCACTGTGCAAAGAATAAGGAGATGGGAAGGGCTGGCACAGCGGGCAGCACCCTCCCGAGTACTTCGAAAGGATCCACTGTGCAAAACTAACATGCTCAGTATCCACGCTTCCCATTTCCTCTTTAAGGAGGCTTCTCAAGGGTCTTCAAAACGTATTCTTCTTACCCTCAAATTGTTTACTACATGCCAGGCCCAGGGCTCTGACTCTGGAAGCAGCTCTGGAAGCTGTTTTTAGGACCGGCAGCACCCATATTAGTAAACGAGCACAGAGCTAATTGGTTAATACTGGCATTTCGAGCAGACCGACTCGAGTTCAGACAGTCTCCAGGCCGGCTCACAGCACTCGCGAGAACTCTGCAGTCATCAGCTCCCAGCCCACGCAGTCCTGTTTCCCCCCCAGTTGCCCCAACCTGAGCAGCAGAAGCAGCATCAATACAAGACTTCAGAGCGGGAGAGGCCCTGGAGGCCAGGTACCCTCCCTATCTCCCGTGCCTCTGCTATACATGTATGGGAAGGGACTTGCCTAGGGGCCCCCACCTCCTCACTGCCCCTCACATAGGAGATGCCTGGCCCAGAGGTATCCCTCCACAGCTGGGGGGTAGGCACGACTTCTACTGCAGGGTACCCATACCAGGTCAGCCAGGCATTCGTGTGGGGCCCCCAGACAACGGACTCAGGGACTGGAGAAAGTCCCAAGGGATAAAGAATGACTACAAAAAGGAAGGTAGAAAACAACAGGACAAAGAAACTAAAGTTAAGCTTTAGCAAAAGGAACCTACTAGAAGAGGAGACACTAACCAGCCTGGATTCCACCTGCCTGAGAAAGTCCAGGCACAGTGAGGGTGGACCTGTACTCGAGAGGGCACTTCATGCCCACGGCCTTGGCGGAAGGAAAGACCCCTTTTGTTGACGAGGAGATTAAGGCCCAAACAACAGAAATGAATTTACTGCAATTGCTAGGTATGCAAAGGCAGGCAGACAGGCAAGGAGCCAGGGAGTAAGGGGAAGGGGGAGGCCCCACCCTGCTCTCCGTCACCTCTCCACCCTGTGACTCAGATCTGGGGCCTAAACCAGCGAACACGAACATGCCCCAGAAACTGGCTGGGAGTCAGGGCTCAGGCCTGTCTGGCACCCACCCTTCATTCTAGTTTGAACTCAGCCTGAGAGCCGAGGACCCAGGGGAGCCTCCTGCTGTGGCAGTCGTCCTGTAGGCGGGGTCCCAGAAAGAGGGAAAGGGAGGGTGGAGCTTCAGAGTTCTGGGGTCCCAGGCGTAGTCCTACCTTAGTCTACAGGTCTCAGTCTCGTCCCACTTTTTGGAGATTGTTACCATCCGCTCCAGGTTGGGGGCAGGAGTCCTGAGTCCCAGTCCTCACGGTGACACCTCTAGCAAGCTACTCCTCTTGCCTGGCCTACAGGTCTCCCCACGTCACGGGGGTCAGGGCGGACTAGACACGATGCTACTGACAACTGCTCACAGCAGAATAATGCTCTCGCTTCCACATGTGAAAAAATGGGCAGGAGTACCTACCCTCTAGTTAACTGAGGTTTGACTGAACTAATATGTATGAAGTTCTGAGAATGGCAATAAGATGCTACGAGCAGTTGTGTGCAAACTGCTTTTTAGTCACAGCAAGAACCAGCTGGTGGAGGTTCAGGGCGATGATTCTCTTTGTTTATGGAAGCCTAGGATGGCTGGCAGAGGGATAGATGATGGCCCAGAACAGAGGGCGCACCTGAGCCACAGGCAGGTGCCTGGCCTGCAAGGGCCACTTTACTTTGGCCAATCTAGAAGCTCCTTGGCCCCTCCATGCATGCTCTGTGATTCTAGGACTGCCTCCAGCCCATCGAGGATTCTAGCTAAGTTAGCGCTAGAACATCTAAGCCGCCCTTCCTTCTCCTTCCCCTCTGAGCTCATCTACGCAAGGCAGCCATCCCTGGGGGAGCTCCTTCCCTCATGTGCCAGGCACGGTGGACCCAAGGCTGTGGCGTCAGACACACCTGGGCTCCAGTCTCTGCTCCGCTCAATATCCCACCTTACCACACCTCCTCTGTAAGATGGAGGGTACCACATCGGCCTTCCAGGCTTGGATGTGATGAGTCTTAGGACGGAGCCGTGGCTCTCAGGTGGGAGCCCTAGACAGTCACTGCTTCCCCTCATCCCAAGGTAACTACTTTCAGAGCCCCCTTACACCCTCAAGACGGCCCTGGTTTCGACTGAGTGCAGGGGCTGGGCCAGTGGGCAGACAGGCTGGTGAACCTCACCTTAGCGTCACCCAGGCTGTGCCCTGTTTTACTGCGGGACACACCGATGGGAGAGGGCTCTCTCAGGGTCACCCCAGAGACACTGTGTGTCCGAATCCTGGTCTCCTGATCCCATCTCGGCCTCCCATTTCCTCTCTCCCATGGCCTCTCCCACACACTCACCACATTTCAGATGTCCAGACAAGCTGGACAGAATCTTGAGCACCCACATTTTCCTGCTACTTCCTCTGAGAAAAGGCTCTAGTGCAGGGCCAGCACGGGATCCCTCCTCCTTGCAGCAGGCCACCTGCCTGATTCTGTGTCAGCCAGATTCCAAGCCCCCTCCCTAACTCACCAGAACACAGGCCTAACAATGGCAGTTGCAGAGTCCAGAAGGAGAAAGAATAAGCCCAAAGGGGGCTCGCTTATTGGGGAGGTGGGCTCACTCTGCCTGAGCTTGAATGCATCATGCCAGAGGACTGCTGGCCCCTCATTCTTAGAAACACCTCAAGTGGAAAGTCAGAAATGGCCTCCCTTAGCTCTGTCTCCCTGTGCGAGGGTCAGAAAGGCCGGTCTGGCTTCACTCGCTTCTATTTCAGTACAAGCCTGGGAGCCTGGGGTATGGGGCTGCCTCACGTGCCTAGCAGCGGTTTAATTTAAAAGCACTTTAGCCACTGTGACCCTGCTCCCCCCTCCCATTGCCCACACAGAAACACGCCACCCAAGGAACTGGTTGAACCAGCTTTCCCAGCCCTAAGGCAGCAGTGGGCGTGGCTCCACTCTGAACCAGGGAGACACCTGCCCCAGTGGGCCCCCACCAGCCAGGCCACCCCCCCTGCCCTACCCCTGCCCAGAGCTCAGAGCTAGATCGCTGTCCTCAACGGGACCCTCCGTGTATGTCTCCCGCCCCAGCCCTGGGCCTGAGAGCTCACTGAGTCCACTCTTGTTTGGTTTATAGATCAGGAAACAGCCCCAGAGACAGGAAGGCACTTGGCAGGGGGAAGAGCCAAGACTAGAACTCAGGCCTCATGTGTCCTAAAGCTGAAAGAAGAGGGAAGGTGGAGGAGAGGAGTGGGGAGAAGAGAGCAAAGGGCAGAGAAGAGAAAAGAGAAAGTGAAGGAAGAAAGGAAGCTTGTAGCCGCAGAAGTCAACCTCCTGGCAAAGGAGAGCAGGGCTGCTTTGCACCAGACTCTCCTGGATACTGAAAGCCACCTGGGCCACCTGGGGGTAGCTTTGCTGACCCTCATGCATAATCCAGAAGCCTGACTCCTGGCCCCACCCAGAGGAAAACTCCCAACCAAGCCAGGCCTGACCTCAAGGCCTAGGGGCCAAGGAGCCAGCCCCACGCCCTACAGTCTTCCTGAGTTACTAAGCAGCCCCAGGGAGGACCACGCCTTCTCCTGACATCTGACCTGCCTGTTGTCTCCAGAACTCGGTCACCCGCTAGGTCCGGTCAGCCCACTCACTGCTCAGACAACAAGACAGTTCAGGAAGGGGGATTCCGATGGGCCATGAGCCCCTGGTTCGTCCCCGGCCCAGCCTAGGTGCCCCTGGGTAACCCGGGATGAGTCACTTCCCTGGCAGTTCCTTGACGGCCCTGCAGTACCCGAGAGGGGCCCATCCTGTCCCTCCCCTACACAGGGTCCGTGAGAACGGAAAACACGGCCAGGTTTGGGAGGTGGCCAACACGGACGTGTGCTGGGGAGGCACAGAAGGAAGGGGCAGCCCAGCTGGACCATGGGCTCCCTGTGCAGCCTCTCTTCTGCGGACACCGCCTTTTTCATCTGCACAGTGGGGACCAATGACCTTTTGGTACACAGACTAGGGGCTTGCAGAGAGGACGTGCAGTGGTGAGAGCAGACCCTGAAGGGAGGTGAGCTTGGGAGGCAGTGCGAAGATAGGCCACAATGGGCTCATCGTCTGGGTCTATGGCTGTGTAGGCTCCTCGAGGGCAAGGTCCGGGCCCTGGCCATCTCCACGTCCCCAGACCCAGCCTGACTCCTCGAAGGGCTCATTGCACAATGCATAAATGAGAGTGAGACAGAGACAGAAGAAAACAATGGAGGAAGGAAGGAAAGGACAAGAAGGTAAACAGCAGGCTCCATGAGGACAGAGACCAGATCTACGCACCCCACGATCATATCCTGACACCTGGAATAGCACCTGCCTCATAGCGGGTGCTCAGCACGCTTGTTGCATGAATGAACGAGACAGACAGAAAGACTCGAGGGGCTGTTCCATCTGTGCAGGCCACGTTCATACCCCCGCGTCCCGCAGAGTGCAGACTCGCAACAGGCCTGCAGACACGCTGCACTGGCTCTTACCTTTCTGCAGGTGGATGATGTCTGGGAAGTTGGAGAGCAAACCCTGGTAGAGGGACAGCATGTCGAGCATCTGGAAGAGGTCGTTCTTGGGCTGCTCAGCAAACATCTCCCCGACCGTTTCGTAAGTACGGCCCGTATGAGAAATGGCACTGTTGAGGGCCTCCGAGCTAAAGAGCGGGTCCAACTGGAAGGCATGACTGATGGCTTGGAAGGCATTGCCCAGCTTCTGGAACTCTTTGCGGAAGCCCCCTGCATGCTTGCGCACCAGCTCCAATGCCACAGTGCTCAGCTGCAGCACACTGTCGTCCATCTTCTTGCTGAAGGCCTTGAAGGTGTCCACACGGCCCTCCACATCCTGCAGGTCCTGGTGCTCCGTGGGGATCTGGAAGGTGAGAAGGAAGCTGGCCCCCACCATCTCGTCCCTCTCTGCCCGGCGCTTGCCCATCTTCCACTGCTTGTCGTCCAGGCAGCTGAGAAAATGCTGGAAGCCCTCATACTGGGATAACACGGGGTGGCTGGTCATGTGGTCCATCCAGAGAATGAGCCGCCGCTTCCGCTTCTCAATAAAGTCCTCCTCAAAGCGGCCTGTGGCCTGCTTCTCTGGCAGGTGGGGCACAGAGATGACGGTGAATTTGTGAAGCAGGCGGTTATAGAGCCAATCAAAGTGCTTGTATCGCCGGTAGACAGGGGAGCTGGCATGGGTGGGTGTGAGCTTGTAGGAGATGTAGCTTTTGATGCCCTTGAATTTGGTCTGTTTGGTGGGTTCCTCCACAGAGCAGGCAAACGGGTGGGGGTTGGCCTTCCACTGGGGGCCACGAGGGCCCATTTCAATGGAGTATGTCTCAGTGATCTTAGCCATCACGGGCACATCGCCCAGAATGAAGGCCTCCACTCCAGAGCGTACAAAGCATGAGAAACGGTTGAGGTTGCGCCCCACCACACTACCTCGCTTGGCAGACGCCAGGCTGTCCTGTCTCTCCAGGGGTGGCTTGGGCCGGAAGACCATGTGCTGGCTGGGGTAGGCACCAGGGTAGGAGAGGTTGAGTGGGGGGTGCCCATTGGTGCCCAGCCCACCAGCCCGTGGCTCCTCCATGACTGTGCATCCATCGTCCCAGTCATCCCAGTCGTCATCATCGTCCTCCTCGAAGCTACCCTGGTTGGAGAGGTAGCCACTGCCCCCACCGCTCCCAGGGCTGGCCATACTGGGGCTGTCATACGAGCTCACCTGGGTGCCTGGAGAGCCTGCTGGGCTGCTGGAGTAGTCAGCATGGCTGAAGCTAGTGCCAGAACGGAGGATCTCCACGTAAGAGGCGGGGAAGAGCCCTGTCTCACCACGGCTGTTCTGGCCCTGCAGCCAGCCGTCCAGCGAGGTCTCACTGAAGACGACCAAGTCCTCACCCTGTTGGATGTTGATTTCCTCCTTGTTCTCGCTGTGGAAGTCATAGAGGGCTCGGCCTTTGAGTGCCATGGCTGGGCCAGCAGTGGAGAAAGATGAGGAGAGGGTCCTGCCCAGAACTGAGGTGTCCAAGAAGGTACTAGCAAACCAATGTCTGCCCCAGCAGTTCAGTCTCTCAGTCCCTAAGGCAGGGCTCAGCACCCAGAGATGCTATCCAGTCTCCTTCTCTTCAAAGCTGTGCCCATGGTCCAGAAACGTCCCTATCAAGTCCCCCAACACGTGCCTGGGGGCAGGGGGACCTCATATCCCCAGTTGCCCTCCCTTCCCTTGGCAGCCCCTGAAGGGGAGTCTCTCCCCCCTCCCACTCCCAGAAGAAAAGTCAAGTGACTCGGGGAAACCAGCTCTGAGAGGGCAAGAATTCCACTTTCCACTGGAACAACTGGAGACAGTTTAGAAACTGTCTAAAACAAAAGAGAATCACCCTGAAACGGTTCCGGGACGCCCGCCACTCTGGCTCCCAGCTCCTTCTGGCTCCTCAGGCCTTGGAAGACTATCACATTCCTCCGAAGTTCTGCTCCTTCCTCCTTCCTCCTCCTCTCCGGCCACTGGGTTTTCAAAAATCCAGAAAATCCAAGAAGGGCAAGGAGAAAAGCAGTGGCTTCCTGAACGGAGTCCAAGGGTGGATGTGTCCAGCTTCCCAACGAGCCAGGCTGGGGAAACAAGGACCGAGACTTACACAACAGGCCGCCAACTCTCGGACCAGGCGGGCCAGGGGGCCGCAGACGGCTCGGGCGCCCGCTCCTCACCCAAGTGGCCAGCCCCCACCCAAGGGAAAGAAGGGAGCAAAGTGGCGCTCAGGCGGTTTCTGTCCACCAGCTGAGTGGACTCTTTTGTTTGCCTAATTATTCAGCAGTTTATGAGCCTGAAGCTGACCCGATCCGAGCCCGAGGACCCCGTCCAAAGGTAAGCCGCCCAGCGCCCGGCGTACAGAACCCCCGCCCGGCCCTGCACGCACACACTCAACAGGAGTTTGCAGAGTGAGCTCCAGCGAGCAGATGGCGCGGCGGGCCAGTCGGCCTCCTTTCCGTGGGTCCCGCAGTGGGCGGCAGTCTGCAGCCCCTCGCCCCAGCCCGCTCCTCCAGCACTCGTAGACCCTCGGCACAGCCAGCGAGTGGCCAGCTCCAAAAAAAATAAATAAATAAAATAAAATAAAATAATAAAAGCAGTGGATTCCGGGAGGTGGCGTCCTGGAGAAGGAGGAAACAGCCGCGGGGGAGGAGCTGGGTGGGGAGAGGCATGGAGGGAGGGAGAGCAGGCAAACTCCTCGGCTCTCTCGGGCTGCGCGGGGCAGGGAAGGGTAGGGCAGCGCCGCCGGCTCCGCCCTCACGGCCCTCCTGCCCCTTACTTACCGCTGTGCACCCGCGGCTCACCAGCTCTGCTGAGATCGGAAGCGAGAAGAAGGAGGAGACCCGAGCCCAGGGGGAGGCGGGGGCGGGGGGCGGGGTGCGAGCCTCCAAGAACAGCCGGCCCCGGCGGAGGGGAGCCTCTCGCCCCGAGGGCCTGGAGCATCTTGAACTCTCCTGCCGCCTCCTCTCTTCCTAGGGTCCAGCCGCCCTCCGTGCCTTTTCCGTGACTCCCGTGAAGGAGAACTCTGCAAGTCTGCAAAGTGAGGGGCTGCAAGGAGGGTAACCAGAGCCGGGACCGCGAGAGGCGATTAAAGAAGGGTGCCCGGTGAGTCCCAGACGTTCCCCACCTCAGCTCTGGTGGGGCTGGGCAGTGGGGGTGCAGCCCGGGATTTTTCTCCGGAGGGGCGCCCAGAGGCAGCAGCAGCCTCACAGAAGCAGCCTCGGTGGCCTGGGATAGTGGCCGCTGCGGGTCGAGCATTCCTGCCTTGAGAAGTTTCCTTCATGGAAGCTGTTTGAGTGACATCTTGTAGCGACAGAAACAGGCCCAGGCACCACACCTGGTTCCTTGTTGCTTCGTGCAGCGGAGGGGACCGGGTGTTCTCTCTGCCAGCAGCTGCAGCAGCGAGGAGAGAGAGGTGGTCAGGGTAGGCTTCCAGGAAGAGGCAAGGGGAATTTGACCCTTCGTTGGCCAGCCCATCCAGAACATTTTTGGTACTGACTGCCACGCACTGTTCAGGGTCCCGGGCATCACAGCACAAGGCCGTCTGGGTTCCTGCGCTGGAGGGTTTGCAGTAAATTCACTCTCTTGACCTTAATTCGTCCATTCTGTCTCTGTCTCAGTCATTCCAGTCATGCGCTCAAGGAAACATTAACTAAGTAGCTTTTTCCGTACCAAGTCCCTGGGCTACAAAGGGGAATAAGACATTGTCCTTACTTTCCTGGAGCTTAGGTGTATCTGGAGAGGTAGACAGATGCTCCCTGCCCAGTGCGACCAGTCCCATGAAATGTGCTGCAGATCCCAGCCTGAATGGAGCAAGGAGCAAGGATCAAGGAAGTCTTCCTGGAGGAGGAGGTGTTGTGAAGCAAAGGCTTCAGTTCCTACTCCCCTTCCTGGCCATGCCCTGGAGCTTTACCTACGTTTCTAGCTAGGATTTACTTCCCACTCATTCTCACTCTTCCCACTTGTTGCAGATTAACTGGTAGAAGACAGTACTGCTGAAGGTGGACACCTTTGGCTATTTTGAGGGATGTGATTTGCAGGCTTCTGGCTCCAAAACTCAAATTCATTGGTGCAGTGAATAGATCCAATACCCTCCCTGTGCAAGGCTGGCATTTGACCCAAATAAAGTCTTTTTTTTTTTTTTAAGATTTTTATTTATTTACTTTTAGAGAGAGGGGAAGGGAAGGAGAAAGAGAGGGAAAGAAACATCAATGTGTGGTTGCAAAAATCCAAATTTTTGCATCAATAGATCAAGGCAGTTCGGGCTGCTGCTTGGGAAGCCCAGGTACCAGAAGGTTAGCACTGTGAACCTGGAACCCCCAGGACGGGAAAAGAGAGTGGTGTTCAAGTCTCTCAACCAAGAAACTGTAAGATCTTATCCCCCTCTGTAGGGGCAGCCTTGATTCTAAGGACTCAGTTTAGCCTAGTATCTCAGTGGCCAGGGCATGAATACATGTTCCTCCCAGCTGCTTGGAGATGCCTCTTTTCTGTGATCTCTCTTCTGTTCGCAACGCCTCTCTCCGAGCTAGGTGTAACAATAGCAGCTGCTTCCTTAGTGGCTGGCGCTGTTGTAAGCATTTTATCTTTATTAGCTCACTTACTACAATTGGGATTTCTGCACTCACACATCTAGGGTCCTAGTCCAGCCCCATCCCCTTGAAGGGCCCCCAGCCACCGCCTTGATGGTCTTTAGTTGGTTCCCAAACACTTCAGTCACACATTTCGGTCAACTGTCTTTGACTTACTCCCACATCTGCTCTGGGTGGGTTTTTCTAACCCTTATTTCCGAGTTCTTAGGGGAAACTCACTCTTCAGCCTCACAGACATTTCCAGAGCTTACATCTTCCATTCCCACCCTTCCAGGGACTCTCTTCAAACCTAGGAGTTACAGAGCCTCTGGCCACACATCCCAGGAAACCACCAACCTTTGTGGTTTCCCTACACGCTGCTCATTCGTTTGGGAAAAGTTCCTTTATTAAATTCTCTTCACGTTATTGTAATTGGAGTTTGTCCTCTTTCCTGCTGGGCCTCTGATTCCTGCACAGGAGACAGCATCCATCCCCCCATCCAGGCATCCGACTTCCTTCCCTAGGAAAGGAGTCAGCAAGGCAGAGCCATGGCCAGTGGTTTCCAGGGTGACCTGGCCCATGGCAGCCCCGCAGACACACTGGACAATTAACTACAGTAATGCAGACAAGAGGTGATGAGGGCCCGAAACAGGGCAGGAGCAATGGGCTAGAGAGAAGTAAATCTGGGAGTTTATGGAGGTAGGACAGACAGGAATGTCAATCAACAATATGTGGGTATTAAGGGAAGAATCAACCCACATAGTAAAAAAAAAAAGAAAAGATTGGTTCCTCTTCCCCCACAGGCTACTGCCCCGTTTCTCTACTCACCTTTGCAGCAAAGCAAAGGTAAGCGTACCAACCAGTTGCCTACAATTAAACCCTTTTTCTTCTTAACCCTCTCTAGCCATTCTTTCACCTTCACAGGCCACGGAAACTAATCAAGGTCATCGATGACTCACTAGTTATTCTCAGCCCTCCTCTTCCGTCTCAACTTATCAGTAGCACTTGACCAATTGGGTCATTCCTTCCCCTTGCTTAACTTTCTTCACTTGCCTTGGGGAGACAATATTCTCCTGGTTTCCTTCTACCTCCCTGATTCACCCTCTTCTTTCCAGTAATTCTTAACACTGCAGTGACTCCGGCATTGGGGTCCTCATCTTCTCCATCCGTGTTCACTCCCTTGGTGACCTCACTCAGACTCACAGCTTCGAACACCATCCATTTGCCAATAACACCCAATTTCTTTTTCAAATCTCCACCCCAGCCCTTTCTCTAAAACTCCAAATTCACATCCTTCTCTTTGGCTTCTCCACTTGGACATACACGCATCTCCAGCCCCACACGGCCAAGATTGCATTTCTGATCTCGCCCCGCAAAACTGTCCTACTTGGCACCCTTCCCTATGTCAGATGATGCGTACTTCTTTTTCAGTTGCTCAGGCCAAACACTGGAGCCATCCTCGACCTCCCTCATTACCCTGGGACGCCTCGAGTCGCCGTCTCACCGCTGCTGCGGCTGCTCTGCCGGTCCATCTTTCTGGCCTGGGTCACTGCAACAGCTTCCTAATGGTCTGTTTCCACCCCTGCCTCCCAATAGTCTGTTCTCAACGTGGCGTCAGGGTGATCCTTTTAAAACATAAGTTAGAAGTCAGTCCTCTGCTCAAAACCCTGTAATGTTCTTTTCTCAGTCAGCATAAAAAGTCCTTACAAGGGCCAACAAGCCTCTTTATGTGAGTCCCCTTGCCTCCCTGCCTAGCCCACTTTGCTTCAACCCACATGGCTGTTACTCCTCTTCTGACCTGCCAGCCACATTCCTGTCTTAATCCATTTGTACTGTTGCCTCTTCCTGAGATGCTCTTCCCCTAGATATGCACATGACTAAACCCCTCCTAAATACCACTTCAATAAGACCTACCCTGACAGGCCCTATTTAAAATTATAGCCCATCTTCACCCCAAGCCCTTCTAAATCCTGAGTTGTTTCATGACACCACCTGGTAACAAATAATTTACTTATTTACCATGTTTGGGGAGAAGGAAGTTAGCAGCGAGTCCGGCTGCAGACACGCTGAGCGAGAGCTAGAAGGGAATGAGCCTAGGGGAGTACAAAGGGTGGAGATAAAGCGCAAACTGGGAGAAGATATTTCTACCGTACATAACTGGTTAAGGATTGATGTCCAGGATGTGTAAAGAACACCTTCAAGTCAACCAGAAAAAAAAAAAAAAGCAAGCAATCTATATAAGTCTGTTACTGTAGTTGTTGTAACAAATTACCACAAACTTAAGGACTTAAGACAACACAAATTTATTACTAAATTGACAGTACTGGAGACTGAAAATCCAAACTCGCAGGGCTTAAATCGAGGTGTTGGCAGCACAGCTGTGTTCCTTCTGCAGACTCTGGGGAAAATCCATCTCCTGGCCTCTGTGGGTTTACTGAGGATGACCATACATGCCCCCTTTCGTCTTCAGAGCTGGCGATCAAACCACTCCCACTTTTGCTTCCACCCCGTCTCGCTTCTGGTTCCCCTGTCTCCTTCTTTCACTTGTTAGCACCCTTGTGACTACAGGGCACCCACCCAAATAATCCAGGATAGATTCATTGTCTCCAGATCCTTAATTAGTCACATCTGCAACATCCCCTTTGTCATGTAAGGTAACACACTCACAGCTTCTGGGTGGGCATCTTTGGGGGGGGGGCGCATTATTCTACTTACCACACAGTCTAATAGAAAAATAGACAAAAGACATTCCAAAACGGAGTAAACACATATGAAACCTTTATTCATCAGGGAAATGAAAATTACAATCACAATGAAATACCATCACACACTCCCCAAATTGCCAAGATATTTTTTAAATAATTGAGAACGAGGAACAAAGGACAACACTGTCATTAAATATTTGACAGTATGTAGTAAGTTTGAACATGCACATACTTTACAACTCAGCAATTCTGCTCCAAGATATTAGAAGTTATTGTATGTGTGTGTTCAACAGAAGACCTACAAGAATGTTAACTGGCAGCACCGCTAAAAAAATAATAGTCCCTCCAGCCCTGGCTAGTGTGGCTCAGTGGATTGAGCACTGGCCTGTGAACCGAATGGTTCCCAGTTCGATTCCCTATCAGGGCACATGCCTGGGTTGCCGCCAGGTCCCCATTTGGGGGCAAACAAGAGGCAGCCAGGCAATGTTTCTCTCCTTCACTTTCTCCCTCCCTTCTCCTCTCTCTGAAAATGAATAAATAACATGGTTTCTTTTTAAAATAGTCCCTTTAAAATAATCCAAAAGGAAAAAGATTAATAAACTGGATAGAGCCAAACAATGGAGTATTATGCAGCAGTGAAAAACAACTACAGCTACGTATAGTTCTGTATGGTGTGATCCCTTCTAAGCAACACTTCTCAAATGTCAGTGTACATACAAACCACCTGGGGGTCTTATTAAATGCAGATTCTAATGCTGTAGCTCAGGAATGGGGCATGGAATTCTGCATTTCAGTGAGCTCTCTGCTGGTCCACAAGCTACACTTTGAGTGAGAAGGATGCATATTTAGGGATGCATGTATACTGATAAAACTTTTTCTTTCTCTCTCTCTTTTTTTGGGGGCCAGGGTGAATGCAGCCCCCCACTACCAAAAATTATGCAGTGGTGTCCTGGCCAGTGTGGCTCAGTTGGTTGGAACGATGTCCTGTAACCAAAAAGTTGCGGTTTCCGTTCCCAGTCCACCTAGGTTGCATTTCGATCCAGGTCCTTGCTCATACGATCCCGCTCTAGGCGTGTATGGGAGGCAACCAGTGGATACCTGTCTCTCACATTGATGTTTCTCTCTCTCTCCCTTCCTCTCTCTCTAAAAGCAGTGAAAAAATGCTCTCTTGAGGATTTAAAAAAATTTTTTTTATTATGCAATCGAGTTTCCCACATTTGGGGAAATTGCAGGGGTCAGCACATCCAGGGTGCAATGGATAAACCTCACTCTGGGAAAAACCACCTTCGTGATTATAGCATTTCTCCGGCCAGGTAAGTATAAAATTATTTTTCTTTCACTTAAAAAAAAATATGTTGCTTATCTATTTTTAGAGAGATGGGAAGTAGGGAGAAAGAGAGGGAGAGAAACACTGATGTAAGAGAGAGATACATCGACCGGCTGCCTCTCGCACGCCCCCAGCTGGGGACCCAGCCAGCAACCCAGGCCTATGCCCTGAATGGAAATCGTATCCTCAGTCTTTCGGTGCGGCACTCAATCTACTGAGCCATACCAGCCAGGGCTAAAATTTTTTTTTTTAAACAAAAAATTCAGCGTAAAATACCTTTACCTCTAATTGGGAGACTGGGTGGGAGACCTGGTGACATTATCCTAAACTGGTTGTTGGGTTTATAAGTATTCATTATACTTTATAAGTTACATATGACACAAATTCTATTTACCAAAATATTATACTTAAAAAAAAAAGCGTACAAAAAAATGATCAGCGAAGAAGCTAGGTGGCGTCCAAGGCTTGGGCAAATGAAGAGGTTAGTCTTGCAGAAATAACTAGCTGAAAGAGTTACCTTTGTTAACTCAGTACTAGGTGACTGGATATCCACCCTGTCAAGCAAATTCGTTTGAGTCTGCACTGAAGGGTCAGGACTCGTACCTACTACCCAAGTTTCTCAAACTTGCTGGGTTTTATGAATCAAGTGGCCCTCCTGCCAAAATGCAGATTTCCAGGTGGCTCCCGTACAGATCCCAATTCTGTGCGTGTAGGAAGCGGCCGGAGAATCTATATTTCACAGGTTCATTGCAGCCCAGCCCCATTTAGGAGGAAAAAAACGTTCCGCCCTCCCGCGAGGTCCCCTACAAAGTGAAAGGAACCTAACGGTCAGCACTACATAGACCCAACGAAACAAGCGCCGTCTTCCCCCTTCCTCGCTAGTGGCCTCTTTAGCTCTTGTAGTGATTCTCCTACGAGTCCCTAAAACACCGCCATCTGAATGATAAAAAATGACTACCGTACCAGGAGACTGACTCCCGGCATTTTAACATGGCTCCGCCCTCCCGGCCCCGCCCAGCTCTGTCCCCGCCTGGTCGGGTGAAGGAAGAGAAAATACGCGAGATACAGTGTAGAGGCGTGGCCACACTCTGACCAATGGAGGCCGGGGGCGTGGCCATGCGCCTTTCCCTCGTTGGCTGGGTCATCCGAGCTGGTCTTCGTGCGCAGAGACGGAAGTCGCGCGGAGCCCGGAACCCGTGCTCTGCCTAGCGGCCTAGGGACCCTGCAACCGCCGTCATGGTCCGGAAGCTTAAGTTCCACGAGCAGAAGCTGCTGAAGCAGGTGGACTTTCTGAACTGGGAGGTCACTGACCACAACCTGCATGAGCTGCGCGTGTTGCGGCGTTATCGGCTGCAGCGGCGGGAGGACTACACGCGGTACAACCAGCTGAGCCGTTCTGTGCGCGAGCTGGCGCGGCGCCTGCGCGACCTGCCCGAGCGGGACCCGTTTCGCGTGCGCTCCTCCGCTGCGCTGTTGGACAAATTGTACGCTCTCGGCCTGGTGCCCACGCGGACCTCGCTCGAGCTCTGCGACTTCGTCACGGCCTCGTCCTTCTGCCGCCGCCGCCTGCCCACCGTGCTTCTTAAACTGCGCATGGCGCAGCACCTCCAGGCCGCCGTGGCCTTCGTGGAGCAGGGCCACGTGCGCGTGGGCCCCGACGTGGTCACCGACCCCGCATTTCTTGTCACCCGCAGCATGGAGGACTTCGTGACCTGGGTTGACTCATCCAAGATCAAACAGCACGTGCTGGAGTACAATGAAGAGCGCGATGACTTTGACCTGGAAGCCTAACGGGCCTTCTTCCCGCCACTGCTGCATTTTGTATGTTGGGAAGCTGAGACCTGATGCTGGAGATTCTGTAAGGGCGCTCTTCCCCAAGAGTGTGTCAGCCAGTTCTAGCACACTCGACGCCAAAGGGTACGCCCCTGTTTTCCACGAAATTTTCTTAGTCCTTGGACTATTGATAATTAAATGTGACTGTCTTGAAACAATGGGAGGCGGTTTTGTGCTGCGCTGGGGAATTATTAGGCTCTTGTTCCTTTAACATTGTAATGTGAAAGCAAAAACTTCGTATCCCACCCCTGCTTTCCCCTTCGATCCTACCGGGACAGTTTGGTTCATTTAACTCTAGTTTTTGTTGCTGTTCATGATTAAGCTGTGTACCAGTGTAGAGAATTAGGTCTTAAGTTTTCATAAAATGAGTAAGACTTTAGTGTGCAGTATCCCGTCCCTTGTTTAAATGAACGCCTTCTTAATGCTAATAAATGGTCCAACTTGCTTTGGAAGTGCAAATTTTTACCTGTCTGATTTTTTTCACGTGAGGTCGGAACTGCAGGTGTCCTTGGCTCAGGAACCTAGAGAGAAGTACTAGGGTCAGCAGCTGCCTGCCGGTAAGTGAGGCCCCATATAAAAGTTGCAGGGTGTTTGTTGTACAGGCTGGGCAAATTTGTCATTTACCAATCTCCTTCCTCGGAATGTGTGTTTCTGCAGAGCTCTTTCCCGCAGAACTTCCTGTTGATATTCCAGCCCAATACCATATTAAAGGGCTGAAGTGTTTGCTTGCCTACGGAAATAATCGCCCTGTAGCTTGGCCATCCAGCAGTGAGTAGTGGCCCAGGAGGTTCTCGGAAATGTAGACGTTACTAGGAGTGGGAGAGCATTGGAAAGAAGAGTAGGGAGACACTTTGTTTTTCACACAAGACTTCTCCAAGGAGAAGAAACAGAATGCCCAAACCAGTGGGATGGCTTTTACATGTGCCTCCTCCGTATCCCCTGGCGTGAGGCAGCTCTTGAAGAAACAATGAAGGGATGGCAATAGCAAATGTGTTACATGCCGGGCATGGTTTTAAGTACATTACATACATATCTTACCCACTTCATCCAATACTCCTAAGAAGCAGGGAATCCAATTACTGTATTCTCTACTTTTCAGGTGAGGGAACTGAGGCAGAGATGGGTCACATTACCGCAGACCGCATAGCCAATAAGTGGTGGGGCTGGAGTCACGCTCCCTTTAAGAAACGCAATGTTGCACTGCTGACACTTAGGATGTGTCAGGGTTTTTTTTTTAAGGTCTCAACTATGCCTCAAATATCAATAAGATGCCCTATAGACACATTTACTTGCTACTAAAAATTGGAATAGCTCACCAAGAGATATATTGCGATTCAGATTTTTGAAAGCCAGAGAATTTGATTAATGCACCCTGCACTGATCACACTCTAGCCAAACCGCTCCGTGTTTTCTTTTTTATATTCCTTCCACACAGGTCACTTGCTTTTAAATCTTGATGTTGGGTGTTATCTTACTGACTTCGGGCTTTTAAAACACAACAGACCTAGTAGTGCTTCTTTCAGTCAAATGAAAAAGGAACTGAAGTGTACTGAAGTCATTCAAATACAAACCACATAGATTCTTTATAAATTACTGGTATCAAGGTAGACAAGAAAAAGACGCAAGAAGTTGACATCACAAAACTTCTATCACAGGTTGTTAAAATACTGATATGCAGCCCTGGCTGGTATGGCTCAGTGCAATGAGTCCTGGCCTGTGAACCAAAGTGCTGCCGGTTTAATTCCCAGTCAGGCCACATGCCTGGGTTGCTGGCGTTCTTTCCTTCTCTCCCTCCCCTTCTCTCTAAAAATAAATAAATAAAGTCTTTTTAAAAATATTGATATGTAGTTTAGCCTAGCATAGAGTAGCTTTCCCAAGCTGCTGCGTAATGACCTTAAAATGACTAGCAAAATAAAGTACAAGAATGAGGTTTATGACTAAATTGACTCCATGTCATAGTTATTCCCCATGCTGATATTGTCAGAAGGATCTCCATGATACAGGCGATAATGACAGCTACTTCTACATCTAGATTTTCGGAATCTTGATTCAGTCTCACGTTTCCTCTCCTGTGAGTTTTGTTTGTTTTTAGAGAGAGAGAACGTTTATTAGAGCTAGGGAAAGTAGAACACTGGACCAGCCTAGGATAGAGAAGCAACAGGAGAGACCTAGGTGAGGCTGCCCTGGCTCTCTAGAAACACTGTGGGAACGAAGTGAGCCCCGGCAGAGGTGCTGTCAGCTCACTGAGAAGTCAGACCGAAGGGGCTTAGGGAACAGGTTCAGGGGTTGTCCCAGAACAAACTGCTGCTGCCCACTGCCCCCTTGGTGGCAAGTCTCATGGAGACCCTTCAGAGTTTAGGAGATGTGTGGAAGGGAAGAAAGACATGGGTATGCTTCCAGGAGGGGGAGCGTGCTGGAATGTGTGGGTTCTGGCCTTCATGCGGAAAAGAATTCAAGACACTAATCCAGGTGATTTTGAGAGTACACTTATTAAATCTGGGGTCAGTGGAACAAAGGAAGGGATTAAGATGAGAGAGACAAGATCGCAGCCATGAAGAATGAGACTGGGGCGCCTAGACCCAGGAAAGGAAGTCACAGTAACAAGTGAGCTGGGCTGCATGGACTAAGGAAAGGAAGTGACAGAGGCAAAAGGAGGGCCCCTGGAGACAGATTCAGGGGGTTAGACCAGGATGGGCTGCCACTACCTGCTGCTCCCCTGGTTGCAAGTCTCCTGGGAACATTTAGAGCTTGGGAGAAAGAAAGCAATAGTACCTGCCTGAGGAAAGGGGTCGGGCTGGGCGTGCCCGAGGGACAATACACACTGGTCCTTTGTCTTCAGGGTTCTTATCTGTTTGGGCTCTTTAAAGATTTTATTTATTTGCTTTTAGAGAGAGAAGAAGGGAGGGAGACAGCAAGAAACATCAGTGTGTGAGAGAGACATCAGTTGATTGCCTCTCACATGCCCCCAACCAGGGATCTGGCCTGCAACCTGGGCATGTGCCCTGACTGGGAATTGAACCTGCAACCTCTCAGTTTGTTAAGGCTGGAGCTCAATCCACGGAGCCACACCAGCCAGGGCTTATTTGTTTTCCGAAGGCAGGAGTTTTAGGGGACGATTTCAACAATATTCAGTAGGTTTCCAGGTGTGTCCTTTAATATGCTGATGCATCAAAATGATCACAGAGGGGAGTTTGGGCTCATTCTCTGGTCAGCTTCACTGCTTTACTTTTATCCTGGATTTGAGTCTAATTGAGCTTTTTTTTTTTGTCATTTATTCCCCTGACTTAATTTACTCTGAGGTTTGGCTGGCACCAATGGCACCAACTGGGTCCCTGTTATCCATCTCTTTGGCCAGGGTGATTTAATTTACTCACTCTAGGGTTAGGAGAGTTGTAAACCATCTGTTCCTAAGTATCCTTGGTTAGGGAAGATAAGATCTTGTGACTTATTAGCTGGCTATTAGTTGCTCAGCCTTATTTAACTATCTTGTCTCAGTTTTCCTCATTCCACTTGTCAAGGAATTTTCCTAGCTTCTTACTGGCCTGCCTCAAGGCAGCAGTGACAGCATGGAGTGGGCCACTCCAGAATGTCATGTCCGATGAGAGTGCCTTTGTCTGCCTGGTGTCCTGGGACCAGCCCAAGAGCAGCAGTGGGGGAGGGGGGCTCTGAGCCACACCAACAATGGGATGTAGGGTGGGAGCCTTGGGTCCCGTGGCTGGACTTCTTGACAGACTGGAAACTGAGATCAACCTTATGGGCAGTTAACTGTTCCTGCGTGATGAAACCTTTATAAAGACTGGACAACACGGCCCAGGGAGCCTCTCCTGGTGGCAGCACCCCACACACGTCGTCACACGTCAAAGCTGAGAGAGGTGTGCTGTCCTGACTGTGTGGACAGAGCACAGTGGGAGCTCTGCGCTGTGCGCTTCTTCCCTTGCTCTTAAACTTGTGTCCCTTCCATTTCCCATAACCATGACCGTAGCAGCTTTTTGTGAGTTGGGGCAGCCTTTCTAGTGAGTCTCCAAATCTGATGGCAGTTTGGAGGACCCCCTGAACTTGCAAGTGTTGTCCAAAATGGGGACAGTCTTAAATTTAAAAAAAAAAATGAGGACAGCCTTGTGTGGAAGGGCTATATGCCCTAATTTTACAGTTGGCTAAACTCTTGTAACAATTATTTGCTCACTAATTTTCTTTACATCATATCGCTTTTCTTTTACTTAAGTTTTGTTTAAAAGGAAACTGTCTAAAGAAAAGCTTTAAGGATGTTACACAGTCATGTCTGAGAGTGAAGGCAAGACAAATCGCCTTGATGCCTTTGGACTTAATCATAAGTTCAAGGTGTTCCATAACAGTGAAACTACAGAATTTACGGAATAAAGGGTCTGAAGTCATAGCAGGTGGGCCAACACGTGTCACTGTAACTAATACCTGGTAGCATCTGCCTGAGGCGAATGATACATTCTGCAGGTTATACCTAGCAGCTTTTGCGGTTCGGATGTTTCCAAGGAACTTTTTTTGTCCCCTTCCCTTCTTTAATTTTTTTTTCTTTTCTTCTTATTTTTACCCCCAAGGAACTTCTTGAAGACAAATTAGCCAGGCCATTTCAAGAAAACGGGAAAGTGAGTAAGCATAAATCAGACAAGAAGGGACCTTCAAGGTAATATTATTTTTACTTTTATTGTAATCAATAAAAAATGTACTTTAAGCACTTACCAGTTCTTCTTTCTCCCTTTTTCTCTTGTGAGGTAAAATGCTTGTAACGGGAAATTTGCCATCTTAACCATGTTTAAGAGTTCACGGGCATTGTATACACTGACATTCCTGTGCGTCATCAGCACCCGCAGTGGCCAGAACTTGTCCGTCCTCCCCACCTGAAGCTCTGTCCCCATTCAGCGCTCACTCCCATCCTCACTCCTCCACCCCCTCCCCCGCCCCAATGCTTCTGCTTCGGTGTGAACTTGACTGCAGCGGTTACTTAAAGAAAAGATCTTCTCTTTTCTACCGCAACACTACTCATAGAATACTTCACTTCTGACACTCTGGTCACCAAATGTATGTGTGGGGGTGGGTCACACATCAAGCAATTCTGTGAGAGGAGTGTCCCACAGTTCAAAGCCAGACGTCTGCAATTCAGTTCAGTTCCAATACCTGGATGTGGTGTGAGACTGATACAGAGAGATCTGATCAGATCACTGGGAAGGTAGGGAGGGGCTGTAGGAGGGGGTTGCCCAAGGCGATGGTAAACAGCCTAGGACCAGACTGGCTGAGAAACTGAATGCCACCAGAGCCCATGGGATTACCGGTGAGAAGATTTGAAATAAAAGAAGCTCTCTCTTTCTGTTGATAAAAACCTTCCCTTTGCACAGCTGCACTTGGAGCAGCTCTTCCAGTTGCTGCAATCTGTTAATCACTTAATAAAGCCAATTAGATTTCCAAATTTATTCAGGTAATGTTTTTTTTTGATTTTTATTTATATTTTAGAGAGAAAGGGAGAGAGAGACAGAGAAACAGTTTGCTGTTCCAGTTGTACATGCATTCATTGGTGGATTCTTACATGTGCCCTGACGGGGAATCGAATCCACAACCTTGGGGTATTGGGATGATGCCCGAACCAACTAAGCTACTCACCCAGGGATGGTGAATTTTGTTTTTAAACAGTGTATGCCACATTTTTAAAAATCTACTTATCTGTCTCTGGACATCGCTTTTGTTTTTTAGCTATTTCGAATAATGCTGCTATGAACATGTACATACAAATATCTGAGTGCCTGCTTTTAATTCTTTTGGGTACATAGCAGGTCCTCTTTCTGTCATTCATTGTCGTTTTGTTGTGATATTGACATGCTGTAGAAACTTTTAACTCTTGTTTATGTCAGTTAACCTGTGGTAAAATTAATTTTCTTGTGCAATTGACCCGTGAACAATACGGGTGTGAACTGCAAGGGTCTGTAGCAGACAGTCAAGACAGGCATGAGCAAAGCAAGGATGACAGGCCAGGTGTAGAAGGTCACCAGTGAGGAAAGCCCTGCGTACCTTGCAATGGGCAAACCCGTGAAAACAAGGGCTTCACCCCTGGGGCTATCTCTCTTCCCCTAGCGTGTCACTGGTCATGCGGTTTGGACCATATCATTGGTCATGTGGTTTGGACTCTCCCCTGACCATTTCTTTCCTAGCATGTCACTAGTGATGTGGTAGACTCCCTTGGGGAGGAACTAGAGGGCTAGAAGATACATATTTTGCCATGTATAATACCCTCCCATGTATAATGCACATCCGCACTTCTGTGTGCATTATACATGAAATTGTTAGACCCCATCATTAAACCCAGGGTGCATAACCATTGTACCCAAGTATAATGCACATCCTTGTTTTTCCCTCAAAAATTTGGGCAAAAAAGTGTGCATTATACACGGCAAAATATGGTAGCCTCATAAGACTCCCATATAAGCCCTTGCCCTTAAGCATTAGGCCCTCGGGACAATGAGGTTATGACCCACATCAAAGACTCTTAGGAACAAGGCCTCAGGTCTGGGTCTGTTGACCACAGAGATGGAGTTTTGGTCAAACTAAAGATGACATTTAGGCCTCAGTTCTGTTTCAGCTCCAGGCTCACAAAAGCTGCAAAACCAGACACCATGGCTGACATCAGGACTAGCTTCCTTGATTAATCACCCCCCTGCCCTGGCACCAACCAATCAGCAGAGACCATGACCCTGAAAGGACCCACCTGGAAAAGCTGATGAATATTCCATCGAGATTCTTCCCTGGGATGTTCCTAAGATCCCCACCTTTAGAGAGTGGATAAAACCCTCAAGAAGTGCCTTTCCCCACCTCTTTCTTTCCCGGGGCAGGGTGGAGGGGGGTCTCTCTCTCTCTCAACTCTCTCAGGCTCTTGCCTTTCTCCCTCTTTCCTTCCCCCTGGTGCATTTTCTTTGCCTTTCTTTATGCTAAGTTCCAAGGGCCCTTCTTCTGCCTCTGTAGCTTGTTTCCTGAGCCTGTGAAGCCCAGCTGGTTCACTTCTTCCAGGCCTCACTTATGCCTCTGTGACTTTCTAAATAAACTTTTGCTTGTATTTGAGTCTTGGCTCTGAATTCTTTCCTGGCCAGAACTCAAGTACAGAGGTTGTTGGACTGAGCTCCAATTGTTGGTATTCTGGTGCCATTTTGCTGCTAAGGAGTCCACTTATACGGGGAGTTTTTTTTCAATAAATATACTGTTAGCCATCCGTATTCTTGGGTTTCACATCCAGGATTCAGCAGCCTACTGTGGATTGAAAAAATATTTTTGATTCTCAGTTTGGAATCCTTGGATTTGGAGGGCTCACTTAAATTATGTTAGGCTTACAGGAAGGGGGAGTGGGGTGGGGTGGGGTTCAGTGTCCCTAATCCCTGCAGTGTTCTTAACCTATTGTATAAAGTAAGTGAGGACTTACTGTGTTGACATAAGAAATCTCCAAACCTGTAGAGAATTTTTACAGGAGTTTATTTGGGCCAAACTGGTGACAATTACTGGGAAGCAAGATCTCAGACACTCCCCAGGATGAGATAAAAAATGTGACTACCGACACTGACCTGTCCAATTAGGACCTGATGATCAGGTCGCTCTGTGAGGTTACTTTCCACGACTGGACTTGTCAGTTTTATTATAGAATCCCTTCTAATCCACCAGTGTATACTCAGAAGTGCTAATTACTGGATCATATGGTAACTTTATGTTTAATTTTTTGAGGAACCACCATCTGTTTCCATAGTGGCCGCACCATTTTCTATTCCCACCAACGATGTGTGAGGGTCCCAATTTCTGCACATCCTCACACCATTTATTTTATTTTTTAACTTACGTTATTTATTATTTCTTTTTTGCTTTCTTTTATTTCTCTTTAACTTTTTTGGTTTTTTCTTCCTTTTTTGTCTTCTTTCTCTTTTTAAAGGCAGAAATGTTTTTTAAAGATTTTACTTATTTTTTTAGAGAAGGGAGAGACAAAGAAAGGGAGAGAAACATAAATGTGTGATAGATATGTCGATAGGTTGCCTCTAGCATGCCCCGGACTGGGGACCTGGCCCGCACCCCAGGCTTGTGCCCTGGCTGGGAATCAAACCGGGGATCTTTTTGTTCGCGGGCTGGCACTCAATCCACTGAGCCACACCAGCCAGGGCTGTAGACAATTCTTGTAAGAGTTAATTTGAGCCAAACTGCCTGCACATGCAGGGAGCAAGTTCTCAAATGCTCCTGAGAATAACAGTTTTGCATCTTCTTTGATGCATTTGAAATTAAGGAGGGAATGTAAGGAAGATTGGAGAAAGCAAGGCTGGGACCAATTACAGGATAATTAACAAGATTACCTGCTCAGAGTTAATATCTCCTTCAAGGTGTATTACTTCTGTCATTCCAAAGGTGTGTTAACCTAGATGCTCCAGAACAATGGACAGGACAGAGCTATAACATCTCTAAAGAATTTATAGGCCTGAGACACGACTACCCACCACGCCCTGCCCAGTTAGCAATATATGATCAGATCACCCCTGAAAAAGTTACTTTCCATAAAACCCCCCTTTTTTGTCCACACCGTGGACTCAAAATGTGCCAACTTTGCATATTTTCTTTCTGTAGGGCAGTAATGTCTAATTTCTAGGTCAAATATTCAGCAAATTCAAATATTTTAATCAAAAGTTGTTGTGACTTAGGAAAGTTACTTAACCTGTCTGAGCTAGTTTCTACTTCCTTGTGTTTCTTGCAGATTGAGATAACGCATGTGAGGCAGTGTCTGGTAAATGTAAGCATTCAATAAATGTATTCCTATTTGTATTTTGCATCTCATTAGTCCTCTCCTGTACAGGCCGCAGTGTAGTTTGAGTAGCTCGCCTTGTATCTGGGCGGCTTCCCCAGCTTTGTACTGGATGCTCACTACTTAAGCAGGAATCTGCCGTCCCTGCCGTTGCCCAGCCCACCACCTGCTAGGAAATAGCCTCCCAATCCAAACACGAGAGGTAATCAGGACCGGTCCCGGGGTTGCACCAGCGAACCGGGAGGGGGAGTGAGGGGTTCGGGGATACAGTCAGGGACCCAGCACCGAGAGGGGCGGGTTGTGGGAGCGCCCTGCACCCTGAGCGGGTCTGGGGCGGGACCCATAGCTGGAGGGCTCAGAACGCTCGGGACGAGGTCGGGGCTCCGCCCGTGGGCGCGACGAGCGCAGGAGCTTGAGCTCCCCGAGGGGGCAGCAGAAAGGCCCAGACACCGCACACAAAGGGCCGGAGCGGATGAAGACACGGCTACCCCGGAGGACGGAAGTGACGAAATGCGGAAACTGCGCGGCGGCAGGAGGGCCGGAAACTCTGCGGGCGGGGCGGGTGGGCGGGCCCGAGGGGCGGGCCGTCTTTTCCGGGCAACTGATTGGCTGGCCCCTGGCGACGGGCGGCGGCGGCAACTAGGCGCGTGGAACTGTCACCTCGGCCGGGTGAGCTTTGGTTCGATCCTGGGCCCCACCAGCTCGGTCTGCCCCTCAGTGCAGGCTGTGACTTGCTGCGGCCGGCTCTGTACCGCAAGCCTCCCGAGGCCTCCCCTCCCCTGAGGCGAGGCCAGCCAGGCCCTCCTCACGGGCGCGCTTCCGCTCTTCTGGGCACGGCGGTGGGGCCGGGCAACGGGGGAATCCCGCTAGGCCAGAACGGCCCCATCCCGAGTTAAAGGCAGTGGCGGGGACAGAAGTTGGAGCGGACAGAAGCTCGGTGAGAGATGCCCAGAAGGCCTCGACCCGGGCTGGAGATGCGCGACTGGGACCTCGGCGGACGAGTAGGGGGGCGCTGGAGCGCAGGGGAGGGGCTTGGGTGAGTCGGAAATTTGGGAGTTAGTAGGGGGCAGACGCAGCGGGCGGATGGGATCACCCACCCTGGCTAAGGTGAGAACCCTTGAAGAGGAGTGGGTTCAAAGAGCAGGAGCCAGCCAAGAATAGTACCGGGAGCCTTCCCAGTATCCAAAGCTACGATTAAGGATTTTTGTGGTTCTGGGTACAAGCAGGAACCCACAGCTTTTATTATGGAAGTGTTCAGACTTATACAGGAGTACAGAAAATAGCACACCATTATGGTTTCCAGCTACTCATCACCTAGCCTCAACCACAAATGACCACCCTGGTTGCATTACAAGTGTGTTAAGCCTCAAATCACCGGAGGTAATATGTTAATTTCAATGGGTTATGTTTTGCTAGATGAAAAGACTTCTGGAAATCGATTGCACTAAAATGTGAATGTACTTAACACTACTGAACTGTGTACTTAAACATGATTAAAATGGTAATTTTTTTTGTTTGGTTTGGTAAAATGGTAAATTTTATGTCATGACTTTGTAACCACTTTTTTTTTTTTAAGCTCTTTCCCTTTCTTTCCTTTTTTACTGACTTTATTGGGGTGACACTGTTAACAAAATCACACAGGTTTCAGGTGCCAGTTTCACCACATGTCAGCTGTACGCCGTGTTGTGTCTTCACCACCCCAAGTCGTCTCCTTCCATCACCATTTATGCCTCCCCCGTACCCTCCTCCACTCCTTTGCAGTCCCCACACCGTTGTCGGTGTCTGAGTTTTTTTCTCTTTTTTCTTCGTTTTTGCTCAATCCATCCACCCTCTCAACCAGAACCTCCCCATCCCCCAGCTGTCAGCTTGCTCTCTATGAGTTTGTCTCTATTTTGTTCATTAGATTCCACACGTGAGTAAAATCATATGGTATTTGTCTTTCTCTGATTGGCTTATTCCACTTAGCATAATGTTTTCCAGGTCCATCCATGCTGTCCCAAATGGTAAGGTTTCCTGCTTTTTTACAGCTGAGTAGTGTTCCATTAACCACAATTTTTAATAAGCTCCTTTCAAATAAAAACATCTAATGATGAAAGTTAAAAAATATCTGACTTCAAGTGCATAGTGGAAAGTAAGTCATTGCCAAGTAGAGGCCCATGAAGTTGTATTTTTAACTATAGAGGCTCTGGAATGAACCTGTTAGTTGCAGTGGTCCGAGCAGTGGGACCTGGCCTGAGGTGGACTTTAAGCTCTGTAGTGCCCTCTAGAACTGAAGGGTTAAGCCAGTGCAGCTGTGCGTGAATCAGACTTCTCTCAAATGTTTCTATTTTCTTACCTTCTGAGGCATACCTTTAACTGTTAGCTTCAATTTGCCACCTCATACGTTTATTCACAGGAGAGTGATTGAAGTGTGAATTCACCTCTATTTCCACTTTCATTCTTTAGGATCTACCTGGGTAGTCTCTCTCCAATATGACATCTGCTCTTTGCTCTCCCAAAAGTACCACATCATCCTTCACATTATTTTTTTATCCTCACTGGAGGACATGGTTATTGATTTTAGAGAGAGGGGAAGAGAAGAAGAGAGACAGAGAGAGAGAAACATCCATCCGTTGCCTCTCATCTGCGCCCCAACCTGGGGCTGCACCCAGGCATGTGCCCTGACTGGGAATCGAACCCTCAACCTTCTGGTTTATGGGAAGACGCTCCAACCAACTGAACCATACCGGCAGGCCAGGGCCTGTCCTTCACATTTCTAAAGCACACGGTATTAGCTGGTAGACAGCCTTCCACATTCTATCATTGTTTTTGTCTTTTTAACTATCATTTTTCAAGTGAGTCCTACACAGGTAGTCCTGAAACCTTTCTTCTGCCCACCCCAAACAAACGAAGCATAACACGGGAAAGTAACTGCCAGGTTTGGGTTTTTGGCTTCTCTTGTCTTCTTCCAGGGGTCCCAGAACCGGTATTTTTCCTGGAGCTAAATTTTCTTAATATATGTTGTAATGTATTAGAGAGTTAAACAACCAATTGAATAAAATTTGCATCAGAAAGTTATGTTAGTTAGTAAGTAATGACCAGTTAGAACTATTAAGGGAAAAAATTAAGTACTTGACCACTTCACGGTTAACAATGATGGTAAGAAGGCATTGGTGACGTGGTGATGGATGGCAAAGAGCAGAAGTTAGATCAATCACAGGTGAGTTTGCTTAGTGACTAATGGTTAAGTTTATACACTCAAGTGTCAGAAGGAGCATTATTGAAATATCTGCAAGAAATAATGTAATTGCTCCGCTGTAACTCATGTTAGCCTTTAACCTTCATTTTTCCATGGAAAGAGTTAGGATTTTGGATTAAGTGAGTTTTTTAAGGAACGTAGCCATCATGTCCCATTATAACTACCTGTACATAGGAGGTAATATGAAGTGAATGAACCATTTTCTTGTGTTTTGCTTTGTAGGGAAAATGGAAGAGCTGAGTCAAGCACTGGCTGGTAGCTTTTCTGTGTCTCAAGATCTGAATAGCACAGCTGCCCCACACCCCCGCCTGTCCCAGTACAAGTCCAAGTACAGTACCTTGGAGCAGAGCGAGCGGCGCCGCCGGTTACTGGAACTGCAGAAAGTGTAAGGGATGCTTCAACTCCCTGGCCTTTTTCTCTGGGCTGGGCATTATGAACTGTTCGGGAGGTTCTAGGCTTGCTTCTGCAGAACCGCCTTCAAAGTAGACCCTTCGTAAGCTGATCATCTTGCCCACAAGGTTGGGAGCAGTAAAGCCTGGCAGAGGTAGATGTCCTTTACACCCAGAGCTTAGGAAAAGGTGAGGAAGTTTAAAATTAAAGTTCAGTTATGTGGTAAAACACTTCTTTTCTTTCCCTGGCAGCAGTACTGAGCTTGGTGATTTATGGACTTGTGAAAGTCACACCCAGACTTCCATGCCCCACAGTCCCCGTGTGGCTTCTCCCGCACGCTGAATCCCCACAGCGGTGGGGTCTCCCTGTCTGCCTGCAGTCCGGACGTTTCTGTGGAGCTCTTGGGAGCTCCCGACAAGTCATTCCACAGGGAACCTGAGCACATGTCTTCCATACACATAATTCTCAGCGCCAAGATGAGCACACAGGCAAAGAGCAGGATGGGAATGTGTGAGGCTGGTCTGCTCTGAATGTAGGGCCTGTCCCCCTGTTCCCAGAGCATCACGGGCCTCTTCTGGGTAACCATAAGGGAGTGAAGATCCAGAGCAGCTATTCAGAGCTGTGTTTGCCCAGTGCCGCATCACTGGGTGTATTTAGCAGAAGTGGTTCCCGTGGCCTCCAGGCTGCTTGCAGGTGACATTCCCAGATCATCCCCCCCACCCCTTTTAACAAAAATTATAATTTATATGTTTTGAAATTTGAACTATAAATACGTTTAGTGACTATTTTACCTTGCAAAATGATTGGCGAAAAGTCTTCCTCCAAATTCTGTCCCCAGCCATCCAGTTCCTCTCCAATAGTATTAGTTTCTCGTGTATCCTTGCGAAGACATTCTCTGCTAATATGAACAAGTGTGTGGTGACCTGATTTTCTTTAAACGGAAGTAGAGTGTACGGTACACTGTTCTGCACTTGTGGTTAACGGTGGTATTTTGCAGAGGGTCTGTGTCAGTTCATAAAGTGCCAGTTTTCCATTGAAGGGACAGTTCTGACCTACTCCAAGCAGTCCCCTACAGACAAGCATCTGGGTAGTTTCCTTGTGTAGTGCTGAAGACACTGCTTAGCAAATAACCACAGAAGTGCACCCTTGTGCACGTGTACAAGTACACCAGCTCTTCCTATTGTTGAAACAAAAGACCGTTGTGCTCACGTGTGCTATCTGGTGTGCACCTTCGTGTGCATGAACACACGTGTGAGAAGAAACCAGCTGAGCTGGTCCCACTCCCGCAGTGCTTGGTCTCTGGGCCTTAGCATCGAGGAAACCAAGCTTAGGAGGTTGTGTGATATCTACACATCACTTTGGAACAATTAGGTTCCGCAGGTGGTTTTTCTTCCTTCTCTTCCTAAACTTTCTACAATATGTAGTTTTTTATTTTTAAGATTTTATTTATTTAGAGAGGGGGGAGAGAGACACCCATCGGTTGCCTTCTGCACGCGATTGCAACGCAGACATGTAGTCTGAACGGGAATCAAACTGGCAACCTTTTTCTTTGTGGGATGGTGCTCAGCTGACTGAGCCACACAGGACAGGGCCAATATGTAGTATTTTAAAAAGAGGAAGATAACAATAAAGGGAAAGAAATAAGTAAAAGACATTAAATTGTAAACTAAGTGTTTTTTTTTTTAAAGTTAGGGGCTGGAGAAAGGCCTGGCTGCTTCTCAGAAAACTGTATAAAGTGAAAAGCCCCAGAAGCTGCCCTTGTTTTAACATCCTCACTACATCTTAGTCATTCCTCTCTTCCGTCCCTGGGAGCCTTTGGACCAGATACCTGCCAGACAGAGAGTGTCAGCTGTCACCCAGATTGGAGGCAGGAGGGAGGTCAGTCTTTCCAGCTAGTGAACCTTGAAAGTTCCTTACTTTGCTCATTCGAAGGAAACTCCGAGGAAGGTAGTATGAGTTCAGAGTGGGTGTCCTATTAGGACCTGCAATGAGGTGGTCACTGGTTCAGCTCCACAGAGGAAATTCTGTCATCTCTTACTCCCATCAGAATGCCCAAATTTCTCCTGAATTTGGGGCCTTTGAATTTAATCAGTCTGTCACATTGTAAGGTGTCTTTCTACAAGACATAAAGATCTGTCTGTATGCCTTTTCTTTGAATAAAACAACAAAGAATTTTTATTTAGAGAAGGGGAGAGGAAGAAGGAGATGGAGAGAAGTATGATGTGTGAGAGAAACATATATCGGTTGCCTCTCGCACGCCCTCATCCCGGGACCTGGCCCGCATCCCAGGCATGTGTTCTGACCGGGAATCGAACTGGCAAACCTTCGGTTCACAGGCCAGCACTCAGTCCACTGAGCCACATCAGCCAGGGCATGTATGCCTTTTCTTTCTGCAGCAAGCGGTTGGATTATGTGAACCACGCCAGAAGACTGGCCGAAGATGACTGGACAGGGGTGGAGAGTGAGGAGGAAGAAGATAAGAAAGATGATCAAGAAATGGATGTTGACCCTGCCGAGAAGTTACCGAAGCGCTACGCTAATCAAGTGAGTGTCCCGAGGGTGTCAGGCCCAGCCCTTCCCACTCCCTTTGCTGTGCAGTCAGGCCCCACTGAGTAGATGTTGCTGGAGAGATTGAAGAAGGAGGCAGGAAAAAGGAGCGAGGCCTGCAAGGAAAGTGCTGATGCTTAGTCAGTTTACGGAGGAAGAGAAGAGACCATTGACGGTGCCATGTGCTGACCAGGGATCGCTGATGAAGACCGAGTAGTGGGTGTGGGAACCATGAGCCCGGGCTGCTTCTGACGCTCCAGTGGACCCCATGCACTGTCACTCGGTAGTCATTCCGAGCTGTGCTGGACTGCACCTGCCCCATGCAGCACGCCTAGCCTTTCCCAAGCAGTGGACTAAGATGTCTGTCCGCCTTGGATCTTCGCCCTCGTGTGGTGGAAGATGGGAAGTAGAGTTGCCTTTGAATGTAAGGAGCCTGAGCAGCCACCGTGGGCCATCCAGCTGGCCTGCGTGGGGCTGAGACCATGAAATGACAGGCCACTGTCACAAACCCAACTGAGTGTCCTGCTGGTCCAAGAGAGGAAGCCAGTGTGGCTTGTGGTGCCGTAGGGGAAGCAGGCAGGGAGGCTGCCCAGTGCTCTGGGCAGTGTGGGTATTCCAGAAGGCAGGGTGGGGGCCGAGTGGGGGCAGGGTCTACCCGCTATTGTACACTCTTCTGTAACCTAAGTGTCTTGTTGCCCGAAGTCCTCCGCCTTTAGCACGTGGTTCCTGAGTGCACACACTCCTGCCCTCTCTGCTCCAAGTGCAGCGCGGATCACATCCTCTATGACAGTACGGTTGAGTTCTGTTCGGCAAGCACTGCTGAAGGCCCTGTGTTCAACCAGGCCCAGCTGTGGGGGAGGTAGACATGGGTCAGAAATATCCCCTGTACTCCTGGAATAAGTGTAGATGATGGTTTTCGCTGTGAGAAAGCGAGGTTAACTTCCAATAGGCAAGAAAGCAGGATTGTGAAATCAGGAAAAAGTTAATGAACAAGGGGCCAGCTTTGAAGCATGGGTAGGACATTGATAGGCAGAAGTGCAGGGCATTCCAGGCAATAGGAATGTTCTGAGCAAGAGCCCGGAGGTGGGAGAGGGGTATATGGTACGTTCAGGGGCCGTGAGAGCAGGGCAGCATAGGGCAGAGGGAAGATACTACAGAAATACATGCAGAGTTCAACTGTCTTTTAGGTTGTGGGGAACCACTGGGAACTTTTGAGCCAGGGACAGAGTTGGGACTTGATGTGATGATACCCACATCAGTGTGTAGCAGGGTCTGGAGAGCAACAGGGAGCTTAGGTCTTGTACAGCTGTCTGATGATGGGTGGAGTGGGTGGGAAGGAGGTGAGGTCGGGACTATGAGAAATGTCAAAACGTTACCAGGAAGAACAGACGGGATTTAGCAGTGGGTGGAAGAGGCACTGTGAGAAATGATGGAGGGTTGAAACTCTGAACTGACCCCCAAGCCAGGTTCTTTGCTGACTTTGAGCAAGTTACTTGACCACCCTAAGTCTCTTGGGTTTCTTACCTGTAAATGGTACCTGACTCACCGGACTGGTGGAAGGATTAAATGAGATAGTGTAACGTAAATTCCCCATGAGTGTTGGTTGCTGCTACTACTTTTTAGCAGCCACAGTGAGACATAATTCACCTACCACACAATTCACACATTTACAGGGTACAGTCCAGTGTTTTCAGTATATTCATAGGGCTGTGCAGCCATCACCACTAATTCCAGACCATTTCACCATCCAGAAGAAACCTCACACCCATGTGCAGTCCATCTCCATTCCTCCTTTCCCCCGGCTCCTAGCAATCACTAATCTCCCGTCTGTTTCTATGGGTTTACCTATTCTGTACATTTCATGTAATTGGAATCTCATAGGATGTATCCTTTTGTGTCTGACTTTTTTCACTCAGCATAAGTTTTTCTTTTTCTTTTTAAAAATTGCTTAAAGTATATTTTATTGATTATGCTATTACAGTTCCATTTTTTTTCTCCCCTTTATCCCCCCTCCTCCCTACACCCTTCCCTCAACTCTCCAGTATCCCCCCCCAATAGTTCATGTCCATGGGTCGTACATGTAAGTTCTTTGGCTTCTACATTTTCTATACTATTCTTAACCTCCCCCTGTCTATTTTGTACCTACCATTTATGCTTCTTATTCTCTGTACCTTTTCCCCTATGCCCCCACTTTGCTGATAACCCAACATGTGATCTCCATTTCTGTGATTCTGTTTGTGTTCTAGTTGTTTGCTTAGTTTATTTTTGTTTTTAGGTTTGGTTGTTGATAGTTGTGAGTTTGTTGTCATTTTACTGTTCATATTTTCCATCTTCTTTCTCTTAGATAAGTCCCTTTAACATTTCATATAATAAGGGCTTGGTGATGATGAACTCCTTTAACTTGACCTTCTATGGGAAGCACTTTATCTTCCCTTCCATTCTAAATGATAGCTTTGCTGGATAGAGTCATCTTGGATGTAGGCCCTTGCCTTTCATGACTTCAAATACTTTTTTCCAGCTCCTTCTTGCCTGCAAGGTTTCTTTTGAGAAATCAGCTGACAGTCTTACGGGAACTCCTTTGTAGGTAACTGTCTCCTTTCCTCTTTTAGGATTCTCTGTCTATCTTTAATCTTGGGTAACTTGGTGATGATGTGCCTTGGTGTGTTCCTCTTTGGGTCCAACTTCTTTGGGACTCTGAGCTTCCTGGACTTCCTGGAAGTCTATTTCCTTTTCCAAATTGGGGAAGTTTTCCATCATTGTTTGTTCAAATAAGTTTTCCAATTCTTGCTCTTCCTCATTTCCTTCTGGCACCCCTATGATTCAGATGTTGGAACGTTTAAAGTTGCCCTGGAGGTTCCTAAGCCTCTCCTCATTATTATGAACCTTTGTTTCTTAATTCTGTTCCAGTTGGATGTTTGTTTCTTCCTTCTGCTCCAAATCATTAATTTGAGTCCCAGTTTCCTTCCCTTCACTGTTGGTTCCCTGTATATTTTCCTTTATTTTGCTTTGTATAGCCTTCATTTCTTCCTTCATTATGCGACCAAGCTCAGTCACTTCTGTGAGCATCCTTATTACCAGTGTTTTGAACTCTGCACATGATAGATTAGCTCTCTCCTCCTCACTTAGTTCTTTTTTCTGGAGTTTTGATCTGTTCTTTCATTTGGGCCATATTTCTTTGTCTCCACATACCTGGTATGTTGTAAGGGGCGGAGCCTTGGGTAATCTGCTAGGGCGGGGCAACCCACATTGATGCTTTGTGGCACTCTGTGTGGGGGAGGGGTCAAGGAGGGAACAATGCCCATTGCTTGGCTCTCGCCCCACTTCCCATCACTTCCTTAGCTTCCCACAAGTGGATTGTGTCTTTTCAGGTGCTAATTCGCAGGTACGTGGGTTTAAGTACATTTTGGGACCCCGTAGGCCTCTCCAACGAACTCTCCTTTGAGGCTAGGAGTTCCTCCCACCACTGCAACCCCCACAGATTTTTATAGGCAGAGTTCCTTCCACCACTGCAACCCCCACAGATTTTTACAGCCACAGTTCCTCCCACCACTACAAACCCCACAGATTTTGAGTCTTTAGTTTCCTGCACTGAAACCCTGGGCTTCAGGGGCTGTCTCACTCCGTGTTTGTTCCTCCTGGCTTACATGTGCACAAATGTGGGACAGCCGGGCCTGCCAGCCTGTGCCTCACTAGCGTGGTCCACTCACTGTCTTGTTGCATGTCCCACTACCCATCTCCACCCCTCCTACCAGTCTGGATGAGGGTTTCTTTAACTCCTTGGTTGTCAGAATTCCATACAGTTTGATGCTCTAGCAGTTCTGGTTAGTTTTTGTTTTTAAATTGGTTGTTATCCTTCTTTTGGTTGTTTGAGGAAGCAAAGCGCTTCTACCTACGCCTCCGTCTTGGCGAGAACTCCAGCATCAGTTTTTCAGAGTTCATCTGTGTTACAGCGTGGCCCATTCATTTTTTGTAATCACATTTTGTTTATCCAGTCATCGGTCCATGGCCATTTCAGCTGTTTCCACCTTCTGGCTACTATGGCTGCTTGCTGTGAACATTCCTTTACAAGTTTTTGTGTGGTCGTATTTTCATTTCTTTCGGGTATATACCTGGGAGTAGAATTACTCAGACATTTGGTAACTATGCTTAATGTTTTGAAGACGGCCAGACTATTTTCCAGAAGGGTTGCGCCATTTTACGTTCTCACCAGTAGTAGGTGAGCATTCCAGTTCTCCCACATGTCTGTCAGTACTTTCATCTGTCATTTTAAGGACGGCCGTCCTAGTGGATGCGAAGTGCTCTCTCACGATTTTGACTTGCATTTCCCTAATGACTAAAGATAGTTAGCATCTTTTCACGTGCTTATTAGCTACTTCTATGTCTTTTTTGGAAAAATGTCTATCCTTTGCCCATTTTTACTTTTATTTTTTTTAGAGATTTTATTTGTTCTTTTTTTAGACCGAAGGGAAGAGATGGAGAAAGAGAGGAAGGGAAACTTCAGTGTGTGGTTGCCTTTTGTGTGCCCCCTACTGGGGACCTTGCCTGCAACCCAGGCATGTGCCCTGATTGGTATTCGAACCCGCCACCCTTTGGTTTACAGCCCAGCACTCAATCCACTGAGCCACACTAGCCAGGGCCCTTTACCCATTTTTAAATTACATTATTTGTCTTTTATTATTGAGTTGTAAGAGTTCTTTATTCTAGATACAAGTCTCTTATCAGATAAGTGATTTTCAAGTATTTTCTCTCATGTTGTGGGTTGTCTTTTCTCTTCCTTCCTTCCTTTCTTCTTTCCTTCCTTATTTTTCTTTCTTTCTCCCTTCCTTCCTTTCTCATGTAGTTTCTATCAAAAATGTTCCCTGGCAGGGAAACACCGCTAAGAGCAACAGGACAGACAGAATGTGATGATGAGTCTCACTGGGCCTGACACTAACGTACGAATCCATCTTTCTCCTGGGTCTGGGGTTTAGGCTCCAGTTTCTATGCACTCTTTACCCCCCGTCTTAGGGTTTTAGATATCAAATATGTTTACCATGTGGCTTTTCTTTTGCCAGTTTTTGTATATGTGAAGTTGAACTCTGCAATTCTTTTTCCCTCACCCAAGGACATTTTTTTTCTTTGCTTGCTTTTTTTTATTTTTTAGAGAGTGCACAAGGAGAGAGAAACATCGATTGGCTGCTTTCCATACATGCTCAGACCAAGAGTCATTCGCACCCGGACCTGGGATTGGACCTGCAATTGGACCCACAACCTAGGTATGTGCCCTGACTGGGAATCGAATCTGCAACCCTTTGGTTATGCAACGATGCTCCAACCAACTGAGCCACACTGGCCAGGGGAGAACCCTCCTGCTTTTAACAGGCCACGTCTGGGTCTTTGTCTACCTGATGGTGTATTGAACTTCATGTTTAGGTAGTGCTCCAGTCCAGTGTTTTTATTGTGCCACAGCACTTGCGGTGTTCAAGCTGTGGACACTTTTTCATCTTTCCCACTCTTTTTCTCATAAACGCTGAGGCCTGACATGACGGGGAGTTGTGTGCTCTCCATCAGAGCATAAGTAAAGGATTGCAAGGCTGGTGGAGGCCCACTCTGGGCCTGTCCTCGCTGGGAGGTCTGTTTCTCAATCTGGTCAAAGTGGCCTGTCTCTAGCAACTGACCCTCATTGCTGAGGAGGACAGCCACCCCCCGTGGCGGGACAAGGCTGAGCTGTACTGCAAGGAGCGCGGACGCCAGCCTTCGCCACGGCCCGAGCTGCGCATCCGCAGCGGGGGTGCTGCATCAGACCAGGGGTCCTGACAAGGGCACATGACACCTCCCTTATGACATGGCTTTCACTTTAGCTTCATGGCCTTCTCAGCACACAACACTGCTGTGGAAGTAATTTCTTAAGGACAACTATGCAAGTTTTGATGCAAGTTAAATGCAAGTTTTGATGCAAGTTTTGAAAACCTGAGAAGAGCCTTGGCCGGTGTGGCTCTGTTGGTTGGAGCATCATCCCATAACTGAGGGGTCACAGTTCGATTCCCCGTCAGGGCACATACCTGGGTTGCAGGTGAGGCCCCTGGTCCAGGTGCATATGGGAGGCAACTGATCAATGCATCTCTCTCCCATCAATGTTTCTCTCTTTCCCTTTCCTTTCCTCTCTCTCTAAGAGCAACGAAAAAAAATGTCCTTGGGTGAGGATAAAAAATTAAAATTAAAAATAAAAACCTGAAAATAACAAAAGCAACAGGGTGTAGGCTGGACATAGAGGTGACGTGCTAAGAAAACAGACCTTCTCACACAAGCTGGGTCTGCCCTACTAGGAGCCCCGGATGGAAGGAGACCCCTCAGTGTCTCTGTGGCCCAGGATGCAGACTCCCACTTTCTCAGTGGGAAACAGACTTGACACGTATGTTAAAAGGTACGTGCTGCACACCTTAGGTACAGATAGAGCACCTCGGTTTCTGCTTCTGTGAGCGGACGTGCCTGGCCGCTCAGCAGCCAGCTCTGGTGGCGGGCGAGGTTTTTGGGTAGTGGGGCTGGTGGACTGACAGCGCTCTCCCCACCCCTCAAAGCAGCAACATTCTTCACTTACTCAACTCTTGCTTATTCAGGCTAAACCCATATTGTCTGCCAGGTGTTGGCTCCTTTTTCCATCATAGGAATGAATTGTGTGTCCCAGCCTGCTTCTGAAATCAGTTCTCGACTCTGTGGCTTGGGGAAGGGAGGGAACTGTGAACCTTGTCTCAGCAAGTGAGCTTCCTGCAGAAGTGACTCAGTTGTACTGCAGGGGTGAGGCTGTGGGCGTCCCGCCTTTGGGCCATGGCTGGCCATCACATCTGCAGGCACCAGGGTAACTGAACTGGGTGGAGCCCCTGCCTGAACCTGGTCCTGGAGGCCTTGGATCGGCTGTCCAGCTTCTGTCCCGCTTCTGAGAACAGTATCTTATGTGACAAAAAGAAGAAATTAGGGAATTTTATGATTTCTGTTCAAGTAAACTTGATCTTAAGAATCAACTAAATTTTCTCTTGCTGTTAGGTGACTCCTGGGTTCCTTCATCCTCTGGTCATTGGAAGTGCCACAAGTGGAGGAGCTTCTGGGGAGGGAACTTCTCCCTGCACAGGGGGCACTCTGTCTTAGTGTCACACCACTGGGTTCTTTTCACTTTTTTTTTTTTAAGATTTTATTTATTTATTTTTAGAGAGAGGGGAAGGGAAGGAGAAAGAGGGAAACATCAATGTGTGGTTGCCTCTTTCTCGCCCCCTGCTGGGGACCTGGCCTGCAACCCAGGTGTGTGCCCTAACTGGGAATCCCACAGCAACCCTTTGGTTCACAGCCTGCGCTCAGTCTACTGAGCCCCACCAGCCAGGGGCTCACTTTCTTGATGGTGGTGTTGGCAGCACAGATATTTTAAATTTTGTGTAGTCTGGTTTATTTTTTGTTGCTTATGCTTTTAGTGTGGTATTTGCCACTCTTCTTTATGGGAGTGTTTTGTTTTGTGCCTTGGGTTTAAGATTCTGTGGCAGAGACAGTGGTGGTGCAGTTAACAGGGCTACAGAGTGCAGAAGGAGGAGGGAGGCTGTTTCGGGGTTGGCAAGTACTGGGGCAGCAGAAGGCAGTGAATTTAGTTTTGAATATACTGAGTCTGAGCTGGAGAGAGGACAGAGAAAGATGTATCAAATGGCCAGCCTGAAATACACGTGTGCAGGGAAAAGGAAGGAAATGTGGATGCGAAAAAGAAGGCAGTTGGGAGGCATCCTCTTAGAGTGAAGAGTGAAGCTATGTAGATGATGAGATCCACCCACAAGGGGGCAGTGTCTAAGGGGAAAGCAAAGGGGGGGGGGGCGGCCAGGGGGGGCGGGTGCCAGTGGTAAAACCGCCTCCTGCAGATTCTCTGCGTGTTCGGGGGAGTGTACGAAGCACTGTTCGGAGGAGAAACAGTAGTGCTGTGTCATAGGGACAAGGGAACCCGCGTCGAGGAGGACGATGGGCCGGTAGCATCGCGGCGGGGGGGGGGGGGGGGGGGGGATAAAGAGGTGAGGGAGGAGACACTGGATAGCGAGGAGGTTAGCTGTGGCCTTCAGCAGGGCTCGTGGGGGTCGCAGTTTTCCACTGAGTGGCAGTGGGCAAGGAGGCAGCAACCGTAGTTTAAAAACAAGGAGGAAGTGGAGTCGCTTAACAGAAACGCATAGTGATGAAAGGTTTTCATTTTTGTTTTGTTTTTAAAGCATAGGGGTTCATTATTTGATAGACTAAGGGGGGGAAGGAGAGATGAAAGATCCAGTGGGATTAATTGATAGGCGTAAGTTTATAAAGATAGGAGGGAATATAAGTGATGAGTGGAAGTTAATCTTTTCAAATTCATTTCACCACAGCCTCCCCTCACCCCCTTTTTCAGGCTGATTCCCTAACATCCTTTAATACAGTATTTGTGTCATTACAGTTTGGGAAATAAAGATCTAGTTTAAAGGCATTGCAAGGTCAAGGTCCTTATTCATCTCTGAGGTAGAGTCCTTAGAACATAATTATGGTAATGGTAGGTGGGCGGACAAATGAGAAAAGGAAGAGGCTTCCATCACCTGGACACAGAGGGTGAGGTAGTGAGAATGGGTATCAATTCGGGTAACGAAGGTGAGGAGAGAAGTTCAAGTTCACAGTGAGTGGCCTCCATCCTATCAGTTGAGCAGGCGACGAGTGGACTGCTACGAGTAAATGGGATGGAAGTTCCACTGTCAGTCTTTTCTGTCCTCATTCATTAACTTGTATTTTCACTGTAGGACTCTTTATTGTTGTGAATAGTGGAACAGCACACCTTGTTGATTTTTTTTCCCTGTTAATCTTTAACACCACATTTTGTGTTGCCAGCTGATGCTCTCTGAGTGGTTAATTGACGTCCCTTCAGATCTGGGGCAGGAATGGATTGTGGTCGTGTGCCCTGTCGGAAAAAGAGCCCTTATTGTGGCCTCCAGAGTGAGTAGCTGCCTCCTTCCTCTATGTCACCTCCCCAGTCTGTAGCAAGAGGGATTCCTTTTTTTTTTAAATCCTCACCCAAGGATATGTTTATTGATTTTAGAGGGGTGGGGCGGGGAGAGAAACATCAGTGTGAGAGAAACATTGATCTGTTGCCTCCCATACATTCCCCAACCGGGCATCGAACCTGCACCTCTAGGTATGTGCCCTGACTGGGGATCAAACCCACAACCTCTTGGTGTATGGAATGATGCTCCAACTAATGGAGCCACCCAGCCAGGGTGCAAGAGGGATTCTTTGCACTCCATATTACTCGTCTGCCACAGCAGCTCTGCCTGGCATGAGGATCAAAACACTTTCCTTTAGGAAGATTTTTTGAGAGCCATCTTTGGGCTGCTGACACCCCTGCAGAATGTGGAGGCAAGAGGGTGAGGAGACCAGACGCCTAATGAGAATGGTGTCTTTCCTTCCAATCAGGGCTCCACCAGCGCCTACACCAAGAGTGGCTACCGCGTCAACAGGTTTCCTTCGCTTCTGCCAGGGGGCAACCGGCGAAACTCAACAACAGCAAAAGGTACCTACAGAAAATTCTCTTTTAAAGTTTTTTTAAAAATATAGTTTATTGATTGTACTATTAACGTTGTCCCAGTTTCCCCCCTTTGCTCCCCCCTTCCTTCCAGCAATCCCCTCCTTAGTTCATGTCCATGGGGTGTCCATAGAAGTTCTTTGGCTTCTCCGTGTCCTATATTACTCTTAATCTCTCTCTGTCTATATTGTACCTACCACTTATGCCTCTTATTCCCTGTACCTTCCCCGCCACCCTTCCCCTCCCCGTCCCCACAGAAAACTCCGTATTGTTCTTGGGTGCTGTTTCTGTTATAGTTTGCTTAGTTTTTGTTTTTTGTTTTTTAGATTCAGTTGTTGATAGTTATGAGTTTGTTGTCATTTTACTCTTTGTGGTTTTTGGTCTTCTTTTATTTCTTAGATAAGTCCCTTTAACATTTCATATAATAAGGGCTGGGTGATGATGAACTCCTTGAACTTGACCTTCTGTGGGAAGCACTTTATCTGCCCTTCCATTCTAAATGAAAGCTTTGCTGGATAGAGTCATCTTGGATGTAGGTCCTTGCCTTTCATGACTTCAAATACTTCTTTCCAGCCCTTTCTTGCCTGTAAGGTTTCTTTTGAGAAATCAGCTGACAGTCTAATGGGAACTCCTTTGTAAGTAACTGTGTCCTTTTCTCTTGCTGCTCTTAAGATTCTCTCCTTGTCTTTAATCTTGGGTAACTTAATGATGATGTGTCTTGGTGTGTTCCTCTTTGGGTCCAACTTCTTTGGGACTCTCTGGGCTTCCTGGACTTCCTGGAAGTCTATTTCCTTCACCAGATTGGGGAAGTTTTCCTTCATTATTTGTTCAAATAAGTTTTCGATTTCTTGCTGTTGTTCTTCTCCTTCTGGCACCCCTATGATTCCGATATCGGAATGTTTCAGGTTGTCCCAGAGGTTTGTAAGACTCTCTTCACTTTTTTGAATTCTTGTTTCTTCATTCTGTTCCAATTGGATATTTATTTTTTCCTTTTGTTCCAAATCGTTGCTTTGAGTCCTGGTTTCCTTCCTGTCGCTGTTGGTTCCCTGAATATTTTGCTTTATTTCACTGTGGGTATTTTTCTTTTGTTCTTTCATTTTGCAACCAAGCTCAATCAGTTCTGTGAGCATTTTGATCACCAGGGCTTTGGACTCTTCATCAGGTCGGTTGGCTATCTGCTCATCGCTTAGCTCTCTTTCTGAAGTTTTGCTCTGTTCTTTCATTTGGGCCCTATTTCTTTGTCTCCACGCATCTGATAAGTTGTAAGGGGGTGGGGCCTTAGGTATTCACCAGGACGGGGCAACCCTGTTTGCTGTGTTGTGGCGCTGCCTGTGAGGGAGGGGCCAGAGAGGGAACAGTGCTGCTCCCTTGCTCCACTCTAGCCCCACTTTCCAAGGAACTTGCCTGTGAGATGGGGAAGCCGTCGCAACCCCCACAGTAGTTTACAGCTAGCTTTGAGTCTTTAGTTTCCCGTCCAGCCAGCCCCACCTCACCTGTGCGGTCAGGGCCTTGCTATGCATCCTCTCTGCTCAGCTGCCAATGTCCTGTCTCTGCTCCTCCTGCCCGTCTGGGTGAATGTTTCTCTAAGTCCTTGGTTGTCGGAGTTCCACGCAGTTTGATTTCCTTGCACTTCTGGTTGTTTGTTGTTTTTAAATTGGTTGTTATCCTTCTTTTGGTTGTGAGAGGAAGTGAAACATTTCTACTTACACCTCCATCTTGCCGGAACTCTCTCTTTTTTTTAAGCTTTATAATTATTAAGTCTTATAATCAGTAAAAGATAGTGTAAGTTGCTCAGTCAGTTGTTTTAAAGTCCAACTCTGAAAGCACACCTTTGAAATTGCATAGACACTGTCCACCGAGCTCAGGCCATCTTCCCCAATGCCTGCCCGACACAGCCGCAGCCTGGACGCAGCCCAGTGGGGCCTGCTGGGCAGAAACACCCCTGAGTGCAAGTCAGCATGCCTTTCCCATGAGCCACCATTACAGGCCGGCAGCTGCCATTGGGGAAGGTCCCTCAGAATGCTGAGTGTAATGTGCAGTAAGCTGTTGCTGGGGCTTCCCTGCCCAGTTCCCTCTTCTCCTTTATTGTTACCCTAACCTAAGATTTTCCCTCCCACCTGAGCTTATCTGAGGAGACTGTACTGTGGAGGGTAAATAATTTGCCCACCCTGGGCTGAACCCTGCTCTCTCCCCACCTGCCCAGCTCCCCTGGTGGTTCCTCGTACCCTCCACACTGAGCTCGGACTCCTTTCTTTCTCTCTTGACTTTCAGAGCCCCTCACAGGGTGGCTTTGCTCCGCCCATCCTTGCGTCTTTTCCCTGCTCTCCATGTCCATCATTCGCTCTGTTTGTCTGGTTTGCCTCCTTGCTCCCCAAATATACCCAGTTTATTCTACCTCTGGGCCTTTGCTCGTGCAACTTTAATACTCTGGCCTGGAATGCCCTCCCACCTCCCCTCTGCCCTGTTGTTTTAATTCTCTTATCCCAGAAGACTGTTCATATCACATGTCTTTAGTGAAGCATTTCCTGCTTGCTCCAATCCCTCTATTTTTCTGGAATTCCCACTGTTCTCAGTTTGTGCTGTATAGTTCATCTCTCTCCGTCTCTCTCTCTCACTCTCTCTCTTTTTTTTTTTTTTTAAAGATTTTACCTATCTACTTTTAGAGAAAGGGGAAGGCAGGGAGAAAGAGAGGGAAAGAAACATTGACTGGTTGCCTCTCACATGCTCCCAATTGGCCTGCAACCCAGGCATGCGCCCTGACTGGGAATCTAAGCAGTGACCATTTGATTCCCAGGCCAGTGCTCAACCCACTGAGCCACACCAGCCAGGGTGATCTCTCTCTTTTTAAAAAATTATTTATTTATTTATTTAGTGAGGAAGGGAGGGAGGAAGAAAGAAAGGGAGAGAAACATCACTGTGTGAGAGAAACATCTATCGGTTGCTTCCTGTGTGTGCCCCCAACCAGGGACCAAACCCAAAACCCAGGCTTGTGCCCTGACAGGGAATCGAACCGGCAACCCTTCACTTTGTGAAACAACACTGAACCAGCTGAGCCACACTAGTCAGAGTTGTGTAATTCATCTCTTGGTTCTTTCCTGTGTGATCATCTTACCTCCTTAACTGGATTGTAACTTCCTAAAAGGCAGGGACTAGTAGTTAATATCCCCGTATAACACAGTGCCCAGGAGAGGAACTCAAAAATTAGCTGTAGCACTGATCAGCGCGGCTCAGTTGGTGGGACGTCGTCCCACAAAGCAAAGGTCGCTGATGGATAGCCAGTCAGGGCCCAGGCCTGGGTGGCAGGGTTGGTCTCTAGTTGGGGCCAGAATGAGAGGCAACCCATCAATGTTTCTCTCTCACATCAATGTTTCTCTCCCTCTCTTTCTCCTTCCCTTTCCCTTTCTCTTAAAATAAATAAATAAAATCGTAAAAAGTAGTTGTAAAGGTGATCTTCTCCAAGGTGAGTAAGTGTCCCAATTTATCTAAAGTTCAGAATTTCCACCTGGCTTAAGGGTTGCCTGGATCCCTCTTGCGCTGTCCTAGCCAGGTCTCCCTTCAGCGGCCTCATGAAGAAGGCACTCCCTGCTGAGTTCTGATTCCTCGGGGCTGGTGCTTGCTGCCAGCAACAAGGACTACTGGGCTCAGTCCCCAAGCCCTAAGATGCAGCTCCCTGGATTGCGGCGTGGGGACCCTGATTGGAGGGGTACCCTGTAACGAGTTTCTGCACTGTGTCCCAGACTACACCATTCTGGACTGCATTTACAGTGAAGTGAAGCAGACCTACTACGTGCTGGATGTGATGTGCTGGCGGGGGCACCCTTTTTATGACTGCCAGGTAAGGGTTGATGAGCCCTCGTGTCTTTTGTTCTCTTCCCTCCTCCTGGGGAAATGGCTCCGTATATGGGTTCTTGGTGTGTGGAGGATGTGTGTATAAAGAACATGACTCAGTGCTTCTTTGAGTGTGTTTAAATTAGCTTTTTCTTTTTCAGTCCTCACCCGAGGACATGCTCACTGGTTTCAGAGAGAGGAAGGGAGGGGGAGAGAAACACTGATGTGAGAAATGTCTGTTGCCTCTTGTACGCTCCCTCACTGGGACCAAACTCACAGCCTGGGTACGCGCGCCGACCAAGAATCAAACCTGCAGCCTTTCATTTCAGTTTTCAGGGTGACGTTAATTGATTTGCTTATATCAATTAACTCCAACCAACTGAGCCATGCCAGCCAGGGCAAATTAGCTTTCTTTCTTTCTTTCTTTTTTTTTTTTTTAAGATTTTATTTATTTATTTATAGAGAGAGGGGAAGGGAAGGAGAAAGAGAGGGAGAGAAACATCAGTGTGTGGTTGCCTCTCACATACCCCCCATTGGGGACCTGGCCTGTAACCCAGGCATGCGCCCCGACCAGGATTTGAACTGGTGACCTTTTGGTTCGCAGTCCTGCGCCCAATCCACTCAGCCACACCAGCCAGGGCTGGGGTTTTTTTTGTTTTTTTTTGTTTTTTTAAAGGAGAAAGTAAGGGAAGTATAGCAAGTTCTTTTTTTTTTCCTTAAGACTTTATTTATTTATTTTCAGAGAGAGGGAAAGGGAGGGAGAAAGAGAGGGAGAGAAACAGTAGTTAGTTGCATCTTGCACGCCCACAACCAGGGACCTGGCCTGCAACCCAGGCGCGTGCTTCCCTGACTAGGAATCAAACCGACGACCTTTCAGATCACAGGCTGACACTCAATTCACTGAGCCGCACCAGCCAGGGCAAATTCTTGACGGGAGGAAAGGAAGAAATCGAGCAGAGGGTTAGGCTGGGACGTTGCAGAAGCTGCAGCTTCCCGTTGTCCTTTCCAGAGTGTGGGAGGACTGCTGGCTGGGAAGATTGTGGGGGAAGGGGACGCCTTTGTGCGAGGAAGAGAAGGTGGAGTGTGAGACGTCATCCGGTGGGCTCTTGCCACCTCTCCTCCTTCACTAGCTACATCCTGACCCTGAAGATGGCAGCACCTTTCAAACTCAAAGCCTTGAATCTCTGAGGTGGTAGCTATAGAAGGAGATTTTCCAAGTGAGGAGAGGCCCCAGCATTCCCTCCTCAAGTTTCAAATTCCCCCAGTGTTTTTCCTGAAATTGGTGATTCTTATAAGTGACAGTACGTCATCATGATGAGGCAGAGTCAGCCCCTCAGGCTCCATGTCTGTTCCTGACAGTCTGCCAGCATTGTCCCAGTTTTATAGTGGGGAACTTTATGCTCCCTACCAATTAGTTTATTGTGGTGGTTCTCCACGTTACTAGAAATGCAGATTCCCAGGAGCTCCTGTCACAGGGGTGGAGTAGGTAAGTGCTGTGGTCGCCTCCTTCCACGACCACATCAGAATTGCAACTGAATTGGAGAACCATGTAGATAGAAGCTGAACCGAACAGCTATAGCTAAGATATACAGAAGAAGCCATACCGAGACTGTTAGGAGGGGCAGAGCTGAGGAACAGGCTGGTTCCACACCCATGAATTGGAGACATCTCAGCCGCACAGGACCCCCTTAAGAACCAGAGGTCACGGCCCCACACTGGCCACCCCAGCCCTGAGCACTAGGGCCGGGAAGAGGAGTGAACATCTGGCTATGAAAATCAGTGGGGATTTCATCCATATGGGTGAGACGGAAGGCTGCTGGAATACCAGGTGTCCTCCTAAAGGGCCTGTGCACAGACTCTGCTTGCAAGCACTCACCCTGGGCTCCAGGGAAGGGACAAAAGCTTGGGCGATGTCGGAGACATACAGGGAGAAACTGAGAGTGTGGTTTCAGGGTGAGGGCGGGAGGGACAGCCGCCGTTGTCCCTGTGTTGAGCCCTTCTCCCATTCAGCCAAATCAGACTCGCACTAACCTGGTGAGCTCCACTCGCTCTGGCCTGATGATTCCCTGGACCCCACTCCACCTGCTTCACATTGTCCCCATGTATAATTCACATCCTTATTTTTCCCTCAAAAATTTAGCCAAAAAGTATGTATTATACCTGGAAAAATATGGTAAGTAGATTAAATGTTCCAATCAAAAGACAGGGTACCTGAATGGTTAATAAAATAAGACCCACACATATGCTGTCTACAAGAGACCCGTTTCAGGTCAAAAGACACACAAACTGAAATAAAGAGATGGGAAAAGATACTTCACGCAAATGAAATGGGAAAAAAAGCTGGGGTAGGAAGACTTATGTCAGACAAAATAGACTTTAAACCAAAGTCTGTAACGACAGTGTGGGGATTGCAGGGACAGGGAGGAGGTGGAGGTGGAGGCGTCTACGGGGGATAAATGGTGATGGGGAAAGGCTCTCGTAAGAGAAAACGAAGGACATTTCATAATAAAGGGATCAATCCAACAAGAAAAATTACCCTTGTAAACACTTATGCAACCGACACAGGAGCCCCGCAGTATATGAAGCAGATGCTGACGGGCACAAAGGGGGAGACTGACCAAATTACAGTCACAGTGGGGGTTAACACCCCATCGTTCTCAGTGGGTAGGTCTTCCAGACGGAAAGTCACCAGGGAAATGCGGCCTTAAATAACACGTTAGGTCAGATTGATTTGATATTTTTGAGCGCTCTACCCCGAAGCAGCAGGAAATACATTCTTTTCAGGTGCACATGGAACATTTTCCAATGTTAGGACACAAAACAGTTCTCGATAAACCTAAGAAGATTGAAATCATAGCAAGCATCTTTTCCAGCCACAATGGTATGAAACTAGAAATCAAATACAATTTTAAAGATTTTTATTTATTTATTTTTAGAGAGAGGGAAGGGAGGGAGAAAGAGAGGGAGAGAAACATCAGTGTGTGGTTGCCTCTTGGGTGCCCCTTACTGGGGACCTGGCCTGCAACCCAGGCAAGTGCCCTGTCAAACTGGCGACCTTTTGGTTCACAGGCCAGCACTCAGTCCACAGAGCCACAGCAGCCAGGGCTCAAATACAATTATTTTTAAAAAGTGGAAAACACTCAAAACACATGGAGGCTAAATAACATATTCTTAAATAATGAATGCAGCCCTGGCTGGTGTGGCTCAGTGGATTGATTCCCAGCCTGTGAACCAAAAGGTCGCCGGTTTGATTCCCGGTCAGGGAACGTGCCTGGGTGGCAGGTTAGGTCCCTGGCTGGGAGCTTGCAAGAAGCAACTGATTAATCTGTCTCTTGCACATTGATGTTTCCCTCCCTTTCTTTCCCTCCTCCCTTCACCCTCTCTCTAAAAATAAATAAATAAAATCTTTTTTTAAAAAAGTGAATGCATTAACAATGAGACTAAGGGTTTCCTGGGAAAAAATGAAAATGAACAAACAGTAACCCCAAATCTATGGGACACAGTGAAAACAGTCAGGAGGGCCAAGATGGAGGCGTAGGCAGACACACTTTCCTGCTCTCAAGACGAAAAGAAGGACAACAAATTTAAAAACAAAAAATAACCAGAACAACCAGAAAAGTCAAACTGTATGGAAGCCCGACAACCAAAGAGTTAAAGAAACACTCATCCAGACCAGTAAGAGGGGCAGAGATGGGCAGCCAGTGTGGAGAGGACTAGCAGCAAGGCAGCGGCAGATGGACCAGGCAAGGTGGCAGTGGGTGGAGTGGACGGTCCCACATTTGTGTTCAGATAAAGCAGGAGGAACAATTAGGGAGCCACACTGACCCGGGAAGCCAGGGTTCCAGTGCAGGGAAATAAAGCCTGAATAAAGTCTCTGACTGGAAAAACATGTGGGAGTTGAGGAGGCAGGAGAAACTCCCAGCCTCACAGAAGAGTTCATTGGAGAGACCCACAGGGTCCTAGACCCTACACAAAACCACCCACCTGTTGTTCAGCACCAGAAGGGCCCTATTTGCTTGTGGGTAGTAGGGGAAGTGACTGAAAGCCAGCCGAGAGCAGAGCAACCAGCATTGTTCCCTCTCCGACCCCTCCCCCATGTACAGCATCACAACATGGTAACCTGGGTTGCCCCCGCCCTGGTGAATACCTAAGGCTCCTCCCCTTACAATATATATAATAAGTGCACTGATACAAAATAATGGCTCAAATAAAAGAACAGATCAAAGCTCCAAAAATAGGACTAAGCAATGAAGCCAAACTATCAGATGCAGAGTTCAAAACACTGGTAATAAGGAGGCTCACAGAAGTGATTGAGCTTGGTTGCAAAATGAAGGGAGAGATGAAGGCTATACAAAGAAAAATAAAGGAAAATATACAGGGAACCAACAGTGAAGGGAAGGAAACTGGTACTCAATTAATGATTTGGACCAGAAGAAAGAAAGAAACATTCAACCAAAACAAAATGAAGAAACAAATTTTTTTTTTAAATGAGGAGAAGCTTAGGAACCTCCAGGACATCTTGAAACGTTCCAATATCCGAATCATAGGGGTGCCAGAAGGAGATGAGGAAGAGCAAGAAATTGAAAACTTACTTGAACAAATAATGAAGGAGAACTTCCCTAATCTGGCAAAGGAAATAAACTTCCAGGAAGTCCAGGAAGCTCAGAGAGTCCCAAAGAAGTTGGACCCAAGGAAGCACACACCAAGGCACATCATCATTACATTAGCCAAGATGAAAGATAAGGAGAGAATCCTAAAAGCAAGGGAAAAGGAGACAGTTACCTACAAAGGAGTTCCCATAAGACTGTCAGCTGATTTCCCAAAAGAAACCTTGCAGGAAAGAAGGAGCTGGAAAGAAGTATTCCAAGTCGTGAAAGGCAAGGACCTATATCCAAGATTACTCTGTCCAGCAAAGCTTTCATTTAGAATGGAAGGGCAGATAAAGTGCTTCCCAGATAAGGTCAAGTTAAAGGAGTTCATCATCACCAAGTCCTTAGTATATGAAATGTTAATGGGACTTATCTAAGAAATAGAAGTTCAAAAATACAGACAGTAAAATTACAACAAACTCATAACTACCAACAACCAAACTTAAAAAAGAGCAAAGACAAAAACGAACTAAAACAACTAGAACAGGAACAGAATCACAGAAATGGAGATCACACGGAGGGTTATCAACAGGGGAGTGGGAGGGGGAGAGACAGGGAAAAGGTACAGAAAATAAGAAGCATAAATGGTAGGTAGAAAATAGACGGGGAGGGTAAGAATAGTATAGGGAATGGAGAAGCCAAAGAACTTACATGTACGACCCATGGACATGAACTAAGGTGGGGGAATGATAGTGGTAGTGGGCTATAGGGCAGGAGGGAATAAAGGGGAGAAAAAAAATGAGACAACTGTAATAGCATAATCAATAAAATATATTAATAAAAGAAAAAGAAAACAGTCCTGAGAGGGAAGTTCACAGCATTATAGAGCTAGCTCCAGAAGCAAGAAAAATCTCAAACAACCTAACACTGCACCTAAAAGAACTAGAGCCCTGGCTGGTGTGGCTCAGTGGATCGAGTGCCAGCCTACAAACCAAAGGGTCACTGGTTCAGTTCCCAGTCAGGGCACATGCCTGGGTTGTGGGCCAGGTCCCCAGTTGTGGTGGTGCAAGAGGCTACCACACATTGATGTTTCTCTCTCTCTCTTTCTCTCTCCTATCTCCTCTCTAAAATAAATAAAATCTAAAAAAGTAAAAGAAAAAGAACAGCAAACAAAGCCCAGAGTAAGTAGAAGGAAGGAAATAATAAAGGTCAGAGTGGAAAAACTTGACATAAAGTCTGAAAAAACAATATAAAAGATCAATGAAATCAGGAGATGGTTTTTTGAAAATATAAACAGGGTTGATGGACTTTTTATGGGACTCATCAAGAAACAGGGGAGGACCCAAATAAGTAAAGTCAGAAATGAAAAAGAAGTGACAAGTGACACCACAGAAATGCAAAGGGTTATAAGAAAATATTACAATTGTATTCCCAAAATTGGACAATTTGGAAGAAATAGATACATTTCTAGTAACATACAATTTTCCAAGAATGTTTCAAGAAAAAACTATCTCAGTAGACCGATTACTACCAACCAAAATTGATTCAGTAATCAAAAACCTCCCAAGAAATGAAAACCCCTCCACTGAATGTCTCACATGTAAATTTTACCATATATTTGAAAATGAATTAAGACCTGTCCTACTCAAACTATTCCAAAAAATTCAGGAGGGAATGTTCCAAGCTCATTTTATGAGGCCAGCATTACCTTGATTACAAAGCCTGACAGAGACATTACAAAAATGATAATTATAGACCAATATTTGTAATGAACATAGGTGCAAAAATCCTCAGCAAAATACTGGCAAACTGAATTCAGTAATACATTAAAAATATTTTTTAAGGACCAAGAGAGAGTTATTCCTGGGATGGAAGGTTGCTTCTATATATGCAAATCAGTTAACGTGATCCACCACTTAAAATGAAAGATAAAAATCGTATGATCATCTCAGTGGATGCAGAAATAGCATCTGACAAAATTCAGCACTACTTTAATATAAAAACTCTCAGCAAATTGGGGATAAAAGGAACATAACTCAATACAGTGAAGGTCATACAGGTATGACAAACCCACAGCTAACATCATACCCAGTGGAGAAAAGGTAAAGGTACGTAAGGTGAGGAACAGGACAAGGATGTCCATTTTCATTACTTTTATTCAACATAATGTGAGAAAATGAAATAAAAACACCTAAATTTCAAAGGAAGAAGTAAAACTTGCTTCCCTCGGCAGCAGATGTACAAAAAATGGAATAATGCAGAGATTAGCATGGCTTCTGGGCAAGGGTGATGTGCAAGTTCCCGACGTGGTCCACACATGGGACAGCAAGTACCACGTACCGATTGGCAGCTACAGAACAGTCATGTGGGTATGGAATCAGGATGTACAGCATCGGGAATGTGGTCAATAATAGTTTAGTAACTGATGCCAGATGGACAGTAGCTATAGCAGGGTGATCACTTTTTAAGGTGTTGGGGAAACTGGACAGATACATGTAAAAAAGAAATAGACCACTTTCTTTTTTAAAAAAATATATTTATTGATTATGCTATTACAGTTGTCCCATTCCCCCCTCTCACTCCACTCCATCCTGCCCACCCCCTCCCTCCCACATTCCCCCCCTATAGTTCATGTCCATGGGTCATACTTATAAGTTCTTTGGCTTCTACATTTCCTACACTATTCTTACCCTCCCCCTGTCTATTTTCCACCTATCATCTATGCTACTTATTCTCTGTACCTTCCCCCCCTCCCCCTCCCACTACCCTATTGACAACCCTCCATGTGATCTCCATCTCTATGGTTCTGTTCCTGTTCTAGTTGTTTGCCTAGTTTGCTCTTGTTTTTGTTTTAGGTATCTAGACCACTTTCTTAAACTGTATACAAGAAGAAAGTCAAAATGAATTGAATACTTAGGTGCTGGACCTGATACCATAGAAGTCCTAGAAGAAAACATAGGCAATAAATTTACTCTTTGGCATTGCTCTTAGTAATATTTTTTTCTGATGCATCTCTTTGGACAAGGCACACAAAATTGCAAATAAAGAAATGGAACTATATCAAACTAAAGTTTCTGCACAGCAAAGGAAACCATCATCAAAACAGAAAGACAAACCACTGAACGGGAGAACATATTCGCCAATAATACATCCAATAAGGGGTTAATATCCAAAATTTATAATGAACTCATGCAATTCAACACCAAAAATCAAACCATCCAATTAAAAAATGGGTAGAGGATCGAAATTGACATTTCTTCAAAGAGGACATGCAGAGGCCAACAGACGTATGAAAAGATGCTCAATGTCTCTATTCAGAGAGATGCAAGTTAAACCACAGTGGGTATCATTTCAGGCCTGTCAGAATGGCCGTCATCAATCAATCCACAAACGAGTGTGGGTCAGGATGTGGCGGAAAGGCAACTCTCGAGCACTGTTAGTGGTATTGCAAATTCGTGCAGCCACTGTGGAAAACAGTATTTGGAGTTTCTTCAAAACGTTAAAAATAGAATTACTTTATTACCCAGAAAGTCTACCTCAATACTTATCTGAAGAAATCCAAAACACTAGTTCAAAAGATAGATGTTCATTGCAGCATTATTTACAATACCAAGATTCGGAAGCCGCCCAAGTGCCCGTCAATTGACGATTGGATGAAGGAGAGGGGGGCACGTTATTTGGCCACGAAAAGGAAATCTTAGCATTTGTGACATCTGGGGATGGACTTAGAAGGTAATGTGCTAAATGAAATAAGTCGGACAGGGAAAGACGAGTACTACATGATTTTACTTACATGTGGAAGCTAAAGAACAAACGTGATCAAACAGCAGAAACAGGCTCACAGATGCAGAGAACAAACTGATGGTTGTCAGATTCGAGGGGCTTGAAGGGCTGGTTTAAAAGGCGAAGCAATTAAGAAGCACAAATTGTCAGTTACAGAATAGTCACGGGGGCGTCAGGTACCTAGGGAATATAGTCAGTAATCTTGTAATAATTGTGTGTGGTGTCAGGTGAGGTAATAGGCTTATCGGGGGATCACTTCATAAGTTACATAAATGTCTAAACACTGTTGGCTGCCAGAAGCTGATATAAAATAATGTGGAATTTCAACTGTAATTGAGAAAAAAAGACAAGAACTGCAAATTCTCAGACCTGCAGAATCAGAAACGACGGGTGTGGCGTATGTTTTTTCGAGCCTGCAGGTGATGCGGGCCCAAGTTTGGGAATCCCAGGTTATCACCACGGGCAGCTGTTTCCTTTCACACTCCGCAAAGCTAGGTTTCTTCATTCCGTGCCGTGGCGGCCCTTCATAGCTCTCACACCGGCCTCCTTCTGACAGTAACTGCCAGGGCCTGAGTCGCTAAACTCTTTTAAGGATTGTCGCGTTGAATTCCTTATAACATCTCTGTAAAGTAAGTACTGTTATCCCTAATCATATAGATATGGAACTTGAGAGCCACAGATTTAAGTACTTTGCCCAAGTGCAGAGGCAAGCCTAAAACTCAGAAGTTGTAAATTCAGTCCAGAACATATTTTCCTTCAATTGTGTTGAAGGAAATTTCCTAATATGCATTTATAACATAGGAATTTGATACCTAGAACCACCTGTTTGGTTTGGTTTTTTTTCCCAAAACATTTTTTCGTTGCTTTTGGAGACAGGGAGAGAGAAACATTGATTGGTTGCCTTCTCATGTGCTCCCCGACCAGGGGTCAAACCTACGACCTGGATATATTCCCTGACGAGTAATCGAACCCACAACCTTTTGGTCTATGAGACAATGTTCCAGCCAACACAGACACACCGGCCAGGGCCCACCAGTGTTACAGTATGGAGAAAAGACTGGGCCTGGCTGGTGCGGCTCAGGGGACTGAGTGCCAGCCTGCGAACCAAAGGGTTCAATTCCCAGTCAGGGCACACGCCTGGGTTGCAGGCCAGGTACCTGGTTGGGGGTGCATGAGAGGCAACCGATCGATGTCTCTCTTGCACATCGATGTTGCTCACCCTCTCTCTCTCCCTTCCCCTGTCTCTAAAAATAAATAATTAAAATCTTTAAGAAAAAGAAAAGACTATTTTTTTAATTTCCAAAAGCTAAATAATGGAGGGGGGAAAATGACATAGATAAGTACAGAAAGGTACGTATCAGTGATTCAGAGAACAAAGAAGTTTATGAGAATTTGCAACTATATCGTAGTTTCTAATCCTCAGGATTAAAATAAAACAAAAAGACGACCTAATGTGGTTTGGAGCTGGAGAGTCCTGGTCCCTTATGTATTTTCTGTGTGCACCTGGGCAAGTGACACAATGTCTCCGAGCCCCCGACCTCTCACCTGTAAAGTGGAGACAATGGTAACACAAGCCTCACAGGGTGGTTGAGGGTTAATGAGGTTACGTGTGTAAAGTTCTTAACTTGGTGCCGGACACACCATAGGTTTTCCATAATAAATGTTGGGTCTACTGCTATTAATAATCCTACTCGATTTTAAGAAAAGAATATTCAGGCCTTCTTCCTTTTCGCCAAACGCTGCCAGCATGGTGCTCAGGTGCCTCCCGGAAGCTGGCTGGGTGGCCTACGTGTCCTTCGGGCTTCGGGCCAGGAAGCTGGTCGTGGTTGTAGGTGCTTCATCAGAGCTGGGCTTTAGTTGATGATCTTGCACTAAGTAAGGAGACGAGCTTTGCCTTTCAAATGCACACAGCTCACTGACTTTATCCCGGAGTTCTCACAAAGTGCCCGCCAGAAGTATCTCCAACAAGCCTGGCAGAAAGCAGATATCAGTACAAAATGGGCAGCCACACCACGGACCAAGAAGATGGAAGCCAGAGAAAACAAAGCCCAGATGACTGGCTTTGATCATTACAAAGCATGAAGGCCAAGAAAATGAGGAACTGCATAACCAAGCTTGAAGTTAGGATGCTTCAGGAGGCAGCTCTCCTGAAAGCTTTTCCCAGAGAAGTACGTGCCGCTAAAGGTGTAGCTGCTGCAAACGTTCCAGCAAAACGGTGACTGCTGCGGCCAGGAGGCAGCGCCCCCGGACGTTCAGAAGGGTCCGAAGTCTCCAGCCCGGAAAGCACTTGCTCCAAAGGCATCTGGCGAGAAAGTGTGAGAACATAGGAGGCCATTATAAAAGTAATAAAGGTTCTATGGCATGCTGGCACATCAAAAGAAAAAGAAAAACTCTTCAATGATTTTATAAGTATCTTCCTGACCTTAGGGCAGTGTGTTTTAAGGGATATGAGGGCAATGATAGAAGGGCTTGGGTCTTAATAAATGTAGAATTGGGTGTTTTGGGTGCAATTTAGAATCGGGTGTTTCTGTTTCTGTTACACTTTGCGATGAGCAGTATTTTGTCTTTCTCTTTCCCTTCTCTGCGGCAGACTGATTTCCGATTCTACTGGATGCACTCAAAGTTACCAGAAGAAGAGGGACTGGGAGAGAACACCAAGCTCAATCCTGTAAGGCCTGGGGTTAGGGTTGCAGATTTCTGTGTGGGATTGGTTTGCATTGGTCTACTATCTAAATAGAAGCATTATGAATGAAGTTATCTGTTTTTGAGACAGTACGGCATACTAGGAAGGTTATAGGCTTAACAGTCATCCAGACCTGGATTCTGGTTTTGGCTTTAACGATTACTCGGGTAAGTTAAAAACATCACTTGGCCTTAGTTTCTTCGTTTGTATAATAAGGTTAAAAACACCTACTTGACAGTGTTATTCTAAGAAGCAAATGATGAAAATATGCACCTCCTCCTGGGCTCTCAATAAATAGTAGTTGATGTAAAATGCCAAGAACTGCTTTCACTGATAGAGTGTTCAGAGGGCTGGCACCTTGGTTCGCTCCTGTGGCGTGCATCAGCAGCACCGAGGGGCCTGGTAAAAAAGACTTCTCTGTCTGAGTACCAGGGTTTCTGATCAGATTTACATTTCTAACACGGTCCCCGGTGACGCCGAAACTGCTGGTCCGCGGACCACATTTTGATAGCTGAGAGTGACCTCGTCTAGTCACTTCCCTCATTTTCCACCTGCAAACACAGGCCCAGCGAGGGACTGCCTTCCCCAGGGTCCCTCGGCCCAGGCGGTCGTCCCAGTGTGCTTGCTGTCCGCCCGGTGATTACATATGTGACCGCTGTTGTGAGGGCGTTTCAGTGGGTAAGCCCTGCAGGTCGGCGTTGCCTGGATTGCTTACGACACATTTAAAGGCGATTGGTTAACGGTTAGAGGACACTAGACAGGGTCAGTGTAGTACTTCCACGGATGGATCGACAAGGCCCTGGAAGTGCGCGTTGAGGAAGGAGAACAGGGAGCTGTTTTGTGTGCTCTGCACACATTGTTATCTCACTGTGTCCACAGGACAACCCTGTTAAGCAGGCACTTAATTATCCTAAGTAAATACCTTTATTAATCCATTTTACAGATGGGGAAATGGAGGCATATAGAGATTAAGTGACTGGCAGAGCTGGGAGTTCAACCCAGCAATCTGACTTTAGAATTTGTTGTCCTATCCCTTCGTTATACTGCTTCAGTCCCAAGGTCCTGGCCGCTGTGAAAGAACTTTCCCTGGTCCTTTATCAGAAGCGACGACTGTCAGAGGCCTGAGAGAACAACATGCGATGCCCAGCGCTAACCCGGGGCCGTGGTTCTGTGCCCTGATTGCGTGTTCAAGTTAACTGGGGAGCTTAAGAAAAGGAATGCCTGGGCCTCTCCCAGACCGCTTCAGTCAGCATCTCAGGCTAGGGCCTGGGCATCGGTCATTTTTAAGAGTCCCCAAATGGTTCTCCTGTATAAAGCAAGGCTGAGGACCACTGGCCTAGAAATTTAGTGGGTAAAGGGAGGACAGGTGGTTTGGGAGGAAGAGACTGAAAACTTTTCTTCTTTCATACAGCTTTTCAGTTGCTGGGACCGCATTTGTAATATTCACTAATTTGTTCTAATTTGTGTTTTAGTTTAAATTTGTGGGGCTAAAGAATTTTCCTTGTACCCCAGAGAGCCTGCGTGAGGTGCTGTCTATGGATTTCCCTTTCGAGGTAAAAAAAACCGCTGTCTTTGTTGCTCTGATGTGACTGCGTGACACAGAGTGGTCACCCAGAGTCTCGAGTGGCCTTCTGACCTTGCTGGGTCCAAGCATCGGAAACGGGCTGAAAGTCACTGTTGGGGAGGGATGCGCTCACTGCTGCGGAAGTCAACGCCAGGCCTGGAAGTCAATGCCAGGCCCAGGAGGGCCCTGGACAGACAGCTCATCTCACTCCCTCATTTTCCAGATGCAGAAACTGAGGCCCGGATCCAGGCAAGGCTCCCACTCCTAGGTCACTCTTTGTCTGCCTGCTGTCGGCCTGAGAACCAGGCCCTTTGTTTGCCTGCCGTGCAGGTTATAAAGTCTAGAGGGGCTTCTGTGACTGCAGGGGTTTGAACTCGTACCTTCCTTCCTCCCTCCGTAGGGAGAGCAAGTGGGCCCTAGGTGTATCAGTGCTCACAGAGCAGCGACGTGGAGCAGGTGGCCCCCTTGTCCCAGTTTGTGCCCCAGACTTTTCCAGTCTTAGCGTTGAAAGTCTCACATCTCCAGAAGGTCCTCAGTCTTGGGCAGTCTTTTGTCAACCTTAGAAGCTGCAATTATTCTCTCCAGGCTCAACAAGCAAACTTTCCTTTGCCCATCATGTCCTTTGCAATTCTGGCTGGTGTATCTTTCCACACCATGCCCTTCTCCTTTCTTGGAGAGTGAATAAAAACTTTATTCTCTTAAAAAAAAATTCTTTCTAGTTACCCACAAGTTTTTGCTTGAACTGGATATAATTTTGCAGAAAGGATCACAGCTTCCTGCATGAGAAAATGGCAAAGGCTGCATTGCCTTCATTTCTGGGAGTCAATTAAGCAGGTGGTGAGAAGGCGTCACCTTATTTATAGCAGAAGGGCTACACGGACAAGAAATGCTTTTAGAGTGGAGTCGATGACTTCTGGGAAAGAAAATTTGGGACTACAGAAGGCCTTCGTGTTGAGGAAAACTGAGTTTCCCCGAATGCAGCTCACAGGCAATTTAGGGGGAGGGTTAGGCAGCCCACAATGGCGTGGGAAGCAAGGCTTCCTGATAGCCAGCTTCCCCTGTGCTCAGCAGCCCAGCGTCTCGTAGGGGTCAGTCCAGTTCTCCTGCTTTGCTCCCTGTGTGGGACACACACCCCACTCTGAGACGTCTGGGCGGTGGAAGTGCAGGGATTTGGGGCGAGAGAAGACCTGGGGTCAGCTGAGTTTCTGCTTCCTACTCACTGTGTGTTTTTGGAGAATCCCCCAGGACTTTGAGCCGTCTCGAAAACACCCTCATGGGGCAGAGGGTGAAATAGTGGTGGGGAAAAACACCCTACAAGCAGGAAAGTGCTATTTATGTTTTTATTTTCTAAAATTTAGTTTTCTGGGCCGTTTCTTCATTTAGAGAAACTGTATATGTGAGAAACGAGAACTCTTTCCCTTGGCAGTGAGCCAGGAACAGGATTTGGACCACAAGAGCCGTCCTGTGTGTACAGGCTCTCCTGGAAACGTGTGGCCCAGGAGTCATTTTGATCCCTGGTCTCCCTTCCCGTAGGTAGATGGACTTCTCTTCTACCACAAGCAGACCCACTACAGCCCCGGAAGCACTCCTCTGGTGGGCTGGCTGCGCCCGTACATGGTGTCAGACATTCTTGGTATGGCCGTGCCAGCTAGCCCGCTGACCACCAAGCCAGAATATGCTGGGCACCAGCTCCAGCAGATCATTGAGCACAAGAGGAGCCAGAAGGAGAGCATGAAAGAGAAACCCACACACAAGGCCTCTGACAACGGGCACTATGAGCTGGAGCACCTGTCGACCCCTCAGCTGGAGAGCAGTCCCCACAGCCCAGGCCAGCCTGGGGCCCTCATGGAGAACTAAAGTGGGCGGCCTCCTTGGGGAGCTTGGGATGGTGCTTGGTCCCAGAAAGAAGGTTGAGGAGGACGACAGGTACAACAGGTGACTTCATTTTAGAGTGGACTTTCCAAAGCCACGCCATTGGAAACAGTTTAATTCCTGTAAAAAGTGTATCCTGGATCCACAATGTAAATATATGTGATTCTTAAGAAAGAACTGGTGACTCTTTATTTTTTCAAGGGACTTTTTATTAACAATCTGGAAGGTTGCTTTCATGGTCTGATAGCCAGGAGCTGGCCCTGGTCCACGTGGCTCTGTTGGGTGGAGCATTACCCTCTAACCAAAAAGTTGCTGGTTTGATCCCAGGTCAGGGCACGTCCCTAGGTGGCGGGTTTGGTGTTTGGTCTGGTTGAGTACCGGAGGCAACCAGTCGATCTCTCTCTCCCTCTCTCCCTCTCCATCTCCCTCTCCCTCTCTCTCTCCCTCCACCCTCTCTAAAAGCAATGGGGAAAAAAACATTCTCAGGTGAGGATAAATAAAAATAAAAGCCAAGAACTTGTGACTCCGAAACCTTGAAGTCCCAGGCTCCCTAAACCATGGCCCATTTCACTGTGGTTTTAGCACTTAAGCATTCTGCTGAGTGTGCAGTTGCTACCGTTGCTAATGTCATTTTCTAAAAGGTCTTACCAGGAGGTGCACTTCTTAGTATTTGAATATCTTCCATCTTCTGAGAAGACAAGTGTGACTGTTTTTGGTTTAGACATTGCCAGAGATAAAATGCAAATGGTGTTCATTCACTACTTCAACAAACGTTTGAGCACCTTCTAGCAAAGAAGCCCTTGTGCTAGGCCTCAGCGATGTAGAGTGGGCTATGGAGAGAGAGGGGACCAGTGAGGAAATAAACCCACCAGCACAGAGAATGAGTGAAGATGGTGAGCTGACCGCTGTAGTACTGAAAGGCCCTTAGAGCCTTGGGCACTGGAAAGGGCGGAGGGAGGTTTCGCAGAGATCAGAGCACAGAGGAGGGATGGCAGTGTGCTCTGCAGACAAGGTGGTTAGGAGCTCCTCGCTGAGGCAGGAGTGTATGCAGCCACCTCCTGCAGGCAGGGCAGGGTAGGACTTGCTGTGGGGCCTGCAGTTGCTGTGGCGTGGCTCGAGCATGATGGAGAATTGGAGGGCTGTGCGAGAGGAAGCCAGAAGGAGAGACGCCTGATTGTGTTATGCAGAGGTTTTGAATTTCAGGTCGTGAATGTAAATGAGCCGATGAAGAGCTTTGAGCAGACAAGCCCATTGAGATTTATGAAATAGAGCTCTTTGGCCGCTGTAGGAATGGAAGGGGGTGGCGTCTGCCCTGTGTTCAGGAGACATGTCTCATTTCCCATTGGCTGTAATCTGCCCCCCCACTGCGTTCTGCCTACCTAGCACTTACCCTATGGGACAGAATAATTCTCTACTGCATTCCAGCAGCAGTAGTGTCCCGTGGACAAAATTGTAGAGGGATCCGGGTCATGGGTGTGACACGCAGTTGTCCTTTTGTGATTAATTCTGGGAACAAATCTTGGCGGAACTTGTGGGTGAGAGGAGCCCGATTATAGATTCAGCACAGCATAGACAGCTGCTTAAGCCAACTCTGTGGAATCCAAGGTGAAACCCTGACTGGTGCGGCTCAGTGGACTGGGCGCTGTCCTGCAAACCAAGATGTTGCGGGTTTGCTTCCCAGTCGGGGCTGGGTTGCAGGCCAGGTCCCTGGCTGGAGGCGTGCACGCAAGAGGCAACTGACTGATATTTCTCTCTCTCTCTTTCCCTCCCTTCCCCTCTCTCTAAAATAAGTAAGATATTTTTTAAAACTCCGAGAAGCTGCCTCCTCCCCCACACCCAGTGACGTTCCTGCCGCCCGCAGATGTCAGCATGTCTATCAATACGCTCTTCCCTAAATTCCGAAAGGGTCAGTTCTGCAGTAAGAACCCCCTGTTCCTCCTGTCAAGAAGCATGTTGTTGGCTGCCTAGATGTTAAGTCTGTTCGATCGCCTGCCTTCTGAATCTGTAGTCTGTGTTCTCAGCAGCTAGCTGTGTCACTGCAGGCTCTGCCCGGAAATAGCCCGGTCTGGAAGGACTGCTTCCCCCTAGGGCACTCTGGGGACGGATACATGAGTCAGAGAATGTACCGGCCAAAATTACCACCACGCAGAACTTGATATGGTTGAATGGTTGCTGGAAGGATGTTTCTCAAAGGAATCCGCTTCCGTTTGTAACTGAGGAGCCAGTATTATCGATCACTGAACGGAAAGCACGTCTGGTAATATTTCTTTGTGAAGTGCCACCTTTTACAAAGATATCTGTGTTACACGGTCCTGTGGTTGGATACTAGTTTTCTGGCCACTCCCAAACAGCTCCCGGCTTCTCTTTTGTGGAATTACCTCTTTCCCCAGACAGTACAGTGTGGTGGGAGTATCACTGGGGGAAACTCCCTCCCTTAGCCCACCAGCAGGCTCATGGCTCAACTTGGGACAACCGCATGCTCCTCGCCAAGAATCCGTGTCTTCAGCAGAGAAACAAAGGGAGGGATCACTAGGAATTCATTTATTTGGCCCACCGAGGGGCTGGGAGTGTTGCTTGTTCTTGTTACAAACCTGTAAACATCGAGTACATTTTGCCTTATTTAAAGTAGCCAGAACTGATTTCCCGATTCCGCTGCTCAGTGGGGCCCTGCGTTGCTTGTCTTGACTGGGGGACCAGCTTGGCATGAGGTAGCAAGGAACTACGGCAGGAGCTGAGATCCCCTATTTTAGCAGAAGTGCCCTTGGAACCCATGCACCCAGAAAAGACCAGGCAAAACAAGAAGTCCTGGTTACTTTCATGTTAGCCGAGGAAAGCTGTGCTGGATTCCAGTGCCTGCACGGAAGAGCTGACGTCAAACAAACCCACTTGTGTTTAGCAGCCACCTATGCCCACTGGTTACCTTCTCACTTCCGTTTCAGCCCGCTGAAGTCTGACTCGTTCATCGACGGACTGGTTGTCTCCTGTTTTCCAAACCTAAGGGATAGTTCCCAGGATTTCTCTCGCCTGACTTTGCCTGCCCCATGTGTGCTGGAGCCTCCTCTCTCTTACTGTTGGCCGCGTATATGCATCTAACTTATTACCAGACGTTTCCCGTACATCTCAAAGTCAGCATGGTCCAAACCGAACTCATTGCCCTTCTCCCTTAGTCAGCTCTCCCTGAGGTCCTTGTCCCTGTTAATAGCGCCTAGTCCCCTTGGCTAGGCAACTTCCTCGTGATCCGGCCTTAGTGTGTCTGTCTGGTCTCATAAACAACCTGGTCTCTTTTGCTGCCTCCTTTCCAGTGATGCGGCTGTACATTCTCCGTACATATCTGTTTCATAGTCCCTTTGCCCCCCCCTCCGCCCCCCGCACTATTCCTCCTTATTCTGATTGCATTTACCGGGTGACTATGCCTACTCATCTTTTAAAAACTCCATTCAACAGATACCTACTTGAACCTTTACCTCTGTAGGCAGCGTTAGCCGTTCTCATCTCTGTGCCCTCCCCATTCTGCTACGTGTCTATCAACCAAAGTTAGGGATGATCCACAAGAACACCGTCATTTCGACACGAATTACAAGTTAGGGATAGCCCCCAAGACCATTCTCAGGTTTGATAATTCACCAGAAGGGTTTTCAGAACTTACTGGAAGCCTTTATATACGGTACCAGTGTATCGTAGTGAAAGGAGACAGATTAAGTCAGACAAGAGAAGGGATGCATGAGGCAGAGGCCAGGAAAGTCCCGACGGTGGGCTCTCCAATTGTGCTCTCCCCGTGGAGTCACGGACAGCATTGAACTTTCCAGGTAACTGTGTGACAAAGACTATTACCAGCCAGGGACTCTCTCCTGAGCCTTGGTGCCCAGCGTTTTCATCAGGGCCTTCTTGCAGTAGACCCGTGCAGGCAGGGGTCTAGCTGGTAACCTGTGACTTAAAGTGCCCCTCCCCTAGTCACAGTGCTGGACTTTCAGTAGGGCCAAAGACCCCAGGTAAACAAAGACACTACTCTTAGGTCATTCCAAGGGCTGTTAGGTTAATTCCCAGGAGCCAAGGGCAAAGGCCAGCCTTTCTCTGGGCAAGGTTAAATTCTTTACTACACACTCCCTCTCTTGGGTCACAAGTTCCTTCAGGTCAGGGACCTGGTCTCTTTTTTTTTGTTTTTTTAAGATTTTTATTTATTTATTTTTAGAGAGAGGAAGGGAGGGAGAAAGAGAATCATTGATGTGTGAGAGAAACATCAACCCACTGTGTCTGACACGCCCTCAAGTGGGGACCTGGCCCACAACCCAGGTGACATGTGCCCTGACCTGGAATCAAACAGGTGACCTTTCAGTTCGCAGGCTGGCATTCAAGCCACTAAGCCACAGCAGCCAGGGCTGGGATTTGGTCTTAATTCATCTTCAGACCCTGAATGCCTGGCGTTCTGCCTGCATTTGTATGAATAAATGTTGGCTGAGTGAGTGAAATGATGAGTAGGACTGAGAAGACATTTTGGAGGAGAGCCCCTCCCCTCTCCCACTGCACAGAGGGGTACCCCTGAGAGAGAAGGCTGATTGGAGGAGTGTGGCTGCAAGACAGGTGGCTGGATATGCTGCAGACTGCCGATAACAAGAACTATGTTTAGTTTGCGGATGTGATTAAAAGCATAGCCTAAAAGTTAGCACTGTACACACTGGAGGAGGGAAAGAAAAAATCTTAGCTACAGACTTCCTTTCTAATAAGGGGAAGAGTAAAAACCACTGCACAATATATTTATAAAGCAAATGTATCATTTGTTTTATGCCTTCTGATACATAGGGCAGGAAAAAGCAGACTGCTTGCTTTGGTAAAATGAGGTAAAATTTGAGTCCCATCCTGTCTTGGGATTTTGTGATTTTACCTGATCTTTACATCAAAGGAGAACCAAATGAATTTTTTTTTGAAGTTTCTTTACCAAGTGCTGAGAAATTTGGTTTGGGGTCTTGATTTGGTTGTGACTCACCTCCTCCCAACTCCCCAGAGGGTCCACCATCCAATAAGAAGGCAGAGGCAGGTGGAGAGGACCTGGGAGAGCTGGAAGGCTGGCGGCAGTGGGGAAGGGGAATTAAGAATGGCCTTAGATAGCAAATATGCAGGAAAGGGCAAGTGTGCATTTGTCTCACATCCACTTCAAGTGATGGTGAGTCTTTTGAAAAGTTGAATTTTCATCTGTTTTGCAGAGGCAGAAAAGTAGCCAGAGGCAGCCTGGGCAACTTGGGAGGTGAACCTCACTGTTGGCCTAGCCCAGAGGCATTCTCCGCTTTTTGAGGGACAGTGTGGGACCCAAAAAGGCAAATTCTGAGACCTAGAGATCCTCCTGGCTGGACCTTGACACAGACCATTAGCATTTGTAGCCAAGCTGCTCCCTCCCAGTGGGCTGGCAGTCTCTCAAGCCTCCTGTCTCTCTGCATTTGCCCTTCCGGTTTTCTCTGCAGTCAGACTCGGGAAATAAAAGATGGAATGCAAATCCGTCAGTTCTGCTTCTCATTGGCAACTTTAGCAGGGGAGGAAATTGAAACTGTCTGTTCTGGCCTCCCCATTAACACAGGCTAAGTCAAAGTGAGTGAAAGTGATGTAATCTAATTCAGACCGTACCTCTCTGGTATAGTGAATGTTTTTCACAAGCAACTAAGTATCCAAAGTAACCAAACCTGTTTGTTTGGTATTCTTTGGTAAGAATTGGACTTTGTCTGCTAGAAAAGGACAGATCGCTCTTTCAGCAAATGCTGACTGAGCACCTCATACCGCATACCGTGTCTTGTGCTGGTTCTGGAGAGAGAGTAATAAGACATGGTCCCCACCCTCAAAGAGCTCAGGGTCCAGTGGGAGAGACTACCAAGGCAGCAATAATTGTAATTCAGAGTGTTGTATAAACTCTAGACACAAGTATCAGGTATAAGGTTAACATAGTATAGTCATTAACCTTTGATCTGAGAGTGGTCAGTGGGAATGTCAGATGGGGAAATTGTGTGAGGGAGGAGACAGATCATATTTTAATTAAAAAAAACAAACAGAATAGGTACGGTAAGGACCAGTCCCTGTAGTAATGGGGCAAAATGGAATCTATTGTACAATGGGATGAAAATTTTCAGCTTCCTTATAGAGCTTGCCTTCAGCCATCCTAGTGATTACAGTCATGGCTTATGGGTAAACAAAAAAATGTTCACCTTAATTAGTTAGCAGTACGACCTCTGCACTCTGAATCTGTTTGTCTTCTGGAAAAAATGGCAATAAGAGATAAGAGGGCCATGTGATCTCGAGGAAGCAAAAGGAAACAAGGAAATATGCGACCACGAAGAGGATGCTTAGTCTGAGAGATCAGAGGCTGAAAGAAAAGGAAGGACTGAAACCTAAAGGGAGACAAGAACAATGCTAGTGCACGCAAGGGGAGAGATGGTCTCCCACACCCTTTCTGCTTACTCTTCCCACATCGCACACAGCTGGGCCCACCTGACCACACCCTGGCCGATGCCAACGTTACCACCTTTTCCACTGGGCTGAACTGGACTTAGTGCAGCCAGTGATGGGCTGTCTCTCTGCCAAGGGTGTCCCTCGTATGGCTGCCTGTGTAGTGGTTGAAACTGAGAAATGGGGGCAAAAGTATCGAGGGGCTCTAAGGATCGATCGCCAAGGACCCGAGATTTGAACAATCACCACGCACCCACAAAGGAACCTCTGCAGATGACTGTTTCGTACAGAGTCACTCAGCACAAGTGTTACATTGTGTGACCAGTTGACAGGGACCTTAAACCAAGAATCGGGAAGGTCCCTGGAGTTCCCATCACGTACATTTCTAACCACAGTGAGCGGATGCCAGGTGATTTTGGAGCCCCTCGGTTCTAATACTTAAAAAACAAAGTTCCTCTGCTTTCCCTCAACGAACTTTCTCTGTTGCCAGTTTATTAAACATGCTACAGAATGAGCTACTATTGCTGCACTCACCCACTTCCTCTGTTATGAGCTAAGTATGGTTAAATACACTCACTTTTTTATGTTTTGAAAATGATATTTTGTATCATTTTAATATTTGTTACATCTTTTTATAAATCAGATGACTGCTCAAAGAAAAAAAAAGAACTTTGGATTTTTTGTAGCCAAACCACGTCTTATAAGACAACACAGGTCTCTTTCATAGACAGTAGATACTTTGGAGCAATACTTTGAGAGGAGCTTTGGATTTGAGGAGTAAAGTTGTTTTGGGGGAAAGGCTATAAAATTCCAATCACAACTTCGAAGGACTTCTATTCTTAGACAAGAACAGATATAAACTAGGCAGGAGGGAATGGTAAGACGAGACTTCAGAGTTAAGATGACTGGCTTCATTGATTTAGTCATTCAACACACATTTATGAAACGCCTGCCTACTAGACACTAGGCTGCAGCCACTGAGGTTCCAGGGGCCAACAGGACAGGTGTGGTTCCTGCCTTCCTGGAGTGTACAGTTTCATAGGGCAGGCAGACACGAGGCCAGTGAACAAGTCCACAACGGCAGATTGTGATCGGCTCTCTGGTAAAGGATAAGATGGTCCCGTGAGAGTGGCAAACGGGGGGTCTGATTCAGTTTAGGGAGCAGCCACAGAAGCACCTCCTGAGGAAGTGACTTCTGAGCTGAGACCTTAAGGATGAGTCAGCTTTGTCTGATGAAGAAGGTAGCAAGAAGGGGAGGGTACGCTTTCTAGACAGAGACCTGAAACACGTGCTTTAAAAGCAAAAAACCGAAACAGAACCGGTAACACCCCCTCCCGGCTCCCTCTTTGTAAGTTATTCCCCACTTTCAGATCTCAATTGATGTTAATTATACTAAGTTTATTGGGGGAAACACTGGTGAATAACACGAGTTTCAGGAGAACAACTTTGTAACACAACGCACACACACTCTATTGTGCGCTCCCCACCGGAAGGGAGTCTCCTTCCTTCACTCTGTACCTGACTGCTTTCGTCCTCTTCCTTCTCCCCCACCCTCCTTAATTTAATAAAGATGGGATTTTTGTCACCTACACCTCCCAAATCCTACCCTACCCTTTCTTTAGAGGCTCTGCAGCCAAGCACGTAAAAATGCAAGAAGGCCATGTCTATACATGTGGATCTACCTTACATGCATTTTTTTTTTGTGAAACAAGGGTCATGTTTTCAGCCAGCTCATACTATTGTGGTGAGAGCAGGTGAGTGCAGGTCATTCAGGACAGTGTGGCGCGTGTTGAGGACAGAATAAATGTGAACTGATCTCAGTGTGTGCGCGCTATAATTTACTTACTGACTTTCCCACGGGTAGGCCATTATGTGGTGCCCATTCTTTTGCGATTACAACCCATTTTGCATCTCTAAGGTTTGATCTGATGACAGGACCATACTTGATTTCCTTGGTTTGAGCCTGCAGTTACAGACAAGACTTTGTACTCTGGTTATCCTAAGATTTACCTCCCAGAGCAAATTCAGCCAGCTGCGTGGCACTTAGTTTGTTACCCTCCTCTCTGCTCAGAAACGTCCGAACGTCGTCCTGCGAGTTCCGAGAACTGTTCCCTTCCACACTCACAGGCTCCCACACACAGCTGTGCGTCTTAAACCACTGCCGAGCTTCCTCTCCCAGTGCACTCTGCCAAACTTCTCCCTTTGTATAATTTCCCCCCCCCCCCCCATCCCTACGTAGGCGTCAGAGTGCCTGGGTTAAAGTTTTAGCTCAATCCTAACTCCTTCACTGTGTGACTGTGGACAAGTCACTGACCCCTGGTGTACTGACGGTCACTGGGCAAGACAAATACAGAACTGTAAATAGCGGGCTGAGAGACTCCATCCTCTCCTGTGTCTACTCAGGGGTTTGTACCACTCGGGTCCTGCCATTTCTTCCTCAGGCCACTTGCCTCCCTGGGGAGAAAAAGTATTCAGTGATTTCCACATGTAAACAGACCTGTGCTGTTCGGGGTCAACTGTACTGTTACTATTATAAACTTTTGGGGGAAGGGTTATGTATATACACGCCCACAGGGAAAACTGACACACACAGAACTGTTACAACCCATCCAAGAGTTACTCTGAGGACAGTAAGTTACTTGGGGCAGCGACTAAGGTGGGGGTTTTGGCAAGTTGAGAATGTTTCTGGTTTTTTTTAAGATGGGAAAGGGAGGGAAACATCAGTCGGTTGCCCCTGGCACATCCCCAGTTGGGGACCTGGCCCGCAATCCTGGCACGTGCCCCGACCGGGAGTCCCACCGGCGACCCTTCAGTGGGCCCGCTGGCCCTCAACCCACTGGCCCGCACCAGCCAGGGTGGGAATGTTCTACTTCTTGGTCTGTTTGCTCGTTACATGAATACGCTGAGTTTATGAAATTCACCTTGCTGTTCAGCTTACATTTTCACCTTTTGTGTAAATGTACTTCAACAAAATGTACAAGCGAGCATATAAGAAAAAGTTCCCCTATCCCCTCTGATCCTGACTCCCAGTTCCCATCTTGAGAGACAGACAACCCGTTACCTTGTTCCTGTCCTCCTAAAGCTTTTGTACATGTAAATAAATTTACGAAGGCATGTTTTTTCCTTTACACATACGGCAGCATATTATACACAGTATTTGAATCCCCCCCCGCCCCCCCACTTTACAGTATAGCTCAGGGACCGTTCCAGATGGTAACATGTGTAATTGCCCCAGCGCACAGCCCAGGGCCTGGCAAAGAAATACCCTTCTAAGTAAGTAGAGTCTTCCAGAGCGGCGCTCGGGGGCTGCACCCTCTGTAGCTTCTGTGCGGGGCACGGGTGGGGTCCTTCCGACTCAGCCTTCCCGGCGCGCAGGGTAAACGACGCCCTGGGCGCGGGGCTGTGGCCGCGCAGAGACGAGGCCAGGTCAGAGGCCGCAGTGCAGCCGCGGAAGCGGCGCGTCCCCGGCTGTCGGAAGGCCCCGGGCTTGGTCTCCCCGTAGCCCCGCAGGGATCAGCGCTGACGACTGCTTACCGCGGTCTGGGAAGGTGCAGCCGCGGCGCAGCCCTCCGCCCTCTCTGGGGCCGCGCTCGGGCCGGGCCGCGCGGTCAACCCCTCGGCGGGGCGGGCCCGGCTCGGACGCCGTGTCCCACCGCTGGCGCCCCCGCGGCCGCGGCCGCAAGCCCGCGCCCTGCGCCCCGGGAGCATCGCCGCCCCGGAACGCGCGCCCCCGCCCCGCGCCCCCGCCTCCTCCCCTCGGCCCGGGCGCCTCCTCTCTGTCGCCCCCTCGCGGCCCGCCCACCGGCGAAGGGGACGCGCAGTTGCTCCATGGAGCCGCGCGGAGCTCGGGCGGCCGCGAGGGCCCGCCGCCTCCCCGCCCGTGGCCGCTGCCCGCGCGGCGTCTGAGCAGCTGCGCCCAGGCGGCCGCGGCGGCCAGGCCGGCGGCCGGAGCCCCGTCCCACTCGGGCAGCCGCCGCCGAGGCCCCCGCGGCGCCCCTTCTCCCCCGACGGCTTCTCGACGTCCCGCAGCTCCCGCCCGCTCCGCTTCCCGGGACCGCGGCGGGACTGGGCGAAGGGGCGGAGAGAGTCCGCGGGCGTCTCCGCCCGGAAGACGGCGACACCCGGGAGCCTCCGGGCGAGGAACGGCGGCGCGGGGCCGGCATGCGCGGGCCGGCCCGGGGCTGCTGAGCGGGCGTCCCGCTCCCGGCGGCGGCGCGATGGAGCCGGCGGCCGCGCCCCAGGCCGCCATGGCGCCGGAGCTGACCCCGGAGGAGGAGCAGGTGAGCGGCGCGGCGTGGGCGTGTCGGACCCGGGCCCGCGCGCCCCAGCCCAGGCCTCCGCGGCGGCCGCGCCCCTGCCGCCCTCCCCCGGGCCGGGCCGCCCGCGCCCCGGGCTTGCGCAAGCCCCTGCCTCCGGCCTGGCCCGCTGCAGCGGGCTGCGCTTCCCTCCGCGCCGGGGCGTGCGTTTCGGGGCAGGAAATACCCCGGTCGGGCGGCGGGGCTCCTGCCCTCCCGAGGACGCCCGGGTCTGCGGCACGGGCCGCCGGCGGGCCCGGCGCGAAGGAGCAGGCCTCCCGCGCTCCCGAAGCCCCGGCCTGGACGGCCCTGGGCCGCAGGCCGGCCGCCCGACCCCGCCGCGTTCCGGTCTCCATCTTCCCGGGGCCTGCGCGCGGCTCCATTGTCCCCGAACGCCCGGGCCCGACCCTGCCCATAAGGAAGTGCTGCGCGCGGTCGTCTTGAGGGCTTTGGGACGGGGGCAGCCAGGCCTTGTAACTGCCTCCTGCACGATTTTGCGGAGCAGACAGGGGCCACACCTTCTGAGCACGGCGGGACCCCTGACGGCTTTTCCCTGCTCACCCCCGGCCTTCGAGCCGTGAGTTTGATTCCGTATTTGAGTGAAAATCCGAAATAAGATGGTCACCCATTCCAAACTCCCCAAACCCCCGTTTCCAAGAACCACCTTTGACAGTGCAGTCTCCAGGGTGGAGACCGTCTGGTTTTACAGAGTAATACTGGTTAATGGGCTTAAGACCTGATTTTTTAAAAGCCCCGTTCTCCTCATTTGTGGAGATAACACTTTTCCTGTTTGGCCTCTTGCCTTTTGACGCTTTGAGATAAAATCAGCACGGGGTGGGGGTGGGGGGAATGCTGCTGCGCTGTACCAGCCCTGGGAACATTCTGGTAACCGATATTGAGCGTTAATAAAATGCTCGTCGGGGCCTAGTACGAGCGGGTGGCCAAGGAACCGTCCTGCCAAAATTAGAGAAATACGGTGGCACTAAGGTGTGATGTGCTAGGTTGGTTTTAAGAAGTGATCTCATTCAGTCCACTTTTGGAGGGCTAGTCAGATTGGAAGTTTCTACGTTTCTGAGGTTTAATGACGTCAATATTCCACTACGGAAGTGGCATTAGGTTGCAAGTATCAGGAAAGCAAATATTGACAGTATTGGTCAAAATGTAGAGAAAGCGTGATCAGTAAAAATCTTTTACATCAAATGGACGTGATGGGCATTAACAAGAACTGGATGGAACCAAAATCAAGGAGTTACGTGGATTTTTTAATAACTATCTGTTTTTCTACAAAATACCAAGTTTTCTACCAACATTTCAAAATGCCGAAACACAAGCATAAAAGCTGCATAGTTTCACGTATAGTTCCAGTTACTGTGAAGCTTGATGAAATTTCATATTTTACTTTAATATCATGTACGTATACTCTTAACTGTTAAGGTTTCTTTAAAACATTTAAATTCAGCAGCAAATGCACGTTAGTCTTATCAAAGTAGTCATCACGGGAAATGACACATTTGTGCCATAACGCTAGCCCATTGCTGAAGCCAGTTTTACAGCTCATTTGGGGTTGATTTCAAAGCTGTGGCAGAATCTTTGCCAACGTTGAAGTATCTTCAATGTTGGAAAACTCTTGTACTTTTGAGAGTCAATCTGATTTTTGGAAATAGCAAAAAAAAAAAAAATCCTTTGGAACCCAATTTCAAAAGTAACATAGGGGATCAGCTGAGTTAAGGCAAAACTGAAATGCATTTAGGTCCTTTTCGGGTGTGGGAGATTGCCCTTGCAGATGCTCCTGGAGCACACCCCTCCCAAGTGGTACCTGTCTCCCATGCAGTCTTGTGAGTCAGAAACCCAGAAGTTCTCTCCGACACTTCTCTCTCAGCCCCGGCGTATTGTATTGAGACATCGTCAGGTTTTCCTGAATATCTCTTAAATTCTTTGTCTTCCACCACCACCTTCCTCACCCTAGTCCCCGCCTGCCTGTCCTATCCTGACGGAACGAGTTTCCTGCCTGACACGTCTGCTTCCCTTAGCTCTCCTCCCTGAAGCCGGAGGCACACTGCAGATCTGATTGCATCTGCCCTTCAGCCTGCCGTCCCCCCCCCCACCCCCGAAATGAGCCTTCATAAAACCCTTCAGTGGCCATCGCCAGCCATTGAGTGGTCTGGAGCCCTTGCTAATGCTCAGGCTCCCTCTTTGCCCCAGGCACACAGGCCTTCTGGTCCCACCCCTTGCCAGGTGCTACAAGGTCTGTGTGCAAGCTGCTTCCCACTGGGAGCTCCCTCTTTATCCTTCAGATCTCAGCTTTCACTTTCTCTGGAAGGCCTTCCTCGACATCACCAGTTAGGTTAGATCTCTGTTACTGGCTCTCAGGGTGCCATGCTCTGTCCTTTACATCACTTAGAACAAGTTTCCACTCTGCGACGGCATGACCAGAAGCTCCGAGAGGACTGGGATTGTGTCTGCTTTTGCTCCCCGTCCTATGCACGTTGCCTAGCATAACGCCTGGCACTTAATGGGCAATCAGGAAATCCTCGTGGAATGAATGAAAGTAATTCTGTATGAGGTTTGCACACAGGCAGTATCATCTCCTTTTAGAATGGCTTATAAAAAAAATAAGGACGTTGTTCATTTTGATATGTATTGAAGGTCATCATTATTATTATTTTTTAAAGATTTTATTTATTTACTTCTAGGGAGAGGGGAAGAGAGGGAGAAAGAGAGGGAGAGACACATCAGTATGTGGTTGCCTCTCATGCATCCACTACTGGGGACCTGGCCTGCAACCCAGGCATGTGCCCTGACTGGGAGTCGAACCGGCGACCTCTCGATTCTCAGGCCGGCATGCAGTCCACTGAGCCACCCCGGCGAGGGCGAAGGTCTTCATAGTCTCATTATTTGTAACTTTGGTGTTTCTTGCCTTTACTTGTCCAGGTCTCAATGATAAAGCTTACAGTTGAATGACGGGAAAAACTATGCTTTGCCTTTGAGGAGGTTGCGGGAACAACAGCAGAGTAATAACAGTAACTGTTTCGTGAGCTTTGAGTAAGGCTCCGTGCTGGGCATTTCACACGCAGCTAACCCTTCTAAGACTGGAGCTGTTACCTCATTTTGCAAATGAGAAAACTCAGACCGAGAGAGGAAGATTGCCCAGGCCACATGGCTGACAAGTGCTGGAGCCACGATCGGCACCGGGTCTGCCTAAGCTATTCTGCCTCCGCTGTGATGTTGCCTCTGTCATGTACTGCAACTTCTCATGCGGCAGTTAGCCAGCTCACTAAGATGCCTCTGAGGATACGTGGTAACTAATTTGGTGGGTTTTAATATTGATACATGTGTTTCGTTCTGATGCTGCTTCTTCAGATAGGGTTTAAAAAGGGCAGACAGGAAAAGTATGGAAAGCTTTAGTGAGGCCTGTATATTGCCAGCAGAGACATCATACACTCTGCACAAGAAGTTGTGATGAAATGTCTCTTGAAGAAAATTTTGTTCCTTAAGATAGAGCTGGCAGCTCTCCTTTTTGAGGTGTAGTCAATAAAAATTGTAATTGAAAAAATTATTTATTTATTTTTGGTAGTATATATAAAAAGGTTTATTTTTTTCCAGTTACAATTGATATTGTTATATTAGTTTCGGGTATACAACGTAGTGATTAGACATGTACGTAACTTACTAAGTGATCCCTCCCGTACGTCTAGCACCCACCTGGCCCCATATGTAGTTACTACAACATTATCGACTATATTCTCTATGCTGTACTTTGCGTTCCCGTGACTTCTGTTTTTAAATGTTTTATTTATTTATTTTTAGAGACAGGGGAAGGGAAGGAGAAAGAGAGGGAGAGAAACCTCAATGTGTGGTCACCTCCTGCGCACCCTGCTTGGGGGACCTCACCCTCAGCCCAGGCATGTACCTTAACTGGGAATCGAACCGGCGACTTTTTGATTCACAGGCCTGTGCTCAATCCACTGAGCTACACTAGGCAAGGCAACTTTATTTTTTAAGCGAGGATTATTTTACTTTTTATTGAATTTATTGGGGTGACACTGGTTTACAAAATTGTATAAAGTATCAGGTACACAGTTCCACAACAGGTCATCTTCCCCATGATGATTTTGGAACGGCAATTTTGTAGCTCTCTTTCCCATCTTGCCAATTTCCCTCTTCTATGGCAAATATCTGTTTTTCTCTGTATCTATGAGTCTCTTTTTTGTTCGTTTTCTTTTTTTTTTAAGATTTTTAATTTATTTTTTATTTTAGAGAGGGGGAAGGGAGGAGGGAGAAAGAGAGGGAGAGAAACATCAATGTGTGGTTGCCTCTCATGCGCCCCCTACTGGGGACCTGGCCAAAACCCCAGGCATGTGCCCTGACTGGGAATCGAACCAGTGACCCTTTGGTTCCCAGGCCAGCGCTCAGTCCACTGAGCCACACCAGCCAGGGCATGTTTTGTTCTTTATATTCTACGTACCAGTGAAATCCTATGGTGCTTTTCCTTCCCGTTTGACTTAGTTCACTCAGTGTGATGTCCTCTAGGTCCATCCATGTTGTGCAGATGGTAAGATTACGTTCTTTTTCATGGCTGAGTAATATTCTACTGTATCCATATGTGTCCCCTCTTTGCCCACTCATCTGTATATGGGCACTGAGGTGGCTTCCGTTTCCTGGCTTGTGAGTAACGCTGCACTGAACACAGTGCAGCATGTGTCTGCTTGAATTAGTGTTTTAGATTTCTTCAGATGCTCAGGGGAATTGCTGGGTCATTATGTAGCTCTATTTTTAATTTTTTGAGGAACCTCCATATTGTTTTCCACAGTGGCGACATCAGTTTACCACAAAGAGTGCAAAATGCAATTTTTTATGTCTTCTTTTTCTTTAGTATAGGAGAAATAACTATTCTTGGAGCCAAATATGAAGAATATTATCTCTCTAAACTGTAAAAACCTAGGTATTTTTGTGTCAGGAATACATCCTTTTTGATGTCTTTTATTTTTTTAAATATATTTTACTGATTATGCTATTACAGTTGTCCCATTTTTTCCCCTCTTTATTCCCTTCCGCCCTGCACCCTCCCCACCAGCATTCTCCCCAATAGTTCATGTCCATGGGTCATACATGTAAGTTCTTTGGCTTCTACCTTTCCTATACTATTCATAACCTCCCCCTGTCTATTTTCTACCTACCATTTATGCTACTTATTTTCTGTACCTATTCCCCCTCTCTCCCCCTCCCTCTCCCTGCTGATAACCCTCCATGTGATCTCCATTTCTGTGGTTCTGTTCCTGTTCTAGTTGTTTGCTTAGTTTGTTTCTGTTTTTCTTTTTCTTTTTTTCAGGTTTAGCTGTTGATAGTTGTGAGTTTGTTATCATTTTACTGTTCATATTTTTGATCATCTTCTTTTACTTAGATAAGTCCCTTTAACATTTTATATAATAATGGCTTGGTGATGACGAACTCCTTAAACTTGACTTTATCTAGAAGCACTTTATCTGCCCTTCCATTCTAAATGAAAATTTTGCTGGATAGAGCAATCTTGGATGTAGGTCCTTGCCTTTCATGACTTGGAATCCTCCTTCCCAGCCCCTTCTTGCCTGCAAGGTTTCTTTTGAGAAATCTGCAGTTTTATGGGAACTTCTTTGTAGGTAACTGTCTCCTTTTCTCTTGCTGCTTCTAAGATTCTCTCCTTATCTTTAATCTTGGGTAATGTAATTATGATGTACCTTGGTGTGTACCTCCTTGGGTCCAACTTCTTTGGGACTCTGAGCTTCCTGGAGTTCTTGGAAGTCTATTTCCTTTGCCAGATTAGGGAAGTTCTCCTTCATTATGATTTCTTTTTTTTTTTTTTTAAGTATTTTATTTATTTACTTTTAGACAGAGGCTGAGGGAGAAAGAGAGGGAAAGAAACATCAATATGTGGTTGCCTCTCACGTGCCTCTCCACTGGGGACCTGACCTGACCTGCAACCCAGCCATGTGCCCTGACTGAGAATCAATCCAGCAACCCTTTGGTTTGCAGGCCGGTGCTCAATCTCCTGAGCTACACCACCCAGGACTGAATTCTTGTTTCTTCATTCTGTTGAAGAAACATCAGTTGAATAAACATCAGTTGGATGTTTATTTCTTCCTTCTGCTCCAAATTGTTGATTTGAGTCCCGGTTTCCTTCCCTTTACTGTTGGTTCTCTATATACTTTACTTTATTTCACTTTGCATAGCCTTCACTTCTTCCTCTATTTTGCAACCGTACTCAGCCATTTCTGTGAGCATCATGATTACCAGTGTTTTGAACTCTGCGTCTGATAGGTTAGCTATCTCTCCATCGCTTAGTTCTATTTTTTGAGCTTTGATCTGTTCTGTCATTTGGGCCATATTTCTTTATTTTGGCACACCTGTTATGTTGTAAGGGGTGGAGCCTTAGGTATTCACCAGGGCGGGACAACCAGGTCACTTGTGGTGTTTGTTGGGGAGGGGTCAGAGAGGGAACAGTGCCACTTGCTCAGCTCTGGGCTGGCTTTAGTCACTTCCCCAGCTACCCATAAGCAAATTGGGCCCTTCTGGTGCTAATTCCTGGGTGGGTGGGTACATTCTAGGACCCTGTGGGTCTCTCCAATGAACTCTCCTGTGAGATTGGGAGTTTCTCCTTCTACCGCAACACCCACGTGTTTTTACAACCAGAGGTTTCAAGGCTTGCTTTCCCTGTGCTGGAGACCTGGGTTTTGGCTCCCCAGTTGTTCCTCCCGGTTATCAGCACCCAAATGTGGGACCACCCAGTTGCCGCCTTGCCACATGTCTTCTCTGCCCTGGCTGCCTGTCTCTGCCCCTCCTACCAGTCCAGATGAGTGTTTCTTCTTTAACTTCTTGGTGGTTGGACTTCCATACAGTTAGATTTTCTGGCAGTTCTGTTTCTTTTGTTTTTAAATTTGTTGTTGTCCTTCTTTTGGTTGAGAGAGGAGACAAAGTGTATCTACCTATGCCTCCATCTTGGCCAGAAGTCTCTGTTAATCCTTTTTTGATGTTTAATGTGCCAGCAAAGTTTTAAATTTGGCAGTGTGATGGGTAATTTCTACATATCAGTACTAATCTTTATTCTTGCTGTGTTGTTAATTATCTTAATTTTACTTTTCCAAAGCATGTACTCACATTTGTAACTTCACCTGAAATTTTATTGAATTTGCTAAATTATGATTAACTTGATCGCTACGGATAGCTAAAAGTATTTTATGTCATATGCCTTTGTTCTTATGTTCTATGTCTGTGTAACCTACAGAAAGTTAAGTGAGGTTCCCTAGGTTACATGGGTTCGGGCATACGTTTTGAGTAGAACTCTCTCCTTTTAATAAACCATAGAGCACAAACTCTTAACTAGGATTCTGAGGATATTTGAACTCAGCAGTTATAGCCTTTTAGGATCTTTTGGTTTGACGTGGATTTCCCAAGTAGTGATTGACAGGAGAGAATAAGTTTTCTAAAGTACGTAGGCTTTTATTCATATTATCATTTCAGGCAAAAGATGGTTTTAATAACTCATATAGTGCTTCTCTCCCATTAAAAAAATTCGTGAGTTCTTTAAAGTTGCTGTAACAGATAATCTAATACTTATTTTCAGAGCATCTGAAGAAAACTCCTATTTTAGAGTGTGTACGGTCTGGGGCTTACAGCATTGTGGAAGGCTTAACAAACATGTAGATGCGAGTGCCCCGTCGTGAGCCCTCGGTGAATGCAGCCGCTCTCACGGTGCTCCCTGTCTTCCGATGGCGAGAGGGTTTAGAGCTGAGTTAGCTCAAAACAATTCCAAGGGGGGAAAACATTCCTGTTTCCCCTGGGGCCCGCCATTTAGCCTGCATTCTTATGAATACCAGAAGCTAGTTATCTTGCAACTTTATAGTGTGGTTTTCAAACATCTGTCCTAATTCTGTGCTCTGGTTTGTGATCTTAGAATCTTCTAAAGCTAAAAATTTAGCTGTCTTGCAGTAAAGTTAAGAAATTTTTGGCATTTTTTCCAAGGCCAGGGGTTTTGTCCTGGTTCTTGTGGCCAAGAACTTCTCTTTTCCCACAGCCTCGCATGTCCTGTGCTAAATGTCAGCTGTCTCTCCGGAAGTAGCCGTATGTCAAGAACGACGTGATTTATTATGTTAAGTGGAGGCCTTCCAGAGAGGCGCAGGAGAGGAGAGAGGCGTGAAGAATTCTCATTATTTTCGTTATTGCCAGTTTCTGTTGATATTGTAATTAGCAGTGAGGTAAAAATCTCATTTGGACGTAAGAATTTTACTCTTAAGATATCTGAGCATATCAAGGCTCTTGGACTTTAGTTTTGTGAATGGTAAGGAACCTGGAGGTTTTCTCGCAGAAACCTGAACTTAAATACTTAGTAAAGAATTGAAAAGTAAGACAGACCCTGCTTTAGAACAGAGCTGAGCGGTTCTACAGAGGTAACAGTTAAAAGTCATTATAGGCTGGTATTTTTGAGTCTTTCATTTGCTGACTTGTATACCTTTATTGTACTGGAAAAACCATAGTAATGTTGGGATACGTCAAGTTTGTTTTCTAACTGTTAAGGCCCATTTTTATAGCAGAACGGCTGGTTCACCGCGGTGTCAAAATTGGACATCACACCCCCTGAAACCCTCCGGGGTAGTTTCAGCCACTTCACACCTGTGCTGTGTCATCTGCCTTGATGTCTCAGAGGACTGGGGACACTTTCTTTTCCTAAACCAATCAGTGTCACACTTCCCCCTTTACGCACCTCCCACTCAAGAGCTCCCTGGCTGCTCCTTCTGGCACTGGAATAGTCTTCTGGAATCGGGGCAGATGTTCCTGGAACAGGTAGTTTAGCCTGTACTCTTCGGCGCTGGAGGGCCCGCACCTACTAGAATGAGCATTTTAATATTTGATTTTGAGAGATGCTTGAGAACCTAACTGAGATGGTGTGGGGATTGGAACAGTTATAATAGTTCCTACATTTAAAAAATAGTATATTTTTTAATTTATTTATTTTTAGAGAGAGGGGAAAGGAGGGAGAAAGAGAGGGAAATAAGCGTTGATGTGTGAGAAAAGCATTGATTGGTTGCTTCTCCCACACTCCCCCACCAGGGATCAAATCCACAACCCAGGCCTGTGCCCTGACCGGAATCAAACTGGTGACCTTTGGCTTTGTAGGACAACGTCCAGCCAACTGAGCCGCGCTGGTCAGGGCTCAGTTCCTATGTTTTAGGTAAAGATGGATCTTCAGTTAACACACTGAGTATTCAAATATGTGCCCTCAGGTGCTGGTTTCAGTGATTGACCTCACATACTGAAAAACTCTAGTCTAAATCTTAACTATTTCGCAGCATAACCATCACAGAGGACAAAAGAAGCCATGTCCACAGCCTTCGCACGGGTTTTCAGGAGTGGGGTGGTTTGTGTGACAGCACACCATCACTGGGCCCTGCCGGGGGATGACAAAAATGGGGGGGGGTGTCACTTTTGCTTCCCGTCCCAGTGTTTCTGAGTGTTGCTGCGAAGTGTCTTTGTTCTTCCAGTGAGTGAGGTGATTATTATTTTTTTTTAATTTTTAAAAAGATTTTATTTATTTATTTTTAGACAGAGGGGAAGGGATGGAGAGAAACTTCAATGTGTGGTTGCCTCTTCCATGACCTGCACTGGGGACCTGGCCTGCAACCCAGGCATGTGCCCTGACTGGGAATTGAAATGGCGACCCTTTGGTTCGCAGGCCCAAGCTCAGTCCACTGAGCTACACCAGCCAGGGCCTTGAGGTGATTATTATGTATTAATCTCTTTTCCTTTTCAGGTGAGGGTGGACTGAAAGTAAGGTTTTACAGATCATAAACAGAAAGACAGTTTGTTCATTCATTCAGCAATCATTTATTGTCTATTGCTGTGTGCCAGCTCCTTCATAAGCCTGGATTGGGGGTTCTCTGTGCTTGAGCAATTCCCCTCGAGTTCTCTCTAAACAGTTCTTGAATTGTAGGGTACCCGGCAAGGAGGAGAACTTTTGATGCATGTGCACAGTGAAGACAGGACCTCGGTCTTCTCTGCATCCTTAGCGTGCATTGTGAGACTTCAAAATGTGTTTGCTAAAGAATGAGTGAAACCGAATTGAAATTATCCCTCACTCACCATGAAGCGGGTGCTGTTTTGCCCAGGATGGCTGGTTATCTGTGTGATGCAGGGATGATGTTCAGAGGCTTTCAGTCATTTGCTGAGGGACACAGCACTGGGATGCAGAGCTCTTCTGATTGGACGCAGCATTTTCTGTAGTGAGCTTCATCCAGCGGACCCACGCGTTTCTGTGTGCACTACAGTCCAGCCCTGGTTCCTGAAACGTCTCGGTTCTCGAACAGTTAATTCTGCCCCCACCCGGTTGTTAACAGAAAGACTGACTTGGTTGTCTAACAAAACTCCAGGCCTCTCCTCTACCTGACAGCTCTTTCCTGCCGATGCCTGTGTGAGATGCCCATGTGATCAGTCACGTGTCTCTCAGGCGACAGACGAAGGACATTCAGTTTTTGAACAAATTGTTTCTCAAACAGTTTTCCAAAACAAATTAAGTTTGAGAACTAAGGTTCCACTATAAACCAGAAACAGCTCTCTCTTGGCGTTCGTGAGTTGAACATTCCTGGTTTCAGCCATTCACAAGTTTCTCTACGGTGATGTGGCTCCATTGTTGCTAGTTGCTTGTTGTATATTTATTTATAAAAGAAATTATGTGCTTTCTAAATGGGGTTAGTGAACTTGAGGGTTCAGATAGCTCTCTGGCAGTCATAGGCCTGCTCTTTGTCTTTATAAAAGCAGTCTTCAGTTTTCTGTTGGTGGAGTTTAATTTTTTAAATAGTGTTATCAGCATAATGGGAAGTATATGTGGTGTGATCTATCAATAACTGGGGCGGAACTATAGCTTTTTTAATTGTTTTTTTTTTCATGATACCTTCGCTTTGCCCATGTTTTAGTCTCTACTTAACCTATCACTAGATTTTTTCCTCAACTCTTGCCATGTGTGAAAGTTGAGGAAGAAAACATTTACAAAAACAAGGTGTTTTTCTCCCGCTTATCTACTTTCACATTTTCTCTTCCTTATATGCATAAAGGAAGAAAAAGAGTTACTGACAGAAAGGCCTGAAACCTTGGATGTAATACCTGAGCACCAGAAAACAGTTTTATTTGGGGATAGCTGTTTGACTTACTGAGATTTTAGCTCTTCCATATCCGGAAAACCCGAGTGAAGCGAAAATGGCATTTCTGGCTGGGTAAGAGACCTGAAAGTGACATAGCTAGCCATGTTTAAATATACAGGGTTTTCTAATGTACTTTTGTTTTAGAAAATAAATCCCTTTATAAAAGTTTTTAGAAAACCATTTGACATTTCTTTTTTAAGTTTTCATTTATTTATTTTTAGAGAGAGGGGAAGGGAGGGAGGAGAAGGGGGAGAGAAACATCACTGTGTGAAAGATACATTGATTGGTTGCCTCTCACACGCCCCCTACTGGGGACCTGGCCTGCAACCCAGGCACATGCCCTGACTGGGAATCCAACTGGCAACCCTTTGGTTCACAGGCTGGAGCTCAATCCACTGAGCCACACCAGCTGGGGCAGAAAGGCAAAGTTCTTAAAGAGTGGCACTTGCCATGGTTTTCCTAAATGAGGAAAGAGCAGAACCTCTATTTACTGGGGAAATAGAAATGGAGCCATGGTGTGAGCATGGTTGAAGACAGGGTATTGAGAGACCCCTGATGTCCACTGCGGATGGCACCCCCTAAAGAAGGGTTGGCTCCAAGGGACTGTTGAATGAAAGGAGGGCTGTTCCAACTCAGTTGGGAGAAGCTGCCAACTTTGACAAGGCTGTTCCATAGGGAAGCTCATGGTACTCCAGTGCCGGTCGCAGTTCCTGAGACTCTGCAGCTAGGACTTACCAGAAACCTAAGAGTTACCAGACTTCACTCTCCAGGTCCTGCCCGGGAGCCGAACCCAGTTCTGACTGGACTTGAAAGATGGGGCCCTGCTGTGTGGGCGGCAGATGGCAGGCAGTTGTTCCAGGTTTCGTCCTCGGAGGTTTGCAAACGACCCGTTAGCCACAGTAACTGATCTACTTGGACTGTTGTATGAGCGTGAATAAGTCTGTCCGATTTTGCAACAGCTGAGGTCCGAGAGGACTGTGTCCCTCTGAAGGTGTAATGGAGCTGTGGGTCACAGAGACTTTGAGGGAGAGTCCCAGTTTCTGGGGTACATGACGGAGACTCAGGATTCCATTACCTAGGGCACAAGTTGTGGGGCTCAGTCTCTGGAAGAAGGCAGGGGACCAGTTAAATTGGGTGGAGATTGGGTTAGCAGCAGGTGTACTCTGCGGGCCAGGGCGACAGGTCTGACGTGCCAAGTCCTCGAGTTTCGGACTAGAAGTCATCAAGTCACTCCTCTCAGATCCATGTGACATTGGCAAAATTGAACTTGAGGGGTGTGGGGGGGAAAGGAGGGAGAAAGGAGGAGGAGAGGGACAGAGGGAGGTGAAGCTGGGGGTGTCGTTGGTGGAATGGAAGCAGTTTGGTCGTGTGAACTGGAGGGAATATAAAACCAGGAAGGAGCTAGTTACTATGTTTTCTTTTTTTTAAAGATATTTCATTGACTGTGCTATTACAGTTGTCCCATTTTTTTCTCCCCTTTATTCCCTTCCACCCTGTACCACCCCTCCCACCAGTATTCCCCACCCCCCTCTTAGTTCATGTCCACGGGTCGTACATATAAGTTCTTTGGCTTCTCCATTTCCTATACTGTTTGTAACCTCCCCCTGTCTGTTTTCTACCTACCATTTATGCCTCTTATTCCTGTACCTTTTCCCCCATTCTCTCCCCTTCCTCTCCCTGCTGATAGCCCTCCATGAGATCTCTATTTCTGTGAATCTGTTCCTGTTCTAGTTGTTCGCTTAGTTTGTTTTTGTTTGTTTTTATCCTCGGTTGTTAATAGTTGTATTTGTTGTCATTTTACTGTTCATAGTTTTGATCTTTTTCTTAGAGAAGTCCCTTTAACATTTCATATAATAAGGGCTGGGTAATGATGAACTCCTTTAACTTGACATTCTCTGGGAAGCACTTTATCTGCCCTTCCATTCTAAATGATAGCTTTGTTAGATGGAGTAATTTTGGATGTAGTTCCTTGCCTTTCATGACTTTGAATACTTCTTTCCAGCCCTTTCTTGCCTGCAAGGGTTCTTTTGAGAAATTAGCTGACAGTCTAATGGGAACTCCTTGGTAGGTAACTGTCTCCTGTTCTCTTGCTGCTTCTAAGATTCTCTCCTTATGTTTAATCTTGGGTAATGTAATTATGGTGTACCTTGGTGTGTACTTCCTTGGGTCCAACTTCTTTGGGACTTTCTGAGCTTCCTGGACTTCCTGGAAGTCTGTTTCCTTTGCCAGATTAGGGAAGTTCTCCTTCATTATTTTTTTCAAATATGTTTTCAATTTACTGCTCTTCCTCTTCTTCTAGCACCCCTATGATTCGGATGTTGGAACATTTAAACTTGTCCCAGAGGTTCCTAAGCCTCTCCTCATTTTTTTGAATTCTTGTTTCTGCATTCTGTTCTGGTTGAATGTTTATTTCTTCCTTCTGGTCTAAATCATTTATTTGAGTCCCGATTTCCTTTCCTTTACTGTTGGTTCCCTGTATATTTTTCTTTTTTCATTTTGCATAGCCTTCACTTTTTCCTCTATTTGGAGACCATACTCAACCATTTCTGTGGGCATCCTGATTACCACTGTTTTGAACTGTGCATCTGATAGGTTGGCTATCTCTTCATCGCTTAGTTCTATTTTTGGAGCTTTGATCTGTTCCTTCCTTTGGGCCATATGTTTTTGTCTTGACATGTCTGTTATGTTGTAAGGGGAGGAGCCTTAGGTGTTCGCCAGGGCGGAACAACCCAGGTCACTGTGTTGTGGTGCTGTATGTAGGGAGGGGTCAGAGAGGGAACAGTGCCACTTGCTCAGCTCTCAACTGGCTTTTAGTCACTTCCTCCTCTTCCCACAAGCAAATTGGGCCCTGCTGGTGCTCATTCCTAGGTGGGTGGGCTTGTGTGTGTTCTAGGACCCTGTGGGTCCCTCTAATGAACTTTCCAGTGAGACTGGAAGTTTCTCCTGCCGCTTCAACCCCCACAGGGGATTGAGGCTTCAGGTCCTTGTGCTGGAACTCTGGGGTTCAGGGTCTGTGTCGCTCCCCAGTTCTCCTGGTTTATCCGCATGCAAATGTGGGACCACCCAGTCTGCCAGCCACAGCCTTGCCACACATCCTCCCTGACCTGGCTGCCCATCTCTGCCCCTCCTACCAGTCTAGATGAGTGTTTCTTCTTTAACTCCTTGTTTTTTGGACTTCATACAGTTCAATTTTCTGGAAGTTCTGACTATTTGTTTTTAAATTGGCTTTTGTGCTCCTTTGGTTGTGCAAAGAGGCAAAGTGTGTCTACCTATGCCTCCATCTTGACCAGAAGTCCTAGTTGCTGTGTTTTCAAAGCTTCTCACCTTCTGATCTTTTCTGGACTGATTCTGACTTGTCAGTGATTTTCTTAAAGTGTAGCTCTCAGAACTGAAGACAGTATTACAAATGAGGTCTGATCGGCCTCCTGGTTTGGAGCTCAGTTATTTTGGACGTGGTGCTTCTGTAATGTGCTCTGAATTCACAGTAATTTTGGGCATTCTTAGCCAACTGTGGACTCGGATTCAAGTCATTGAATATCCTTGTTTTTCCTTATGTGCTTCTGTTAAATTTCGTCTGGTGCTTCCAAAACTGATTTCCTTGCACTTCCTGTTCTTAAACTTCATCCTGTTACATTAAATGTTAACTACTGTTTGTTGAGCTCCATCACGTGCTGAAGCTCATCTACTGAGCCGCACCAGCCAGGGCTACCTTGTCTTTTTTACTGTGATGTCTTCCTTTGTACATGTTTGTGTTTGTTGGGTTGTTTTTTTTTAAAACATTTATCTCTTTGAAGAATGTGCAACCATACTAGTCTCTTGACATTGTTTCCTTTTAAAATTTGAATTGGTATATTTTATAATTGATTGCACAATTGAGCATAAGAATTTCACTTTTGAGGATTTCTTTGAAAAATACCAGTGTTGCCCTGGCCAGCGTGGATCAGCTGGTTGGAGCGTTGTCCCATAAACCCAAAGGCCAATGGCTTGATTCCCGGTCAGGGCACAGGCCCGGGTTGTGGGTTCCATCCCCATTTGGGGTGCGCATGAAAGGCAACCAGTTGAATGTTTCTCTCTCATTGACATGTTTCTCTCTCACGCTTCCTCTCCCTCTGGTATTAAAAAAGAAAAAAGGAAAAACACTCAGCATCGCCCTGGTTGGGTAGTGCATTTGGTTAGAGTTTCGTCCAGAAACACCAAGGTTGAGGGTTTGGTCCCTGTTTAGGGCACATATAAGATGCAGCCAATGAGGCCCTGGCTGGTGCGGCTCAGTGGGGTAGGTGTCATCTGCAGAACCAAAGGTCGCTGGTTTGATTCCTGGTCAGGGCACGTGCCTGGGTTGCAGGCTAGATCCCGGGATGGGGACGAGCAAGAGGCAGCCACACATTGATGTTTCTCTCACTCTTTCTTTCTCCTTCCCTTTCCCTCTCTCTAAAAATAAATAAATAAAATCTTGAAAAAAAAAAAGAAGCAACCAGTGAATGCATAAATAAGTAGAACAACAAATCTATGTTCCTCTCTCTTCCCTTTCCTCTCTCTCTCTAAAATCAATAAATAAAAATTAAAAATACCAGCATCTATGTTCTTTAGAGTTTTAGATTGAGATTTGAATTCTGTGTAATCTATATTTTAACACTGTAACACAATAGAGAATCTATATATTTAGCACTGTAACACAATAGATAAAAATGTGGGCTCTCCAGAGTCAGAAAACCTTAGTACTGATTCGTGCTCCGCCATTTTTCTTGTTTTGGGACCTTGGGCAATTGCTTCAGTTGGAGATCTTAGTGTTTTTTAATCTGTAATGTGGGATTGACCTCCTAGGGCCATTGAGAGAATTTGATAATCCCTGTAAAATTCAGTATCCGACTGGGAGTTAGAGCTCCATACCCAATAAACATTACCTGTTGTTAGTAGCTAATTTTGTTAAAGGGCTGGTGTTACTTAAATCAGTGTAGTAAGGTTTGCAGAATGCTTTCCCGGGTAGCCGGTTATTTGATGGTGTGAGGTAGGCAGATATTGGGTTGGCCAAAAAGTTCATTTGGTTTTTTCCATAAGATGGCTCTAGTAGCGCTTAGTTGTCTATAACGTCATTAAAAACAATTGTGTTACATAGTATTGTGACAGTTGTCATATCAGCGTGCATTTAAAAAAAACTTAATCGAAATTGGTGAATACCCATTTTAATACTGACGATGGAAGAAAATATGCAACATTGTCAGCATATTATGGTTTATTATTTCAAGAAGGGTAAAAGCGCAAGTGAAAAGCGTGTGTGGAGAAGGTGCTGTGATTGATACAACATGTCAAAAGTGGTTTGTGAAGTTTTGTGCTGGAGACTTCTCACTGGGCAATAATGCTCCTTGGTCAGGTAGACCAGTTGAAGTTGATAGCGATCCAATCGAGACATTGAGAACAATCAACGTTACCACGTGGGAGACAGCCGACATACTCAAGATATCCAAATCAATAAAGGTATTGGTGACAATGAAAAATGTGTCTGTTATTTTACGGGAAAAAAACCCATGTGGACTTTTTTTTCCTTTTTTTTTTTTAAAGATTTTCTTTATTTATTTTTAGAGAGAGGGGAAGGGAGAGAGAAAGAGAGGGAGAGAAACATCAATGTGTGGTTGCCTCTCACATGGCCCCCACTGAGGACCTGGCCCACAACCCAGGCATGTGCCGTGACTGGGAATTGAAACTGTGACCCTTTGCTTTGCAGCCCACGCTCAATCCACTGAGCTACACCAGCCAGGGCCCATGTGGACTTTTTGAAACCCATGTGGACTTTTTGGCCAGTCCTGTGTGATCCTTATTTGGAAAAGGAAATGCGCATGGAGAGTTACAACCGGCCTGAGGGTATGGCCGTGGCAGAACTGGGTCTTTAATGCAGCATTATTCTGCCACGTCTAGGACTCGCTCTCTGAACTGCCTTCTGACTACATTTAGTTGTGGCTATCACACTTTCAAGGGTTACATGGTTACTTCTCTTTGACACTTTAAGTTTTTCAACTAGTTTGTCATTTGGTCTGGTTTAAGTCCAGTGTAGTATTTCCCTCAGCCTGTTAGGTTGAAACAGTCAGCAATAATTTATCAGATTTTTCCTACTTTTTTAAGATTTTATTTATTTTTAGAGAGAGGGAGGGAGGGAGAAAGGAAGGGAGAGAAACATCAGTGTGTGGTTGCTTCTCATGCATGTCCCTACCAGGGACCTGGCCTGCAACCCAGGCATGTGCCCTGACTGGGAATCGAACTGGGGACCCTTTGGTTCGCAGGCCGGCACTCAGTCCACTGAGCTACACCGGCCAGGGCTACTCCCTCTATCTTTTTAAGATAAGTGTGATATCCAGCAAAGGATGAGGTGCTTGGAGTTCCCTGTTTCTAACATCTTTATCACCATGCCAACATGCCAATCTTGAATCTGAGGCAAGAAAACAGTCCAGTCTCCGTTGTTGAGCAGGGTGAGAGTACGCCCGCAGCTGGGTCACGTGTCATGTGTCATTTCTTTCTCCCAGAAATTACCCGGTGCAGTCTGTGGACTTCTACTGCGGGATATCAGTTTGAGATACACTGCCATCCACTTTTCCTTCCCTTCTATGATTTGAATGAAATTTGCCCATCCGTTGGCACACTGTACTGCTCTCACAAATCCACTAAGCTCAGATTTTCAGGGATGGGGATGTTGTATTGTTTATTTTATGAAATTCATAAATTTTAAGTTAATTTGTCTGGGATGCCTCTATTATAGATGCCTGAAGTTCAGATATTGGCAACTGAATGCCCAGGTATTTTCTTTTATGACTTAATAGTCACCCCTCCCATTCTTTTTTTCTTCGGACATTCCTGATATTTTCCCCCATTTTATCTAGGAATTTCTCTCTTTCCTCTGTTTTCAGTGTTAAGCTCTTACAATCGTATTGGTAAGTGTCCAGACACACTGTGCTTGGTGTTGAGTATGCAGTTGTGACCGTGGCCACCAGTCAGGTCTCCGGTACCTCCCCAAGCTTACGGTTTAACGCAGGGGCGTCAAACTCATTGTCACCGGGGGCCACGTCAGCCTCGGTCACCTTCAAAGGGCTGAATGTAATTTAGGACTGTGTAAATGTAGCTACTCCTTAACTAGGGGCAAGGGGCTCGGCGCTGCTGACCGGTAGAAACAAGGTGCCGGGCCGGATAAAACAAGGTGGAGGCCCGGGTTCTGCCCACGGGCCTTTTGTTTGCCGCCTGTGGTCTGATGGGAACAGAACAGGCATAAGCTTTTAGAGTACTATGTACCTGGCTGGAGGGCAGTAAAAACTTCGAGGATGAAGAGGTGGGATTGAGACTGACACCTATAGGGCAAATCAGTAGTAAGTCAGGTGTGGGAGTAGGGGAAAGAGAAGAATGTTCCAGCATGACCTGGAAAGTCAACTCCAACTTACTGACAGCCATTCACTTTCCTCCTTTTCTAAAGTCCCAGCTATCAAGTGGAAGAAGAGATGGACATTGTTACTAAAGGCCGCCCCCCACACACCCCCTGGGTTCTCCAAGACCTTTAGGGGTTTTTTTCCCCCTAGAAAGACTTTCCAAGTCTCTTCTGGTGGTGTGGTTCACCCTACATGTAACCCGTTGGCAAGCGGCCTTCTGGTTCTTCCTTATGGGGAGTGATCAGCTACCTGCTCCCCTCTTCCTTGTGTCCTTCTGGGAACCTGAAGGACTTCGCTCTTGCTGTGATGGTGAGGAGCTTCTTGTTTATTCTCCACATTTCTGTTTGCTTGTTGGTTTTTCTGTTTCTATTCTGTTATATTCTTCTGCCCCTCAACCTTTTGACGTGACTTTTCTCCTGTGATAATTCAGAATAATTTAGTTAAGTCCCTGTTTTGTTGTTGAATTATCCTCCCTTGTCTCCGGGAATTCTTCCTCCTCATTGATGACCTTGGTCTGGAGAGTGGTTTTCAAGGCTGAGAGGAGAGGTGCCAGCTTGAATTCAGTGAACATGCCGTTGGCTAATGCCTTCAGCGGGAAACCACGTGTAACAGTTCCTCAGTGCCTGGGAGCGTCCCCTGGCTAGGGCTGGGGGTTCCTGAAAGCAGCTAGTTATACAGTCCTAAAATTACCCTTGTTCCCTCTGATCCTGGCGTGAAGGCTACTAACAAACTTGCCATTCTTGATGGCACAGTGTAGTAACCATGCATTCCCGTGGGTTACTTCATTATTCCAGGTGGCAGCTTTTAGGCCAAGATGCTGTTTTCCTATGACTTTCCTAATGTTTTGCTTTAAAACCAGGCCCTTGGAGGCCTTGAAGATGTGATGGGGAGTAACTATGAGAGAGAGAAAGGGAGGGAGGTGTCTGGATCTGTCTAAGATTCAGTGCACCACCACCAACAAGGGAACATAAATGAGTAGGTGGCAGCAGTGTTTGGTAGGAGTTACAGAGCAGTCTTCTGCCGTTCATCCCCCAAAGAGAATACTGAGCCTCTTTAGGGTTAGAAGAACCTTATCTGTCAGGTGAGAACAAATAGCACAGGAAAGTAGTCAGTGTATCGAAATTACTTCAAAATGATCATAGGTCTAAACTTTAAACACAGCCATAAAGCTTCTGGTGTGGCTCAGTGGATTAATCACTGGCCTGCAAACTGAAAGGTCGAGGGTTGGATTCCCAGTCAGGGCACAGGCCTGGGTTGCTGCCGGGTCCCTAGTTGGGGGGTGTGAGAGGCAATCCATGTATCTCTCACACATTGATGTTTCTCTTCCTCTTTCTCCCTCCCTTTCTCTCTCTCCAAAAATAAATGAATAAACCTTTTTTTAGAAGCTTCTAGAAGAAAACATAGGTCCTCATGACCCTGCAGTAGGCAAAAATTTGCTGTTACAGGATGCACAACACTACTGATGACAGAAAAAATTTCAGTTCATCTAAATCCACCATTAAAATACCACCATTAAAACATTATGTTCGTATCTCCCTATTATAAGTAATAAGTAATAATTACTTATAAGTCTGTAAAATCAGTGCATTTAATTTTTGAGTCTGTAATACAGTCACCTGACTTAAACTTTACCAAGGACGGAAGAGCTTCTGGTGAATATTCCACCTCTTGCCACTTCTCTTAACTACCTCGCTCGCCTCCGAGACAGCGCCGCCAGTCTCTCGTCTGCCCTCGCTGGGTGACTGTGTCCATAGACAAGCGCATGGCGTACCTGTTATCTGTCAAGATGGGTGACACGCGTCTTGTGTTTCTGCCATAGGGTTTGGAAAGGCTTGGGTGCAGACCTCAGAACTTCGGGCCTGGCATTGATTGGTTGAGTGGCCTTGGGCAACTTGTTTGGGCTCTGTGTTCTCCAATTTATGTGGCTGATGATACTTCACTTGCCGTGGCTGTTGAGTGTGATACACAGTTCCTTCTCTGGCCCATGCGAAATGCTTTGCAGATGGCTGCTACCATTGTTATTTCTGGCTGGACCACACTCTTTGGCCTGTGCGAACTGGGAGGGGCAGAGTCTTGCTCTAACTAGGGAGTGGATTGAAATGCCTTCTTTACTGTAATGGGCGACCAGTGCTTTCTTACATATGGAAGAGAACTGTGAGCCAAGGGAGACAGAGCATTTTGAAAGGAACAAAACAGGTATTCCTTGGTCAGGTATTGGACACGGGCTATTCCAGGTCTGGGGATTTCGCACAGGGCTGATGGAGTGCTGATAAACCCTAGCCCTCACTCCCCTTGGTAGGAAGTCATTAACTCCGAGGTGCTTTTCACGTTTAATAGCTTCTCTGTTTATGCTGGCCCTTCAGTGTTGCCTGGAGCTATGGACTCATAAGGGAAGCTTCTTTGTCAGCCGTACATTGGATTTCCTACTGTTCAGTTCTGGTGTGGCGTTAATCCTTCAATAACAGCTTCCCTTTTTTTTCATTTTGGTTTTTGCACAGTGCTTGAAGGAATAGTCGGGGGAGTGGAATTTCAGAACCATTCTCATTTAGTTTCATCAGGGGGGTGGTGGTCGACTTTTCCTCGTGGTTATCTGGTCTTAGCTTTTTTTTTCTCCCCAGCCTTAGCATGTTTGATGGGATTTGTAAGACTTTGAGTTTGAAGTTCACTTGGGCTCTCAACTGGGTAAAAGAGATTTTACATCTTGCAACACAGGGATAGCAGAATACAGAGACCTGATAATGGTGGGAGATCTTCAAATGGGGGTGTCCAACCTGTGCCCCTGGAAGGCTATGAATGCAGCCCAACTCAAAATTGTAAATTTACTTACAACATTATGAAATTTTTTTGTGGTTATATGTTCAATGTCACATGAAATGTCCGTACACGCTCATTATTTGTACACGTGTGCAGCTTCCAGCGTGTTACCTTCAAGAGCAGGCAGCAGTACTGACACCATCGGATGTTATGTATGGTTGTGGTGACTTAGCGAGTTATTATCGACGATATTTCAACCTGCCATTGCAGTGTTAGGCGTTTAATGTGACTTTGAAGTTGGGTGAGCATTCTTATTTGATTATTACAGGTACTTCCGCACCTTGGCAGCACCTCACGCATCTCCCACCCACCACACTGTACAGTCGGCCCTCCTCCTCGCCCTGCATCGGCAGCCGAGAGGACTATGGAAGGGCCCAAACCTTGCTTTCTATTTTCCTGTCAATTTTTGTAATAAAAGCAAATAAAACCCCTTATCTATTATTATTGTTTTAATCCCAGCATGGGTTCTACAACGTCTCAAAAGAAAAAAGAACACCCAAAAAGAAAAGGTACAGATGAAGGGAGATTGTTCAATGAAAAGCAGACAGAAAACTACTTTTTTGTGGAGGCAAATAGTAAGGCATTCTGCTTAATTTGTAGAGAATTTGTGCAGCATTATATGCAAAAATATGCTGCCAAGTTCAATGCATATGAGGGATTGTATCATAAGGACAAAATAGCGGAACTGAAAAAAGTCTGTCTTCTCAACAAAAATTTTTTCAGAGTTACAACTCAGGTGGATTCCACTGTAAAAGTTAGTTACATGGTAGCACAGTTAATAGCAAAGAAATTAAAACCATTTACTGATGGTGAGTTTATTAAGCAGAGTATAGAAACCGTGGCAGATATAATTTGCCCTGAGAAAAGGGGGAATGTTTCTAAACTCAGTTTGTCTCACCAGACTGTAGCCAGGGGAGCTGAAGAAACTGGGAAATCTGTCGGAAGAAGTTTGGAGAGTAAACCTGCGACTTTTAAACTGTAGGCTTTGGCGATGGACGACAGCCCCGATGCTGCAGACACGGCTCAAGCTGCCATTTTTATCAGAGGTACTGATGACGAATAGAAAGCCACTGAAGAGATGGCTTCTTCAGTGCCATTCAAAGACACAACCAAATCAAGAGATTTACACGAAGCAAAAAATATGTTAAGGCGATTTTCTTTGTCCACTGTCAACATATCTGGCACAGTTACTGACGGTGCCCCGGGGAGAGCAGGTAGAAGAGAGGGACTTGTAAAGTAATGGAAGACGATGCAATCACATTTCATGAAGCATCATTGCATAGTACATCAAGAACATTTATGCACAAAAGCTTTAAAAATGGATAACGTCACGGAAATCATCATCAAGACTGAATTTCATAAGAGCCAAGGAATTGAAGCATTGCCAATGCCAGGGATTGCTTGAAAGTGTGGATGCTGACATTATGGTGACATCATTTCCTTTTTGGAAGTAAGACGACTAAGTCGAGGCCAAATGTTGAAAAGATTTTATGATTTGTGATGTTATCGAGTTGTTTATGGCAGCCAACAATAGCCCTGGCTGGTGTGGCTCAATGGATTAAGCACCAGACTTCGAAGCAAAGGGTCTCAAAACAAAGGATCCCTGGTTCAATTCCCAGTCAGGGCACATGCCTGGGTTGGGTGTCAGGTCCCCAGGTAGGGGGCGCACGAGAGGCAACCCCACATTGTGCACATCCACACACCCTGCATCCCCCCCTCCCACATTCCCCACCTTTAGTTCATGTCCATGGGTCGGTCGTACATGTAAGTTCTTTGGCTTCTACATTTCCTATACTATTCTTACCCTCCCCCGTCTGTTTTCTACCTCCCATTTATGCTTCTTGTTCCCTGTACCTTTCCCCTCTCTCTCCCCCTCCCACTCCCCTGTTGATAACCCTCCATGTGATCTCCATTTCTGTGGTTCTATTCCTGTTCTAGTTGTTTGTTTAGTTTGCTTTTGTTTTTGTTTTAGGTGTGGTTGTTAATAACTGTGAGTTTGCTGTCATTTTTACTGTTCATATTTTTGATCTTCTTTTTCTTAGATAAATCTCTTTAACATTTCCTATAATAAGGGCTTGGTGATGATGAACTCCTTTAACTTGACCTTATCTGGGAAGCACTTTATCTGCCCTTCCATTCTAAATGATAGCTTTGCTGGATAGAGCAAACTTGGATGCAGGTTCTTGCCTTTCATGACTTGGAATACTTCTTTCCAGCCCCTTCTTGCCTGTAAGCTTTCTTTTGAGAAATCAGTTGATAGTCTTATGAGAACTCCTTTGTAGGTAACTGTGTCCTTTTCTCTTGCTGCTTCTAAGATTCTCTACTTATTTTTAATCTTGGGTAATATAATTATGATGTGCCTTGGTGTGTTCCTCCTTGGGCCTAGCTTCTTTAGGATTCTCTGAGCTTCCTGGACTTCCTGGAAGTCTATTTCCTTTGCCAGATTGGGGAAGTTCTCCTTCATTATTTGTTCAAATAAGTTTTCATTTTTTTTGTTCTTCCTCTTCTCCTTCTGGCACCCGTATAGTTTGGGTGTTGGAACATTTAAAGATGTCCTGGAGGTTCCTAAGCCTCTCCTCATTTTTTTGAATTCTTGTTTCTTCATTCTTTTCTGGTTGGATGTTTCTTTCTTCCTTCTGGTCCACACCGTTGATTTGAGTCCCGGTTTCCTTCCCATCACTGTTGGTTCCCTGTACATTTTCCTTTGTTTCTCTTAGCATAGCCTTCATTTTTTCTTCTAACTTGTGACCATACTCAACCAATTCTGTGAGCATCCTGATTACTAGTGTTTTGAACTATGCATCTGATAGGTTGGCTATCTCTTGGTTGCTTAGTTGTATTTTTTGTGGAGCTTTGATCTGTTCTTTCATTTGGGCCATTTTTTTTTATCTTGGCGTGCCTGTTATGTAAAGGGGTGGAGCCTTAGGCATTTACCAGGGCGGGGCCACCATGTGGCTGCGCTGTGACGCTATACCTGGGGGAGGGTCTGAGAGGGAGCAAGAGTGCTTGCTCCTCTCTCTGCTGGTTTTTAGTCATTCCCTCCACTACCTACAATCAAATTGGGCCCTTCTGGTGCTGATTCCTGGGTGGATGGGTGTGTGTATGTTCTAGGCCCCTGTGGGTCTCTCCAAAGGACTCTCCTGTGAGGCTGGGAGTTTCTCCTGCTGCCACCTCAACCCCCACAGGTTTTTACTGGAAGATGTTTTGAGGCTTTATTTCCTCATACTGGAGCCCTGGGTTCCACGGTCTGTCTCGCTCCCCAGTTGTTCCTTCTGGTTTATCTGCACACAAATGTGGGACCACCTGGTCCTCCAGCTGTCGTCTTACTGCACATCCTCTCTGCGCTGACTGTCCGTCTCCACCCCTCCTACCAGTGTGGATGAATGTTTCTTCTTTAACTCCATGGTAGTCGGACTTCCATACAGTTCGATTTTCTGGCAGTTCTGGTGGTTTTTTGTTTTTAGATTTGTTGTTGTCCGCCTTTTGGTTGTATAAGGAGGCAAAGTGTGTCTACTTATGCCTCCATCTTGCCCAAAAGTTCCTACTTTCTGGGAACTTTTGTCCTAGCTGCTAGATTTGTTTCCTTCCGGTCCGGCTACCCCACTGCTAATAAAGTCGCTTTTGGGGGCAAGAGAAGCAGCAATCTTACGTTCTCATCCCTTTGACGGAACACCCCTGTTGACTCCTCATGTCTGTAGTGTTGTGTCTAGAAGCTGGAGCGCAGCATGCAGGGCCTTCCCAGCGCGGCTCAGCCTCCCCATCAGCTCACCTCCCGCCACACGCTGCTGGACGCGCTCCCCAGTGACCTCTGCTCTTTCATGACAGCCCTCACACAGTTTGTTCTGTCCAACTGTGGAATGCTTGGTTCTGCCTGCAAAATTCTTACGTGTCCTTTTAAGGCACTCTCAAAAGATTATTTTTAAATTTATTTTTAGTCCAAGGGAAAGGAAAGAGAGAAAGATTGATAGGTTGCCTCTTGTCTGCGCCCCAACTGGAGACTGAACTGCCATCCCCCAGGCATGTGACCCAACTGCGAATCAAACCAGCAACCTTTCTTTTGCAGGACGACTCCCAACCAACTGAGCCACACCAGTCAGGACTGGAAAGTTTTTAAAAATTGTTCCAGAGAGAGTTCAAGTCCCATAGCTCTGTGTTCACTGATCCACCCTAGAACTTGTCAAATTATATGCTAATGACCTATTCATAAATCTGTCTCCATATTTAAATGACTGTCAGCCACTCAGCGTAGAGTCTCTGTCTCTCTAAGTTGTGTCTTCAGCAGCTACTGTGCACTTCGCACTGAGTAGGCCCTCAACGGATACTTTCTTCTAAGTGCTTGACTGACTACGTAACTGGTTGCCCAAAAGAGCCCTGCTGTTCTGTTGCCCTAAGGGGAGTACTGCTGCCGCTGGGCATGACGAGTTGCTGGAGAGGAAATGATCTTCTGAACTAGAACAGTATATAGTTGAAAGTGTGTCTTTGTCTTCCCCACCCGTCAAGATTGTTTTAGCTGCCAAGTGTTAACCACGATGGTTGTTCAGAAGCCTAGATACATTCAAACCATTGACCTTGAGTTGAAGGGTTTTTGGTAAGTTATGACTGATCTTTTGACTCATTCTTTCTTTCACCAGGAAATACTGTGAATGTTCATTCCAGGAATTTTAATTATCCTTTCTGAAGAGTGTGTTGCTCATGAATATGTTTGAGTTGTCTGAAAGCTTTGCTTCTTGTTTTCTGATAACCAACAGGACCACAGCTTGGTCTGCACTCACCGCTTGTGCCAAGCCCAGGTATAAACACGAGAAATCTGAATAACGGTCTAGAGAAAGGCTGTTTAAGATGAGACCATTGTGCCCTGGCTGGTGTGGCCCAGTGGATTGAGTGCCAGCCTGTGACCCTGACCTAAAGGTCGCCAGTTCCTTTCCCCATCGGGACACATGCCTGGGTCGCAGGCCAGGTCCCCAGCTGGGGGTGTGCGAGAGGCAGCCTGTCTCTGTATCTCTCACACATTGATGTTTCTCTCCCTCTCTCCCTCCCTTCCCCTCTCTGTAAAAGTAAATAAATAAATGAAATCTTAAAAAAAAAAAGGTGAGCCCATCCTTCCTGACTTTTCTCAGAGGGATGAGATGTGCAGGCGGGTCAACCTGGGGAAGGTGGCATCTGTGAATATCACATCATCGCTTACAGTGCCCTGGATGCTCCTCACGCAGGAGCTAGACAGACCAAATCAGGAGTCGTTCCCTTGCTTAAAGCCAAGAATAACATCCTGACCAGCAGGGGACAGAGGTCAGTTCGAGGCAACAGCTCTTGGGAAGCTATAGGACGTTAAGAACCTTGAACGAACTGAGTTTCATAGAAGGAAGCCAACAAAAACATTGAAGGAAGTGTTTGAAACTTGCTTCTCTCTTACTGGGGCATGGTTTACTTATGAAAAATCATCGTAACAGATACCTGATGAATTCATACCACCTGTCTCTGGTCATTTAGCTCTCCTTCCTGCCTGCATGAAAAATGTGTATATATTTCCCCTCTTGCCTGCATGTTGGTTTGCCTATTGTTCTTATTAGGAAAAGAGGAAAAGAATGGTCTGCTGATACTCTGGGGTTTTATTCCACAAGCAGCTTCAGAAGTGCCCAGGAGAGGGCAGGATTTGAAAGATGATATGTTAATTAAAAAACAAACATCCTTTATAACAGGGGTCCCCAAATCCAAATCTGGGCTGCGGACTGGTACCAGGTCTTGGCCTGTTGGGACCCAGGCCGCTGAGGGAAGCTCCCCTGAGCTCTGCCTTCTGACCCACCCACCCCCAGCTCCACCTCCTGTCCCCTCCCCACCACTCTTCCCCTCCTTGTCTGGAAAAACCGGTCCCGGTGCCAAAAAGGTTGGGGGATGGCTCCTTTACAAAGTCTCCTGGGGACCTTCCCAGCTGGCTGAAGTTTTGTTTCTGGGATCTTTCTGTGCTCACTTCTCTTCTTTTTCCATTTAGTTCTTCCTCATTCTGATGCTGGCCACTCACCCCACTGCGGCAATTCACACTGTTTTCTGGGGAGCGTTCTGAGTTTGTCTTGTCTTGTCTAGGATTCATTTTTCTGGTCCTACTTCAACTGGTTCTGGGCTAAGGTGATCGTCTGAAAGCTTTTCTTCATGGCCTTTATTTCTTGGTTCATTTAATGCACTCTGCCTGATTCGTTTTGCTGCTTCTCTCCTTTTCCAGTATTGTAAACTGTGTGGCCTCAGGCCTCTTCGATTTCTCTCTGGTTTGTAAAGTACCTTTTTCCTTTCCTAGAAATTGGGGGATGAATAAATCAGGTGCTCTGTGGAGAGGGATTGCTAACTTCTAGGACACTAGTGCACTACCTGTTTAAACACATAGGTGGCAATTTGGATTGTACTTGCAAGGTAGGACTTGCTGCCCAGACCCTGACGTAGGTCATTGCCGTTACCCTCTCTCCCCTCGTTTTTCAACAGAACACTTAGAGGTAAAGAGAGAATTTGCCTTGGCCGTGCTCACATAGTAGTGGGTCGGTTGTAACACCTTCTGAAGCACGCCTAATTTTTGTATTCCTTACACTTCTTGTCACAGCTGTTAACAAATAGTTAACAAATAACACAGTAGTTTAATACATACATTCCAACTGTGGATGGATTGGTTACTTAATTAAATTTCAGATTTCTCATTGAGTTGATTACCTTTTAGACCAATATTTGAGAACAGTTTTGGGGTGGAAGGAACAGAATAGCTCTGCAGAAAATTTTTAACAATTTATATTTTTTTGTGCAAAAATCCTCATGTAAATCCTATATGTAATGAAGATGTAGGAGGATAGTACGGCTAGAGTGGGAACTGGCCAAAAATGTAAGGAGGAATAGGGTGAGAGGATAAAAGAATATGGGTTAATCAAGAGAGAGGAACAAAGAGGCCTCTTGCCAGCTTGGTATCGGGCAGTAAAAACGGAAATTTCCCACCCTCCCCCCACGTCGGGCTCTCCGCTGCCCCTCGCCCCGGCAGACCGTTATCAAAGGGCTGCGGTGACTCTGGGCACCGCGTCCAGTTCCGGCCGCCATGGGAAGCGTGAAGAGGGCCCGTGGGGTCAGTCAGCTGCAAAGAACAATTGTCCTTTTGATTCGTTAAGTTCTTTGTAACAGTTCTCAAATAGTACTCTCAAATAGCACTGCTAATTCCAAAGCCAAAACCATTTTCTGATGGTTTTGCTCTGCCCAATCAGCTTGTGGGACCCCAGCAGCAGCCGAGACTCCTGTACTACTCAGCACGTGGTGCAATCACCCTTCCGAGGGCCGTTTACCTTTTTTTAACCTTAAAAAAAACAACAACAAAAACAAACTTTACTTTTGCTTTGGGGCCAGTAGTTGGCATCTCATTTGGGATCCTTTGTCCCCCCCGCTTCGTCTGGCCTCGCTGAGTTGTACGATGAATTTTCACTACTTCTGGTTTTAGATGTGTCTCCAACTCTTGTCTCCATCTGCTCCCTGTAGTAAACTAAGGTTTCAGACTTGCTTGGGGAGAGGGTGATGGATGTTTTTCGTGCTTGTTTGTTTTTTGATCCAGTAAATATGTTCTCTACTTACTCATTATTCTTCACTCTCTTTGTCAAACAGGCCACCAAGCAGTTTCTCGAAGAGGTTAACAAGTGGACAGCTCAGTACAGCGTCTCCCCGCTCTCGTGGAATGTGGCTGTGAAGTTCCTCATGGCCCGGAAGTTCGATGTGCTCCGTGCGGTAGAGCTGTTCCACACCTACAGGGTGAGTAGCTGCAGGCCGGCCAGACCTGCGGCAGCTGTGCTCCCTCGTGTTCCTGTTTTCTTTGCCACTCTCTACACACGGTAGAGAGTGCTCTGCATGTTCTCCCCACTCTCATTAAAAAAAAAATGTGCTGGCTGGTGCGGCTCGGTGGATTGAGCACCAGCCTGCAGACCGAAAGACTGCTGGTTCAAATCCCAGTCAGGGCACCTGCATGGGTGTGGGCCAGGTCTCCAGGTGGGGGCATGCAAGAGGCAGCCAATTGACGTTTCTCTTGCACATTGGTGTTCGTGTCCCTCTCTTTCTCCCTCCTTTCCTCGCTCTCTAAAAATAAGTAAATTTTAAAAAGTGGGTCAGTATTCAAGAGCTCTGCCTTGGGGTCAGCGAGTCCTTGTGAAGACATGACTCCCTAAATTAAAAGAGAGAGAGGCGGAACGGGGAGGGGAAATAAATAAATAAATAAATAAATAAGGGAGAGAGGCATAGCAGGTAAGAAGCACTGGGATTGGTTTAAGACAAAAGCTCCTTAGGCCTATCTTGTGGGTCGTCTTGTTCTTTATTCGTTCATTCATTCAGCAGAAATTTACTGTGTGGTACCATGCTCCAGGTGCAGAGATTACTATTTAGAAAGACAGAGTAAACAATCGGTTATAGAAATGTTACGATAGGGCATTAGTGGGTTCCATGCAAGTCTTTCTGAAGGAAATGACTTCTAAATTGAGATCTTAGAATGAGTAGGGGTGAGAAAGGTAGAGGAGAAGAGCTCACAAAGGCGTGACACAGGTAATAGCACCTTTCCGATGCCTGCGGAGAAGTCGGGCTAGGCAGAGACACCGAGCGGGAGTGGGTCTGGCAAGAGATGGAGCGGCACAGTAAACAGGGCCAGATAAGGGAGTGTCTGTCTGCTCTTGCTTTATTTTTTTAATTTAATCTTTATTAAATTTTTTCCCATTGCCACTTAGTCCCCTTATACCCCCTCCCCCCAGCAGTCACCGCACTGTGGTCCACGTCCATGAGTCTTTTTTCCTTTTTGCTCAGTCCCTCCTCCCCCAACCTCCCCCGCCCCCAGCACTAGCTGTCATCTCTCCATCTATGAGCCTGTCTCTGTTTTGCTTGTTAGTTCAGTTTGTTCATTAGATTCTACATACAAGTGGGATCATATGGTGTTTCTCTTTCTCTGACTGGCTTATTTCACTCAGCATGATGTTCTCCAGGTCCAACCATGCTGCTTTTTCTTACGGCAGAGAAATTCGTCGAAGGTATAAACAGCAGAATGACTTCATCAGATTTGCATTCTGGAAAGATTTTTCTTACTATACTTTAAGAGAATGGATCAGAATGGTAGGCTAAAGCCAGACAAGTTAAAAGGCTCTTGTATGCCCTGGCTGGTGTGGCTCAGTGGATTGAGCGTGGGCTGCAAACCAAAGGGTCGCTGGTTCGATTCCCAGTCAGGGTACATGCCTGGATTGTGGGCCAGGTCCCCAGTGGGGGTCACATGAGAGGCAACCACATACTGATATTTCTCTCCCTCTCTTTCTCCCTCCCTTCCCTCTCTCTAAAAATAAATAAAATCTTTAAAAAAAAAATGTGTACAAGGCTCTTGTCCTCATTGGAATAGAGATGAGTGTGGTGTCTTTAGAAGTACTGTCAAGTGGCAATAAGTAAAAAGTGGTCTGATTCTGTCAGCGAAATCGGGAGGACAGGGCTGTGTAAACTGGGGTGTGAGGCGGGACAAGACCAGGGCTCCAGTCCTCCTCCTTGGATGGCAGGGTGCATGTCAGGGGTGCTCACTCACATGGGTGACGCTGAGTGGGCGCAGGCGTGTAGACAGAAAAGGCCACGAGTTCAGTTCGGCCGTGTGATGTTTGAAGGGCCGTCGGGCCGTCTGCGCAGACGTGTCTGGGAGCAGTTGGGGTATCAGTCTAGGTTTAGAGAGAAGGTGGACTACAAGTGGAGGTGTGGAGTGAACAAAGTGGAGCTGAGTGTCGGAGCCACGAGAATGGGGGAGGTCAGGTCGTCCTGGGAGAGTGTGGGAGACAGAATCGCACCTCAGACGTTTTGCTCTCTTGGGGTGAGAAGTCCTTTGAAAAGCTGAACTCGAATGCTTTGGGAGGGCGTGGGCCCCTCCGTGACCCCAGCACTGACACTGTCTTCACTTGCTGCCGAAGGCATTTGGATTGGAGTTTAGAGGTGCACGGGGGACCTGGTTTTGTTCTGCTCACCAGCGTGTTCCTGGCACTTAGGTAGCTCAGTGCGTGGCGCTCGTGGTGGCTCTGCAGGTATTTGCAGAAGAAATGAATGAGTCCATGAATGAGCAAATGAATAATAATTTTTAAAAAGCCCACAAAAGAGGCTTAGAAGGAATAGTTGAAGAAATAGCATTACCCAGAAAGTATTTTCTGTCAAAGATAGAGAATGTCTCAGGAAGAAGGGAATGTGAGTGGTCAGCCTTGTCGCGTAGAGGAGGACCGAAAGTGGCCGCTGGATTCAGTGACAGTAAGGACCTTCTGTAGTTGGACAAAACGAGAATACAGTAGACTGAGCTTGAGGGAGCTGAGGGAACTTAAAGAATCTGACTGTGGCTCTTCCCCAATGCGGCCAGAGGTGACCTCTAAAAATAGTTCACGGATATGAGGGCGATCTGGCTGCGACATCTGTCACCCCATTGATCGCCAGGGTTGAAAATAGTTCACTATTCACGGGACCCAGAAAACCCCACCAAATCATGCAAATCAAGAGGTTTATATCTTCGTGTTCACTTCAAGAACTCGTGAAACTGCCCAGGCCATCGAGGGTGTGCGTATTTGAAAAGCCACCGAGTACGTGAAGGATGCCGCTTTACAGAAGCAATGTGTCCCTTTCCGTCATTACAACGGTGGAGTTGGTAGGTGTGTCCAGGCCAGACAGTGGGGCTGGACACAGGGTCTGCGGCCCCAAAACAGTGCTGAGTTTTGGCTGCACGTGCTTAAAAGTGCAGAGAGGAAGGCTGGGCTTGAGGGTGTGATAGATGTAGATTCTCTGGTCATTGAGCCCATCCAGTGAACAAGGCCCCGAGATGCAGCGCAGAACTAACAGCGCTCGTGGGCACGTTAACCCTCACAGGAGCCCTCCCTGCCGCGCTGAGTGATCCTGCTGAAAAGGAGCAGGTTGTTCCTGAACCAGGAGAGGGGGTGGCACAGAAGAGAAAGATACCCCAGAAGAAATCGAAGAAACAGCACCTGATGGCCTGGGAGTCAATTCAGCATAAAATAAATACTAATAAAGTTATTAAAAAAAAAAAAGAACATGGCCATGAGGATGGAAAGAACGGAAGAATGAGGCGAAGACAGCTGTTGTTAAGGGTAGTGAGGGAAGAGGAGGGGGACTCTCAGGAGAGGCTTGTGCCTGGAAGGTGTGTGAGGGCGCCTGCTTACAGAGAGTGTGGGTGTGTATTTAACATCCTGATCCGGTGTCTGTGCTGCTGCGTGTTTAAGAAACCTGAGCCTGTGTGCTAATGGTGCATATTGGTTGGTCTTCAGGGTTAGGATTCTCTCTGATTCATAGGGACCTCTTCTACCTGAGGAGCTGATAAGCGGTCATTAGGACAGGAATTCTGATAATGCTTAGTTGGCCTGGAAGGGTGTTACAAAGGAGTTTATGGTTCAGATAGCCGACTTGTAGAGTCCCTTATCTCTGAAATTCCGTGATTGCCCAGATCTGCTCTGGATATACAGTATTTTCATACTGACGCATCTTGCGCGCTTTGTTTCTAGGAGACGCGAAGGAAAGAAGGCATCGTGAAGCTGAAACCTCATGAAGAACCTCTTCGTTCTGAGATCCTTAGTGGAAAATTCACCATCTTAGTGAGTCTTCATGCACCCCCCCCCCCCGCCTTGTAATGTCTCATTATTTCCTTTTTCTTTTTACAGGAGAAAAATTAAAGATTTTGTTTCCTTTTTTTTTTCTTCATTATTTCTTTTTGTAGCTGTTGTCCTCTTTGGACTTTTTTTGGCTGGATACTGTATCCCGACTCTAGAGCGTGTCAACAGTTGGGAGCAGATGTGAAGCAGCTGTGTAATTTGGCATAAAATTATTCTACTAGTAATTGAAATTATTGAGAATTAGTTGTACAGTAGATTTAGAAAAGTTTCTTCATTGGTTTGTAAGTCAGTAAAGGCCTTTGGGGTGGGCATATAACCTGTCAGAGGCCCATCCTACCTTGTTGAATGCAAGATGTCTTCACTGAGAGACCATAGCCTTTCAGGTAAGTATGTATACAATGGGTGGATTTTATTGTTTTCCTCTGCTGTTTGTTTCTTTGGGCATCCTGCCTGGGAAATTAGCCAGTCAGCCAGTTAAGATAATGTGTTTCTTTCCTGTCACCAATGTATGGTGGGGGGCAGAGGGCGCAAAAAATCAGGCACAAGACGACGTAAACTTTCTCCCCTTTCTGGAGCAATTGATGCCAGCCAGAGAAGTATTGTCGGTATCTGTTCTCTTTATATTGGAAAGCCGTGTCCGCGATGTCAGAAGCCTTAGTGACTATTGGGGTTTTCTGTTTGATTTCTAAATGTTTCTTGTTTTGAATATTCACTCTAGAATGTTCGGGACCCAACAGGAGCCTCCATCGCCCTCTTCACTGCCCGATTGCATCATCCCCACAAGTCAGTCCAACACGTGGTACTTCAGGCTCTGTTTTACCTGCTGGACAGAGCTGTGGATAGGTGAGCATGGGGCTTCTCCTTTAGGTGGGCTGCGTCCACATGGGAAAGGGGCAGTTCTTGACTTGGTAAAACTGAGCAGTGCCTTTCCTGTGCTCCTTGGGTGTGCCCTGGGCAGTGAGTGCTGTGAAAATGACCCATATCCTTAAAGGCTTGACATATTTTTAGGTACCATCAAGATGGTGGGTTTCCTGTATCTTTACCTGCTTGGCTCTTTTCAGGATTACAGAAGCTGAGAAAGCCGATTAAATAGCAATCCTCAGTGTATGAAGAATTACTTATTGAGAAGCTCTAGCCAGGTAGCTCATTTGGTTAGAGCATCGTCCCAGTATGCCAAGGTTGTTGGTTCAGTCGCTGGTTAGGGTACATAAAATAATCAACCAGTGAGCCCTGAGTGGTGTGGCTCAGTGGATTGAGCACCAGCCAGCGAACTGGGAGGCCACCTGTTAGATTTCTGGTCAGGGCACGTGACTGGGCCAGGTCCTCAGTTAGGGGCATGCAAGAGGCAACCAACTGATGTTTCTGTCCCTTTCTTTCTTTCTCTCTTCCCCCTCTCTAAAAATAAATTAAAATTTTTTTAATTAAAAAAAAAAGAATCAACCAATGAATGCATAAATAAGTAGAACAACAGCCCTGGCTGGTGTAGCTTAATGGATTGAGTGGTGGCCTGCAAATTGAAGGGTCCCTAGTTCGATTCCCAGTCTAGGGCACATGCCTGGTTGCTGGCCAGGTCCCCTGTAGGGGCCATGCAAGAAGCAACCACGCATTCATATTTCTTTCCCTCTCTTTCTCTCTCCCTTCCCCTCTGTCTAAAAATAAATTAAATCTTTAAAAAAGAAAAAATATAAGTGGAAAAATAAATTGATGTTTCTTTCCTTCTCTCCCTTCCTTCCCTTCCTCTTTCTCTAAAATCAAAAAATTAAAAAAAATTTTTTTTAAAGAATTACTTAATTGACTGAGAGTGAGGAAGAGATGAGCTGTGCTGGTTCTTTTTTTCATTCTTCCCTGGATGTTGATTTTCAAAACCCTCTGGTGCTTCAGTTTCTTTGTAAAATAGGAATAATGCCATTGAGTCATTGAGGATTTTGAGACTCAACATTCAGGGAGGAAGAGTCCAAAGGTATAAAGTGAAGCAAAATCATCTCCATCAATAGGTACAGAAACAAAAAGAACCAGCTCAGATCATGTCTCTTCCCTTTAAGGTAAGCGGTAGTATTACTGTCCAATAGACAAAGAAACTGAAGTCTCAGGAAGTCATGTGACTCTCCTACAGTTGTCACGTGTGGTTCCAGTAGGTCTAAGACCCTGTCTTCCCCTTGGCCAGAGCTGTTGGGCCTGCTGCAGTGTCTTTCTGCCCTATGCTTTCTCCCGAGTGCTTGCCATTTGCAGTTCGTTACTGCTTGGGGCATTCCGGGCTGGTCCTCTCACTTAGCAGTGATACAGGACTGAGAGCTGAGACAGTGCGACAGCTGTGCCCAGAATTAGTCATTCTGTGCAGCTAGAGGGTGGGAACAGCCAAAGGATCGTCTTAGCTGGTGGTCTCGGTCTAGTTCACTGGTTAGTGCCTCGTTAACGTTACCTTCACAGTCCTTCGCTTCTGCTTTTGATGCTTGGTGGGCAATAGGTTTAAACAACACACAGCTTTGTTCCATAAAAAGGAAGTTACTAAGGAGAGAGGACCGGTGTCACAATCAGAAGTGTGGAATGCCTCATTTCTTCTTTTTCTGTGATTGGGCTTTAGCACGATTTCCAAAATATAGGTTCCTCTGAAATGCTATTGTAGCTCAGGGGGATGAATGAAAGGTTCCTGTACTGGAAGACTCAGTATTGACCTTCTTTCTCGGGCAGCGTAGGGAGTCAAAGGTCTCATACAGGCATGGCCCAACCAGAGCTCGTTCTTTCTGGTGTGAGCATTGGGTCCCACAAGAGGACCTGCCCACAGATAAACATCATTGAGATTCCTCATTACGTCTATCTCTTTCTTAACCATCAGCGACTCCTTGTTGTTCAGAGGGTGCATATAAAATAAATGTGAACCCTTTCTCTAAGCAAAATATTCTCAGTAGTGAGAAGAAATTCTTGTTACCTTGAACCAGGATGGAAAGCCCTTCTCTTCACTGAATCTTGTCCTTTTTACTTTTTTAATTAATCCTTTTTTTTTTTTTTAAAGATTTCATTCATTTATTTTTAGAGGGGAAAGGAGGGAGAAAGGGAGAGAAACATGGATCAGTGGTCTCTCATGCGCCCCCAACTGAGGACCTGGCCCACAACCCAGGTGTGTGCCCTGACCGGGAATTGAACCAGCGACCTTTCGGTTTGCAGTACGACGTCCGAGCCAGGACTCAGACCAGTCAGGGTCAGTCAGTCTTGCCCTTTTTTTAGGCCTAACTTCTGAGCCTGGCCTCATCACCACTCCACCCTATCATAAATAAAATTCTTTTTACTTTGACTTTATACCAGTTTTTGCTAATACTGATCATTTCGTGTTTAATTCTGCATGGCCTCGTGATGTCATGTGTTTTATACTGTTGCTTTTTCCACCTACCAGTGGATTGTAAGCTCCTTGAGAGCAGAGCAGCTTGTTTCCAACACTGTGTAGTGGAGAACTCCCAAATCTCCCTAGGTGGAAAGGAGATACTATCACAAACTTCCCCATCCCCATCGTCCGTCATCTTCAGAGTGACCTGTAACCAATCTTGTTTCATTGATAGCTCCCCACCCGCCCCCTACCCTGCCCTTGATTGCTTTGAGACATATGAGGGACTGTGTTTTAAACTTACTGGTGTTCCTAGTAGCATCCAGCTCCAAAATCAAATTCAGGAAGAAGGCAAGTATTCTTACTAGGGAATTAGCTGTTACTGTAAACCTCATATTTCTATGCCCAGAAAAATATAAATCCTGTTGTGTTTTCATTTAAATCATGTGCCTCCAGAGCATGAGCGGTTTCTGGGATATAGGACCTGCTCCATTACGCAAGATTGCTTTTTAAAACTTAAATTCTGTTTCCCTGGTGCTCTCCTGCTGTCTTCTCTTTGTTTCCGTTCCCTGCCCCGAGCTGGAGCTGTGAGGGGAAGGGAAGCCGCAACTCTTTGAATTTGGCCTTTGATGAGCTGTGGAGGAATGGGAAGGCTCTAGACCCGGACAGTAGTTTGTTTAACCGCACCTTTGACCTTGGTGAATCTTAACCTCCCTGGGGTCGTAAGACAGAGCCAGGATTCACCGCTGACTACACTGCGCTGGGGACTATTTGAACCTAAGGCTGCCGGGGAAACGTGGGTCTACCTCACAATTACAGATTTTTGAAACGCTGCTTCATTAGTGGGTGCTTCCGTCTCAGATTTTATTGACAGGAAAAAGGTATAGAGGCTTGTAGGAGTTCAAAAAGAATTATCGGGTTGGCCATAAAGTCCATGTAGTTTCTTCTGTAGAAAAAAAAAAAAGACATTTTTTAATTTCACCAATAACTATTGATTTGGATATGTTGAGCATGTCAGCTGTCTCCCAGGTGGTGTGATGCTGATTGTTCTCAATGTTTTGATTTGATCGCTACCAACTTCAGCTGGCCTACCCAACCGTGGAGCATCGTCCAGCGGGAAATCTCCAGCACAAAACCTCGCGAGACACTTTTGACACGTTCGATCAAGCACAGCAGCTTCTCCACACAGTGCACACATCTTTTTTTTTTCATTTCAGTTGCGTTTTTACCTTTCTTGAAATAATAAAGCATAGTACGCCAAAAATGTTGCATATTTTCTTCCACCTTCAATATTAAAATGGCTACACAAAAATTCACCAGTTTTGATCAGTTTTTTTTCATGCACGCTGATCTGACAGCGGTCACAATACAATCTAACAAAATTGTTTTGAATGCCATTAAGGACGAGTGCGCACCACTAGAGCCATCTTAAGGAAACAAACACGCTTTCTGGCCGACCCAGTAGTGTCCAAAATAACTTGAGACCCCTAATTTCAGGATTGTGTTTTGTGCTGAGACTCCTCAGTTTCAAATGCAGCGGTGCCTTGGTGCCCGTGAGCTTGGGAATTGGTCAGACCCAGTGCATGTTGTATTTTGATGAGGACAAGTGTCAGCATCGGCGCTTGCTCACCACTCCTGGCACGTGCCAGAACCTCTGTGAGTCACGACGCAGCTCCGTGTAACAGAAAGTGCTCCGTCGGTAGTGTGTGCTCGCCCCTCGTCAGAATACACTGACGATGAGTCCCGAGGCGCCCCTGCAAACGTGACAACTGTTGCTGTCCTCTACGGACATTCGTCACATAGTTCATTCTGTGTACAGGATGAGGCACGTGAGGGTCTGGCTCGATGGAGGGTGACTTTGCAAAGTCCTGCGGCATTTAGGAGATCGCGCTGAGGGTGCTTTTCACACCTGCGTGTGTTCCCAACTTCAGTTTGGGAGTAGGCTGACCACCTTTCAATTTCCTTTTGAAGATGTTTTCCAAAGACCCTTTTTAGGTTTTCTTCCTCCAAGTCAAAAGGGACAAATCACAATCGTTAAGTGTAGAGTTTTGTTTTACGCTTTCTCACAGTCCAAAGTATTTTCTTGGTGACAGCTTCCAGCCCACTCAGTGGTCATTCATTGTGGACCTGTGTCGCAGGGCGGCGCTGGGGCCCGTTGGGGACAGCGAGTGAACAAAACACACGTCCCTCTAGGGCAGAATCAGAGAGCTGCACACAGTTGGCGCACTTTAAGTGCCACAGTGAAGATGCACAGGAAGGTTTCGGGGTTTCATGAAGGTGAAGGATGGTAGTTCATTTGATTACAATTATCAGGGAGGTCTTCATGGAAGAGGAAACTTTTGACCTAAGCATGGAATGTTACAGAATTTGGATAGATTCAGAGACAGGAAGAAACAGTTCAAATTTTGACAACTTGGACACTCTGGAACATTCTTAACTTACAAGTTTGGTACTTGACAAATCTGGATAGATATGTGTCAGTAAGTATAACCAACCCCAGTTGTAACACGAGAGGCTTTCCCCCGCACCACCACACACTCCTTCGCCACCAGCTCAGCGCTCCACGGTTCCCCTCAGCTCTGACACTGTCTACCTGGAAGTGGTGTCAGGTCCCTCAGGACCAGGGTTTATAGCCAGGCAAGACTGTCTCTTTCCACCCCCTCCAGACAGCAAGGGCAAGTTCAGGTTGCCACCGCCGCTTCTGACCGACAGCCTGTAAATCAGAGGTTCTAACCTCCCCCTTCTCGGGCTTGATGAATTTGCTGGAATGGCTCACAGGGTTCAGAGAAACATGTTACTGACTAGGTTAGCAGTTTATGATAAAAGGATATGCCAGGTGGACGGGATGCCGAGCAACATGTGGGGAAAGAGCCTGGGGTTTGCGTGCTCGCTCTGAGAGGGCCTTTCTCCCAACACTTGAACATGTTCACCAACCAGCTCTCTGAACCCTGTCCTGCTGCGCTTTTACGGAAGCCTCGTGACTTAGGCATGATTGACTAAATCATTATCCATTGGTGATTGAACTCAGTCTCCAGCCCCTCACCCACCCCTCCTTCCCAGGGGGGAATGGGGGTAGGACTAGAAGCAGCAACCCTCTAATCAAGTGGTGGGTTCCCCTGGCAACCACCTTCATCCTGGTGACTTTAGGGCATTCCAGCAGTTGCCCATTAACATGACGGACACCTTTATTGAGATCTTCACTCAGGAAATTCCAAGAATTTTCAGGGTCAAAGACTAAATATTTAGTTCTTACTACAAGCCACAGTATCACAAGAAGCATAGCAGCTACCAAAGATAAATCATCTTTCTGTAAGACCAGTGTTTAGGGAGGTGGTTATTTTGGTCCCAGATGTGTCCCATATTCTAGCCCCAGGCTTTCACCCGGCCTCATTCATCTGATCACTTAAATATTTTTGTTCCATGGTTGGTTTACAGCTTTGAGACTCAGAGGAACGGACTGGTGTTTATCTATGACATGTGCGGCTCTAATTATGCCAACTTCGAGCTGGATCTGGGCAAGAAAGTCCTCAACTTGCTCAAGGTAAGGCTGCGGCGGGTCTCCTCAGCTGCCCCGCAGCGGTCAGGGCACCTTCTTCTATTCTTCGGGAGGTTTACGAATTATGTGAACTTTAGACATTGTGCTCTGTTTAAAGGTCACCTGTAAATGAAGACTAATACCTGCTTCAGAACAAGAAGCGGTCTTACAAGTAACGTGGGAAGAATGTAAGAAATGTACAGGAGCATTCTGAATCATGCTGGAGTTTTGCAGAATAAGAGTAAATGAAGGCCTCGGTATGGCCAGTGTCCTTGAAAAATGTCACCTCGCCAGTGACTTTCAGACTTTTTAAACATAATCTAGTCAGCAATATGTTTTATGTTATGACTTAGCCCACAAAAGTATTTGTACACTTAAACATGTATGTAGTGTTGCATACATAAATAAGGTTCTTAATCTCTTATCCCAAACTATTAGGTCCAGAGGTGTTTATTAGTATCTTGAACTTTGATTTTACTTATTTACTTAATTCTAGAGAAGGGGTAAAGGAGGGAGAAAGAGAGGGAGAGAAACAATGTGTGAGAGGCACATTAGTGGTTGCCTTGCGTACGCCCCCAGCTGGAGACCTGGCTCCAGGCATGCGCCCTGACTGGGAATTGAACTGGCAACCTTTAAGAAGGCCAGCGCTCAGTCCACTGAGGCTCACCAGCCAGGGCTGAACTTTAAAGGATAAAATGCATGCCACTCTATAATCCAACATTAATATTTCTGCAATGGGATGTATTATTCTTAGTGAGCGGAGAAGAATAAGGTCTTCTGAATGGCCTAGGGCAGTTCAGGTTAGATGGTGTTGCGCTGTGAATTTTGCACCAAACTTACAAAAGAAACTTACGGTTTTCAGAGTTATTCAGATTTCAGAATCTGAATAGGGGTGTGTGTATCTGTGTGTGCATGTTTATAAAACAAAAAAAGATACACCGAGTAAGCTTTACCCTTACTATGGGCAGCCACTCTGATCACTCCCTTCTAGTTCATATTTTTAAAATGTTAGTCATGACCTCTAACATTAATTTCAGGGCCCACTGAGTGACAACAGAGAGAGAGGAAGTGGGCGGGTGGGGGGAGAGAGAAACACCGATGGGTTGCCTGGTGTGCGTGCCCTGACCAGGGATCAAACCCACAACCTTCTCTGTGTACCGTGACGCTCCAAACAACTGAGCCACCCAGCCAGGGCTGGGGGTGTTTACTTACTGTTACAGCTGTACAGGAGAAAGTGTGTAAATGAAGTATACTGCATGCTGTCTTCTGGAACTTGCATTTTTCGCTAATCATTATTTTATTAAAATTCCTCTGGCGGCCTGTAGCTGTGGTTCGTTTCTTCTTATTGGTGGTTGAAGGACTGTTACCCGTTAACTCCTCCTCCATTGGTGCATGTATCGGATTATTCACCTGTTCTTGTACTGATGGCTGCTTGGATTGTTTCCTGAGTTTTGCTACTACGAACAGTGCAAACGTGTCTGAATTTTTTTTCTCTTTCATGTATTTGCATCTTACATCCTTTCATATTCCAAAGTCAGAAAAAATATATTAACTATATTTTTTTACTGCTTTACCACTTATTACATATGTATTAATTTTTTAGTTGATTTTTTGTGTTGTGGAGAAATACACATAACAAAACTCCCCACGTTAACAGGTTTTGAGTGTACAGTTCAGTGACGTCTGGCACGTTCCCAGTGCAACCATCACCACTGTTCACTCTCAGAACCGTTTTGTCATCCCGAGGAAAATTCCGTGCCCGTCACACAGTGTCTTCCAGTGACCCCAGCCCCCTGGCCTCTGGTAATCTGCCCTTGCTGGGTGCTCACGGAAGCAGAGTCACTCCATGTCTACCCTTGTGTGTGTGTTTTATTTTACTTAGCGTGATGTTCTCAAGACTAATTTGTACTGCAGCGTACGTCAGAATTTCACTCCTTTTGAAGGCTGAGCAGTGTTTCATCGTGTGTGCGTGCAGCGTTTTGTCCATCCAGTCGCCTGTCCTACACGTTGGGGTCGTCCCACCTGTTGGCTGTTGTGAATAATGCTGCTGCGGGCCCTGGTGTAACAGAGTCCTGTTCGAGCCCCTGATTTCAATCCTTTCGCGCACACGCTGGAAGTGGAATTATTGGATCATGTGGTAATTCTACATGTAACATTTTGAGGAGCTATTTTCTTTTTATTTAAATTATATTTTATCGAGTATGCTCTTACAGTTGTCTTGATTTTTTTCCCCCTTTGCTCCTGTACACCTAGCATCCCCTGCTTCCTCAGGCAGTCCCCACACCTTGGGCATGCCCATGGGTCATGCATATAAGTTCTTTGGCTACTCCATTTCCTATACTGTACTTTACATCTTCATGGCTACTCTGTAACTACCTGTTTGTACTTCTTAATCCCCTCACCTCTTCACTCATTTCCCCATAACCCCCGCCCACCTGGCAACTACCAAAACGCTCTCTGTATCCCCGATTCTGTCTCTGTTCTTCTTGTTTGCTTAGTTTGTTTTTTAGATACAGTTGTTGATAGTTTTGTATTTTTGCCCTTTTCATTGTTCATAGTTTTTGTCTTCTTTTTCTTAAATAAATCCCTTTAACATTTCATATACTGCTGGTTTGGTAATGATGAATTCCTTTAGTTTTCTCTTGTCTGGGAAGCTCTTTATTTGCCCTTCGATTCTAAATGATAGTTTTGCTGGGTAGAGCAATCTTGGCCATAGGTCCCTGCTTTTCATGACTTCGAATATTTCTTGCCAATCCCTTCTAGCTTGCAGTTTCTTTTGAGAAATCAGCTGACAGTCTTATGGGCACTCCCTTATAGGTAACTGACTGCTTTTTTCTTGCTGCTTTTAAGATTCTCTATCTTTAACCTTTGGCATTTTCGTTATGATGTGTCTTGGAGTGGACCTCTTTGTATCCATCTTGTTTGAGACTCTATGTGCTTCCTAAACTTGTATATCTATTTCCTTCACCAAATTAGGGAAGTTTTCTTTCATTCTTTTTTCAGATAGATTTCCAATTTCTTGCTCTTTCTCTTCTCCTTTTGGCACCCCTATGATGTGAATGTTGGACCTCTTGAAGTTGTCCCAGAGGCTGCTATACTCTCATTTTTTTTGGATTCTTTTTTCTCCTTGTTGTTCTGCATGGTTGTTTTTTTGCTTCCTTATGTTCCAAATCATTGATTTGATTCTTGGCTTTATCCACTCTACTGTTGTTTCCCTGTAAATTGTTCTTTATTTCAGTTAGTGTATCCTTCATTTCTGACTGGATCATTTTTATGCTGCTGAGGTCCTCACTAAGTTCCTTGAGCATCCTTATAACCAGTGTTTTAAACTCTGCATCTGATAGATTGTTTATCTCCATTTTGTTTAGCTCTTTTTCTGGAGTTTTCATTTGGGCCATGCTTCTTTGTCTCCTCATTTTGGCTGCCTCCCTGTGTTTGTTTCTATGTATTAGTAGAGCTGCTTTGACTCCGTGTCTTGGTTGTGTGGCCTAATGTAGTAGGAGTCCTGTAGGGTCCAGTGGCACAGCCTCTCCTATCACCCAAGCTGGGTACTAGAGGTGCACCTTCTGTGTGGGCTGAGTACACCCTCCTCTTGTAGTTGAGCCTTGGTTGCCATTGGCAGATCAATGGGAGAGATTTATCCAGGCCAGTCAGCTGCAAGGACTGGCTGTGACCACTTACCACCAACCTCCACCCTCTGTGGAGGATCAGCTGTGCAGGGGTAGGGTGGTGGTGCTCCGACGTGGTCTATAGCTGTCCACTGGGTGTGCTGGCCCTGGTGTTTTCCTGTTGGTACAAGCCAAGTTCAGCCCCCACCTGTGTTTTTTCCGGGTCACCCTGCCTGAGCTATAAAAGCAATCTTAGATGGCTGCTGCTTGTGTTGGGGTTGGAGATTCCTAGGCAAAGCCAAGCTATGAATCCAGGCTAGCTGCTGCTATATGCCTGGCCTGGGGCTCAGTGAGGCTGGCCGTTGCTTGTTTGAGAGGATGTAGGAAGTTGTGCAGTATGAGCCAAGACCAGCCATTCCTATGGAAAAGCAGCTTGGGTGGGCTGCTAAGTTGGGTGGGGTGGAATGGAATCCCTGGAGATATCCAAGGTGGGTCAAACAGTGTTAGCCAGGTTGATGGAATTTCAGATTTGGCACCAGGTTGCCGGCTCTGTGGGGGAAAGATTTAGACAAGGAACAGTGGCCTCTGCTCACCTGGATGCCAATTTCTGCCGTATGCCACTGGTGCCTCTCAAGCTGCTCCCTGGTGCTGGAGCTCAGAGGGAGTGAGTCTGAGTAGGTGAGTTCACATGTGGGTTATTTAAGAGGAACTGCTTAGGGCCCCATCAGTTTCTTCTACCAACTCAATCCCCGCTGGTTTTTGCAGCCAGAAGTTGTGGGGACTTAGCTTCCTGGCACTGGAGATTCCTGGGCTGGGGTCCTGGTGAGGGTCTGGGACTCCTTGCTCCTAAGATATCCCTCCCGAGTTTTTATTCACCACGCGTGGGTGAGGGACCAGCCCGTTCTGTCTGTGCCCCGCCTACCAGCCTGAATGGATGTGGTTTCTTTAATTCCACAGTTGTCAGACTTCCACTCAGCTTGATTTCTGACGGTTCTGAGTGATGGTTGTTCTATATTTTAGTTGTAATTTTCATGTGGTTGTGAGAAGAAACGAGCCATGTCTGCCTGTGCCTCCATCTTGACCAGAAGTCTGTTTTCTTTAAAAAAGGTTAAAATTTTGGTTTTTTATAACCTTATACGTCTAGAATTGATTTTTTGAGGGCTGTTTGTTTCCAGTTTATGGAGTTGAATTTGCAGTACGGTACAGATGTAGGAATCTGATTTTTCCCCCATGTGGATAGCTATTTTTTCCCCAGTTTTACATATGAAATGGTCCCTCCTTTTCACAATTTAGACTCAGTTGTAACAAAGTCACAATAACCTGGTAAGTCAGTATACTATAGGCAATTCAATTAACCATCTAACTTTTTGTGTTGTTCAGGTTGTTTAAATAATGCTGTTGTGATCATTTCAGCTCTTCCTTTTAAATTATTTTTGAAAGGATACTTCTAAGACTTGGGTTATTTGGCTAATGATTATGAATATTCTTATATCTCTTGTATACATCTCTAGGTTACCCTCGATACAAGTGGAAAAAAATACATTGTCACCAACAAGTACGAGTGCTTTGAACCATCCCAGTACTGAACTCCAATTTTTCTATATTTTTAAAGTTAGCCCTGGCTGGTGTGGCTCAGTGGATTGAGCACAGGCCTGCAAACCAAAGAATCACCGGTTCAGTTCCCAGTCAGGGCACAGACCTGGGTTGCGGGCCAGGCCCCCCTGTAGGGGTTGTGCAAGAAGCAACCACACATTGATGTTTCCCTCCCTGTCTTTCTCCTTTCCTTCACCTCTTTCAAAAATAAGTACATAAAATCTTTAAAAAAATAAATTTAGAAGTTCTAAAATAACCTTTCTGTGTTTGTGCAAACCCTTTGAGTAACAACAAAGTTGTGTCCTTTTTCTCTTCCAGTGTTCCTGTGCCGTTGGTGTGTCCCTCGTTATTTTGACTCAGAATAACGAGGTACTGTAGGTGTTCTGCTGTTCTGCTGTGTAAATTAGAACAGGCTGCCGTAGAAGTCCTGTTGCTTTAGAATCTGTGTCTCACGGTCTTTCTAGTGACTTAGTCGCTCTGTCACTGTGAACAGATACAACTTTAAATATAATCCCCTACCGTCCTCATTCTCGTGAAAGTTGTAAACAGAAGTTTATCTTTAATGAACAGTCTCACACTTCAGGTTTCTATTTAGCATGAATTAACTTCCAGCAGCTACTGTGATGAGGATTTGGGTCAAAATAGGACACTGGAATAAAAATAATAATCTTTGACAGCTTAAGTTGCTCTGGGTAGATTTTAACATCTTCATAAATTTCATAGAACTAACTCTCGTTTTAAACTTTAAAATGTCATAATCCCTATGGTTGTCACCATCGGGATTCTTAACTTTAATTATTATTTTTAATTAATTAACTTCTCACCTGAGGACATTTTTTCATTGCATTTAGAGAGAGAGGAAGGGAGAGAGGGGAGGGAGAGGGAAAGACATTGGTGTGAGAGAGAAGCATTGATGGGTTGCCTCCTGTATGTGTCTGGACCAGGGATCGAACCCATAACCTAGGCTTGTGCCCTGACCAGGAGTGGAACCCACAACCTTTTGGTTACGGGACCCTGCTCCAGCTGACTGAGCCTCCTTGGCCGGGGCTTTAATTGTTGTTTTAGATGAACCACTTTAAACCAGACAGTGTGGACTTCACCCCTGAAGGATAAATCTGTATTTTTCTGATTATGAAATGCATGGTTGAAACACATGGCTAGAACACATAGGTTTAAAAATTCATTAATGGAGACATTTATGAAGCAATAATTATTCTTATTGAGTGCTTCACATGCTGTTCTGAGCTCTTTTCATGCTTTCAAGTCCATTTAACCCTGACGTCTGTACTGTGAGGTGTGATGGCGATTGGTGTTACTGTCCCCATCTCACGGGTCTGGAAGCTTAGACCTGGAGAATTTGGGGACCTACCGAAGGTGATACAAGCTGCTACAGGACAGAGCGGAGACATTATAACCCTACACCTTGGGTATTATCATATAAAGAGCTTGACTGAGGTTTTCAAAGTGTATGTGTGTGTACGTGTGTATAATTTTTTTCGTTACAATTATGGACTTGTGTTATATCTACCGATTGTAACTGGCCAGTTTTTACTTAACAGTGTTATCTTCTTCATCTTTCTATGTCAGTCATATATGTAGCTGTTACTCGTGTTTTCTTCGCTTTTTTAATTAAAAGTTTTATTTATTTTTAGAGAGAGGGGGAGGGAGGGAGAGAGGGAGAGAAACATCAGTATGCAGTTGCCTCTCATGCGCACCCCGCTGGGGACCTGGCCCACAACCCAGGCGTGAGCCCCGACTAGGAATCGAATCGGTGGCCCTTAGGTTCCCCAGGCTGGCGCTCCGTCCTCTAAACCACACCAGCCAGGGCTGCTTCGCTTTTTTTAATGACTGCAGATATTCGAAGCAGAAAAATGAAGTGCATGCTTTTTTTAGGAGTGGGTGGTTATTCTAAAGGCTTCAGTGAACACCATTTTACATACAGTTTTGCATATTTGACCAATCATTTCTTCAGGGTAAATTGCTGTAAGTAAATTTGTACAGTCTAAGAGTACCCGTGTTTGAAATTTTGGTAACTATTGCCAAATAACCCTCAAAACTTAGTTCACATTTACACTCCTATCAACACCTTTTTTCACTAGTCTCATCAACATTGACTTATCATTCAGATTTTAATCATATTCATGGTTTTTTAAAAAGATTTTATTTACTTATTTTTAGAGAGAGGGGAAGTGAGGGAGAGAAACTTTGATGTGATGGAGAAGCATCTATTGGTTGCCTCCCACACGCCCCCACCTGGGGACTCGGCCTGCAACCAGGGCATGTGCCCTGACCAGAATAGAACTGGCGACCTTTAGGTTCCCAGGCCAGCGCTCGATCCACTGAGCCACACACGCCAGGGCTCATTATTTATTTAATTTTTTTTTCATATGCTTTACCCACTTTTCTATTGAAGTATTCCTCTTACTGATTTATAAGACTTGTTATTAAGAATGGCATTAAGGTCCTTGCCGTGTGGCTCCGCAGGAGTGCGCTCCCATCCACCAGAGGTCGCAGGCCTGACCTCCAATCAGGGCGAGGACGGGAGACAACCTGTCGGTGTTTCTTCTCTCTCTCTCTCTCTCTCTCTCTCAAATCAATACACAAATTTTAAAAATTAAAAAAAAGAATATTATTAAGTACATGTTACCAGCATTTTTTGCAGTGTATGATTTGTTCAACTTTATGGTGTCTGTTGTCACACTATTTTCTTTATTTTTCATTGTAATTTTCAAATGTTACACTACATATATTTAACAATATATTTTTATATTTGATATATAATATACATAAGATAATTTGCTATCAAGTAGTTATACTGGCAACATTTACTAATTAGTAGATTTTTCCTACTCATTTGGGATAATACCTTTATCTTGTACTAGATTCCCAAATGGTTGTGTTTCTATTTCTGGACTCCCTGTTCTATTTATCTGGCCAGGTAGGCTAATATATGCACTGTTTTATTTACTGTAGCCTTGTAATAAAGTTTAGTATCTTCTGGGACAAGCTTTCTCATCATCTTTTATTTCTAAGTAGTTTTAACTGTTTTACAGGTACTTTATATATACCTGTAAGAACCTGTATATACAGGAACTTTCATGTGCTTTCATTGAAGTTTTTATGATATATATAACATACTTAATATATGTATGTTATATATGTATGCATACTTAAAATGAAGTTTGCAACTAGTTATCTTAATTATGAAAACAATTTAAGGAAAAGTCTGACTCCCCTCCCTCAGCCACCCAAGTGCCGTTCCCCAGAGGTAACTTTTTCAAAATTACAAATCTGATAAAAAAAATGTTTTAAATTTTGTTATCTTTCGATTACATCAACTCTAGAGTCATTCAGTCAAGTTTTATGAAATAAAACACTTTGGAACTTTATTTGAATGTAATGAATTCATAAATTAATTTAGGGAGGGTTGACATCTTTACGGTATTTTATTCTCCCGTTCAGAAATGCTGAGCATTTTTGTTATGTCACTCAATAAAGCCTTAGAGTTATTTATCTTGCATGTTTGTTATGTCTCTAAAAATATATATGTACATTTATAAAAACATAGCATACACCAAGGGTAAGTCATCTTTTCTCTAGGACACAGAGCCATGGGGAAGGACAGGGGGAGCAGTCGGGTGTGCGAGTGGCCAGTGCGCACAGCTGCTGTTGTAGCTCAGGTGCTCACCATTATCCTTTTGTGCTTATTATTGGTAGGGGCTGACTTTTCATATTCACAGTTTACTGTTCAAAACATTATTAGAACTAGAAAAGATTTGATTGTAAATCAAATGCATTAAGAACAGACATTACCTTTGACACTATCATGCAGAAATAGCCAGTTTACATGTTGGTGTATGGCACTTCCAGAAGTTTTATAATACAGTCTTTATTTATGTTTATATAACTTTTATATACAATAAGTTCCATCATCTGTTTTTGTGAACACTTGTAATTGCTGAATATTAGTCTATCCTGTATTTACTGCAAATTATTTAACTGTTTCTATGTTGTTGGATTTTTAAATTTTTTATCATAAACATTTTTATATCCGTATTTTGTTTGCACGTTAAGTAATTTGCTTGAAGTGAATTTCTAGAAGTAGCACTACTGGAATAAAGAATATAAACATTTTAAATAAGGTTGTAAAAAATAAAAATAATACAAAGTATTATAGAAAATAAAATGTAAAGAATAGAATTAAAAGTACTCATGATCCCACTTATAAGAGGTAAACTATTTAGCTTTTGATATAATTTTTTATAGTCTTTTTTCTGTAAGAGTGTGTAATATTTTATCCTTTTGGTTGTGTGAGGAAGCAAAGCATATCTACCTATACCTCCATCTTGGCTGGAAGCCTAAAAAATCTTTGAAATCTTTAAATAGCAATCTTATTAAGAGATACACCATTTTTGCTAACCACTACCCATTTTCAGACACATATTATTTACAGTTTTAAAGTGTTATTTTTAATTGTCAAAAATGGAACTGTCGCCCCGGCCAGGGGGGCTCAGTTGGCTGGAGCATCGTCCTGCCTGCCCGCGGGTTGTGGGTTTGATTCCCAATTGGGGCGCACGCCTTGGTTGTGAGCGTGTTCCCCAGATGAGGTGTGGAGGGGGGGTATCAGTGGATGTTTCTCCCTCTTTCCCTTCTTCTCTCTCTAAAAAATCAATAGAGGTATTCTTGGGTGAGGATTAAAAAAGATAATTAAAAGATAAAAGTTTAGTAACATTTTTATTTATAAATCTTTGTGTTTCTCATTATTTCCTTAGAATAGAGTCTCAGAATGGAATTACCTGATTAGAGGCTACGCATTTTTAAGGCCATGTGTACTGGCAGGTGCCTCCTAGAAGGTGTTACTAAGTCACATCAGCAGTGTGTGTGTGTGCCAGAAAGTCATCTTACCGAACTGGGTCTAAGTCTGTGTCGCTTTCCCCTGAACGCAGGTCACAGCTTTCACTTTCTATCGTTTTCTGCAAACATAGCTGTTTCTTGAGACTGGTTTCTGATCTGGCTGTTAAAGGGGCCTTGGCCCCTAAATACATATTTAGGCCCTGAAAATAAATTGTTGCGTGTTTCAGGGAAGAGATGAAAGGTAATTTTTCAGACTTTAGTGAAGTGGCCTTTGGAGAATTTTGTTCTGGATGCTGTGTACTCTCCCGAGGGAATGTTTGCAGACCCCAAATCCACAGAACTGAAGAGCACCCATAGAGCGACGCCAAATTAGCACGCAGCCTTTTGGGAAAGAAGAGGGACGAAGCGGTAGAAGATACTTAGCTGTAGTTTCCTCTCTTATTATTTTATTTCCTTGGCAACAGTTTCCGCTCTGTGAGGTTGCCTATATTACATGGTGTCTCTGCCTGTGAGAAGGGCTGAGATGCTGAGAAACTAAAAGAAACTAGAGCGTTGGATTACAAAGTCATTGTTTTTCATTCTTACGCCTCGTGCCGATCATCTCCTTTTCTTCTGGACCGTTGGGCCCACTAGATCATATTTATCAGCTAACTAAATGAACACATAAGTGGATGAAGAGTTCAGTAAAAAAAAAAATTAAAAATACACAGATACCAGAATAAAAGAAAAACTATGAGAGAAGTGTTTCTTTCATACTCAGTCTATTCGTGATCTGATTTTTCCTTAAAGTTCTAACAAGCACAACTGAAGGATGCACACATATCAGAGAGGGCCCTCCCCCCCAAAAAACGGAATTATGTTCTGGAGGGCAGGCCGCTTTAGCACAGGCTTCTTTCTAGGTGAGTGTTCTAGGAAGCCGTCTGTGTCTGTATACCCGCTGCTGTTTTGTTGCGAGAGGTTGTGTTTGGCTTTAGTGAATTTTTGTTGAAGACGCAACACGTTTGCCCATTTCATGGTGGGTGACTTACGAGCGCACCTGCCCGCACTGTGCTGAGTGTTCATGACCAAAACCAGCGTGTGCCCCTCCCTCCCTGTTCACCGGATCTCGCCCATACTGACTTTCCACATTTTGTTGTTTCCCCGATGAAAAAAGTCCTCAAAGGGAAACATTTTGCAGATGTGGAAGAGGTGAAACAAACAAAAAAACGTCAGAAGCACTAAAAAGCATCAAAATCAGCGTGTTCAAAAACTGTTTTGAGCATTGGAAAAAAAACGTTTCAGTAGGTGTATTGCATCAAATGGGGAGAACTTTAAAAGTGACTGAAGTTTAAACATGTAAGAATAAACACAATTTCTTATAAATAAATTCATTTTGGGGGGGTCCTCCTCCATCATATGCTGATAAGAAAAGTCAGACTAGTTTTTGATCCATAAAGCTTATATCTACAAGAATATAACATCATTACTTTTAAAGGTAATCGGCTTTTAATTTCTTTTAAACTACTTTTTCTTCAGCTACTCAAGCGAGACCTGACTTAGGCCGCAGACTCCCCCTGCTGGGTAAGAACGGAGAGAAGCGCCGAAAACCTATGCCTTGGGCCTGCACAGCCACAGGCCCCATCAGGCGCTGTCCCAGTGCCCGATGGGCGCCTTGAAACCCTCCCGTGTGTTCTCCGCAGGGAGCGTTCCCAGCCCGGCTGAAGAAAGTGCTGATCGTGGGGGCCCCCATGTGGTTCCGAGTACCCTACTCCATCATCAGCCTCCTCCTGAAGGACAAAGTCCGCGAGAGGGTAAGCAGCTTCGTTTTACTCGCAGGCGGGGAGATGGGTGCCCATTCCTGCCGTTGGGGCCTGCCCACTAATTTTCTGCCTTCGACCCCAATGTGCTGTCTCATCTGCTAGAGAAGCACTTTCTGCTTCCGTCGCGCGTCTTCTGTGCTTCGTTCTTCCTCCGCCCGGTGTAGGCGGGCTCTCCTGCTGAACCACAGCTTCCTGCAGTCAGGGACTGGACAGACTGTGTGTTGAGAACGCCCCCGGCACCGCACCCTGCTTGGAAGTGGTACCGAAGGGGCGCCTCCCCTGGATATCTTCGTGATTGCTGCGACCAAAACGTAGCCTAGTGCCGCCGCAGGCCTTTAATGTGCAGCAACGCACGCGGTGTGATGGCGTCGGCCGTGCTGGTGTTTGAATCTGTTCCACTGGAAACGCCACTCAGGCCTTTGGCCACCACGTGGGGCAGAGAAGAGTCTCTCACTCTGTCTCTACTTGTGTTCCAGGCGTTTTCTTTTAAAACGGCTTGTTGCTTCCGAACTTCAGAAGTGTTACTTAAATTATCTTAGTTTTGTTATCATCCCCTGACTGTTCCAGGACTGAAGGATTATGGTTTTACTCATTCATTTCTACCCTTGAAAGAAAGGGCATTGGAAACATTGAACAATGGGGTAAGACAATAAAGTTGTGGAATGTTATCAGAGATTTTTGTAGCAAAGGGTTTTACGAGGCTACATGAATAGTAACAATGCAGATCTTTATAGCTGGGGGGACTCGAGGTGGAGAGGGGAAGCTGAAGGTGTTTGGTTCTGTGGAACTGCTTAGGGACCTGGTGACTCAGAGCAGGGGAGATCCTTCCTAATATAACTCTTTGAGAAGACTCCTTAGGCAAGTTCTTGCACTTTTGTATACAAGCATGAGTGCGTGTATAAACTCAAAATATACTGAGCACCTTCACAGTCCAGGCTCTGGGCCCTAGGAGTGAAAAGTTGAGCGAGACAGTCCTGACCTTGGAGGTGCTCGTGGCTCTGATAGGGGACACGGACAGACAAGTGCAGAGGACTGGATCTGCAGGAGCACGGAGGAGAGTGTTGCCTGGGCAGAGGGGCTTCACGTGCTATAAGCTGTCCTTGAGGCCAAGGAGGGAAAGAGGGCATTCCAGGAAGAGGCACCAACAAGAGAGATCAGCACCTTTATTCCTCACGGATTCCAAGAACAACCAACTAGGCTAATATGGTCCGGTATGGCTGTGTTCCCGCAGAGAGCAGAATTGGGTGTTCTTGTGACTTCTGTAGCATTTTTCCTGGACAACTCTGAGTTTAGGCGGCTGGTCTTGACTTATTTTCATAGAAAGCTATGTTTGAGAACATCCTTGCCAGTCTCTGAGTAAAGCAGAGCTAACAGACGTCGTATAAAGTTGACAAAAATAACCATTTCCTATGCATTATTGGTAGTCAGAAGGTGAACACCCGCATCAAATGTTACTGGGATGCCTTGCTAATAGTATAAAATAATACCTTTGTTCACTTTACCTTCTTCCCGGAAGGTATATAACTGAGCCCCTAACTCCAGGAGTGAATTTGATACACATTATGGGAATTGTCTGAGAAATTCATAGGACTCCGAGCTCAGGACTGTCTACCTTGACAACTATGTCGAGTATTTCAGGCCATCTCGTCCTATTCTCCAAACCCAGTATGAGTCTGTATTAGTTTCGGGAGTACAGCATAGTGGTTAGTCAGTCCTCGTGTGCAGAGTAACCCCACCCTCCCCCGGCATTCCACGCGCCCATCTGACACCCACAGAAGCATCACAGTAGCATCCTCTGTGTGTAACTGTGTCTCCGGAGCCCGTCTCTTCTTCATCTTCACTATGTCTTTCCCCCACGCACTCACGTGCTTGTTTCTGGCCTTCCAGATTCAGATACTGAAGACCTCTGAGGTCACCCAGCACCTGCCCAGAGAGTGCCTTCCAGAAAACCTGGGTGGGTTCGTCAAGATGGATCTCGCCACGTGGAACTTCCAGTTCCTGCCCCAGATGAATGGCCACCCGGACCCCTTCGATGAGATCATCCTGCTCTCCCTCCCTCCTGCTTTAGACTGGGACTCGGTGCACGTTCCAGGTCCCCATGCCATGACCATCCCGGAGTTGATGAACTATGTCAGCACCAGGCAGAAGCAGGGCATATACGAGGAGTATGAAGACATCCGTCGTGAGAACCCTGTTGGCACTTTCCATTGTTCCATGTAAGTAGGAAAGGCCGGGCCGCCCACCGTGCTCCGGCACTCCAGGGCCTGTCAGGGAGCATCCTCTCACTTAGGCGACGGCTTCTTTCCTCCAGGACGAGGGACTTCCCCCTTTGGGGCTTGTTGCCAACGTTCTGTGCTCTGAAATTTCCGATGGTCTTTGGTAACAGAAGAGAAACCCTCTAATAATGGACACATTGTCTTAATTAATATTTCCCTGAAATGCAGGTATTTTTAGGAAAAACACAAAAGTGTAGGCTTTCTGTTCCTGTCCTCCGTGTGATCTCCGGTCCTTTCATTTCGGCAGTTTTGCTCTAGAGTATTTATAGTATAACATTACTGTCTGAGGGAGGGCTGCAGTTTCCTTCAAAATAATTCGCAGGAGCATTTGATACATTGTTTCCCAGCAATTGTTGTCAGTTTCAGCTCAAATACTATTTTTAAAGTATATTTTATTGATTACACTATTATAGTTGTCCCATATTTTTTCTCCCCTTTATCCCCCTCCACCCTGCGCTCTCCTCCCTCCAGCATTCCCCACCCCCCTTTAGTTCATGTCCATGGGTTGTACATATAAGTTCTTTGGCTTCTGTTTCCTGTACTATTCTTACCCTCCCCCTGTCTATTTTGTACCTACCATTTATGCTTCTTATTCCCTGTACCTTTTCCCCCACTCTCCTTCCTCCCCCTCCCCACTGATAACCCTCCATGTGATCTCCATTTCTGTGGTTCTGTTCCTGTTCTAGTTCTTTGCTTAGTTTGCTTTTGTTGTTTTTTTAGGTTCAGTTGTTGATAGTTGGGTTTGTCGTCATTTTACTGTTCATATTTTTGATCATCTTCTTTTTCTTAGATAACTCCCTTTAACATTTTATATAATAAGGGCTTGGTGATGATGAACTCCTTTAACTTGACCTTCTCTGGGAAGCACTTTATCTGCCCTTCCATTCTAAATGAAAGCTTTGCCAGATAGAGTCATCTTGAATCAATGGAGGTCCTTGCCTTTCATGACTTTGAATACTTCTTTCCAGCTGCTTCTTGCCTATAAGTTTTCTTTTAAGAAATCAGCTGACAGTCTAAGGGGAACTCGTTTGTGGGGAACTCGTTTGTAGGTAACTGTGTCCTTTCCTCTTGCTGCTTTTAAGATTCTCTTCTTATCTTTAATCTTGGATAATGTAATTATGATGTGTCTTGGAGTGTTCCTATTTGGATCCAACTTCTTTGGGACTCTCCAGGCTTCCTGGACTTCCTGGAAGTCTATTTCCTTTGCCAGATTGGGAAAATTCTCCTTTATTATTTTTTCCAATAAGTTTTCAATTTCTTGCTCTTCCTCTTCTTCTTCTGGCACCCCTGTGATTTGGATATTGGAACGTTTAAAGTTGTCCCAGAGGTTCCTAAGCCTCTCCTCATTTTTTTTTTTTTTTGAATTCTTATTTCTTCATACTGTTCCAATTGAGTGTTCATTTCTTCCTCCTGTTCCAAATTGTTGATTTGAGTCCTGGTTTCCTTCCCATCACTGTTAGTTCCCTGTATATATTTTTTTAATTTCACTTTGCATAGCCTTCACTTTTTCCTTTATATTTGTATCCATATGCAACCATTTCTGTGAGCATCCTGATTACCAGTGTTTTGAACTCTGCATCTGATAGGTTGGCTATTTTCTCGTTGCTTAGTTCTTTTTCTGGAGTTTTGATTTGTTCTTTTATTTGGGCCATATTTCTTTGTCTCGGCACAGTATGTTGTAAGGGGCTGAGACATAGGTATTCAACAAGGTAGGGCAACCCAGGTCGCTGCATTGTGGTGCTGTATGTGAGGGAGGGGTCAGAGAGGGAACAATGCTGCTCACTTGGCTCTCCCCCACTTTCAGTCACTTCCCCTGCTTCCCACAAGTGAATTGTGCCCTTCCGGTGCTGAGTCCTGGGTGCATGTGTCTGTGTACGTTCTAGGACCTCATGGGTTCCTCCAACAGACTCTCCTGTGAGACTGGGAGTTTCTCCCACCACCACAACCCCCACAGATTTTTACAGCCAAAGGTTTCGAGGCTTTAGTTTCCCATACTGGAGCCCTGGGGTGTACGGTCTGTGTTGCTTCCCAGTTGTCCCTCCTGGTTTATCCCCACATGAAAGTGGACCACCTGGTCTGCCAGTTGCCTCCTTGCCGCACATCCTCTCCACCCCAGCTGCCCGTCTCCACCCCTCCCTCTGGTCTGGATGAATGCTGCTGCTTTAACTCCTTGGTTGTCAGAATTTCCATACGGTTTGATTTTCTAGCAGTTGTTTGTTTTTTGTTTTTAAATTTGTTGTTGTCTTTCTTTTGGTTGTATGAGGAAGCACAGTGTATCTACCTACGACTCCATCTTGGTCAGAAGTCTCAAATACATTGTTATAAAAATTCTCTACAGGGTTAGACATTCTTAAGTCAACATATATTATGGCTTCCTGGCAAGAAGGGAGAGGGGCTAGGAGCTTTAATAATAGTTGAATTCAAGGTAAGTAAGTAGCTGAATCTATTTCCATGTGAGTGTCTCTTCTACATACGCTCAAAAGGAAAGCTCTTTGGAGCCTTCCCTCATAAATCTGCAGCCACAGCTCTAGATGCCATCTTCAGTCAAAGTAAGTGTGTACAGTTGTGTTGCAACACAGTTCTCCCCACCGTGTTCTACCAAAGAACTAGCTGCTCATATTACAGACTTGAAATTCTCAGTTTCCATTTCTCTCTTATCACTTACCTTTGTGTAACGAGCCATAACTGTGGACATTCCTGGTTCCCACGTACTGCAAAGAATCAACCTTGTCGCGGGGAGTCTCATTTGTGGCATTTCTTTTCTCCCTTGTGCCTGACTTCTGGTTACCCCAATAGCAGCCTCGTGACATGCTGCGTGGACACCAAGCCTACACATGCTGCTCAGGTTTCCCGTTCCCTCTCCAGTCTCCCTTCTTTGCTTTCAAGCAGCATGTGGCACATCCGTTCAAGAAAAAACCCTGGTGCACCGGTGGACACGCTGACAGAATGCAGCTCCTCGAGTTTTCCCACTTCTGTGTGAGGGTTCAGAATTTCCTTTTACTTTATTTTTTCAATTCAGTAAATCTTTATTGAGCTCCCACGGGTGCGTGAATTTAGGATCTGTAATTTGCATAAGTAGAAAAGTGTTGCTTTAGCCCCTGTAAAGAAAGCAAGCCACAACTTCGCTGTATGTTTCAAATGACTCATTTGATGACAGCGAGGCTCAGTTTGATGTTACCATAAGCATTAACACAAGAAAACGGGGAAGCATGAACGTCCTCACTGCCACCGGAAGAGAGTTTGGTGCCTGGATAAGCCGACCTGTTGGTCTAACAACAGCTGGTCAAAAAGGGTGGAGAATCTGGAGGAAAAATGTGCCTAGAAACACTGTCCCTTGAGGGCTCACTCCCCTGAGGGCAGCAAAGTGGTGAAAGAATTTAATGGCTCAAAAACTATGTTGAGAGTGTAAAGAGAAGAGCTAGTCACAGCTTTGGGGGGAAAATGTGAGAACAGGTGGCACTACACGTAGCTGGATTAAAATTCTGAAGTTTCCCTGGAGTTGAGACAGCGCTCTCAGCCAGCCCAGGGGGCCACGGGCTCATGCTCCTTTGAGTGAATAGGGTGGGTTTAAATGATAGGTTCCCCAGTGCACCAACTGTATCTTCCGGTGTAATTCCAGTATCTGAACCTAGCGATACAGACACAAATCAGCGGGGAGGAAGTGTCGAGTCTACCGGACCTAAAAGGATGTGGCAACTCTAGAATTTCCCAGTTTGAGTCTTCTTCTGCAGGAGAATCGCATTCTGGCTCGGTCCACATGGTGCTGGAGGCAGTGCTTGTGAGAACCGGGGCAGCAGTGGAAGTGTGGACTCCTTGCTCTCCTCTTCCATCTGTTTGAAGAAAACACGGGACAGTAAACTGCTTCCTAACGGCCTTTTCTCAGATCCTGTTGCAGACAGAGCTGTACCACACTGAAGGGGGCAGGGGAGAAAGTTTTGGGGGATGGTGTTTGCAGTCTGTCACTACTTCCCATGTGAGTTCCGCTGGAGACAGGCACGCTGTCTCCAATCCCAGAATCTGTGTCTGATTGGGAATTCTTCATGCTGGATCCTGACTGTGGAAAATCCTGGTATCCAATGGGCTATGAGAAGGACCTTTCAGTTACTGTAGCAGCGTCTGAGTTCTGTGTGTATCCTGGAAAGGCACCTGCCCACTGGCCAATGCACATGGTGTAATCCCAGCACAGTAAATATCTGACTTCCCATTATATCCACGTAGATCCCGTCCCAGCAGTTCTGGATTCAGCCACAGCTGCAGTGATGTGCTGAACCGTGGGAAATCATACACAGCCCTATGCCTCTGTCTGTGCTAAACCGAACTCTGCAGATGGGACAGGCCAGGAAGGGTCATAGGCCATCACCAGGAATGAGGATATGATTGGCTTTACATCTCCCACGAACACAGTCATTTGGTGCAGCTGGCTCAACCCTCTCACTGCCCCAAAGAGAATTTTCTTACTAAAGTTTCACTCTGTCTTTCAGGAAAGCAAACCCTCAGCAGTCAACTTGCTGAATCATAGGCCATAAATAGAGAAATAATCCCAAGCCAGCTGCCAACAGTGAAAACAGTCCAATAAGTTGTAATGTTGGGGTGCCGGGAAAAGTGGGGTAGAATCACAGCTTTCTGTAAAGCTCTCGGGCGTTCTTCAGTGCCGTCTTCCAGATCCGTAGGGTTCGTAGTCGCCAGCGTTGCTGTAGGAGTGTGCCGTGCAAGATGCACAGAAGCCCTGTCGCCAGACCCTCTTCCTGTTTCCACTCGGAGTCCCTGGTGAGAAACTGCGGCGGCACCGACCACGACGCTGCATCTAGTGGACAGAGGCAACCTGGGAAGTGTTGGCTTATCAACCAAGTTTTGATGGACACCAGTTTCTGACCGTTGTTCAGGTCCGCGTGATTGAACTTGTGTTCGTGAAGTACAGAAACAATTCAGAAGAGACATCAAATTGCTTTAGTTCACAGCCCAGTCTCAAGCTATTTCCAAAAATTAATTAAAAAAAAAAATCTTCCTCTCTCGAGATGATCTCTAATAACTCCAGATTAAAGCCAGAGAGATGTTCTGCAATGCTCTGTGAAGGCAGAGACATAGTCCCTAGTTTGTGAGGAAACGCCTCTGGTTCGACAAAAACACTTCCAGTTACTACAAGTTGTATTTCAGGGAACCCAGTCTCAGAAATCCTCTATGACTGTGACTCTTAGAGACCCCAGCAACAGGCCTTATAGTTAAGCTGTTTCTCTAAGCATCTGGTTTCCAAAGAAAGACAATTTAGTTGAACTATCTCCCAGCAAAATATATATCAGCAACAATAAGGCTTTTTGAAAGAAACAGAGGAAATAGAGAAAATTGCAGTGGTGCGTTTTCTTTGATCTCTGTGTAGTTCTCCGTACACTACTCTGGGATGCCTTCCGCTGCACCTTGCAAACCTTGGGGTTTAGAATCATGGAAGCGTGTAGTCTATGCTGGTGTCAGGGTTGACAGCAGCAAGAAGAAAGGGACTGAAAGTGGCTTCCAAAAAGAGAAAAACAAAACAAAACAGAAACAAAGTAACTCTCAGGAAAAGAGAAGAGTTGCCTGTTAGGAATTGAGCCTCCTAAGATTTTCCTTCAGCCCAAACTGGCCCGCAAACCCCCCTGGCTAGTTTGTAACTGGTTAGTAGCTACTTGATAACTGCTGATTCTAGATATTGATTCTTTGTTGGGTACCTAGTAGATCATGGAGCGTTTCTCTCACTGCTGCTCTCATTTTATTTTACCACGTGTTTGTGGGCTGCAGTAGCAGGGGTTTTTTCTCCTCGTCAGGGTCTGTCTGTTGAAAACTGGGGAAGCTCTCCTCCCAGTGGCTCCCGGGCCTAAATTCCAGCTTCGCCAAAATGCCCTCTGCACCTTACACAAGGTCCTCTGCCCTCTGCGCTTCAGCTTTCCCGTGATGTTAGACTCATATCCGCCTGCGAGGCTAGCTTAAATGTCTGAGGAATCCATGATTCTCTTAGTGCCTCTTCCCCTCTGTGATTCCTATCTAGTTTATTCAGTGTGCTGGAAGAAGATGCAGGGAGAGAGTCTTTTAGCAAAAGGAAGGAGGGAAATAATGAGTTAGGAAACAGGTCAAGGAAGTAAGAGAGGAGCAATTGAGAAGAAAGTGGATACGCAGATCAAGAAGGAAAGTGAGAGAAGAAAAAGCGGAGTGCGTGTCAAGTGGGGGGAGTATTCTTTTCTCCCAAATAGTGCTCATGCCTTCCGTACCAGTTCAGAACCCCACACGCATCCAGTATTTTTTCCCAGACGGTTTTCCCTGTAGTTTTGAATCAGGGATGTATTGTGGAGCAGCGAGGAGCTCTGGGCTACTCGAAGAGGATTCACACTTGTCCTGGGATTCGTGACTTGCTCTGGGAGCTTCTGCTGTGCAGTCCTAGAGATGTCATTTCTGCTGTGGCCTCCTTCCCTCCCATTAAAACAGCAGGTTTGACATCACCCCAACCAGCTATTGTGTTACAGTTAGAGAACCCATCCCAGTCCTAATCCTGCCTCTTTATTGAATGAATGAGCCTCCTAATGTCAGGAGCTAGAACCCTGAACCCTCATCAGCTCCAGGCCTCTGTCTTACATCAAGCTCCAGTTAGAGCTACTCACACAACAAACTCCGCCTTGGAATTGTAGCCGATGGAGTGGATGGCAAGGTACTCACTGTGGTCCAGGATGCTCATGGACCAGGAGACCTTCTCTCCCTTTTTTTGTCCCCTTACACACCATTTTTCAAAAAGAGTTTTTAAAATCTTAACTTTTTATTACAAAATAATTGTAGACTCCCATGTGGTTGTAAGAAATGATACAGGGAGTCACGTGTACCCTTTCCACATTTTTTCCATGGGAATATCTTCTAAAAGCATAGCGGAATGTTATAATGAGATCCTGACCTTGATGTAACCCACTGGTCTTATCAGATCTTCCCGGGGAGGGGGTGTGTGCGTGTGGTTCCATGTAATTGTTATCTTGCACGTAGGTCTGCGTGTCCATCACCACGGGAAAAGCTACAGAAGCGTCCCAGCACCACACTCTCTGTCCCACGCCTCCCCGTCCCTGAGCCACCACTAATGTATCCTCCATCACTGTGCTTTTGTAATTCCAAGGGTGGTGGTATGTAAATGGAAACATGCCGTGTATAGCCTTTTGGGATTCCCTTTTTCTATTCAGTACAGACCACTCCAGATTCACCTAAATTGTCACTTGTTTCAATAGCTGGTTCTGTTTTACTTACTGCTGAGCAGTTTCATTTGGGTTGGGTTGGTTTCGGTTGGGGTTTTTTGGGGGGTTTTTTTGGGGGGGTGCGTTGTTTAACCATTCACCTATGAAGGACGTCTGGGCTGCTTCCAGTTTCTGGTTATTACGAGTAAAGGTGCTATGAACGTTTGTGTCTAGGTTTTGTGCAAACATAAGTTCGGTTTCTCTGGGTAAATGTCCCAGAGTACAGTTGCTAGTCGTGTGTAACTCTGTGTTTAGATCTGTGAGACCTGCCTGGCTGGTTTCCTGTGCCATCCGTTCTGCGTACCTGCCAGCGGTGTATGAGCGATCCATTTTCTCTGCATCCTCCACAGCGTTCCATGCCAGTTTTTTATTTTAACCCTTCCGATAGGTGTGTGATGGCATCCCACTGGGGTTTTAATCACATTTCCCTAATAGCTAATGCACATCTCTTCCTACACTTATTTGCCTCCTGTATATTCTTTTTGTAAAATGTCTTTTGCCTATTTTCTATTTGCATTTTAAAAAAATTATTGAGATTTGAGAGTTCTTTACTCTAGATATTGATTCTTTGTTGGGTACCTAGTTTGGGAATATTTTTTTCCAATCTGTTCATCCTTTAACAGGGTCTCTTACAAAGCAAAAGTTTTTATTTTGACCAAGTTCTTTTAGCTCGGTTTTTCCTTTTACACATCATTATGCTCTTGCTACCAAGTCTAAGAACACGTAACCTAGCCCTAGATTCCAAAGATTTTCTCCTGTTGTTTTTTTCTTGTCTAAAAGTGTTAATAGTTTTATGTTTTACTTTTAAGTCTTCAATTCATTAATTTCTGTGTCACGTATAAGGTTTAGGTTGATTGGAGAAGGGGTGGAGCTATAATTGCTCCGTCACCATTTGCTGAAAAGAGTGCCCTTCCTCTGTTGGATTTTCATGGGAACTTTGTGAAGTGTTAGCTGGGCTCATTTGTGTGGGAAGAGGGAATTTTTTAAAATATGGAAAAGTACAGTATAACATGACAAACAATTATGTTCCCATCACCAGAACTGCTACTGACAACTTGTTATATTTCCTTTTTAAAAAAAATATTTTATTTATTTAATTAGAGAGAGGGGAAGGGAAAGAGAAAGAGAGGGAGAGAAACATCAGTGTGTGGTTGCCCCTCATGTGTCCCCAACTGGGGACCTGGCCTGCAACCCAGGCGTGCGCCCCGACTGGGAATCGAACCAGCAACCCTTTGGTTAGCAAGCCCGCGCTCAATCCACTGAGCTACACCAGCCAGGCTGATAACTTTTAATATTTCGTCATACATGTTTTATCTTTTCTAAAGGTTTATTTATTTATTTAAATATTTATTTACTTATAGACAGAGGGGAAGAGAGGGAGAGAAACATCAATGTGTGGTTGCCTCTTGTGTGCCCCCTGCTGGGGACCTGGCCCGCAACCCAGGCACGTGTCCTGACTAGGAATTGAACCGGTGACCCTTTGGTTCAAAGGCTAGCGCTCAATCCACTGAGCCACACCAGCCAAGGTTATCTTTTTTTATTGTATACAAGAACGTATGGTGAAGTTGAAATGCCTTCTAGTCCTCACTGTAAGTTCTCATTCCCAGAAGCAGCCCCTAGTGTGAATACAGCATGTTTCTGTCCCGTCCATTTTGTTTCTACTGCCCCGTGTATGTCTGTGCCTGTGAACGGTGTAGGGTATCATTTTACATCAGCAGTCTTTGTAATTACTTTCTTTGCTTTAATCAATATATGTGCAAATAATATTTTTCAAAATAGCAGCAAAGAAAACAAGCAGTGACAGAGTAAACGGCAATCAGCCTAAACCTCAGTTCCGCTCTGCTCGCCATCCCCTTTCAGTCTTGTAGCTGTTCCTTCTGCGGTTTTTTCCCTAAGTCTAAAGAAAACGCTTAAAAGACATATTAATTTTTATAGTAAATAAGCATTTAGTACTTACACCCTGTCTCCTGTTCCCTTTTGACTGCTTTTCCAATATATTTATGTCACCATTTATTATAAAGTCAGTGTTTACATGATTATGACTGTAAATTTTATTTTTTAACTGCAGAGCTAAATGGGTTTCTGTGGCATGATCAAACATATTAAATCTTACTAACCCATTCTTTGTTCTGGAGTGAGTGGTCTTACATTTTTATTTGCTTTTAGTCTTTTATTTTCCTATCCTATTTTTCCCTATATTCAGTTGTTTAAAATGTTACAATGAGCCCTGGCTGGTGTGGCTCAGTGCATTGAGCGCTGGCCTGTGAACCAAAGGGTCGCCAGTTCGATTCCCAGTCAGGGCACAGGCCTGGGTTGCAGGCCAGGTCCCCGGTAGGGCGTGCGTGAGAGGCAGCCACACACTGATGTTTCTCTCCCTCTCTTCCTCCTTCCCTTCCACTCTCTGTAAAAACAAATAAATAAAATCTTTAAAAATAAAAAAAATTAAAATGTCACAGTGCTGTGCCTTGGTGTGGGGTCCTTTTTTTCATTCATTTTGTTCGCTGCTTGGTAGGCTCTTTTACTCTGAAGGGTTGTGTTCTTTGGTTCTAGGGTTCTGTAACTTCTATTTTTCATTCCTTCTTTCCTTGTATCATGTCAGTTCTTTCTGGGATGGTCCTGTCAGTCTGGTTGCATTTCCTGGAGCAGGGATTGACAAACTTGTTCTTAAAGGGCAAGCTGGTAAGTACGTAGGCTTGTGGGCCTTCACCGTCTTTGTCGGGAGCACTCAGCTCTGCCGGTGTAACGTGAAAGCGGCCCCACAGACAGTGCTCAGCCAGCGGGCTGGGCTGCGTTCCAGGGAGACTTTCATCTATAAAAGCAGGTAGCCAGGCCAAAGTTTGCCAAGTCCTAGCTAGAATCCTTCTCTTTTTTTCTGATTTTTTTTTCTCCACTTTGACGTTTTTATTCTGTATTCTGGGAAATTTCCTCAACTTTCTCTTTAGTTTCTTCTATTAAAATTCTTATTTTGAATATAATTTTTAGTTTCTAAGAGCCTTTCTTCTCTGTTCCTTTTTTATAGCATCCCTAGTCTTGTTTCATGTGTGCAATATCTTTCTCTCTTCGAGGTTCTTAATTAAAGTCTTTTAATCACAGCCTCGATCAACTCTCTTTTGTGCTTTTCCCCTGAGTATTTGAATTGGTCTCCTTTGTGTTATGGGCTTTCCCTAATTATCTGGAGATCCCTGGCTGTTCGTTCAGGCTTAGGAGTAGGGGCCTTAAACGCACGTGGAGGCACTGTTAGCAGGAGTGAGCTTCAAATCAGAATGACCAGCTAGCTGCTTGTGGATGTACTCCAACTGACAGAATTCTTCTACGTGGGGCTATTCACTTCCTCCACTCTTGCCTGGTAGGCTCCGAGCCTGCACAGGAGTGTCAGACAGTGTGGGACAGGGGGAACGTGGCAGGGTGTTCTCACTGCCTGTCCTTCAGGTTTTTATCTGTTCCCCTGCTTTAGCCCTCGGCCTCGCCTTGCCTCCCAGGGCGTGTGGTTTCTAGGGGTGAGTCATTTTGTCTCCCTGTAGCTACTTCTGTGGATCCTAGCTTTCCATAAGTGGCCCAGTCAGCCAGAGTCCTTCTGACTTCTCTCTGCCCAAATGGGTTTAATTCTCTTGGTCCACATTGGGGTTTGTACTGATTAGTTCGTTTTTTAAAATGTTAATGGGGCAGCTGGATGGAGTGGCATCAAACATGTGTTTCAACCTACTATGTTAAGCTGAAAATTAAGTGATTTATTTTGAACATCTTTTGGGAAATGAGTAGTAGAAAATTTTATTTTATTTTTTAAAATTTTTATTTATTTTAGAGGGGAAGGGGGAGAGAGAGAGAGAGAAACATCAACATGCAAGAGATATATCTATCAGTTGCCCTTGCATACCCCCTACTTAGCCCGCAACCCAGGCCTGTGCCCCGACTGGGAACCAAACCAGCGACCCTTCAGTTCTCAGGCCGGCACTCAGTAAACTGAGCTACACCAGCCAGGGTGGTAGTAGAAAATTTTATTTGCAGCTAAATTTTGTTGGTGCTGTACCTCTATTTCTCTCTTTTCCTTCTTTGAACGGAAATATTTCCATAGTAATACATGCTTATCATTAAAAATATTAAATGATGTGGAATTGCCTAGACCAGATAACGAAGAGTTCTGTGTCACCACCCCTGACGATAACTGATGCCCTCCTCGCACTACCAGGCTTTGTACCACACACACACACACACACACACACACACACACACAGCCCCCGCTTTCTCTTCCTGTTCATTTGAATTCTGTGTTTCCTTTTCTCCAGGTCTCCGGGAAACCTAGAGAAGAACCGCTATGGGGATGTGCCCTGCCTGGACCAAACAAGAGTGAAGCTGATAAAACGAAGTGGCCACACTCAGGTAGATGGGGAACTGCCGTCTTCTCAGGAGCACTGCGGGAAACTTAAGACCCTTACACAGCGTAGCTCACTAATGCTGTAGTTGAAAGAACATGGATTCTAAGCCAGAGAGACGGTATTGGAGTTGTGATGTTGCTACAGACCAGTCTGTTGTTACTGTAGGCAAGTCCCTGGGTGCCCATCTGGTAGTTTGAAGTGCAAATTGAATGAAGTGCTTTATGTAAATGCTGATAGCACAAGGTCTGGTATGCGGTAGGTGCCCGATAATGTTCGATTTCTCCTCCTCTTACCCCTTGGCTGTGCGATCGCAGTCACGGCATCCCTCGTATTGGTGAGTGCGCGCGTCGATACGAGGCAGCCCTGAGTGAGATACCTCTGATTTTTCAGTTTAGAAGACGTGAAAAAAGTTTTGGACAACTGGTGTACACATAATTATCTAGGGATAGGGATGAAATGGTCAAATGATTTCACTACTTAATATATTGATTTGGTCATATCTGTGCATATGAAAAATCCCATGTAATATATTAGTAGAGATATTTAGAGAAAATGTTATTCAGACATTTAACATCAGTGTTGGTGTCATCAATTGTATCTATTTTTTTTTTAAGATTTTATTTACTCATTTTTTAGAGAGAGAAAGGGAGGATGAAAGAGAAGGAGAGAAGCATCACTGTATGGTTGCCTCTCATGCACCCCCCACCAGGGACCTGACCTGGACAACAACCCAGGCGTGTGCTCTGACTAGGAATCGAACCAGTGATCCTTTGGGTCATATGCCAGCGCTCAATCCACTGAGCCACACCCGCCAGGGCCCTATACTGTTCCTAACCTCACCCTGTCTATTTTGTACCTACCAATTATGCTTCTTATTCCCTGTACCTTTCCCATCCATTTTCCTCTCTCTCCCTCTTCACTGATAACCCTCCATGTGATCTCCATTTCTGTGATTCTGTTCCTGTTCCAGTTGTTTGCTTAGTTTGTTTTTGTTTTTGTTTTTTAGGTTCAATTATTGATAGTTGTGAGTTTATTGTCATTTTACTGTTCATATTTTTGATCATCTTTTTCTTAGATAAGTCCCTTTAACATTTCATATAATAATCGCTTGGTGATGATGTACTCCTTTAAGTTGACCCTATCTGGGAAGCACTTTATCTGCCCTTCCATTCTGAATGATAGCTTTGCTGGATAGAGTCATCTTGGATGTAGGTCCTTGCCTTTCATGACTTGGAATACTTCTTTCCAGCCCCATCTTGCCTGTAAGGTTCCTTTTGAGAAATCAGCTGATAGTCTTATGGGAACTCCTTATTTTTCTTTATTTCACTTTGCATAGCCTTCCCTTCTTCCTCTATTTTGCAACCATACTCAACCATTTCTGTGAGCATCCTGATTACCACTGTTTTGAACTGTGCATCTGATAGGTTGGCTATCTCTTCATAGCTTAGTTCTACTTTTGGAGATTTGATCTGTTCCTTCATTTGGGCCATATGTTTTTGTCTTAACATGTCTGTTATGTTGTAAGGGGAGGAGCCTTAGGAATTCACCAGGGCAGGGCAACCCAGGTCACTGTGTTGTGATGCTGTGGGGGGGGGGAGGGGTCAGAGAGGGAACAATGCCACTTGCTCAGCTCTGGGCTGGCTTTCAGTCACTTACTCGCTTCCTACAATCAAATTGGGCCCTTCTGGTGCTGATTCCCGGGTGGGTGGACTTGTGTACGTTCTAGGACCCTGTGGGTCTCTCCAATGACCTCTCCTGTAAGGCTGGGAGTTTCTCCTGCTACTGCAACCCCCACAGGTTTTTACAGTCAGAGGTTTGAGGCTTTCTTTCCCTGCACTGGAGCCCTGGGTTGTACAGTCTGTCTTGCTCCCTATTTGTTCCTCCTGGTTTATCTGCACATGAATTTGGGTCTGCCAGCTGCTGCCTCACCAGCCCCCGTCCTCCAGCCGCCGCCTTGCCGCGAGTCCTCTCTGCCCTGGCCGCCAGTCTCCACCCCTCCTGCCAGTCTGGATGAATGTGTCTTCTTTAACTCCTTCATTGTCGGACTTCCATATAGTTAGGTTTTCCGGCAGTTCTGGTTATTGTTTTGTTTTTAAATCTGTTGTTCATCTTTTGGTTGTGCGAGCAGGCACAGTGTGTCTCCCTATGCCTCCGTCTTGGCCGGAAGTTGGAAGATCATCACTTGAATTATAACTCTTCTCATTACTGTAAATATGGGCAGAGACTTTATTTCCATAATAAATGGAGGATTCAAGGTTTATTAGTGGATTTTTGCCCAGATTTACTCCTGGAATTTTATAAAGTTGTTAGTCATTGAATAATCAGATAGTAGTGGAGTCTGGCTGGGTGGCCCATGATGTCGATGGTCCTAGATACGAGGTGTAGCTTCCTTCCCTCCTAACTCACAGTTTGCCTCCTGCGTTGGCAGCATCGATGGGGAGCCCTGCTGAGTGTGCTAGGCTTGCCGCCCTTTTTGTTACAGGCTGTAGTCCTGTGCAAGTCATATCGGATTCCCTTTTTTGTAAACAATAGCTTTATTAATATATAATTGACATACCAATTTACCCATTTAAAGTGTATAATTCAATGGTTTTTTTAATGTTTTTGCAAAGTTGTGCATTCACTACCACAATCAACTTTAGAAAATTTTTACCACCTGAAAAACAAACTCCATTTTCCCAAGTAGAAGTCCTGTGTCATTTGATAACTGTGTGTCACATTCTGAGGTCCCGTCAGGCTCTTCCACAGTGACCGTACCATTTTACATTCCTGCCAGCAATGGATAAGGGTTGCGGAGTTTCTCCCCGTGTTTGCCACACTGTTGTCTCTCTCTCACCTGCAGCCATCCTAACAGGTGTGAAACAGTGTCTCACGGTGGTTTCCCCTTGCATTTCCTTGGTGGCTAATGATGTTGAACATCTTTCCTGTGCTTGTTGACCATTTGTACATCTTCTTGGAGAAATGGTTACTTTAAAACGGGTTGTCTTGTCACTGTTGAATTGTGAGATTTCTTTATATAGTCTAGAAGTGAATGCCTGCATTCTGTGGGTGTTTTCACTTTCTCGATGATGTCATTTGAAGCATAGAAGTTCTCAGTTTCAGGGCAGTTGCATCTGTCTGTTTTTTCGTCACTGCTTGTGCTTTGGTGTTGTACCTACGAAGGCCGTGCCTAACTCTACGTCAGAAGGATGTAATCCTATCCGTTCTTCCAAGAATTCTTTAGTTTTAGCTCTTATAGTACACCTGGGAGCTACTTTGAGACCATATTTTTCTGTGTATAATGCGCACCCACGTTTTTGGCCAAAACTTTCAGGAAAAAAAATCTTTCGTTTCAATTTTTAATTCAATTTTATTTATTTTTAGTTAGAAACAAAACCTGTTATCATATTCCAGGGTATTATTTCACATACAGATATCGTCATTGCTTTCCAGTATTACACTTTAACATACAAGCATAAAAATAATTAAAAACATTGATATAGATACGAAATTAGTACTACCCATGTATAATGTGCATTCTTATTTTTCTCTCAAAAATTTGGGCAAGAAAGTGCGTGTTATACATGGCAAAATACGGTCGTTTTTGTGTGTGGTATGAGGAAAGAGTCTCCTTGATTTCTTTGTTTGATTTTTTCTGCACGGGGCTACCCTGTTGTTCCACAACATTTATGGAGGTGAGGTTTCGAATCGGCCCTTTTGCTTCTCTTTTTTTTCCCCGGCAAGAAGAGCCTGCCCACAGCCTGGGTTTTCCTAACCTGCCAGTACGTCATTCCCCCTCCCCCCCCCCAAAGGTACAGGTGCCACATACATCATTCCCCACCCCAGCGGTGCAGGTGCATGCCACACAGCTGCAACAATGTTTCCTTTTTGTCCCCAGACAGACTACATCAATGCCAGCTTCATGGATGGCTACAAGCAGAAGAATGCTTATATTGGTACACAAGGTAAGTCAGTCTGCCCCTCACAGGTGGGTTTTGAGTCATCTACCTGTGATTCTTGCACCAGAGGATAGCATAATTTGTAAAGAAAATGGTTTTAAGTGTAAAGAAAAGTGTGGTGTCGTGGCCACTGTAGCTTGGCCTTCCCTAAAGATTAGGGGTTATTGAGGACGGCAGTTGAGAAGCATAGAGTTTTATATCAGATGTGCCTGGAAACTCACTGCAGGGAGATAAACTGGAGATTTGAACACACAACAGTAGTACAGGTTTTTGGACTGTGCCTTTTATTACCCAACCCAAGGGGATGGAACATCAGCACTCATTAGCTAGTGAGGTGTTCTCATGGCCAGGGGGAGGCCAGGAGCAGCAGCGGGGCTTCCCAGAAGCTGAGTCCCATCTGCAAATGGGCTGCTGTCCTGAGAGGCTTTGCCGATCCCTGTACCCGCACAGGGCACCTCAGCAGTCTTCAGACGTGGAGCGTCTGTGCCGCGTCCGACAGTGAAGTCCTGGGCTCTAGGGGGCTTCATATGGAGATTTTATAAAGGTGGCTGTGGGCTCAGGACTCCTGACCTGGCCTCTGCCATCTCAAGGAGAATATTGGGTCATCTTCTAGAAGGGTGGAAAGAAATCACAGCACAGGAGGACATAACACTCCTCCATCTGGGTTTGAGGCCTTTCAACCATTGCAGAACGTGGCTAGCAAAAGGCCCGGTGAATAGTTCCTTAGCCAACTAAATGATCAAACTTCACATCATCGTCAGTGGACAGGCGTACTGGCATGCCTCCTGCTGCGGAAGGCTGGGAACTGCTCCTATAACCTACATTGCATGCTGCCAGTTTTTAAGTCTGAGTGTGATTAGGAGAAACCAACCGATCAAATCCAGATCCTGGGACACAGAATAAGAAAACTTGCTTAAACTCTCCGACTTCAATGCCATTAAAAAATAAAAATAGGTCAGAGAACCGTTCTAGAGTAAAGGGGACTAAAGAGACCTGGTAGCCAAGGGTAGTGTGTGAGCCGCGATCGAAGCCTGCGTTTGGGGGACTGAATTGTTCGGGACAAACTCATGGGACAGGTGGAGACTGTGTGTTAGACAGTGTATTGTGCCCGTGTTTAACTGCTTAAGTGTAGTAACGATGTTGTTCTGTAGGGGAATGTCTTTGTTCTTCTGAGTACGTGTTCGAGCATTTATGACTGCGGTGTCGTAATGTCTGATGCTCACCTTTTTCTTCAAATGACAAGAGAAAGTTTATTGAGAAGGTCACAGAGGCAGAAGACAGGCCCTGGGAGCGCAGGAGAGGGGACGGCCCCCGCGGTGCATCTAGGGGGAGGGGAGGGGCTGGCATGCTCCCGATGGGGAGAGCGTGCTGAGATTTATTTTTTTTTATTTCTTTGACCAAAAATAAAGTTTCTATTTCTGGGAGTCAGAATTACATTTTTAAAATTTTTCTGTTTTTCCTTACTCTTTACCGTATTTTTTCAAATAATTGAAACTTACTTTTCAATAATTCGCTAAGGAAGAAAATACACGTGTATATGTGCAGCAGTGTCCCTCACCTGCAGTCTCCAGTTACCCATGGTCACCTGTGTTTCAGAAATATTCAGTGGAAAGTTCCAGAAATAAACAGTTCATAAGTTTTAAGTTGCATGCCATTCTGAGAAGCGTGGTGACATCTAGCCCTGTCCCTCTGTGTCCCGCCCGGGGTGCAGAGTCAGCCTTTTGCGCAGTGACAACCCGCGCTGCTAGAGCTGCCTGCCTGTTCATCGCTCAGCAGACTGACTGCTACAGGCTCACGGTGCTTGTGCCCAAGTCACCCTCGCGGGGCTGACGTTCTGTCATGGTGCCCACGCCTCCCACCTCACTTCCTGTCACCACGCAGGCGTTATGTCTTCTCACACCATCCTGAGAAGGGGGAGGAGAGTAGGACACGGCATTTTCAGACAGACCACACTCACGTAACTTCTGTTACAGTGTATTACTAAAATTACTGTTTTATCAGTTATTGTCGTTCAACTCCTACTGGGCCTAACTTATAAATTATGTATCATACACATGGGAAAAAACATAGTTTATAAATACAGGCTTAGGTGCTGGTTTTAGGCATTCACTGGGGGTCTTGGAAGATGTCCCCTGCAAATAAAGGGGGACTAGTCTATAGAGGTAAGCAGGCATTGCAAAATGATAGCTAAAATGGGTAGCTTTGGAACTACAGAATGTTAGAATATCCTGTAGTGGTATTTCAGCTTTTTGTTGGATTCATTGTCTTTTTAAATGAAAGTTGGGGGAGGTCAAGGGGGAGGGCCTTTGGGTTCTTGATACCTTAATTGGTCTCATGGTCACAGCCAAGAGGAGCTCTTTCAGGACCCTGAGAAGAAACAAGAGAACTGTCAGGAAAGGCTTGGCAGGTATGGCGTATGACGTGACCTGCTTGAGAGAGCAGGGCCTGTGCCAAGGAGGGTGGTCCTGGCGTGGTTGGGCTTGTAGGGTGTAAGGGTTGGCTTTAGGGGGCCTCATGATGCTTCTCGCTCCGGGTTTAGAAGGCAGGGGCACTGCTTAATGTTGGCTGATGTTGTTCAAGGGTTGGGTCCTTCAGCCTGGCGCTGTGGGCTCTGTCCAGAAGAAACTCCTCCGGGAATTCGGGACAGAGGGCTTCTTGAGTCAAACACTGATCGCCTTTAGATCATGTTAACACCAGAGGATACATACGGGCCCCGTGATGTTGAGAAGGCTGGTTTGATTTATCTGGCTAACCTTTTTGACTATATTCATAGTATTCTGATTCTTAATCATCATAATATTTATAGTAATAATGTCCTTTCTATTAAGAATATGTATTATATGTCAGATACATAATCTCCATCTAATTATTATAGAGACTCTGCAATTGTCAATCCATGAACAAACTGCAGCCCAAACAGCTTAGGTGACTTGTATCCCACGGCTGGTAAGTGGCAAGTATGCCAGGATTTGAAAGTATGTCTGTTTGGGTCGAAACTCCTAGCAGGGCACGCCAGTGGATTGTTTTACCCATGTCAGCACAGACTGGTGACTTTATTTCTTCCGAAAAGCGTACTGGTAAAAGAGTCTTATCTGGGGAGTGCCACTTTTCCTTCCAAATCTCTCCTGCCTTTGAGGAAATTATGGCCTGCTCTGCCTGGCCTGAGTTCGAGTGGTGACTGGGTTATTAGCTGCGCTGATAGGCAACACCAATTTGCCGGTGGCTGGAATGTGGAAAGTTAAGTATCTGAGAGATGCTGTCGTGCAGGGTAGTGGGCTGTGGATAACCCGGGGGTCAGAGATGGGGCAAGGGTGTTCTTATGTTCCTGATGGGCAGATTACAGTGATGCGTGTCCATTAAATGAAGATGAAAATCACTCACAACCCTGAGACACAGAGATAGTGTTAACATTTTGCAACATCTTCTAAACCTTTTCCTGTGCATATAAATAGGTACAGGCATATAAAATATGTAACAATGGGCTCTTTCTATACATTATTTGCTTTTTCACTTGATGGTATCTTGTGCATATCTTTCCAGAGCAAAAAATACAGATCTTATAATATCTGTCACCTTACAGACTGTTTAAATGCGGGGTACATGATCACTTAATCCTCTTTTGTTAGACATTTAACTTGTTTTCAAGACCTCACATGCTTTCGGAAGGGTCTGCTTCTGCACAAGAGGAAAGTCTAGTATCGTAAAATGTCAGTGCTTGCTAAAAAGGCTTTAGCAAAAATAGTAGCGAAACCAGCAAACCTCCAGGACAAAAATCAGCTCTTGTTACTTCCCTGCTTCCCTGCAACCAGAGGAGGAAGAAGCACTGGGAAACCACAGGGAGTTGTCCTGAGTAAGTTACTCCCTTGACTGAGAGGGAGTCCTTGTATCAGGTATCTCCAGTGTTCTCGCTGAGCGCCAGTCTGCGCAGGCCCTAACACAGAGGAAGAACGTGACACCGTGGCTCGAGCAGTCAGCACCATGCTTGCCGAGATGTGATTAATTCTCCCGAAGTAAAGTGACTGATGTAAGATCACATACGTTACATGGTTGAGCTGTTTTGATCCAGCTGTGCCATCAGAATCGGAGAGGAGAGGAAACCCTCTGTGGTGGTCAGAGAAAGTTTCAAGGAAGACACAGCTCTTGCAAATGAGTAGAAAAGGAATAGCACTGGAGGTGAGAGAGTTGGCTTGAGCAAAGGATAGAAGCAGAAGTAAGCATGATGTGTCTATATTGTGGTGAAACAATTTTTTAGAAAGATTAAACTGGAAGGGGTATCCAGAATAGGTTGGAAGGGAGAGTTCTGTTCAGAAAAGTAAACCAAGTCCTGGCTGGTGTGGATTGAGTACCAGCCTACAAACCAAAGGGTCGCCGGTTCAATTCCCAGTCAGGGCACATGCCTGGGTTGCAGGCCAGGTCCCCAGTAGGGGGTGTGTGAGAGGCAACCACACACTGATGTTTCTCTCCCTTTCTTTCTCCTTCCCTGCCCCTCTCTCTAAAAATAAATAAATAAAATCCTTTTTTAAAAAAAGAAAGAAAGAAAAGTAAGCCAAGATAAGAATACAGTAATCAGACAAAAGATGATGTGGTCAGTTCTCACAGCAGTGAGAACTTGAGAAATTGAGCAGGGAGATCAGGAAGGAACAAAAGGATAAAAACCGCAAACCTCTAGGACTCAGTAGATAAAGAAAATAGAGCCCTGGCTAGTGCGGCTCAGCGGAGCACCGGCCTGTGAACCAAAGGGTTGCTGGTGCGATTCCCAGAGGCAACCCATCAGTGTTTCTCTCCCTCTCTTTCTTTCTTCCTCCCGTCCCCTCTCTCTAAAAATAATAAATTTTAAAAATCTAAAAAAAACCCAAACGTACACCAGTACTGTTAACAGAGATGGGAAGTGGAGAGAGAAAGCTAGATTTGAAGGAGAGGGGGCTGAAAATATGTTGGGCCTGAGTTGATGATGGGACACGGAAGGGGACAATTCGATAGGGTGCTTACAAGCTTAGCTTTGATGAGATGAAAACAGCTGGAGAAGTGCTCAGAGTTGACACTGTCAGTGTGGACCGATGGCTGAAGTTCCGGTAGTAAGGCCCTGAGCGGGTCTGTAACAGTGCTTCTCTAAGTGTGCCTGGGGCCCTGGTTGACTGGGAGATGTGATATTTAAGACACTCCCATGCCATGTGCTGTGCTGGCGGTTGGGGGAACTAGCAGGGGTGTGGCGAGAGGAGCAGGGAGCTGACCAACCACAGAAGAGCCGACCACAGAAGAGCCGAGGAAGGAGAAGGGCTTCAGAGTCGTGTGCCTTGTCTCTTCCAGGCCCTCTGGAGAACACCTATCGTGATTTCTGGCTCATGGTGTGGGAGCAGAAAGTCTTGGTGATTGTCATGACCACTCGGTGAGTCCATCCCTTCTCTTCCCTGCTCTCTGCCCCTCCCCTAACTCACCCCACGCACAGGTGACTGAACAGAGGGACTTAGCTCTGAGAGACAGTGGGGGTTACAGAAGCTATGGCCGTGAGTTTGAGATGCTGCGTCTTTTTCAGCTGACGCAAAGATAACTCAGGGTGTGGTGGACGCTGGTAGATCTGACTTCCCAAAGCTGTTAATCCATGGCTCTGGTGGCCCCTGTGCCACCCACAGCCGTTCTGAGGCCCTGGCCTCGTCCGCAAAAGGGGGTGTTGGGAAACGTGGGGAAGTCACTTTTAATCTGGCCCTTGCTTCCGGACTGCCAGTCCCCCTTCATCCTCCCTTCCATGCTACTTTGACCGTTTTCTGCTGCTTTAGGCAGGAAGCTCTTGACGAAAGGAATATTTTTGCAATTTTGATCTACATACCTGCCAAAACTTCAGGAATTACTATTTCATTAGTGTTACCATTACCGTTATGATAATTATAACCTATTTCAGATGAGAACAAAAAAATTAATTAGAGTGTGAGCTCGCTTCCCTTTTTCATGGCCCTGCTACAACCACCTTTGATTGGCGAGGAGGTCGTGGAAGAAGTGCCATCCTGGAGCACTTCGGAGCCACTGACCCGCAGTGAGGTTAGACGTCAGGCATTTACGCAGACCTCCTGCTGGTATCCTGGGAGCGGTGCCTCTCTTACTGCTCTGTCTCCCAAGGGCCCTCACTGGGGAAGAGAAGGAACAGTGGCTGAGATACAAGGCAGAGAGTTCGATCTGGCCCACCCAGTTTTCTCTACTGTCTGTCTTTGTCCACTCGGTGTTTATCCCAGATACCTGTGGAGTGCCAGGAGGTATCAGGAAAGGGCAGAATGATAGGGTACGTACTCAGTAAAAGTCTGCTAAAGGAGTACTTGCAGACACTTGCACCGTTACATCCATTTAGAGTGAAGGTTTTCTTCCTTTTCTGCCAAAAGGCAAGAGTGCCAGTTAGGAGCAGCGCCGGAGGTGACTCCGCTGCTCGGTGTCCAGCAGGTGCTGGGGAGGGCGTGGTTAGCGCTGCGCAGGGGAAGGATGGAGGGCTTACCTTGCTCTGTGTGTCTTCAGCTTTGAGGAGGGCGGCAGGAGGAAGTGTGGTCAGTACTGGCCTTTAGAAAAAGACTCTCGGATCCGATTTGGCTTCCTCACAGTGACCAATCTAGGCGTGGAGAACATGAGCCATTATAAGAAAACAACGCTAGAAATTCATAACACAGAGGTAAATCCGCGTTTCTGTTTTCTCACTTTCTTGAAGGTAAGGGAGAACTTTTGATGTAAAGGAAATCTCTCAAAGGAATAGGCCGGATTCCAGGGAGCTTGTACGTTACTCCCATTTCTCTGGGCTTAAGATGAGGATACTCAGTTCAGAGCCAGTATAATGACATTGTGTTAACACCACAGGGGCGTTACTTAGGAATGAAACCTAGAAGTCTGGGTCCTACAGATAGGAATTCTGCCCCTGCCAGACATCAGGCCTTTCCTTTGGGTTTGTAGAGAAGCAGTTGTGGAGGAGGTGCAGGGTGGTGGGCAGGGATCTTGGTGGCAGGGATCCCAGGGCACTGAGCACTGGGAAAGCCACGGGTAGGGGAAACAGAAGTGACCTCGTTAACTCCACCTCTTTTTCTACCCAAGGAGCGGCAGAAGCGCCAGGTGACGCACTTTCAGTTCCTGAGCTGGCCGGATTACGGTGTCCCCTCCTCAGCGGCTTCCCTCATTGACTTCCTGAGAGCCGTCAGGAGCCAGCAGAGGCTGGCAGTCAGTAGCCTGGGAGTGGACTCCAAAGGGCAGGGCCCCGAGCCACCCATTGTGGTCCACTGCAGTGCAGGCATCGGCAGGACAGGTAATCACGCACCGGATGCGGCTGTCAGAGCCCCGGAGGCAGCAAGGGAGGTGGAGGAGTAACTGAGCGCTTCACTGCCAGGCTGAGAGAATTTGATCCATTGGTGGTGCGTCGCCATGAAAGATTATTCCTAAGTGTCCTTTCGGTGGCCCTAGTGCTGCCCGTGTGTCCAGATACACACTTCACAAGCCAGGTCCTCTGGGACTGGTGCTTTGTACATCCCAGTGGCACAGTCATATTCTGACCCCACCACTGGCACCTGGGTGTCCAGAGAGCTCAGCTGGGCTGTCGCTTCTTTCCCACCCCCTCCCCGGGGAGGTCCTCGTTTTGTTCTCTGTTCTCCGTTCTGGATCCACTTAGCAACTTTATCCTTCAGGGGACGTGCGTAGCAGGGACTGCTGGCATTTCTCATCAGAGATCCCTTGGGGAGAAGGTCAAGAGGAGTAGGTTGGCATCAGGTCTCTGGGGAGAAACCGTAGTCTGAAAATTAGGGCCCAGGTGTGAAAATGCTGTTGTTCTGTCTGGGAGTGCACTTTCCCACCTGTTCTTCGTATTTCCTCCAAATCCATGACCAGAGGCCTTCTTGTTTCTCTGGCCTCCAACACTGCCCTCCTCCTCCTCGAGTCCTTTCAGGCCTGAGACCCCTTGCCTTTAATGCGGTCATCCAGCCCTGCCTGGTCATTTGGTAGAGGGGCGGGGAGAGGAGAGGCAGGCTAGATGTGACTATCTCCTTTCTTGCTGCAGGTACCTTCTGCTCACTGGACATCTGCCTGGCACAGCTGGAGGAGCTTGGGACCCTCAATGTGTTCCAGACAGTGTCCCGCATGAGGACCCAGAGGGCCTTCAGCATCCAGACCCCCGAGCAGTACTATTTTTGCTACAAGGCAATCCTGGAGTTCGCAGAAAGGGAGGGCATGGTGCCATCCAGCCACAACCTCCTGGCCATGGAGGGTCAGTAACTGTCCCATGAGCCTCCTACCTGCTGGCCAGCCTTCTTCCTTAAACTATCCTGGACACCGCTGAGCCTGTAGGTTGCCATCAGTTACACTGAAGCCATGGACCGACCTCTCTCTTGTGTCTCCCGGTGCACGCATAGCAGCCTTTCCCTTTGGCGAGATAGACGTGGCGAAATTGTTACTAGAAAGGGCCAGCAACAGTGTGTTCTTAAGTCCTAGCAACTGCCATTGAACTGTGCCTTACTATAACCAAATTGTGGCTATTGATTTTTGCCAGGGGCTCCAAGCAAGGTAAGTGGGAAAGGAAGCTCCCTCCCCTCTTTCCCAACGCCCTCTCCTTCCAGAGGTCTCCTTCCCATCCCTTCCCTTTGCTGGGATTTGATGGGGAGGCCTGGTGAGCATCCACCTTCCTTCCTAGAAAGCTTGACCAAGTTATATATTCCAGAGAACATCCCGGGTGCCAAGCACGTGTACCCCTAGAGCGTGTATTCCAGTCTTTTCTGTTATTCCGTGTGTGTGCGTGCGTGTGCGTGTGCACTTCTGTGTATGGGTCCACATGTACGTGTGTATATAATACATTATTGTATGCGATAATATGGCCGTACTCTATAAATACATATACACAGTTACTCCTTTGTAGAAGTTCCTGGGGCTCCGTGTTGCACTTCAGGTGTCGTGGCTTCTTGTACCCTACTGTTTATCCCGGACTGGCTGGGCTCGGGGGTCATGGCTCCAGTTGTCAGGTGACAGCGTGGTGGAAGAGGACACAGGCATGCCCACTTTCTGTGTTCCTGCCACAGGCTTTCCCCCTTACATCCTGACCTCTCTCTCCAGGATGCTCTCTGTCGGAGCCAAGAACACTGGTTTGTGGTGACGCTGGTCCCACTCAGCACGGACTGCCCTTACCCAGTGCTTTTTCTCCGTTCACTTTGCCGATTTGGGTAGTAGACCTCCACTGTGACTTCAGACCCTCTCTTGCCTCTTCCCGTCCCTTGGGGGCTGGAGCCTTGGAGTAGAAATGAGCTCACTGGGCAGCCACAGACAAGAGAAATTGGTACAATGCCTTAAGAGGAAAGAAGGAGCCCAAGTTGGAGAGAGGAGACGACTATGAGAACCCTTCCCTGGGAGAATTAGCTTGAGGCCCCTTTTTCTTTTCCCGAAAGGTTCCTTTCCTTATGCGGCTCGGCCCTGTCTACTCAGATGCCCATCTTTTTCTGCCTAGTGGCCTGGCAGACCCTGGAGCTCAAGCTGGACGGATTCAGTGTCAATAAAAAGTTTGAACTCCTGGCTGGGTGAGGCAATGCCCTGCAATTTCTATAGCCCCACCCCCCTTCACTCAGCCTGTTCCTATCTGCTCCCAGCCTGGTGTGCCAGGTGTGGGATTGAGTCCCCAGTGCTCTACATTCCCAACAAAACCCCAGGAACCCCTAAACCTTCCCCTATCACAGATGAGGTTGGCAACTGATCAGACCTCAATAATTTTATACTGTAATAAGCTCTTGAATGTATATGTTCTTATTTTTACAATCTTTTCATTTTGTATTTAATGTCAATTGACTGAGTCAGATTCAGAAAATAATTGTAAATGTTCATATTCAATATCTTACACCAATAGTTTTGTATTTACATATAAATATACTGACGTGATCAAACCCTTTTAGCTTCATCAATTTAGTAGCAGTGTGGGGCTGGGAAGGCGAGGCGGGAGTCTTACGAGCTGGTCTGGGAGGGGTGGGGAGGCAGGGAGGGACCCAGGTCTTTAGTGTCCGAGACTTGCTTCTACCTTGCCTGTAGGCCATGACCTTAGCTCTGGGCAGAAGTAGGGACCCAGCACCAGATGAATGCTTGTGGGGTGCCGATCTCTATGCCTGGTGCCCTCCCCCCTCATTATCTTATTCAAACCGTACAGTACTCCAATGAGAGATTATTCTCTCTCTTCCGTTTCTATGTAGATGAGGAAGGTAAGGCCCAGAGGGCTGTAGTGATTTGCTGTGAAGCTAGAGCTGAAGTCGGTCTGCTTACAAAGCCTTTGCCCTCTTCACTACATCGCTCTCTCGAAGATCCAGATAGTGGTTTTATCTTTTGAAACTATAGGGGTTTTTTAATAGCTCTCTTTCAGAGTATAAACACGTCTTAAAATTCCAGGTAATTGATCTTGAGCTCCTGTCGCATGCAGTGACTGGAGGTGTGACCGAGCTGGTGGCTGATTCTCCCCTATGGGCCCTCCTTGCGTAGGGTCTTCAGGTCTGCAGAGCACCGAAAGGGTCATTCCCCAGGGACACCCCATCCTGTGGGCACGCTGGGATCCTGAGTCCTTTGCATGTCCCTCTCAGAATGGAACCAGCAGGACCTTCTGTCCACGTAGGACCACTCCCCACCATACAGCTACTCCCTATTGGCAGCCTGCCCAGTTGGGACAGTTCTGGCTTGGAGTGTATGTAACGATTGGGGTATTCTTAATAAAAGCGATAGAAGTTAACATTTGCTAGATGCTTAGCTGGCCAGGTACTGCTTAAAGTGCTTTCTGTGTATTCGTTCATTCACCCTCAATACCGCCTTTGGAGGTAGATACTGACAGAAGAAAAAAAAAACTGGAGCACAGGAAAATTAATTTATCGCTAAGAACCTGGACCATCTGACTCCAAAGTACCTGCTGTTAATGTTAACTCTTACACTCGGTTCCCTCGAAGGGTCCATCTCCTCGTCTGCCAACAAATTTTTCCTGAGTTTCTGATCTAAGAGCTAAAGTGTAGAGAAAATTAAGCCGGTCCTTCCCCTGGATAATAATCCTTTATTCCCTTGGGGCAAGCAAGCATAATGGGTGAACAGGGATGCCTGAAATCTGGGACGTCAGAGATGGTAGAGTTTGGGTGAAATGTGTAGGAGACAGGAATAAATGATACAAGTTCTGGAGGAGGTAAACTTGAACTGTCTTTTATGTGAAGAAGCTGGAACCCACTGCTCTGTAAATTCAGGAGCTATGCATAAGCACCTTTTTGAACAACTGAAGGTTAGCAAGGTTATCATTTGCAAGAGCTCCACAAAGATGCAGGTTCCTGGGCCCTGCCCCGTATGGGATACAGTGAGTGACAGAATGAGCCAGACGAGGAGATGGACCCTTCGAGGGAACCGAGTGTAAGAGTTAACATTAACAGCAAGTACTTTGGAGTCAGATGGTCCAGGTTCTTAGCGACAAATGGAAGCCCTGTCTTGGTCCGTGTCTCAGACTCTGGGGAAAGTTAGCAAATTGATGTCTTCCAGATCTGAGAGAAAGGGATCAACAGCCCCATTGCCATAGTTCATCTGTAACTTTTACCATTGGGTTGATAATCGATACTCGGTTTCAAAGGAGGTAAAGAAAGGGGAAGACATAGAAGAAGCCCCAAATTTGTTCAGGAAGTGAAGGCTTTCACAGGAGATTTGGTGGACAAAGCAAGAGAGGGAACCCACAATCAAACGCTGGACTGTCCAGTTGGGAACCTAAGATGAAAAGTGTTCATGGGAGAGAGCGTCATGGGCTAAATAACCCAGGCTTCTCTATCTGATTTGACTGCTGTTTTTCACCTCGTGTATACTCCCTCTACAATGGGTCCCTTCACCTGCTAGGATGGAGCTCCTGAGGTGGAGGGTTACCCAGCATCCTCAGCCTAGTAGGCCCACAGTCTCCATGTCACCATTTGCAGAAAAATGACAGAATGAGACTGGTTCTTGGGAAATTGGGCTATTTTAGCATCGTAGCTTGAAGATGGGACGCCTGCCCTTAAAGGCTCCCCACATCTAGAAACCCACAAATCAGAGATCTCGAGGAAGGTGGGCCAGATAGACAAGCTTTCCTAGAGTGGCTGAGCTCTTTGTTAATTTTGAGATCTCACCACTCAAGTCCTAGCTTCCTTTTGTAAAATAAGGGGCTGCGTTAGACGATCCTGCTGCAGGCCCTCCAAAGTGCGAATGTCTGCGGAGGAGCCGTCAGGGCCTTCGGGTGGGTCCGCTCCCACTTCCCTGTGTTCCCTGCCCATTTGGCAAACAGGTCAGGTATCCCGTGTAGCCCATAGACCATTCATCGTTCGTGCTGCTCCATGTAGGGTAGACAAGGTGGCTCGGGTCTCGTTCGGGACCCACTGACCACTGTTAGCCTACCAAAGGCAGGAGCCAAAGCTCCCACCAGCTTTAGAACCAGAGTTTTTCTTGGGAAGTATGTGCCCTGTAGTTACCATCACAAAACAGTCCTGAAGATAAAGTGTTTTTAACTACACTGCAGACTACAGAGAAGACTGGGTCTTCTTCACAAACAGAAATCCAGCATTCAAATCCATGCAGTGCTGCTTTCTCTCTGCCTGCCACCACAGCTTTCATAAAATCCCGCCTTCGGTCTAATCTGCATGCTGCAATTTTTTTTAAAGATTTTATTTATTTATTTTTAACAGGGGAAGGGGAGGAGAAAGAGGGAGAGAAACGTTGATTGGTTGCCTTCCATATCCACCCCGACCGGGGACCAAACCCGTAACCTAGGCATGTGCCCAGACCTGGAATTGAACCAGCAGCCCTTTTTTTTGGTGGGAAGTCACCCAACCAACTGAGCCTCCAGTCAGGACTACATGCTGTGTGGTCTTACATACTCATCTTTTTCCTGCTGAGGCCCACGAGGCCTAGGAGCAGTGATTTCTTTTCGACACCTTAGGGTACTGTGTTCCTGACGACTGAGACGAAGATGAAAGTGGGGGAGCAAGACAGTGAGGTGTAGAGAAAAGACAGTGCCCCTCCCCCACTCCAGGTTCACTTCCTTCTGCCCCTCCCCTGCACCAACACCTGGCTACTCGTCTAACTCATGCAGTTGTCCAAACTTCATGACCAGCCAGCTGTGCAGCTGAGCCCAGGTCGGGTCGTTCGTCCTGTAGGGTCTCTCTCACTTCCTGGACCTTTAATGAATACCTGTTCTGTGGCCAGCAGCCAGTAGACTTAAGAGGTCTGATCAAGGCAGATACTGGGCTGGATATGTGAATTGAGGTCTTAGTTTAGGTGGAAGCCAGGATCCTTGGAAGTATTTGAGAACAGAAGAGCATGGAGGGCAATAAGAGGAGATCCTTAGGTGCCACAAACACTTAGGAGAGGATGAAGAAAAGCCTGTGAAAGATTTTGATTAATTGAGGTAACTAAGGACGAGGCCAGGATGTCTTCTCACCGATGTGAGTGGTGAGGAGTGGCTGGGATAAGTGGACAAAATTCAGAAATGTAGTTTTACCAGTCTTCTGGCGGGGGAGGGGGACGGCTAACAGGGAAGAGGCATGAATGGGAGGTGAGCGAATGGAGACAGCAGGGCAGGCTGTCTCTGCTCCAGCCACAGCAAGGGCCACCTTTCATTCACATATTAGGCCTCTAATTAAGATTTCATTTGAACAAAGGAAACTGCTGTTTTAAAAAAAGAATTAAAAATTTAAAAAAGATAAAGCCCTGGCCCCGTGACTCATTTGGTTGGAGCGTTGTTCTGTGAACTGAAAGGTCACTGGTTCGATTCCCAGTCAGGGCACACGCCTGGGTTGTGGGTTTGATCCGTGTAGGCAGGCGATGAATGTTTCTCACATCGATGTTCCCCTCTCCTCGCTCCCTTCCTCCTCTTTCTAAAATCAATACATAAACTTTTTCAAAAGATTAAAAAACACAACTGATACACAAAAGGAAACAATTTAAAAAACAAAGGTCACTTTACCAATTTTCTAGATTTGGGCTGGAAGTGACCCAAATCTGTGCTCAGGGTAAATTAATGCTCAGTGAGGGGAAGGCATTTCAGGGCAGTGCACAGCAGTCTTAACACCCGCTGAAAGATTCCAAGCCTCTGAAGCCACCCAGAAGTCAGAAGTGTGGAATATGTACATCCTAAACCAACTGGTTTCCAGAGAAATGGAGTTTCTTCACGTGGTGGGATGGTCGGATCTTTTGGGCAAGCCCTGGCTTCCTCTTAAACTGAAGCATCAGGGTGGTTACTTTGCATTTGAATGGCCAGGAGAAGTGGGAGTAGCAATTAAGGAGGTGTGTGAACACTTGACTAAATGCTAGGCATACTTTGTTTTTAATCTCATGCCCCCCTGCAGTAGGTATTCTTATTCTTAGTTTACAGATAAGAAAGTCAAAAAGATAAATAAATGACCTGTCAAAGACATCAGCTAGGTAGTGGCTAAACTGGGATTCTGAACACTAAGTTGAGCTTTCCCCTGGAATCTGTAGAGTGCTTTGGGTTGGGGTGGGGAGCAAGCCTCAGGTGCCCCTCACCTGGATATTCCCAAATTGGCAGTGGTTGGTCTATGGCTGGCAGAGGTTCTGTCAGCAGGGTACTGACATCTTTTTGACAAAGTTGTTGCAAACGGAGATGGGGTCCAGGCTTTTGGTGGTTGGGAACAAAGCATTAAACGGACCACACAAAGCTAAGCAAAGCAGGCAATAGGAAGTTTCTGGCATCATAATCGTTAAATCCTCTAAGAAACAGGAGAAAACTTCAAACCAGGAGCACCTGCCAGAGACAATACTGACCATTAAAATATCCAGGGAAATAAGTGGACAACCTGACAACCAGGATCCACTTAATTAGAGAGGGACCAGCTGCAGAAATGGCCCCATAACTTCCTGTAACTCAAGTGGTCAGGCAAAAAGACAGGAAGAATCCAGTCCAGTTAAAGAGGAATGTCAGGATCTGTTGTATTTACAGTTTTAACACAGTAAACCAAGATAAAGGACCACTTGGCAGAAAGCACATTATTACAGTATGTTAGGGATCATCTCAAAAGTTCCTGATTCTTTTCTTTGCTCCTAGTAGCTAATGCCTTCCCTACTCCCAGCCTGTGGCCTAATCCTCAGGAGACAAGAGAAAAAGAAAAAAAGGGATAGGGACTCCAATCATACAAAAAGTATCGAGAATGGGATTTTACCAATTAAGAATTATGTGCAGAAACACAGTCATAACAAAAGTTACACTAAAAGACTTAATCCCAAAGTAAACACGTATCTTACAAATTCCAAAGTCAAAATCATCCCAATTCAAAAATTCTCACTTCCAGGAACCAAAGGGATAGTAGCTTCAGCCTTGGTTCTTGGCTTCAGGGTCCCAGGGTGCGGGAGTGGGCCATCTCTGGCCAAGGAATGGCTCTCTTCTATTGAACAGTTACAGGCTTGACAGGTATTTCACTTAAGCTTCTACACCTAGAATTTCCCACAATCCTCCTCAGTTGCCCACCTGGGGAAGGAAATCACAGTGTTAACTATCACCAGGATGCTGCCTGATGACAGCGGCAGTGTTCCGGGATTTCCTATCTCCTGCCTTGAAGTCACGGAAGTGCAGGGCCTGACTGTCTCAGCCGGCACCCTGAGGACCTGTGAGCCCCGCTGTGAACGAGAGTGAGTGGGTGTGGATATGAGATACCTGTGATGCACGGGCTGTTTGAAGGGGTAACACTTGTTTTGAGTGCATGTGAGCTGAGGAAGACATACGCATGTATGTACTCGGATGACAGGTCTTGCTTCAAGGAGAATAGTTTTGGAAGGGCCAAGAATCATTTAGAAGCCCCGACCGAGATCGCAGGCCTTACTGTGTAAGGAAACAGCACAGGGCGGGGTGTTCAAAGCTCAGAGTTCCAGCCCAGTCATGCTTTGGCTGCTTGGGCAAGTGACTCTACTACTCTGAGCCTCAGTTTGCTCAACTCCAAAACAGGGTAGTAATCCCTAACACACAAAGGAGGCTTCTCAGTGTGACTCCTCCAGGGAAGGCCGTCACCAGATTCATTCACTGGTTTGTCCTCACTAGGAGGGCCGAGGAAAGAAAGGTGGGGGAGATGCAACCTTAAGTGCAGCTGGAAAGCCAATGTCGCCAAATCAAACACTTTTCCCAAAGAGTCTGGGGCTTGCTGTGTTATGCAGATGTTGACATACCGAGTCATAAACAGTTGTTAGACCCCTTCCAAGGGGCCTCTTGTGCTGACCACTGTGGTGAGTTAGAGCAGTTGTCCTAGAGGCACTCAAGCTAGGGGCTGTTCTGGAGGGGGTCTCCACGAGGGTGGTGCATTTAGGAAGGTAGGGAGCCTCAGAGAAGCCTGGTTCTCCTGAGTGGGATGAACTACTCTAGAGGTAAATTCTCCATACTTAATGTCATCCAGAGCATACCACATATACATGCTTAGAGCCAAATGTTGGGCCTTTGGCCTCCAGAGAAGTGCAGAACTTCACAGGGTGTATTAAATAGCATTACATTCGATCTTCGTAAGGGCAAGGATTGCTACGTTACCCTCTTGTACAGGACGGGAGGATGGTCCGCGGATCATAGAGACTAAGTGGGGTCTATGGGACAACTTTTAGATTAATTTTGTCCTGCTCTACCGCTCTGCCTGATCTCACATTCAGCGTCATCTGTCGTGCCTTCGTCTAGGCCGCGGCACACTGGGAAGTGGAGCAGGAGTCTGATGTGGGGCTGCAGGTATCAGGTGATCTGTGTCCTGATACAGCAAACCTTGGGCCTCACCCTAGGGAGCCCCCATTCTGACAGTGAATCTCACCCTCCGTGGCCCTGCCAGTTGCTGGACCTCCCACTGAACACACAGTCCGTATCTCCTGGCCTTCCCCCAACACGCTCACACCCTTACCCTCAAAGATTCTGTCAACCCAGCGACCACCCAGATTCTAGCCCCCACTACAACTGTGTGACCCCCTGCCCTTCCCATATCAGTATTCCTACCTGCCCTCCTTAGTGTCAAGCTTCCTTCTCCATCTGACCCTCCCAGCCCCATGGGCACTGAGTAAGGGAATGGTCCTTAGAGCCTTTCGACTCCAATTTCTACCCCCCATTTCACAGGGGGAAAACAGGCCCACAGGGAGGAAGGGACTTGCCTGAGGATATCCCACCAGTCACTGGCCATGCTAAATCTAGGACCCAGATGACCTGACCACTGACCTCAAGCTCTTCTCCCTCTTTACACAGGAGGCCACTGACCCCACTTCCTACATTACTCACACCACGTCAGTCACTCGGCTCCCTTAAGGCTTTCTCAAACACATCTTTTTTTATTCTTGCTCACCTATTGCCAGTACCCTGGTTAAGTCCTTATTCCATCTTACCTGAATCGTTGGGGCATACTGACTGGCAGCAGGCCCCCATTCTGCTCAAAGGACCCTAAGGCCCTTCACTATCTTCACATACCCCTTCATCCACACTGCATTTCCTGGGTACCCCCTTACCGTGTGCTCTGGCCTCAGGCCGAGCCCTGCTGAGCGCAAGCATGGGAGTTAGCCTCTGCCCTGCAGAAACTGCTTTTGGTTGGAAGTTACACCAAACTGCAAATGGTTCAAGGAAGAATCTGAGGCAGAACTTCAATTTGAGGGCTGTATAAACGTGGGAAAGGCTTTCTGGATTGGGTGGCTGGGGGACAGCAAAAGAAACCTCTTGGTTTTCCCCACCTACCTCTCCCACCAGAAGATGTACCTCTACCGTCTCCAAACCCAGTATTATTACAACTACCTTTGTGCCCTCACCTTGCTACCTGTAGGTACCCCTCACTTAACCCACCCTCAGGACCCATCCAGGTGCTGGGCTGGAATGTTGAGTATCTAAAACCATAGTTCTGGGCCTGTGGTCCAGGACCATCATGCTTGCCTCTTCTTTTGTGCAATTTTAAGAATTTTAACCAGGTATTAAAGTATTCTGTTCAGTCTCTCCAACCCTGGTTTTCATGACTACAGCCACATTTAAGGTCCTTAACAATGTTTTGCATTTACTTCTTTGTGCCCTTTGTTGAAAATGACTTACGCCCCCCCATTTCTACCTGATTAAATCATTTAAGACCCAAATTAAGTACCACCTCCTCTATGACTTCCTCAGTTTTCTCCAGCCAGAATCTACTAGCTCTGAGCACCTATCAATATCTGTGTATACATTTCTGCCTTACTTTAGCTCTTTCGGTGGCATCTCCTCGGGTGGGTCTGTAGCCCCTGGAGGGTACAGAGTGCACATTTCAGCCATTCTTTAAAACCGCACTCAGCAGCAAGTGCGGTAGGAATGTGTTTGCTTAACCCATGGTAGGTGTTCAGACAAGTGCCTGTTGCCTTGAACGCAGGACTTCCCGCTTACACAGTTCATTTAGGCAGGCACCTAACAGAATGGGCGGGACACGGTTACGTTACATAGCCAGGAGAGTGGGGACACACCAGCCAGTCCCTAGGTTGTCTCTATCGCCTCCCCTACCCAGTTTCAAATGGGGTGCGTGCGTGAAGGAAATGGGGTCGGACCCTACTAGCTCCGCCTCTGGGGCCCCCCGTGCGGATCTAGTCCCAGCCTCCCTCCAGCCCAAGAGTCTCAAGAAATTCGAGGCGGCGGTGCTGGAAAGAAAGGCCTTCGCCACAGACGCGACTCCCACGCGCGGCTAGTTTATCTATTTATATATATTTTTTTTGGAGGGAGGGGCGTTCCATGAAGACAAGAGGTGGGGCGAATGGAGGAGGCGGGCCGAGGGTGATTGACGTGAAAGCCGGGGAGCCAATGGCCCGTGGGGGGCGTTCTCCCCATTCAAGACTCCCCGCCTGGCTCGCAGGGTATGTTAAACAGCTGTTTTTAATTTGGTCTCCCCAGTCTCAGGCGTTTGGGGGCTAGTTCGCCGGTGGGTCGATTTGACCGGTCCGCCAAGGGGCAGGCGCCGCGGGCCCCGGGACCGAACTAGGGGAGTCTTAGGGTCCGAGGGAGGCAGGGGCCAGCCAGGAAGGAGAGCTATTAGCGCCGCCCGCGCGCCAGTTTGTTTCCCAGCCGGGCCGGATTCGTGGGGAGGGGTCAGCCCAGGCAGGGGTCGCCAGCACGCCAGCGTGCTGCCTAGTTTATTTCACCGGGACGTTGGTTTTGCTAGGTTGCGGCGGGGTACTGGGTAAGTGCGGCAGGAAGGGATCTCCCTTGTTCCTGGAAAGCCTTAAGAAATTACTATAAAGAAAAAAGGAAAGATTCCGCACTCTGGTTGGAGCCGGGTCCGGGCTCGGCAGGGGGCGGCGGCCTAAGCCCTCGGAGCCGGAAAGCTGGAGTTTTGCGAGCGAGTCGGGGCCCGCGGCTTCCTCCGCTAACCACGCGGGGCGAGTGCGGCAGGCCGTCCTGAGGGTTTCGATTCTGTACGCAAACTGTTGGAGGGGCAGTGGGCGCGCTCCAGCGAGGCGCGGGCGCCGCGGACCCGCGGTTGTTATGGACTCTTGGGGCGGAGGCTACGCGGGCCGGGCGGGAGGGGCGGCCGGGGGCGGGGAGGGCACGGGAAAGAGACCCCCACGCGGGTAAGGCGCTCCGAACTCCCGAGCTGTGGCAGTGGAATCGGCATTCGGCGCCGGAACCCGCCAGGGCACGAGCCCGTGCCACCTCGGCCAGTGGCTGTGGAAATCTCCAAGAACTCCGCGGCTTCGACCCGTGCTCCAGCAGATCGCGCAAACAAGGAGCTGCCTCCTTCCCCGCCCACCCCAAGGCGGCGGCCGGGGGGCGGGGCGCGGCGTGTGAGCGCACCCACGAGCGGGCGGCCTGAAAGGAGCAGTGAAGGTCGGAAACTGGGAAAACAGTATCCACGCTCGGACTCGGGAAAAGGAAATGCATCAGCGAGCGGGGAGGGGCGCGGGGAGCGCGCCTGTCAGCCGGGATGGCGGCCGCCTGCTGGAGGCGGGGCGCCGGTGCGAACCGCCGCCGCCGGGTGGAGCGCCTCCTGGAGAGGAGGTGCAGAGGCTGGGTCCACGGAGCGCCCTGTCGCTCTTGCCTCCACTCCTTGGCCTGGCTTGTTTACTATCTACTCCGACTACTGCTTGTGCTCCCGGCGCGGTGCGGTGGAGAGCTGGGGGCGGGGCCTTTTCCTCCTTTCCACCCACACCTGGCTCCTCCCGAGGGCCCGCCTTCTCCTGGCTGGGTGAGACTCCCTTTTTTCCTTCTCCGTTAGGGATTGGATGACCTTCTCCCGAGCTCCGCCTCTCGGGCGCTCGGCTGGAGTTTAAGTTCTAG